>NC_090269.1:36716700-37431700 GCF_040414725.1 Anabrus simplex
TCACTTGACCTCTGGAGGCTTATTGGACCCCATTCCAGCCGTCACGCAGTAGACCGTTCCATTCGAACTATCAACACAACAGGCACTGCTAAAGGAATCCTACGACTTACACATCGCTGGCAACGTGTTGTACGCAATGCTGGTGCCTACTTTGAAGGACAGAAAAACTTGGTAACATGTATCTCTACTGTATCAGCTGTAGTTAAATAATTGCCACAATTGAAGTTATAACCCTGATATCTTAACACACTGTCATATTGCCGGGCTGAGTATCTCAAAGGGTAGAGAGCTGGCCTTCTGATTCCAGACTGACAGATTCGAACCTGGCTCAATCCGATGATATTTGAAGGTGCTCAAATACGCCAGCCACGTATCGGTAGATTTACTGGCGTGTTAAATAACTCAATCGGGACAAACGTTCGGTACCTTGGCGTCTCCGAAAACCGTAAAAGTAGTTAGTGGGACGTAAAAAATAGTTATTATTATTATTATTATTATTATTATTATTATTATTATTATTATTATTATTATTATTATTATTATTATCATTATTATTCACCCATTAACTAATTTGTTCATTCATGAAATCCGTTAATTATTAGTTCGTTCGTGCAATTTTCACACATCATTTAATGACGAATTCATTTAATCATTCATTTGATCATGAATTCATTCATGTAGTCATTATGTCTTTCATTCACACCCATATTCATTAATGAATTAATTTATGGATTTGTTCTCTTAATTCATTGTTTAACGATGTTAAAATCAGTTTCAAATATTTTTAAATATACATGATTTAAATACTTTTCAGATATTTCTGTGAATTTATCAGGTATGCTTTATTTTTAGGATTTGTATTACTTGTTAATTAAGTGTGAAGTGAATTTTTGTAGTCTTATGTATTGTAACGTTCATTGATATTTTATGAAGTAATTTGTAGTTTTAGAGTTAATGCGATGTATTTAATCTTCAGATTAAGTTTTATATTATTTTGTTTCACGTTAAACTTTGTATTTGAGGCAGCCCATATTGTCTGGAAAGTGGATGACCTTTTCAAATAAATAATTAAAATAAGTTATAACTGTATGTATTTGGTGTCGTGATATGGATATGATACATATATATATATATATATATATATATATATATATATATATATATATATATATTGTACAATTTCCTTTACGTCACATCAATACAGGTATGTCGTACAGCGACGATTAGATAGGAAAGGGCTAGGAGTGGGAAGGAATCGGCCGTAGCCTTAATTAAGGTACGGCCCAAAAATTTGCCTACTGTGAAAATGGGAAACCTCGGAATAACATGTTCAGGGCTGCCGACTGTGGGGTTCGAACGCATTATCTCCCGAATGCAAGCTCACAGCTGCGCACCTTCACCAAGTTGCTCGGTAAATATATATGATGTACACGATTCCAACTGTGATTGGGACTGCTACCAATCAGCCCTTAACCCCGAAACTGTTGATTCTACACTGATATCGGTCATTTTGGACATTTTCTCCTTCACTCGTTCTCACCACCCATGCCGATGGTGGCTAAACTTGGACTTAGAAAACATTCGGAGTGTCACAGTCCATCTCAGCGATCCTGAGAACTATGGATTCGACATTATTATTGGTCGCTTTCGCCTAGTTTAAATATCACCCTCTCTCACCCTCACCCCTATGGGTGCTAGGGGTGCCTTACGCACACACTTTTTTCTAGATAGTAAGTCATATGTGTACCAAGTTTCGTTGAAATCGCGCCATGCGTTACAGAGCTATGTTGGAACATTCACACTCATTCATATACCAGGCATAACACATGTTAGTGGTGCGGGTTTACGTCATACTTCATGAGTGAATCCATCGCTTAAGTTCATAGACATGCGCCATTGAGCGTAAAGCATTCTGTGTTTTTTAAACGCATCCATTAGTAAAGAAAATGACATGATATATTATAACACTGTCTTTGTTTATTGAGAATAGAATAACCAAAAATAAAAACTCAGCGTATTTTTATATGAGATCACTAGCTATAATCCAATTAAGTTCAGACATTTATGCTGTTAAGTCAGTGCAATAGACGTTTCGTCCACTTTCCATTTCGTCCAACTCTCCCTTTCGTCCATTGCGGTTTTTGCTCACACATATTTTCGTCTAACTTCAATATTTTCGTCCAGTTTTAATTGTGTAGTTCAATAATTGAATGCCATTTTAAATAATAATGTTAACATTTGAAAACTTAATTTTACTAACAGGATAAAATGAACTAGATTACAATTTATATGTTTTCATAAAGGGGTTAGAAATTACTAGGAAGATGAATGGATAATTTCTACTAATTGGCCTCTACCGTTTGGAAGCTGAGGGCTCGCGCGACAAATCTAGATGATTATTTCGACGGTATTTTTATCTCGCGCAGCTTTGAGCTTGCATCGGGGAGGTAGCGGGTTCGAACCCCACTGTCGACAGCCCTGAATATGGCTTTCCGTGGTTTCCCATTTTCAGACCAGGCAAATGCTGGGGCTCTACCTTAATTAAGGCCATGGCCGCTTCCTCCCAACTCCTAGTCTTTTCCTGTCCCATCCTCGCTATAAGACCTAGCTGTGTCGGTGCGATCTAATGAAAATTGTAAAATAAAGAAGTATTTTGCAACAATTACTTAGAATAGTCTATGGTTTTGTGTATATGTTTGTTTATTTAATTCATATCTCCATGCAATCTATACCAGTTCATATAGTTCTTGTCTGTCTGTAAGGTCATCAGCCCGAAAGTGTCCGACTCGTTGGCTGAATGGTGAGTGTACTGGCCTTCGGTTCTGAGGATCCCGGGTTCGATTCCCGGCCGGGTCGAGGTTTTTAACCGTCAAAGGTTAATTCCAATGGCTTGGGGCTGGGTGTTTGTGCTGTCCCCAACATCCCTGCAACTCACACACCACACAACACTATCCTCCACCACAATAACACGCAGTTACCTATATATAGCAGATACCGCCCACCCTCATCGGAGGGTCTGCCTTACAAGGGCAGCACCCGGCTAGAAATAGGCACTCGAAAGTATAATTATTGCTTGAAAGTCGGTTGGATCTTCCTATAGCACCACCAAAGTTTATGCGGTTACATGGAAACAGGTGCCAAGATGAGGCGTACGAGGCAGTATTACGTGTGACGTGGTTTGCCATTGTTTTCCTCACTGGGCCAGAAATTGCAGCATAATACTCAGACACACTGGTCGTGCTCCGAATATCATTATTAAGCACCACCCATACCTCAGCAGCTTCCATATTATCAAGCCATCAATGACGATGGTACTTCGGTCGAAGCTGCATTTGGCTCTGGCCTGTGCCAGAAGAGAGATGTAAAATTACGGCATCATTAAGAAATGGCACAAGAGGAATTGTCATTGTAAAGTGGGATAAAAAAGACAAAGTCACCTCCGTACAGGCCATGAAGGCCCTTGGAGGAGTGGAAGGTAAAGGCTTCCACCATTGTTAACCGCGGCACGTGATGGGGTAGAGTGGTTAGCTCTACGCCCGGCCACCTTTGCCACCAGGAATTAACCTGAGGATCCCGGGTACTCATTTTTGGTGTAGGCTGAGTGGATCTCAGGGCCATATGCACCTCCGGAAGTGAAAATCTCGTTTCTTAAATTTTACGACTTCCTGACGGGGATTCGAACCCACGTCCTTCCGGGCGAACCGAGCACGCCTTTACCGTCTCGGCCAGGCAGCCCCTGTAAAGTGGGATACTTTCTATTAACTTTCCTCTTCGTGTGTAGAGTACAACTCTATTGGCAAGCTGAGGATTCGAGGGACAAATCTAGATTATTATTTTGACGGTATTTTTCGTATTTTGCAACAATTTGTCAGAAGTGAATTTGGAGTGAACGACATCAGGGGACTTATTGTGATAGAGGGAGGGGGGAATGGATGAATTATTATTTTTCTTCTTCTTCTTCTTAATCTGTTTACCCTCCAGGGTTGGCTTTTCCCTCGGACTCGGCGAGGGATCCCACCTCTACCGCCTCAAGGGCAGTGTCCTGGAGTTTCAGACTTTGGGTCGGGGATACAACTGGGGAGAATGACCAGTACCTCGCCCAGGCGGCCTCATCTGCTATACTGAACAGGGGCCTTGTGGAGGGATGGGAAGATTGGAAGGGATAGACAAGGAAGAGGGAAGGAAGCGGCCGTGGCCTTAAGTGAGGTACCATCCCGGCATTTGCCTGGAGGAGAAGTGGGAAACCACGGAAAACCACTTCCAGGATGGCTGAGGTGGGAATCGAACCCACCTCTACTCAGTTGACCTCCCGAGGCAGAGTGGACCCCGTTCCAGCCCTCGTACCACTTTTCAAATTTCGTGGCAGAGCCGGGAATCGAACCCGGACCTCCGGGGGTGGCAGCTAATCACGCTAACCACTACACCACAGAGGCGGACAATTATTATTTTTTATTTTCTTATTTGCTTTACGTTGCAGTGACACAGATAGGTTTCATGATGACGACGGGATAGGAAAGGGCTAAGGAGTGCGAAGGAAGTGGCCGTGGCGTTAATTAAGGTATAGCTCCAGCATTTGTCTAGTGTAAAAATGGAAAAGCATGGAAAACCATCTTCAGGGCTGCCGACAGTGGGGTTCGAACCCACTATCTTCCGAATACAAGCTCGCAGCTATACGACCCTAATCGCACGGCCAACTCGCTCGGTAGAAATATTATTGTGGGTGAATTTTATATGGTTTAAAATAAGTTGATGTAATATTTGGTAGACGTAAAAAAAGTGGGTGAAATGTCAATGATCAAGAAATTTGTGGAAGCCTAATTCTTTTTCAGATATTTAATTTTTCAGTTTAAAATATATTTCTAAATTTGAATGGGTCCGTAGTAGTGTACGGTATTTTATTCTCTCAGTCATATTCTTCTTCTTCTTTTCTTTTATTCCTAGTGGCTTTACGTCGCACCGTCACAGATAGGTCTTATGGCGACGATGGGAGAGGAAAGGTCTAGGAGTTAGAAGGAAGCGGCCGTGGCCTTAATTAAGGTACAGCCCCAGCATTTGCCTGGTGTGAAAATGGGAAACCACGGAAGAACATCTTCATGGCTGCCGACAGTGGGATTCGAACCCTCTTCTCCTTCTTCTTCTTCTTCTTCTTCTTCTTCTTCTTCCTCTTCTTCTTCTTCTTGCCTGGGAATAACATTATTTGCTTAAATTCTCTTCAAAAATATTTACGTAATATTTTATTATTAGTCAGAACTTTTAAAATAAAGTTCCTTGCTTTCGGTTCCTAAAATTATTCTTATAGTAATAATAATAAGAAGAAGAATAAGAAGAAGCAAGAGCAATAGAAGAAAACATATTCCAGTAAATAATGTATTCTGGTAATTAACATTAATTTCACTTAGAATGTTAATATTCTCAACGGAGGCTTATTTAACTGTTGACCTATTAAATGTTATTTCGATATTCCTTCCAAAGTACAGACATGCGCCATTGTATGGAAAACATGGACCGATGCTTAATCTTATATACTGATGGAATGATATTACTCGTTAACTTGTTTTTCAGTCATCTGTGAATTATGTCATCAAAAACAAAAATAAATCAGCGTTTGCGCACATGCGCATAGTTTGTTTTCCATCTGACACAACATGTTTATGTAGGGAATAAAGAATGAATTGTGGATTCAAAGCGCTTCCCTTACCCCTTCCGTCCTCAGAGTCATAATCGATTAGCCTTTAACCTTTTGTCCCCGAGATAGGGGATTCGATCATGGCTGAGCTTGAACAGTTTATGAGAGTATCTAAATATAAGAACTTCATTTCATCGGTTTCCGACAAGTTTAAGTAAAGTATTACGAGATAAAATACTAACATGAAGAAGTGAATAATAATAATAATAATAATAATAATAATAATAATAATAATAATAATAATAATAATAATAATAATAATAATAATAATAATAATAATAATAATAATAATAATAATGTTGATAGGGAAAAGAAGATTACCTATGAACCAACCATAATTAATTATTAAGATATATTTGGATTGCAGGCCATTAAAGTGATAGGATTAATTATAGGATCTCGAGGGACTATTCCTCGATTCATTGTGAATTGTTGGAAGCAGTTTGATTTAGAGGTTCCGGAACTACAAACAATGTCTCTGTTAGATTTACGAGGTTTCATTTCATTACTGAGAAATCATTGCTACGTGTTATAACTGTTATAGTTTAGAGACATTATGTGAATAATGTAATCAACAACATTACTGTAAACCAAAATTATAACTTAATTTGTTTCGTTATGCGTTTTCCATTGTAGCAGCCTTCGAATAAGGGCAGATTTTTAACTTAAAAATATTTATCTCTTAATAAATCTTTTACTCTAAGCTAGACTTCCAATTTTTAACCTTTTAACAGTTTTTAATCAACTTTATTAGTTACAAGTTTTCATATGATTTTACCATTTAAGTTTTTATTATGAAAATGTAAAACCACAGCCTTTTTTCAGTCATTCAACCGGGTCAGGAATGGAATGAATTAATCCGCCGTCTAGCGGCGAGGATAGGAATTGTGCCAGCTGCCGAATTTGTCGCACTCCTTTGGGGGCAATGATTAATGACTGACAGGTGAAATGAAATTATATTGCAGGGTGTAGCTGGAATGAAAAGTAACAATGAAAACCGGAGTACCCTGAGGAAAACCTGTCCCGTATCCACTTCGTCCAGCACAAATCTTACATGGAGTAGACGGGATTTGAATATTACATGCAGTGGACGGGATTTGAACCACGGAATCGTTTTCATGATAATTAAGAATATACTGTATATTTTAAGGCAATGTCTTACTGAAATCAATAAAATTTTATTTTTTAAAAACTTGTTTGAATGTTAAGATCAGACATTTTGGGTACAGCCTACCGATTATTTTAAACTATCTTTCGATTTTTTCTTGTAGTGATTTAACGTCGCAGTAACACATCGAAAATTTTCGGCGATTCAAAGATCGGAAAGGGATAGAAATGGGAAGAAGTGGCCGTGATTTTAATGAAGGTACAGCCCGAGCATTTGCCTAGTATGAAATTGGGAAACCACGGAAAAACCATCTTCAGGGCTGCCGAGGGTGGGGTTTGGACCCACCACCTCCCGAATGTATGCTCACAGCTACGCGACCCTAACCGCACGGGCAATTGACTAGTTTTTTAAAAACTCATCTACATGCTCACACTTGTCTGTGAGTGAATCACCCTCTCATATAATACCATCAGGGGCTAATTCCCTAGATGTTAGCCCCTTTTAAATCACGGCCACCATCATCATTAATAATAATAATAATAATAATAATAATAATAATAATAATAATAATAATAATAATTTTACGACCAGATAACTACTTTTAAGGTTTTAGAAGCTAATTTTCGAGAATTTTATACCGTAAGAGTTCTTTTCCAAGCCTGTAAATCTATTGAGACGATACTGGTGTAAATGAGCGACTTCAAATACCAACGGACTGAGTTGTGATCGACCCTGCTACATGGGCTCAGAAAGCAGGCGCTTTACTGGCTGTGTTATTCATTCCGGATTCTAAAGTCAGAAAAACCCATACCAGTTAGCTGTAAACCTATTATTATTATTATTATTATTATTATTATTATTATTATTATTATTATTATTATTATTATTATTATTATTATTATTATTATGTCCGGCTCCATGGCTAAGTGGTTAGCGTGCTGGCCTTTGGTCACAGGGGTCCCGGGTTCGATTCCCGGCAGGGTCGGGAATTTTAACCGTCATTGGTTAATTTCGCTGGCACGGGGGCTGGGTGTATGTGTTGTCTTCTTCATCATTTCATCCGAATCACGACGCGCAGGTCGCCCAAGTGCGTCAAATCGAAAGATCTGCACCTGGCGAGCTGAACTTGTCCTCGAACACTCCCGGCACTAAAAGCCATACGCCATTTCATTTCATTATTATTATTATTATTATTATTATTATTATTATTATTATTATTATTCATGGTGATTTATTTCGAATATTACATTATTCCACTCGGAGCAAGTCGGAAACAGTTCACATAATGCATTCCTTTAGTATTTCAGTTTAAATAACTACTTTTACACTTTTCGGTGACGCCGAGGTGCCGGAAATTTGTCCCACAGGAGTTCTTATGCGTGCTAGTAAATCTACCGACATGGGGCCGACGTATTTGAGCACCTTCAAATACCACCGGACTGAGCCAGAATCGAACCTGCCAACTTGAGCTCAGAAAGCCAGCGCCTTGACTGTGCGAGCCACTCAGCCTGTCTATTACTTCAATCGATAAACAAATAATAGATTCTTATATAAAAAAGGAACGTCTTTAATTAAGCACTGAAGCCTGAAATCAATTATTATTATTATTATTATTATTATTATTATTATTATTATTATTATTATTATTATTATTATTATTATTATTATTATCAGTTTATTTTCGAAAATTATATGTTCTCACATGGACATATTTGAATTAATTAGATCTTGTAATGAACTCCTACCTTCTGGAAAATATCGCTTCTTCCTTGTATAAAAAGAAACGTCTATAATATGAAATATGAACAAATCATTGTCCTTTCGATATATAATATCACTTTGATTTAACATATTTAGGTGTTTATATTTCTTGAATGTTTACGTGCACTATTTTCCTATATCATAATATATCATACCGTAAGTTGAGAACTAAACATGGAGAGATTGCGAAGTTGTAGTGTTAAAACTACCCAGGTGTTTGACAGAATGGTCAGCTGTGAGTTGAGACTGGTAGGTCCTTCACCTTGACCTCATTACGCACGTACGTAAGCACGCACTCACCTTGTTCTCATCTTCCGTATCCGCCATGATGTCTGCCGCTCTGGCTAGCGTCGCGTACGGTAACGAACTGACGGTTTGACGAGCAGACCGTAACGACCCTGCTAGACCCTCCCTTAATCAGCCGATGCGGTCACGAACGGGGGCTAGTCGATACGCGGAGTCAGGCCTAGTTAGGGACAGCCATGATAAATGTCTTGCATGAAGGTAAGACGCTTAGAAATTATAGGTTTGCTAAATAGGGAGGTGAATGGTACGACCTTGGCAGTCAGCTGATAGGGCACTGTGTCAACAGTTCCTTGGTTACTACAGTACTCCGTGGCGCTACTAACGCCGTACATCTGCACAGATCTGGCCGTTAACGGGCTGGCTACAGTAGGCACAAAACATCACTTCAGAGACTGAATGAATTCGAATCCCAGCGTCGGTTATTTATGGCACAAATTTATTCCATTTTAATTATCACATTCAGACAACATACTGTGATAGGAAATTATTTTTAGTGACTAACAGAATACAGTGCAAACGTATTTGAACAAGGCACAAATATCGTCTAGCCCCTTTACTTTTATGTAGGTGAGTTGCATACATTTTAGGTGTTCTAACAGTTCAGATCGCTAATAGTTATGCACATCTCACAGCAGAACTGTAGTGCGGGCTAGGATACACGTGCGCCTTGGTTAAATACGTTTGCAATCTCACCTATTAGTGCCCCTAGTGATAGTGCACTCTTCAAGGGCGAAGAACAAAACTAATAGCACCAAGCGAGATGGCTGCACGGTACGCGCCGCATACAGTTAGCTTGCAATCGGGAGATGGTGGATTCAAAACCCACCATTGACAGCTCTTCAGATGGTTTTCCATAGTTTCTTATTTTCACGCATGGAGATTTTGGAGCCGGTCTCACGGTGTGGGGATAGCGTGCCTGCCTCTTACCCGGAGGCCCATGATTCGATTTCCGGCCAGGTTAGAGATTTTTACCTGGATCTGAGGGATGGTTCGAAGTCTACTCAGGCCACCTGATTACAATTGAGGAGCTATCTGACGGGGAGATAGCGGCCCCGATCTAGAAAGCCAAATATAACGGCTGAGAGGATTTGTCGTGCCGACTACACGACACCTCGTAATCTGCAGGCCTTCGGGCTGAACAGTGGTCACTTGGTAGGCCAAGGCCCTACCGAACGTTACGCCATGAGATTTGGTTTGTTTGATACCTTAATTAAGGTCGCGGCTGCTTCTTTCTTTTCCCATCGTAGCCGAAACCCTGTTTGAGTTAGTGCGACGTTAAGCTGCTGCTACTACTATTACTACTACTACTACTACTACTAATAATAATAATAATAATAATAATAAATACTAATGGCGTGTGGCTTTCAAAGGGGCCTAGCGCAAGTCTTTCGAGTTGACGCCGTATAGGCGACCTGCGTGTCTGTGAAGATGTGGCCCTCTACTTGAAATGAATTCTAATGTTGAAGACTGGACAGTCAGCTCCAGAGATATAGGATTTATATAAAGAAAGCTAAAATCCCCGACTCTGGCGGGATTCGAACCCGTGAGCCCTTGGACCAAAGGCCAGCATGCTGACCATTTAGCCATGGAGGTGGAAATAATAATAATAATAATAATAATAATAATAATAATAATAATAATAATAATAATAATAGGGGCATTACTAGCTCAGTGGCTTATAACTAGCTACCTATCCGGGAGGCTGAGGTTAGTATCCCAGTCGATCCTAGGTCACGTTGCGACAAGAAGTGCGTTCGGCGTTAAACCCTGGTTTCGGCGTTTCCCTGTGGGTGGGAGTGGTAGAATACATCTACGGTACCCCCTGCTGGACGTAAGAAGCAACTAAAAGGGGGATGAGATGCTCATACTTGGGAGAGTGGTTGGCAACACGGTTCCCCTAGCTGAGTCCAGCATTGCTTCCACTTACTTGTGCCAGGGTGCTCGCTTTCGTTTATCTTATCTGACCTCTCTTCGACAACTCTTGTCCTCTTCCGACCCCGACGGTATTAGGATTCCGAGGGCACATTCCTTGTGATCAGTGTTAATAGAGGATAGTTGCCAAGTCGTACTTTTTCTTAAAACAGTAACTACTACCACCGCTATCATCACCACATCGGCCAAAACGAAAATGAGCCTAGGCGGGTCCAGCTACTCAGAAGTAACTGGAATACAGTGAAATAATAATAATAATAATAATAATAATAATAATAATAATAATAGGTGCCGTGTGCAGGTATTTTCATTTTTGTGCCATTTAGACTGCCCGTGCGTCAATGACGTCCGTTTTACTTTGATTGATGGCGGAGAAACGGGTCTTTGTTGGGTGATTTGCGGATGAGTCTGCCCGGAATAAGGTTATTTTTAAAAAATTCAGTAGAAAGGATAATTACTTTGGGGGTTATTTCATGGTATACACTACTTGAATCAATTACGTACGAAAGTGTACAACCGAGTTCATTTATTAAACAATATTTTATTGTTATAACTTTAAGTTTTAAAAATAATGTACGAACTGCAAGTGATACAATGGAAAACAATCTGCAAGCATGTCTTACGTTGTATACAACAGAAGATAAATCCTGTACATGCACTTGGAACAACAATGATAGAAAATAATATTAGAGCAATAATAAAAATAATGACAACAAATGTCAATAAATGATTTCAAAATATAGATGTGATTTCGTTAATTGCCTTTACTTAAATGATCGTCACCTGATGATGTACGAACACATGCACTGTTCACCATCCACACTGATATTCCATCCTTACACCACGGAGGACGAAGTTCTGCTGGCTTAACTAGCTCCAAGTTCCAATGTAAGACATAAGGTGACACCACAGCATAGAGGTATGATGATCCACCCTATCTACACTGAAATATTTTTCAAAAAACTGGTGGTTACATCCCTATTCCGGGGAGGTCTTCAGTTTTGTTAAATAAACACGACATCTGTCACCAGAGATCTTTTACATGCCAACACTGTACGACATGGATTTATTTCCGCTCCTCAAAAATCCCACTACCTATACCTGGTTTGACCTGCGTTCTTGGGATCCATTATTTATAGATTTCTTTCAGACATCCTGAAAAAAAAAAAACCGCAGCTTCTGCTTTTGGGGAGGTACCTGACTCTGGAGTGCATACAGCTTAGAACGGAAATGAATACGACGTCAATATCTCAAGTTGAGTGTGAATTTGTATATGATGATGCTGGATTTAGAATGTTAAACTCTCCTAATAAGTTATGTCGAGGTTACAAGCAGCGGAAACCTTTAGCTTCCACTCCTCAAGAGACCTTTATGACTTGGGGCATCCATCAATAAATAATTATAATCACCACCTTAAGCCATTTCAACCACTGGAAATACTTAATCTGTGTGTGAATTTGTGTATGATGATGCTGGATTTAGAATGTTAAACTTGTAGTATTTATTGTAATATTTTCTTTAAGTGGAATTGCTTGTTGTACTCTTGTTGTTGTTGTTGTTGTTGGGTAATTAACTTTACTTTATTATCATTATCACACTACTGTAAGTGATCATTGCCACCCGGATATTTCCCAGTTGCGATGTATTTTAATAATAATAATAATAATAATAATAATAATAATAATAATAATAATAATAATGTACCGAGCTCGATAGCTGCAGTCGCTTAAGTGCGGCCAGTATCCAGTATTCGGGAGATAATAGGTTCGAACCCCACTGTCGGCAGCCCTGAAAATGGTTTTCCGTGGTTTCCCATTTTCACACCAGGTATCTTAATTAAGGCCACGGCCGCTTCCTTCCCACTCCTATATCTTTCCTATACCATCGTCGCCATAAGACCTATCTGTGTCGGTGCGACGTAAAGCAACTAGCAAAAAAAAAAAAAAAAAAGAAGAAAATGAAACTCTTAGTGTGTTTGAAGTTTCTAAGCGGCTCACGCTCCTTGATGTCTTTTATATGTGACCCCCTTTGTTTCAGATCTTGTTTGCACTTCGTTGAACCAGACTCCTTAATTTCCTAGCTTGTGTCAGGCTTCTCTCTTTCATCTTTCCTATCTGACCTCCCTTGGTCAACTTTTGCTCCCTTCTAACCCCAAGGTTTTTTTCTGTTGTAGGCTAAGTGGTTCCGAGAGCCATGCACCTCCTCAAAATCAGTAGTCGCGTTTTCCTCTTTTCTTTTCAGGATGTTTGAAAGTAAACTGTAAGTAATGGTTCGATTTTCATGCAGTCATGAACGGCTCTATTTTTAGTTCATTGAGTAGGTTTGGCTTTCATGATTATTACCTTAGTACACTTACTGTGAATGTATCCTCCTCTGTGGATCAACGGTAAATAGTCGGCCATCGGATCCCAAGACCGCAGGTTCAAACCCAGTATAGGTAGTGGGATTTTTGAAGGGGGGAAGGAAGTTCATGTCGCACAATGTTGGTGTGTAAAGGATCTTTGGTGGCACGTTAGTGTTTACCCGAAAAAGTAATTAAGGCCCAACCACAGTTTCACCCAACAAAGATCCGTTTCTCTGAATCTGTCAAAGTAGGGCGAAACGTCATTGTCACACAGGCAGTCTAAGTGGCTTTAAAAGGAAAATAAGTTTACACGGCAGCAAAGGCCATAGGATTATTATTATTATTATTATTATTATTATTATTATTATTATTATTATTATTATTATTATTATTATTATTATTATTATTATTATTATTATTATTGTACCGGTTGCATCAACTCCGTACATTCAAACTAAGCCCCTTTTAGAAGGCCATCTATAATGTCAACAGTGAAATCTCTAGTGGAAGAAGTTTGAACGTTTATCGTCAGATGTCTCTACTGTCGATTTAGGTGCTCCCTCTGGTCGGAAGAGGAACAATTACCTAATTCTCTATGAAATTTGTAATTTTGAGGTTTTCAGCACTGAAGTGTTGTAAATTATTTTTGTGTTCTTAGGTTATTAGCACTGCTATTCCTTCCTTCTTCTTCTAAATGTTCGTCCGATCAGGAATTTTTGATATTTATTTGATTATCAAATGGGAATTGTGGGTGTGTGCGGGGCTTCGGCCCAGAGAATTCTGGAAGCTTCCTCTCCGCTATAAAAGCTGGGACCTTTTGGGCCATGTTGTCTTTCGATCGCTCCAGTCCAGCAGTAGAGTGTGTTCATAGAGGAGGCAGGGGACACGCCTCACCCATCTCCGGAAGGCCCTCCAGGTCAAGGTAATGGCAGACATCTTTTAATCATGTAATAGTCTCAGAAAGCTAACTCGAGGGGAAGGTTTCAAAATTCTTTCTTGATGTAATCTTGTAATGTAAATTTTCAACCAGGTTTTAGACCTTAATATAACTTAGGGAATAAGGAGTGGGAACCCTCTTTTATTCCCCTTCAACTTGGTATTGAGGTGACTATGGTTTTGTAAACCTTAAAATTTCCCTTTTGTAATGTAAATCTTTCTCTCCATCTAGTCACCTCCGTAGTATAGGCTTAGCCTCTGTAAATTAGGGCCATCACCCCACATAGTGTTTTAGGTATTTTCAAGTGAATTTCAAAGGAGCACAACTGTTCCCCTCCTAACAATTTGATTTTCAGTCAATAACTTGAACCTTTTCTTTTTTTACTAAGGCTAAGTACAATAGGCATTTGTCCGACTCATTGGATGAATGGTCAGCGTTGAGGCCTTCGGTTCAGAGGGTCCCGGGTTCGACTCCCGGCCGAGTCGGGGATTTTAATCGGTTCGGATTAATTCTTCTGGCCCGGGGACTTGGTGTTTGTGTTTGTCCCAACACTTTCTACTTCATATTCACACAACACACTACACTACCAACCACCGCACAAACACGCAATACTGATTACATCCCTCCACACAGAGTTGGCGTCAGGAAGGGCATCCGGCCATAAAAAGTGTCAAATCCACATGTGCGACACAGTTCGCCCCCGCGACCCCACGGATGTGGGAAAAGCGGTAGACAAAGAGGAAGAAGAAATGTAGAATAGGCATTTATTGCTTCTGCTGAAATTTTTAATTCCATTTATTCATGAAATTTAATTAACATGTCAATGCAAATTCTCAATTAGGTAGATAGCTCTCTAAAGTTGGGCCTATAAGGATAGTGTGTAGCCACCATTATGCCTAATAGCTCTTTCGACAGTTCACAAAAGTTAGGCTCTTTGCATCAGTTCCCAAAAGTTAGACTCATAAAATTAATAGGTCTTAAGTTACAAGTTGTGTGCCCCTGAGATAGCTCTCTGAAGTTAGGTCCATATGAATAGTGTATTGTCGCCATTTTGCATAGTTAGTTTGAGCCTGTAAGGTTAAGCTTGCACTCTTATGTGGTTAGCCCGGGTGTTGGAGTTTGAGTCTGTTAGGTTAAGCTTGCACGCTTGGGTTTCGAACTTGGGTCTGTAAAGTTAACGCCCTTGTAAGGTTAAGCCTGGAGTCGAATCCAAGCCTGTAGATGCCTGTAAACTTAGCAGGGATCCTGGGAGAAGGCTAGCGGAACGGGTGACATCATTCTATTTCTTCAGGGTATCAGAGGTGGTTGCGCGTGGCCGCTATCTTACACATTAGCCTCTGAAGGCACAGTGTGAATATTGCTATACATCCACCACTGTGCCCATTTCAATCACAACAGTCTTGTAGTGGGTTGCCTACCTGCAGCAATGCAGGTAGAGGAGGTGGGGGGACGTTTGCTTATGTCAGTTCACCATTTCTGTGCATGCGTGGTACCGTACGTACGCGGCAAAACAAAATGTAATTGCGTTTGTACTGTATGTGTTCGGAATGTGTACCATCACCTGACACTCATTGTTCATAATTTTAACAGGTGGGTCATCTGTCTTGGAAAGTGATTCATTGAATATAACCCATATGTATGAATCTGAGACTGTGAGATCCGGTACAGGACGTGAAATTAGGTGATCTACAAAGTGTTGTTGCAGAAGGGTAGATGACTTACTCGCAGTGTGGGCTGTAGTTCCATCTTGCTGCATCCACTGTCATTGGAAGGGTAAGTTTCTGGCGCGACAAACACGGCGCAAATCCCATGCCAATGGGATAATAATTTCTCTGTAAATTACCTGGTCCAATATTTTTGGATATTGTGCAGCATCCTCGACGAAATAAAGGCCAGTATTTCAGGACCGTGCACTCGCACACTGTGTAGTGGTTCCTCTATAACATCAAGCCGTTCAAACCCTAAGCGAGTTGTTTCTCGGTTGACGTAGCCATCAAGGCGAATACAGTTGAACCTGAATTATACGTATATCAAGGGGAAGAGGAAAAATTACTTGTAACTCAGAATTAATTAGAAATCAGATTTACGCAATATTTCACATATTTACTGAAAAACCAATGGAATAGACTTACATGTGTAAATCCTTGCAAATAATAAATACATTATGACAGAAAATATTATTTTGAACTTGGTCCAGCCTTAAAGAAATCAGATAGTTTGGCTTTTTCACTTTTCTTGCATTAAGAGTATAAAACTCCTTTTGCAAATTTGGTAATGAATTCAAAGCATTTTCACTACAACTTTTCGCACTAATGTAACGCCTACCCCCTACACACATCGATTGCACTTAACACTTCACTCAGTTCAGGTGTTTCAAGATTCAAGTCGTTATCTCCATCTCCAGTGTCACTATCGCTTGTAGCTGCTCCATCAGCACCGCGTTGTTGGCATACATCAGCAATAATCTCTTCATCCGGTAGTTCTCCACATACAGCCAGATTATCATCGAAATGCACAAAAGTATCGAACTTCGCACTCTCCGGTAGCGTTAGCTCACTGCCAGACAAAACTTAGTCCCCATAATCAGTATTAGAGGCGGCCTCTTCTAGTAAGACACCAGCTTTTTGGAAACAGTTGCTGATTGTGGAGGATGACACCTGCTTCCAGGCAGCCGAAATAAAGTCCAAGGCTTGTAGCAAATTAATTGAGAGAGTCATTTCCTGCATCACTCAGTGTTATTAAATGTTGAACCAGCATCTTTCTATATTGCGCTTTGAAATTTGCAATGACGCCCAAATCAAGCGGTTTTAGAACACTGGTACAGACAGGAGGGAAAAATTCCACTCGGACATTATCCAGAATTTGAAGTGGATGTGCTGCAAATCGATCCATAAGAAGAAGGAGCTTCTTCCGTTTCTTTTTTATTTTAATGTCGAGTTTTTTCAACCACTGTTCCATTAGAAGCATAGTCATCCAAGAATTTCTGTTGGATTCATATTCCGCAGGTTTTGTTTCCGCACCCTTAAAACACCTCGGATTCCTGGATTTTCCTATCACAATTGGAGGAAGTTTGTCAGATCCATCTACGTTGGTGGCGAGAAGTACTGTTACACGAATTTTACTTTTCTTCCCTCCATGGCATGAATCGCCTTTTTCAGCTAATGTTTTATTAGGAAGGAGGTTGTAGAATAGGCCGGTCTCATCACAATTGTAGATGTTTGGAGACTGATAATCGCTTACGATACCCGGCGGAACCTCTTCTTTCCAGTGTTGCACCGTGACGTCGTCCACAGCTTTTGAGTCACCACAAATTGTTCTCCCTGTGATTCCATGACTATCTTTAAATCCTTGCATCCATCCTGATGAGGCCTTGATATCAGCAGTGATATCATCGCCACTAATTGGTAGAGCTGCAACCCGCTTTTGCTGGAACCATGTGAAAAGTGCTTTCTCCAAATCTACGTACCTTCCTTCTTGCTGACGGATGCGCTTTCCTAATTTTGAACGCAGTTTTAAGAACTCATCCAAAATAGCGTTTCTTTTACTGATGACTACATAGCGTGGTATAAGCAGTCGCTAAGTCTGAAGCAATTTAAGTTTTTGTTTTGCGTGGATTAACGTCCACTTCTCCTACATGTATTACATTTTCGTCTAGGGTATAACTTTTCATTTTTCTGTTTTCCATGGCGAATCAAAAGCAACTGAATGACAAAACTACTGTTCAACAGTAAACACCAGATACCGGCACCGTGGACATTTTATTCTCCGTCGTTCCTACGAAAGAAATTCTCATATTCAAACACATTTACTATATTTTCTTTTGTTTCTGCATCGAAACCTCCCACTTTGCTTGTGGAGGAGGAGCGAATGGGACTCATTTGGTTGGCCTTTGTTGAACCATCAGTAAGTAAAGGTCAACAATGTCACTCGGCGAAACTCTTTGTGTTCTGTTTCAGCACCGAAACCCGACCGCTCTACTTCCGCCTACGCCGACAAAGAGGAAACTTTGTAAATACAGTAGTATCTTTTTAAAAAGCACGTGCTCATTACAATTACGCACAACTCAGGAATATTTCACTGACACTTAATACGTATAACAGAGAATTACGTATAAATAAGGTTTAATTAACACACTTTTAAATTATAATTTGCCGGGACCTAAAGGAAATTACGTACAAATACGAATTACGTAGAACAGAGTTACGTATAAAGCAGGTTCAACTGTATAGTTTTCATCTAAAATTCAGATACTGAGCAACTTGTATGCAGTACGCAAATCCAAACCAAACGAAACTCCATGGCGCAACAACCCCGAAGGGCCTTGGCCTACCAAGTGACCGCTGCTCAAACCGAAGGCCTGTAGATTATGAGGTGTCGTGTGGTCAGAACGACGAATCCTCTCGGTCGTTATCCTTGGCTTACTAGTCCGGGTCCGCTATCTCACCGTCAGATAGCTCCTCAATTGCAATCACGTAGGCATAGTATCCCTCGAACTATCCCTCAGATCTACGTAAAAATCCCTGACCTGACCGGGAATAGAACCCCATGTAAAAGGCAAACACTCTACCCATGCACCGCAGGGCCGGCATTTATGTATGAGGTGGACTAAAATTTGACACGATTTCTTCAGCACTACTGTGACAGTTTCGTCTCGTAAATGTTGAGATAATACGAATTTCTTCCGAAAAGATTCAAAGAATTTCGGATAATACGGCGAGACCATGGTTATTCCCTTCCTGTATTTTACTTATTATTTCAGCAACTAAGTGTTTTAATATATTTACATGAATATCAGTATTTTATTTTTCTGATCTCTTGAGGTGTAAATCGATCAATTTCACTGTCGGTTTAATTTTTGTCGGATTTTGGAAGTATCACATCAAATTTTCTCGGGTGAAGGTAAAAAAGGTCTGGTATTTGTATACAAGATATATTGGAAAGAAAATAAGAGGAAGGAATTAGAAAGGGCTAAGTACTTGGTTTTTGCAAATATTTCCACGACTTATTTTAAATAACTCGCTTTTCGTCGCACCGACACGTGTAGGTCTTATGGCGATGATGCGATAGGAAAGGGCTAGGAGTTGAAATGAAGCGACCGTAGCCTTAATTAAGGTACATCCCCAGTATTTGCTTGTTGTGAAAATGGGAAACCACGGAAGACCATCTTCAGGGCTGCCGACAGTGGGATTCGAACCCACTATCTCGTGAATGCAAGCTGGTAGCTACGTGATACATAACGCGCAGTCACTCGCTCGGTCCACGAAATTGGTTTCTAAGAAATACATATAACAAATGTTTAGGACAAAAAATTTTGGACACTTTGGATCATATCATTTTCTGACACCGTGCGGTTAGGGGCGCACGGCTGTGAGCTTGCATTCGGGAGATAGTGGGTTCGAATCCCACTGTCGGCAGCCCTGAAGATGGTTTTCCGTAGTTTCCCATTTTCGCACCAGGCAAATACTGGGGCTGTACCTTAATTAAGGCCACGGCCGCTTCCTTCCAACTCCTAGGCTTTTCCTAATCCACCGTCGTCATAAGACCTATCTGTGTCGGTGCGACATAAAGAAAATAGAAAAAAAAGAAAAGAAAAGAAAAAGCATTTTATGACAGAAATATCTATTCCTGATATTTTTGTACAAACCCGCTCCTGATATATTTTACACTGAAAAGTGAAAATAATAATCATGTATTAACTTATAACCTATGGCTATACTCAGCGTAATTATTCTCCCGTAATATTTCACATTTTAGAGGAAAGTTCTGGGATGGTAACTTATTCAAGTATGTAGATTTGGTGAAATTTAATGGCGAGTGGCCTCCGGGGAGGCCTAGTGAGGTCTCTCGAGTTGACGCCGTATAGGTGGCCTGCGTGTCAGAGAGGATGGGGCCCTTCATATGATTCTACTGATGAAGAAGGCACACACCTCCAACCCCCGAGCCAATGAAAAAATCCCCGGGAATCGAACTCGGGACCTCCAGGACCAAAGGCCAGCACGCCAACCATTTAGCCATGGAGCCGGACACGGATTTGATTGTCTACAAGGTCTAAAGCCCTTAAAAATTCATCAATAACAACATTGCACTCTCTGACTATAATTAACCGAGTCGTGCTTCGTATCATCAGTTGTCATTCATCCCCGCTAGAGGACGATGACTTAGATGTTAGGCCCCTTTAAACAACAAGCATCATCATCATCATCATCATCATCATCATCATCATCATCATCCCCGCTAGAAGATATTAACGCTGCAAGTGTACGAGAGCTCTCCCGTCAAGGAGGGGTGCAACAGATAATAAGTGTTTATAAACAATTCATGTGATCACTTGTGGGGAACTTTAATTATTACAAAATATCGGCAAAATTAAGTAAATCTGTAGTACAGTCAACCGTCGTGTATCAACAGTTCGCTGAAGAAGGAAGTGTAATTGTACTGGGTAGATGTGTAACGGGCGTGCCTGTGTGTATGGCGCATCATCACGCTACCTAACAGCTGGTCCATTAACACGCGAGCCAGACACCTGTTGCATGCACATCAATTGTTTACAAACAGAGACCTCCAACTGTTGCCAAATTTATAAAATTCAAGTGTACTCTATTGGTAGTAAATGATCTCTCCTGTTGGGTTCCACTGTCGCTGAGTAAGGCGAGTAGTAATCTTTATCCAATATAAATAAAGCTTAACTTGCCTTTAAGGTCGGGTTTTCTAAACGCTCACATACCCCACAATTTAGGTTTTTACAGGCACATAAATAAATCTCTCTATAAATAGCAAAACACACTCATTGGACATTATATTCACAAAAATGGATAAAATACAGATGAATGAAATGAAAAACAACAATATCACACAATTTACCTGCTTAAAACTTTTTTTGTGTGATATTCCTCAAAGCACGGGGCTGAGCAGAAACCAATATTCTTCCAAGGTATGTTTGTTTACATGACCCATTAATACTTATTGCTAAAACAAATACATTTCTTCGACAGTAATATCAGTCCATTTTGACGCTCAGGATGTGGGAGAAATGACCTAATTATTCTCTACATATTGCGAGTGATACAAGTTCGTTCCTATGACTATTTTTTCCACTAAGGTATGCGGAAAAATTATTTGAAAATGTCTAGTTCTGGAGAGTTTTCATTCAAATATTGATCCTGGATTCCGGCAAGATCAGGCTTATAGCCGAAATCAGTAGGTAAAAATTTATTAATACCCGTTTCTTTTTCCCAGACCCGATGATCAGTTGATATATTTCGTTTCTGCCTCTTCGCGGTAGCTGGTTATAATTCTTCATCATTGTCACTTACACCTTCATCGTCACAAGTTGAAACTTCAGGCACAATATCGTCAACACTTTCTAAGTCAATTTCACACAAATCTGAACCCTCACTTTCATCATTCATTAATATTTCAAACATTTTTTCATCACTTTTCAAAAACTTCCGCTTGCCTGCGAGCAGCCATGTTTATCAGATCGCATTGACTCGCAAGTGTGGTAGACATTCACATAAAAAATTTAAGTTAACAGCGTTCCCAAAGAGAATACAAATTAGCTCAAGCTTCCGTAATATAGCCGATAGATGGCAGATACGACAAATTCTTCAATCATTGCTGAAAGTCAAAGAGAAGCGAAGATATGATGCTTGGAAGTTCGACACGCAATATATTGCGCCGTGACCCGGAAAGGGTTCACATAAACATAACGCATAACACAAAACATAAGACATAAAGTAATGTTATACACGGGGGGTCAGCGGATGCAGAGTGGATCTCGGCCCACAAGTGGTCACGGCTGGTCCGTGGTCCGACAGCTCTGCACTCCGACCGGCCAACTGAGCAGAGGAGGGGTGGCCTCTGTATTCGGGTGATGGAGAGGAACGGGTCCCCACTGTCGGCTGTCCTGAGAATGTTTTTCCGTGGTTTTCCATTCTCTTGCACTAAGGTGAATGCCGGGACAATTCCTAGTATAGGCCAAGGCCATCAGCCTTCTCACCTTGTCCGCACATCTTCCACGATACAAATCTCCCGGCCTGAGAGACGGCGTTATCGTATAGGAGGCCCGCCTCCCCCTTCGGGGACGGAATGAAAACTTTTTAGTAATAGTACATTCGGAAAATGTTGCTGTCTAACTCCTCTATCGGCAGATTGTTTTCTGAGGTTCCTCATCTTTACATCACGAAAATGCCTGTGCTGTATTTTAATTAAGGCCAATGACTAGTTCTTTTTCACTCCTGGATCACTCCTATCTCGGTGTCACCGAAATCCTACGCACTTAACTTTGTTGGTAATCTTTGAGTAGTTCTTGCGAAATTCTAACTATAATTGTAATTTCCATTTCTGTTTGTCCTTAGTAATAATCTGGTGTGATTACGATACGCCTGAACGCAGTTTAAAATTATTGTAGTGTATTGTAGTACCTTATTAGAAGTTAGTATACTTATTACATTATATTACTGTGACATATTTGTGTAGTATAGTAGCAGTATCTGTAGTAACACTCTTACTATAATTCTGTTGTAGTAATTAGGGTACTCTTAACTGCAGTTTAGAATTGCGTAATTCTTGTGTATTCCTTTCGGTTTGCAGTAATTAACAGCAGTTTTCTTCCTATGTAGGAGGGATACTAACTGGAGAGTGATTGGGGATTTAAATGAGACTATGGAGTGGGTATATGGGAAACTGGGAGTGAAATTTCTAGACCCTAATGGGTGGGTATGAGATAGGGATCTGCGCTCAGATGGCCTTCACTTAAACCGCAGTGGTACGTATAGGTTAGGAAATTTGTTTAGAAGGGTAATGGGGAGGTACATTCAGGAAAACGGGGTTGTCTAGGGAGCGGTGTTGAGCGTACAGAGATCTGAAAGTCAAGAAGAGATGACATAAAAATGTTAGTGTTGAACTGTAGAAGTATTGTAAAGAAAGGAATAGAATTAAGTAATTTAATAGATATATATTTACCAGATATTGCAATAGGAGTTGAATCATGGCTAGGAAATTATATAATGGATGCAGAATTTTCTCACAGAACTGGAGTGTGTATCGTAGAGATAGGATAGGAATGGTGAGAGGGGGAGTATTCATTCTGGTGAAAGAAGAATTTGTAAGCTACGAAAACGTTAAAGATGAGAAACATGAAACTCTAGGTGTAAGGCTCATTTCTAAAGATAAAAGGCAACTTAATGTCTTTGGAGTGTACAGACCGGGAAAGGGTAGCCTGACACGGATTCAGAATTATTTGATAAGATTTAGAATTATTGTAGTGTATTGTAGTATCTTATTAGAAGTTAGTATGGTTATTATATTATATTACTATGACATATTTGTGTAGTATAGTAGCAGTATCTGTAGTAACAATGTGAAATGTGATTGTGGCGGGAGATCTTAATTTACCAAATGGCAACTGGGAAGAAAATGCAAACGACAGGAAGCATGGCCAACAAATGGTAAATAAGCTAATATGGGAAGGACAGCTGATTCAGAAAATGATGGAACCAACTAGAGGGAAAGACAGCCTGGGCGTGGTGCTGATAAAACCAGATGAGCTCTATAGAGATACCGAAGTAATAGATGGTATTAGTGATCACGAAGCTGTTTTTGTCGTAGTTAAAAATAAATGTGATAGAAAGGAAGAATTTAAAAGTAGTACTATTAGGCAGTACCATATGGCTGATAAAGCAGGCATGAGGCAGTTTTTTAAAAGTAACTATGATCAGTAAAAAATGGTAAATAAGAATGTAAACAGACTCTGGGATGGGTTTAAAGAAATTGTTGAGGAATGTGAAAACAGGTTTGTACCTTTAAAGGTGGTAAGGAATGATAAAGACCCACCTTATTATAATATAGAAATAAAGAGACTAAGGAGGTGCAGATGGGAAAGAAATAGATTTAGAAATGGATGTGGAAGTAAGGAGAAATTGAAGGAACTTACTAGGAAATTGAATCTAGCAAAGAAGGCAGCTAAGAATAACATGATGGCAAGCATAATTGGCAGTCATACGAATTTTAGTGAAAAAGGGAAGGGTATGTATAGGTATTTTAAGACAGAAACAGGTTCCAAGAAGGACATTCCAGGAATAATGAATGAACAAGGGGAGTGTGTATGTGAGGATCTTCAAAAGGCAGAAGTATTCGGTCAGCAGTATGTAAAGATTGTTGGTTACAAGGAAAATGTCCAGATAGAGGAGGTGACTAATGCTAAAGAAGTATTAAAATTTACTTACGATAACAATGATATTTACAATAAGATACAAAAGTTGAAAACTAGAAAAGCGGCTGGAATTGAAAAGATTTCTGGGGATATACTAAATACGATGGGTTAGGATATAGTACCATATGTGAAGTACTTATTTGATTATTGTTTGGTCGGAGAAGCTATACCAGATGAATGGAGAGTTGCTATAGTAGCCTCTGTGTATAAAGGAAGGGGTGATAGACATAAAGCTGAAAATTACAGGCCAGTAAGTTTGACATGCGTTGCATGTAAGCTTTGGGAAGGCATTATTTCTGATTATATTAGACATGTTTGTGAAATTAATAACTGGTTCGATAGAAGGCAATTCGGTTTTAGGAAAGGTTATTCCACTGAAGCTCAACTTGTAGGATTCCAGCAAGATATAGCAGATATTTTGGATTCTGGAGATCAAATGGACTGTATCGCGATTGACCTGTCTAAAGCATTTGATAGGGTGGATCATGGGAGACTACAGGAAAAAATGAGTGCAATTGTGCAATTGGACTAGACAAAAGAGCGACTGAATGGGTTGCTATATTTCTAGAAAACAGATCTCAGAGATTTAGAGTAGGCGAAGCTTTATCTGACCCTGTAATAATTAAGAGGGGAATTCCTCAAGGCAGTATTATTGGATCTTTATGTTTTCTTATATATAAATGATTTGAGTAAAGGAGTGGAATCAGAGGTAAGGCTTTTTGCGGATGATGTTTTTCTCTATAGAGTAATAAATATGTTACAAGATTGTGAGCAACTGCAAAATTACCTCGATAATGTTGTGAGATGGACAGTAGACAATGGTATGATGATAAACGGGGTTGAAAGTCAGGTTGTGAGTTTCACAAATAGTAAAAGTCCTCTGAGTTTTAATTACTGTGTTGATGGGGTGAAAGTTCCTTTTGGGGATCATTGTAAGTATCTAGGTGTTAATATAAGGAAAGATCTTCATTGTTGTAATCACATAAATGGGATTGTAATAAAGGATACAGAACTCTGCACATGGTTATGAGGGTGTTTAGGGGTTGTAGCAAGGATGTAAAGGAGAGGGCTTATAAGTCTCTGGTAAGACCCCAACTAGAGTGTGGTTCCAATGTATGGGACCCTCACCAGGATTATTTGATTCAGGAACTGGAAAAAATCCAAAGAAAAGCAACTCGATTTATTCTGGTTGATTTCCGACAAAAGAGTAGCGTTACAAAAATGTTGCAAAGTTTGATCTGGGAAGAACTGGGAGAAAGGAGACGAGCTGCTCGACTGAGTGGTATGTTCCGAGCTGTCAGCGGAGAAATGGCGTGGAATGACATTAATAGACGAATAAGTTTGAGTGGCGTCTTTAAAAGTAGGAAAGATCACAATATGAAGATAAAGTTAGAATACAAGAGGACAAATTGGGGCAAATATTCATTTATAGGAAGGGGAGTTAGGGATTGGAATAATTTACCAAGGGAGATGTTCAATAAATTTCCAATGTCATTGAAATCATTTAAGACAAGGCTAGGAAAACAACAGATAGGGAATCTGCCACCTGGGCGACTGCCCTAAATGCAGATCAGTATTGATTGATTGATTGATTGATTGATTGATTGATTGATTGATTATTGTAGTGCAGTAGTATCCTATATTAATTAGCATATTGTCGTGTGATCTCTGTGTACTAACCTAGACAATATTCCTTCCCTTTCATTTTTATATAGCACAGAGTAAGTTACTTTATTCTTCCTTTTCTTCTCATTATTTCGTAAAGAATGGGTAAGGAGTGCAAGTGTAGGAACTGTGGATGGTCAGGCATTAAGGAGTATGAGGGAGAAGTTGGAGTGTTTGAGGGAGATAATTTTTTATTTTTTTGGGCACTTAGAACATTCTTTATCTCAAGTCTTCAATTGTCTTAATAAACTCTCAGCACTGAATGACCAACAAAATTTACGAACGTCCTGCATAAATAACTCTTTACACTGCTGACGTCTGTTCTCTTCGGCATCTGTGGTAGTTTCTTCTGAGCGTAGAGTTTTCGTTTCTTAACATTTTTCCTCCACTCATCCTCATTCCTAGTACGTTTTCTCCCTTTTCTCAAGGGAGCAGAAACTACTACACTGTTTTTCACACTATCTTCATTTGACTGTTTTTCTGCCATTATCTTGCGTGGAAACGAATGTAACGGTAAACACCTGACAAAAAATATCTCCAAACTTATTAAATTTACCAAACAATGTACGTAATACCACTATAACTTAGCAGAAAACGCACACGAAGCACAATACTTAAAAGCATAACCTTGAACCCTTGAACCCTTGAACCCTTGAATCTACCGTTACATCGTCGGTCGTCTGCTTTGGCTGCTTCAGTAGAACAATATTGATTCTTAGATCTTGCGGCATGTAGGATTCTTTCTTGTCACTTCATCGACGGATCGACAGGATTCAGAGGAGCGTATAACTACTTCACATGAAGAGCAAAATGTGCTTACT
Organism: Anabrus simplex; assembly: GCF_040414725.1. Lineage (NCBI taxonomy): Eukaryota > Metazoa > Arthropoda > Insecta > Orthoptera > Tettigoniidae > Anabrus > Anabrus simplex. Next base: position 36,743,474 of record NC_090269.1, read on the forward strand.
AAAATTTATTGAACGAAATCACAAAATCATCATGAGTGATTCTACTTGCGACCTTCGGCGTGTATCTGTCGTGATACACTGCACCATGCCTGGTGGGCTGAGAGGAAGGAAATATTGAAGATGACTGTTTAAGAAATGACTCCTGATAGAGGGAAATATTGTAAATAGAATGTAGTTTTCAGCTCGAACTTTTAAGCCAGGGCCTCTCAAACGCCCAAAATCTCACGCGTGCAGATAGAGGCGCAAGAGCTCCGTGCACTGTGCATCACTGCCGCTCGGCATGGCTCGGATCAACGCTTCGTCTCTGGGCTACTCGGCTAAGCTCGGCTCTACTCGGCTATACTCGGCTCAACTCAGCCCGGATTTGGAGCGCTACGGCGCAAGTGGGGCAGAGGGAGACAGGCGTGAGGAAAGAGAGAGTAAGCGCTATTGCTCCAAATCGAGGAGTGGGGGGTCTGCACTCTGGTCAACCAAGCCAAGTCGTCTTTTGCACCGTGCACAGTGCATGCACCCTGAGAGGCCCTGTTTTAAGCTATTGTTGTATAGGCTATCAGTCCATACAATGGCAAGGTGTTATGATCGGGCACAGTAGGTGCAACCCTAACAATTTTAAGAGGATTGCCAGTCCAAGACATGAAATTCATCACTACAATTAGTTCAAGTGAGCTATATTGAGTGGCACTAGGACGAGGTGCTGCCTGAGTTCAAGGGAGGCCAAATTCTATGCCACACTACGGTATTTATTTGGAAAACATTTAGATAAATTATGTTCTGTATTCTATATTTTTTATAATTAAGTTCTGAAAATCTCTAATATAACAGTTAGGAAACAACAACACAGGTTGTCTCCCACAAAATCTTCTTCCATACCAAAAAATCAAATTATGTCTCTTATTCGTAGTCAATTACGTTTTGTTGGTGTACTCTGAAGCGTAAAAATGCTTACTTAAACGAGGAGGAGAACTATTGAGTTCATTTTTTAAATTATCAGCCGCATCGCTCAATATATTTGCTAGGTCTTCTTCAATGCTCATTATTAAAAAAAGGAATGTAGGATGAATTCTAGAAACTTAAATTACATTACTTTTGTCCATAGCCTATATTTAAAAAAGTAAATGTTCGTCCCATGTAGAGTATTCCCTTTATTCTCACAGCGAATATTATGCAGTTGCCGTCTTTAGTTGTCATTTAATCTTACAGGATGCATCCTTTGACTGACCTAAGTATGGATGATTGTAGTTAATTCCTATAATTTACTACTTTTCACCCTGATCCATATACCATAATGATGACGCATTGCTTTATAAAATTTGAAATGTGTTTCTTCTCGCACTTTTTTTTTGAGTTACACATATTTACAAAAATTGCCGAAAATCCTTATTCACATTATAATCATTTCTGGACAGAGCACGTCCAACGTACCAAACGTACCAAATTATAACCTTTTACTAGTGTTTGATTATCAATTACTACGTTTTCTCTAATATAACACTTGCCTTTCGATGCCATAAGTTTAATTTTCTTCTTGACAACATGTACAGAAATTACTGAGCAAACGTTAATCGTCGAAGTTTGTCTTTATCGTCCTGTAAGATGAATTGTTCATTAGCAAGTAGCCAAGCGTTCATAGCGACGTCGCTTTTTGATCCTTCGATGTCGGCTCTTCCTATCATTGCGAAGCAGAATTCGCCAAGCGTTGGATTGTTCACCCACTAATAGGGAACGTGAGCTGGGTTTAGACCGTCGTGAGACAGGTTAGTTTTACCCTACTGATGACTGGTCGTTGCGATAGTAATCCTGCTCAGTACGAGAGCATATTGTAACATAGGCTTGTACATTGGTGTAAGAAATTGATTGTATATGACAGAGTGAATTCTAATCATGAAGTGCCAATTACTTGTAGATTTTCACATTTTTGCTTACAAAATCAGCATTCTTTCTCATATAAAACTTATAAAGAAGTACACATCAACAGATGACAATATTTTGTTATTTTCGGTGGCAATACCCTAAGTATAACATATTTGTTCTGAAAATGTGCATATAAAATGGAATGATCTGAATTATCTGACCAGGAATAACACAGCCATAGACTCCTTTCACTTACATGTTCATCAAGGATTGAAGTTACAAAACAGTCCATGTGCTCTTTCCCCATTTTGACATAAATATGTCTTATGGCTTGGGGGCGGGGGCATCCGAAAATTTGTGATACGTGACAAAATGTGTGACGAAAGTGTAAGAAGAGCAACCATGCAGACAGTGATGTAAAATATGGATGGATGGTCAGACAATGTCACCTAGCAACCGCGAAGGCCATCTGAAATTAGCAGCCGTTGATGGATGACCATGACCGGGAGACATATTTATGAGCATTTGATTTTTGTAAAGGGAAAAGTGTTTTTATTTTATTCTTTTCGGTTTTGCTTGCCTCCATATAATTGTTTCTGGGGCATGTTGCTTCAAGTTTCTTTATACCACTAGTGCCTTGTGTGTCTTAAATATAGATATGCGCTTGACAGTTAATATGACACTCGCTGATAAAACCACATCAATTGTATAGCTGGGCGTAGGGCTATGTGCAGACTTAAAGACATACGGTGTAGTTTTCTTTCGTCTGTAAGATTTGTCATTCAATTGAATTTGGTCACTGTTACAAACATGAGAAGCTTATTCCTAAAAGGTATCAATCCAAACGTAAAATTTTGCAAGAGAGAAAAATAAACGCTCAGAGTGTAAAATTTAAATTGAAAATTAGATACAGCACGTTTGTCATGTTCAAACAGAATGAATGCATTGTTGCATGAAGATGGTCACTTAAAACTTCTGTAGTGTAAGAAATATTTAAAAAATTGATGGATTTGGTACTTTTTGAAACTTAAACTCTAAACCTTTCCATCTGATAGGCATAAATTTCACTGCAGTCATCAGAAAATTGACTGTGCTTAAATATACAGTGATCAAAGTTAAGTAAAATAAACTCGTGCTCTCATCCCGAGGTGGTGCAGCTCTTTTCATGCACACCCCCAATGGAGGTGAGCTGCATGTACCATTTTAACCACATGTCAGCCCTCCTGCCATTCTTAAATTTCTGTCAGTACCGGGAATCAAACCCGGGCCTCCGAGGACGGCAGCTAAAAGTGCTAACCGTCACGCTACGGAGACGGACATTAAAATTAAGCAATTTGCAGTGAAAGAACAGATATACAAATCCTCAGCCTGTTTCCAGTCATTTGATCGGGTCGGGAATGCAATGAACGAAGTCCCCATCTAGCGGTAAGGATATGAATTATGGCGGCTGACGAAGACGGTAGCGCTCCTCTGGGGAATGATTAATGACTGATAAATGAAATGATATTGGAGAGTGTTTCTGGAATGAAATATGACTGGGAAAACAGGAGTATGTGGAGAAAAACCTGGCCTGCCTCCATTTTGTCCAGCACAAATATCACATGGAGTGACCGGGATTTGAACCACGGAACCCAATGGTGAGAGGCTGGCTCGCTGCCATATGAGCCATGGAGGCTCGAGGGTACAGATATATTAAATGAAATAATCGAACACAAAGATGTAAATTTAACAAAGTGTCCCATTGCTGTTGGTCACGTGTTACGGAAAAGGTTCCTCATTGGCTGCATGGGCATGTTATGTTTTGGCCAATTGACCTCTGGTATTTGCTACTTCTTAGCATCAAAAGTGACTTTCAAATCCCTGTTTGACACGGATTTGGGCCGTTTTGACTCTTTCTTTTCTTTCATATTATATAGTTTCCTATCAATATACATATGTTTTCCACCATCTCAAATTTGAATTTTTTTGGATTTGGTACCTGTTGGAAAAAACATTCTCATATGCCGTTTGTTATAAATCTTTTCACTTCCTCCATAAACACTTATGCCTTCCGTCACATACTATTATCTTCTTCTTTGTCTTTACCTGTAACGAATGTACGAATACTAATATGCGTCGATAAAATGACATAACTTATTCAGCCTTAAGATTGTCAATAAAAATGATCGAAGTTTTGAAATTGCTCAGACCAACTATTTTGGACGGGATTGTTGTAACAGAAAGCCATCCATTTTATCACGGTTAAGTTGTAACCAAGGTTGACACACCCGGGCATAAACATACAGTATATTTGTGTGGTTCAGATAGTGCGAGGTGGTCAAGGGGGTGTCTTGTCAGTACATTCACGTTTTGAGTTTCTCTTTGGTACTTTTTCGAGGTAGGCACATAGTCAATCTGGAACTCGCCTAAGTTAGTATTGGGGAGAATCCACGTCTTCCGTTCCCTGGGTAAGTTTCTCAAGGCCATGGACTTCATGACCAAACTGACAGTCCCCCACAGTTCCACCAATCGTACTCCATTGCGGCTCTAGCTCATTTCTCAACTGGGAATCGAAGTCACCTAGCAGTGTGCTGATATGTCTTTCTGGAATTTTGGAGAGAATATCCTCTAAATCGTCCCAGAATGCGGTCGTTTTCTCCGGGTTTCTCTATTGACCTGGTTGATGAGGCGTGCCCATTGACTATAGCGTAGCCCTTGTTAGAGCACTTGTGGGAGAGAATGGCTACTCAACTGCTTAAGGAGGTAAAGTCAATGATTGAGTCGAGTATCTTGCGACTAACTATAAATCCCCTAGCTGCATTACCTACTGGCCCACTTTTCCTTTGAGGATGCTGTAACGTTATGACCGGAAAGCGTGATCGTCAGTGAACCTGGTTCCCTGTACTGTTGTCAGAAAAATGTCGTGTCGTGTTAGTGTGTTGATCAGATGTTTCAACTTGCTCACTTTGAGTAATTCATTGGCGTTAAATGCTGCGAAGAAGCTTCGCTGACATAGCCTGAGTTTACGTCCGATTTTTTCAGGAACCATTCTATTGATTGATGACAAACTATGGGAATAACAACTGTAAAATTATTTTGTTTCTGTAAGCCTTGAATTTTTATTTCATACTTCACTTTTCTACCTCAGATTCAGCATGAAAAGAGTCAAAATTACGCTCAGTTTATTTGCATGTCTGTTATTCAGTTACAATATATCGAACAAATGGCGAGCGTTTAAGTTGGGGGTAAAGAGGTCGGAACTTTCGCTACGAAAATCAAAATACTAGCACATGGTTACTGAGACTATATTATTATTATTATTATTATTACATTTCGCTTTATGTCGCACCGACACAATTAGATCTTACCGCGACGATGGGATAGGAAAGGGCTAAGATTGGGAAGGAAGCGTCCGTGGCCTTAATTAAGGTACAGCCGCAGCATTTGCCTGGTATGAAAATGGGAAACCACGGGAAACCATCTTCAGGACTTCCGACAGTGGGATTCGAACCCACTATATCCCGAATGAAAGCTGATAGCTACGTAATCAAACCGCGCAGCCACTTGCTCGGTTTATTATTATTATTATTTATTATTATTTATTATTATATATATAATTCGCTGGGGCCATCAAGGACCACGTTAAGTCTTGTTGCATTTGACACTGAACTTGGCCTTCTTTAGAGCCCAAATTTCCCTCATTCTTTGTGAGTGGGCCTGCTTACGCTCCTCTGTCCAAGGGGCACCGTGTCTTCTCTTGGGTTGCTCGTCTCGGTTTAGCCCGTTCGCCAATATTTTTTTGCGGAAGAGATCTCTGTTAAGGGCGTCTTCAGCTGAGATATGTAGCATTTGCAGGTCTTCTTTGGTATTTCTAAACCAGGGAATTGTGGTTTTGGGGATTGAATCAACAAAATTGAAAGATTTCTTTAGTTAACTTTCTTCCGTCCATTCTTTTCAAATGACCGTAAAATCGTGCCCGTCTTTTTCTGATTGTGTCGGTAATTTTCTCTATTTTGCTGTAGACTTCCTTGTTGGATCTCTTTTGATGGATTCCATTTCTGTACTTTGATCCCAAGATTCCTCTCACAATTTTTCTCCAGTTCTTCAAGTAGTCCTTTGTTGGCATTTAGAGACAGGGTTTCGGCTGCATATAGAACTACTGGCTTCAGAACTGTTTCATAGTGACGTAGCTTGGTGTTTTGGGAAAGGCATTTTTTGTTGTAGATTGTGCGGGATGTTTGGTAGGCTATTTCCAGTTTGCGTACTCGCTCCTGAAGTGCTTCTTTGTCCAGTCCATTTTCATGATGATCTCGCCCAGGTATTTGAATTTGTCTACTCGGGTGATGTCCCCGTATTTTGTATGGAGTTTTGGTGGAGCCTCTTTGATGTTAGTCATTACTTCTGTTTTCTCAAACGATATCTGCAAACCAGTTTGTTCGGCAATTTCCTTTAAAATTTCAACTTGAGCCCTAGCGGTTTCTATGTCGTTTGAGAGAACAGCAATATCATTGGCAAATGCTAAGCAGTCTGTTGCGATCCCCTTGGATTTGGTTCCTATTCTCAATGGAGTGTAGTTGGTTTCCTGTAATCTCACCCGCCAGGTTCTGATGATCTTTTCAAGAACACAGTTGATGCGTATAGGGGATAGCCCATCACCTTGTCGGACTCCTGTTTTGATGTCAAAGGAATGCGAGAGACATCCGTGGAACCTCACCTTGGATTTTGTATCGGTCAGGGTGGCTCTAATTAATGCCAGCAGTTTCAAATCAACTCCAAATTCATTTAAGATGTTTAGCAGGACTTCCCGGTCAATGGAGTCGTACGCTTTCTTAAAGTCCACAAAGACAGACACATACTGTTTGGACCTTAGTGTACAATATCTGATGATCGTTTTGAGATTTTGGATCTGTTCAGCTGTTGAGCGACCTTTTCTGAACCCTCCTTGGTATTCACCTATTTGATGTTCGACTTGTGCTTCCAAACGCTCCAGGATGGCAAGTGATAGAATTTTGTAAGTCACGGGTAGCAAAGATATTCCTCTGTAGTTGTTGATGTTCTTCATGCTGCCTTTCTTGTGTAATGGATGGATCAAAGCTATTTTCCAATCGTCGGGTAGGGTCTCCTTGTTCCAAATTTCTTCTATTTGCTTTTGCAAGATATCAAGTGATTCCTCTGGGGCATATTTCCATAGTTCTGCTACTGCTGAGTCTTCCCCCGGCGCTTTGTTATTTTTGAGACGGGCAATGTGGCGCTTGATTTCATCTCTGTCGGGTGGTCTGGAATCTGGGTACCTGAGTAAGGGTTCCTTGGTCTCAATGGCGCTTTGCGGTTTAGAGCAATTAAGTAAATTCTTGAAGTAATCTGCCAGAATGCTGCAATTTTCTTCATTTGACGTCGCCAGTGTGCCGTCCTTTCGCTCAAAGCATAGAGATGGTGGTTTATAGCCAGTGAGTTTGCGTTTGAAGGCTTTGTAGTACTCTCTGCTTTCATTCTTCCTAAAGTTTTGTTCTATCTTTTCAATGAGAGATTTTTCGTATTTACGTTTCTCAGTTCTGAACACCCCAGCTGCTTGGGCACGTTGGGTTTTGTAGGTTTCCCAATCATTTTCTGATTTCGTAGAGTAGTACTGTTTCTACGCATTGAGTCTTTCTTGGAGGACTGATTCGCAGGTACCATTTCACCAGGCATGCTTTTTGCTTCTCTTGATTTCTGCAACGTCTTTGGCGGCCTCAACAAGGAGACTTTTGGCGTTGTTAAAGTCACAGTCATTTGGTCTAGCCTTCTCCTGGAACTCCTCGACCCTTTGGCGAAGTTTATCATTGTCGAAGCGTGTGATCTGTTTGGTTGTCTTCCTTGTGTTTGCGGGAATTGGTTTGAATTTGATAAGAGACATATAATGATCTGAGGCCACATTGATGCCTTTCTTTACCTTGACATTCATAATCTCCGGGCTGTTTCTCCTGGAGATTGCAACATGATCAATTTGGAACTCTCCGAGAGCTTGGACGGGAGAACGCCAAGTCATTTGCTTTCTGGGTAGATGGCGAAAATGGGTCGACATGACCTGCAGGTTGTGATTTTCGCAAATGGACACCAGTCTTTTGCCGTTGAGATTGGTTCTTTTGTGAGCAGGGTAATTTCCTATAACATTCTTGTACTTCTGTTCACGACCTAGTTGGGCATTGAAGTCACCCAAAAGAAGCTTGACATGGTGTTTGGGGATTTTGTTTAATTTTTCATCCAGTAGGTCCCAGAAATTATCAACTTCGTCTGGATCAGACTTGTTTTTATCGTTTGTAGGAGCATGTGCGTTAACTAGGGCGTAGGTTTTGTTCGCGCATGTAATTGTGAGTATAGACAATCTGTCATTCACAGGTTCGAAATTTGCAACCGATTTAAGGATCTTGGTTTTAACAGCAAACGCGGTTCCAAGCATCACAGCTCCATTGACGATTCCTCTTTGCGCTTTGCTCTTGAAAAATCGGTAGCCTTCGGATTCAAAAATCTCTTCATCTGGGTACCTTGTTTCCTGTAGGGCCATTATGGATATCTGATTTTCGTGGAGTGCTTTGGTGAGGGTTTTCAGCTTGCCAGTTTGTGTAAGTGAATTTACGTTGAAAGTTGCTAGAAAGGTTTTAGATTTTGGCCTGAGTTTTTGACTCTTCGGGGTACACCGAGACGCTCCGACTCGTCTCTTGCGTGATGTCGAGTCTCCCCCAGAATCCGAACGAGACTCGTGCGCCGTGGCGTTCACGACGAGGGATTTATCCGAAGATTTACCCCCTGGGGTATGTTTCTTGAAATGTTGTGCCATCATGCTTTTTGACTTGACTTTGCTTTGGACGGGTACCCATCCTTTTACAACTAGGGTTGTTAGCCCTAGAGGTTGCATCAAGATGTTTTCTGGCTTCTGGTCATTTACCAGTCTTCGCCGTAACCCTGACAAGGGACCAGTTTTTTTTCACGGTGGTATTTTATTTCCCTACTACCCTCTGACTCTGCTGGCGGCAGAGTCAGCGAGCTTCCCCAATTCCAATGGGACGCGCCCGATGGAGGTAACCGGTAAATCCCCACACGGGATTTATTATTATTATTATTATTATTATTATTATTATTATTATTATTATTATTATTATTATTATTATTATTATTATTATTATTATTATTATTATTATTTGATTAGAATGGGATATAGTTGTAGTTTAGAGGAAGGTCTAGCGAAGAAATTTAGAAAGTGTTATTTGAATCACTTACGGTATGTGATATTTCACCTTTAGTGCGACGAATGACATCGGAGATATTTATGAATTGATCAAGGAGAATCCCACGAGATAAAACGCTCTGTTCCGAAGACATTGTCCAGAAGGCTGCAAGCTCTGCTCCAAGACAGAGGATGAACACGAAGTTCCTTCTCGAAGGATTACTGTGGAGTTCGAAGAAAACTGGAGCCGTGAAGCTTGGAGGGAAGCGCAGAAGGACTGGGATCGTCGTCTCCTACTACTCCTTTGGACACACCAGTCTGCACTGTACGAGATCACGGAAAGCATAATAGCAAGGATGCTGTTCGGAAGAGATCTCAACCTCCCGGTGTATATAGCATTTGGCCGACCTGAGAGTCATTCTGCCTCGACCGATCGGTACTGCCTGAATCTGGCAAGGAAACTAGAGGTTGTACACACACTGTCCAGAAGAAATTGAGGATAGATAGCGACCGAATGTAGGCACGATACTATCAACGAATAGGACTCTACAGGATACCACGAAACCGACCTATATGGTATAAGCCCATAAGGACTCGAGCTCCAGAAGGCGTGGGAATACTTTCATCGTATACCGCAAGGTGCTACGTCTGGAACAATTGGCGCTTACCGAGGAAGAGCTGAGAAGATAACTGATCGGGACGATCGGCTCTCGAAGGGGGGCAATGCCACATGCCCATGCGACTGCCAGCCCTCTGGAAGTTCCGTTCGATATTTCTTGGAACCCTTCCTTTATTTTTATTTTTTTGCTAGTGCCTTTTCGTCGCACCGATACATATAGGTCTTATTGCGACGATGGGATAGGAAAGGAAGCAGCCATGGCCTTAATTAAGGTACAGCCCCAGCATTTGCCTGGTGTGAAAATAGGAAACCACGGAAAACCATCTTCAGGGCTACATTCGAACACACTCTCTCCCGGATGCAAGCTCACAGCCGCGCGCCCCTAACCGCACGGCCAACTCGTCCGGTGTTTTCCTGGAAGGAATGAGTGAATCAGGTCGGGGACCTCTCAGCCTGTATGAGAGCATGTGATGGCCATTTCCTCTATCATGATTTTCGTCTGGCGTCTCGGTGGATTGTCTAGAAATGAGAACGTTCCTATTCCAGCCTCACCATGAAGATTCTCGTACTTCATCACCAGGTATATAAAAGCACGATCGCTGCGAACAAGAAGTTGTTGCTGGAGTAGTGTTAGGGGTTGTTGTTGTTGTTGTTGTTGTTGTTGTGTATCAGCTAGTGTTGAGTAGTATTTTGTTACCGAATGATAATTATGTGTTGAGTGTATAAAGAAGTGAAGTGAATCAACTGTGCGAGTTATTGGTCTTGTTTGGAGTCGAGCTAAATGCAAAGCAGTGGTATGTTGTGATAGTCAACAGACGTGTATTCGAACCCATCTACAGGGAGCTTCTGGGTGGAGTGACTGGTGTGTGGGAAGATAAATAAAAGGTGGGACTTGAATATCAAGATTGCGGAGGATCACCCGTTCCAGGTAAATACCAGCCAGCCGGGGACCTGCCATAAGGAGAAGAAATTTTGTAAATAGTTACTAATTACTGAAGTGTTGTTATTCATTGTTAAGGATAGTTGTGTGTGCATAACAATTAGGTCATCCCAGATTAAATTAGTCCAATAAAACAGTAAGTGTTTTATTCGCAACAATATTTATTAATTTAGATAACCAGTTATCGTTAAGATATTTTATATTTTTAGCTATAAATGTAAGGTGTTACTCTTCAACATTGTACATTGTAAACTAACGTGATAAACGCATTGAGAAAGGAATGAGTGAGGTGCCCTGGATCTAGGAAGTGAAGTAGCCTCTATTTCCTCTTGTGAGAGTGAAGGATATTGAATTTCACTCCACAGATTAACGGGATCAAAGATCCCTTGTGATGTATATAGCGCAGTGTTGACCTTAGACGTCAACCGACGTTTTCATGGACGCTCTCAAACTTGACTCACTATGGGGTATCTGTGCTACATTCAAAGCTCTGTTAAGTTATCCCTGACATCATTCGTGACCTATCTACAAGGCTGCAAACGGAAAGTAGAGAGATGTAGGACTCCAGACGCAAGACAATTCTACAAAGAGCTTACATTCTTTCATTTTTAATGTATTTTTTAATTATGGCCTTAAACAAAAATCATATCGTATTTTTGTATACGTATATTAGCAAGATTTGTAAGTATATCTTATGTCAATTTAAATAATATATTTTATAAGGTGTGACAATATAGAAGGTTTTGAATTGTAATAAACTTGATTTTTTAAAAAAAGGATAAGCGTATCACCTGAAGAAAAAAAATATTTTCTCTAGTTGGGCCAAGGAGTAAAATAGTGTAACGAACACTGCAGTTAATAAAGGCTGACAAAAGGTACACATTTAAACGTGAAATAGTTTGTGTATAATATGTTGTATATACGAACTAAAGACACCAATGTAAAATAAATAAAAATAAAGAAAAACCATCAAACTTTCAAAAACGAACGAAAAATGGGTGTATCCACAAAGAAAAATATAGAGCTCAGTGACACCAATCTCTCATCTTAAATAGGACATCAATCTAGTTACACTCATATTCACAAAAACAAGGAAACCTTGAAATACTAGAGATAGGAAGTTCATATTCACAGGAAATGTGCATTAGTATGTTTTGAAGAAATGAATAGCATTGGAACAATGTCGGCCCTCAGGTTCAAGGTCCACATCGATATCTCGGCGCACCACCACCGACTGGTAAAATGGGCCTGCGGGTCTTGTTGCCGTTATAAATCGATAGTAATTGATCAGTATAACTTGAGCAGACGTACAGGATGCCTCGTAGACGTATGCGAGAATCGTGCCGTCAAATGAGTGAGTTTGAAAGAGGGCGCATTCATGGCATGAGAGAACATGATGCATCCATCCGGGTAATTGCTGCTCGTATGGGACGAAGTGTGTCGGCAGTGCAACGGGTGTGTACAGAATTGTTCACAGAAGTCCGTAGAATACGACGAGATGGGTCTGGTGACACCACCCATACCACCCCCGAGAAGATCGCCACTTCATCCGAATGGCATTGATGGACAGATCTGCGCCCTCCTCGGCTCTGGCGCAACAGTGCAACATATCGTACACTATCAGGAGTGACAGTACGTTGCCGTTTATTACGGTCTGCGTTACCGGCGGGCCGACCACTTCTCCACCCACCTTTAAATAATGTACATAAACATGCTAGAGTGCAATGGTGTATGGATCGACGTCACTGGTGGCAGCAGTTAATGTTTTTTGGCGAATCCTGGTTCTGTTTGTTTGAAAATGATGGCCGCATTTTCATTCGCCGCAGACAGGGGGAGAGGCATCACATTGACTGCATTCGTACAAGACATACAGTGCCAACTCAAGGCCTTATGGTGTGGGGTGCTATTGCGTACAATCAAAAATCACAGTTGGTGCGTGTCCATGACACTGTGACCAGTTTGACATACGAAAATGACACCCTGCGACCCGTAGCCGTACCCTTTCTGCACGACACCCCAGACGCCATATTTCAGCAGGACAATGCGCGACCACATGTTGCTGCACGAACACGTGCCTTCTTGTCGTCACAGGATGTCAGACTGTTGCTCTGGCCCGCCCGATCACCGGACTTGTCGCCAATCAAAAATGTATGGGATATGGGGAAACGACGGGTGCGGCGCTGTGACCCAATACCAACCACCAAAGATGAACTGTGGAACCAGGCAAATGCAGCATGGATGGCTATACCCCAGTACGCTATTCGCGCCTTACACGTGTCGATGCCATCACGCATGGAACAAGTTATCCGTGCCCATGGAGGACCCAGTGCCTACTAGGCAACAGGACACATGCTGAACCTAGGTCACTGAAATGCTAATCGTTTTTGCAGAACATACTAATGAACATGTCCTGTGAACCTGAACTTCCTGCCTCTAGCCTTTCAAAGTGTTCTGCTTTTTATGAAGATGAGTGTATATTATGGTCCAAGACGGAACTTTTTCGGCTACTGCCATGAAAACTTCTTCGTGCTCCTGATATTTATCCAAATTTACAGGGGTGGGCACATAATATGTAATAAGACAACACAAACATCCAGTGTCCGAGCCAGAGGAATTAACGATACGCAGTTAAAATCCCCGACCCGGCTGGGAAATGAACCTGGGGCTCTCTGAACCGAAGAACAGTACGCTGACTGTTCAGCCAAGGAGCCGGACAGGATGAAACCTTTTGGAATTAAATTAATCCGATCACATAATCGACCTCTTTTATTTCTTCCGTAATCCTAATATCTATCAAAATTTCGTAGAATATTTATGCATTAAATAACCAGTTTTTGAGAAATTACAGTCCTTTTTCCTCCTGATTATACCAGTATTTCCATATTTTAATCTTATGGCATCTATATTTCTTTGTTTGTTATCATATATTATTTAGTTATTTATTTATCCTTCTAAGGAGCAATTAGAAACATTATTGGTATTCTTTATCTTGACCTTCCTCTTCTTCTTATTTTCCCAAAACTTCCTCATTCTTTCACGAAGGTCCAGTCGTCTTTCTTGTATCTATGCGTTCTTTAGTTTTAGGGTTATTGTTTTATTTATTTATTTACTTAATTAATTAATTTGTTTGTTTCGACCCAATGATTTGTTGTTATTTTTCTTGTTCTTCCAGAAATCTTTCATCATGTCGCTGTGTTTATCTCGAAGTTCGTCAGTCCATTTTCTCCTAGACCTGCTGGGCTCCTGAAGCAACTTCCAAAGTGTAGATCTTATGTGTGATTTTGGCGTTATTGAGATCAGTTTGGACTGATCCAAACCGTTTTCGTCTTTAATGTTTGTGAGTACATCAATAATTTCTATGTTAGTCGGTTGTCATATAGCCTCATAATGTGTCCATAAAATTTCAATGTGTTTCAATGTTTGAGTATTTTTCTGTGATCTTCTGCAATCGTATACGATATCCTTCATCTGTAAGTTTTGGGCCAAGGATTTTTCTGATGATTTTCCTTTCAGCTTTCTTGATATTTTCGACATCCCCTTTATAATTGAGGTTTAAGGTCTCACTGGCATAGAGTGTTTCAGATTTGACGACCGTCGTGTAACGTCGAATTTTTGTGTTAATGTTCATGCATTTTTTGTTATAGATGTTCACGGTTTTCCCATATGCTTTCCGCATTTTGAGTTCACGCGTTTTGTGCTATTCTTTCTGTTTATTTATTTCTTCTTCTTGTTTTCGAATGGGTCTACTATGTACCACGTTAAGCATCATTCATTTACGGTTCTTCCTCTTTCGATCGGGCCAGTACTTCTTCATCCTTTCGGAGTGACCAGTTGTTGCCGTTCCTTTTTTTGCTACTTTGATCTTGGAATCCCTTAATTTTGTTGATGATTTTTCTGTATTCCTGTCTATTGTATACTGCCTGCTGTGATATATTATTTTCCTTCATATCCTCCTTGACCCCTTTAAGCCAGCTAGTTTGTGTCTTCCTGTTCTCCATGTATTCCAGAATTCGCTTGGCTGTTCTCTCTGGTGGCATTCTTTTAATGTGTCCGTAGAAGCAGAGTCTTCTCTTCTTGAAGGATGTTGTGATTTTTTCGGTTCTTTTGTACAGTCCCTCATTTATTTATTTATTTATTTATTTATTTATTTATTTATTTATTTATTTATTTATTTATTTATTTTCTTAATCTGTTTACACTCCAAGGTTGGATTTTCCCTCAGACTCGGCGAGGGATCCCACCGCTACCGCCTCAAGTGCAGTGTCCTGTAGCGTGAGACTTTGGGTTAATTGTATACAATTGAGAAGGAGGACCAGTTACTCTCCCGGATAGCTTCACCTGTTATACCGAACAGGGGCCTGGCGGGGAGGAAGGATGAGAAGATTGGAAGGGATAGACAAGGAAGAGAGAAGGAAGCGGCTGTGTCCTTAAGTTGGGTACCATCCCGGCATTTGCCTGATGGAGAAGTGGGAAACCACGGAAACCACTTCGAGGACGGCTGAGGTGGGAATCAAACACCGCCCCCGCTACTCAGTTGACCTCCCGAGGCTGAGTAGTTCCCGTTCCAGCCCACGTACCACTTTTCAAATTTCGTGACAGAGCCGGGAATCGAACTCGGGCCTCCAGGGGTGCCAGCTAATCACACTAACCAGCAACACTACAGAGGAGGACTTTTACGTACATTTTCATATCTAAAATATCGCGGCTGCCTGAATTTACACTATATTTATACTTAGTACAAAATTATTTGACCACCTTGAACGCACGTTATACGTTAGTGAGTGATAAAGGTCAACATTTTCTAAAGAATTTGTTTAGACACGTTGACTGAAGCCAGCTATTTACTAAAATCATTCATGTTTAGAAACATCTTCCTTTAGAGCAATTGTTTTTTGTACGTCACTCCGACTCGTACAGCTTTTTTGGCGACGATGGTATGGAACAGGGCTAGAACTTCGAAGAAAGTGATCGTGTCTTTAATTAAGGTACAGCCTGAACACATTACATTCAAGAAATTGGAGATATAGTTCCGACAACAACCAATGCCATATTTTAATTCTTATCTAGGATAACCAAGTTCTCGACAGTTTAGGAGAGAGAAGTACAGTCAAGATATTCTTAAGCTAATTGCCTATACTGACAGAAATGTATAAACGTCTGGTGTGAAAGGGGGAAACAGCGAAAAACCGTCTTCAGGGCTGCTGATGGCTGCCAAACGTAAGCTAACTGCTACACACCATGAAACACGTAGCCAGCTCGCTTAGTAAAACAATTATAGTATTCTATAAAATCATCGATATTTAGAAACATCTTATTTAAGGACAATTTTTCGTGAAGTCACTGATGTTTAAAAACATCTGATTTATAAGCAATTATTCTCCAGAGTCACCAATGATTATTATCTGAAGTCACTGATGTTTAGAAACTTCTGCTTTAACATAGCTGTGCTCTACAATCACTCGCGCTGTGAAACGTCTGCTTTAAGATATCTATGATAGATAATCTCCAAAATCACACGTGTTTCGGAACATTGATTTCAATACGGTAATTCTACAACGTTATTTTTGGTTAGAGTTGTTAAATTTAAGAGGAAATATTCTCTAGTGTTTCCCGTGTACAGAATGTCTTCTTATGGGCATCTATTCATAGTAGAAAATTAAGGAGGTGCTAGAAAGGTTCTTCAAGTCAGAAATGTTACTGGGAATTTTAAAAAGAACGTCAATATCGATACGAATTCCTTTATTTAGTGATTTAAGCCCACTAGGGAGCGCTTATGACCACTCCTTTTTGGATGCTCGCTTTCGTTCTTAATACATCTCGAGTCCTGCTACTTGCTTTTCCTTTCCTTCCTATTTCTTTATTATGTAATAGTTATTCCTCTTCTCAAATAATAAATATATTCTTTTGGCTTGGGGACTGGGTATTTGTGTTCGTCCTCATTATATTCAGACAACACACCACACTACCAACCACCACAGAAGCACGCAATGATGATCACATCCCTCCACATAGGTTTGGTGTCAGGAAAGCAATAACAATATCATAATATTATTTGTTATACGTCCCGCTAAATACTTTACGGTTTCTGGAGACGCCGAAGTGTTTGAATTTTGCATCGCAGGATTTCTTTTTCGTGCCAGTAAATCTACCGATACAGGACTGACGTATTTGAGTACCTTCAACCACCGAACTGAGTCTTGATCGAACCTGCCAACTTTGGCTCGGAGAGCCAGAGTCTTAAGCGTCTGAGCCACTCAGCCCGGCCGTCAGGAAGGGTATCCAGCCGTAAAACAGAGCCAAATCAACATGTGCTACACAGTTCGCACCCGCGATCCCACAGGTCCGGGAAAAGCGGAAGAAGAAGAAGAAACCGGAAGTTACACATTTGAAAGAAAAGAGAATGGTTTCTGGAATAATAATAATAATAATAATAATAATAATAATAATAATAATCATCATCATCATAATCATAATCATAATTTTTGCATCACTTTAACTACCTTTATGGTTTTTGGAGACCCGAGTTGACGGAATTTCGTCCCACGGAATTTCTTTAACGTGCCAGTAAATCTACTAACACGAGGCTAAAGTATTTAAGCACCCTGAAATACCACCGCACTAAGCCGGGGTCGAACCCGCCATCTTGAGCTCAGGAGACGCCTGAGTTACCCAGATCGGCCTAGTAGAAATAGGTGGTAACAATGACTGGAGGGAAATATCAATGATGAGATACAGGCATGAACTCGAGCGATGTATGTAAACCGGCTTATGTAGCGAGGTCATGTGAAACGAAACGCAGATGGTAGGTTAGCCAGAAAAGTAATGGACTTAGCCATGCAGGGTAAGAGAAGCTGTGGAGGATAAACTAATTAAGAAATAAAGTAAATTAATTTCGACTACAATAGCCTTCCTGCCCAAACCTGTCACCTCGACTTTACTGTAAACTTAGAGTTGTAATTTCATAAAAATAATGTTTTTCGACAGTATTGTTTGCCTAGCCATAAGTCCCGTTTCTTGATACGCCGAGACGAATTTGTGATTAGGAAGCGCCTTGTTGACAGCATGATGTCTTGACACACAGCCCCACTCGCCGTGCTGTAGACAGTAAACAGAACGCGCATTGGGACATGACCATCTCGTGGCAGGCGCACACATCCCCGCACGCAACGCGCCACACGGTGCCGGGTACGAGACATCGCGATATTCCAATACACGCCGCGATGCCAAAAATTGATCTCTTCTCATCGCCGCGGGTGGCTTGCAGATTCGGACGGCATACTGAATTTCAGAGTCGCTTCAATTCTGTTGCCTACTCAGTATATTTCGTCTCAACATGATTCATATTTAAAACTTCTGAGACTGCCTGTTTCCAGTTTCAACCGGCTCAGGAATGGAATGTGTGAACCCCCATCTACCGGCGAGGATAGGAATTGTGCCGGCTGACGGAGCCTGTCGCACGCCTCCGGGCCAATGATTTATGACTGAACGATGAAATGAAATGTTATTGGAATGAAAGATGACAGGGAAAACCGAAGTACCTGGTGAAAAACCTGTCCCTCCTCCGGTTTGTCCAGCACAAATCTCGCATGGAGTGACCGGGATTTGAACCCCGAACTCAGCGGTGGGAGGCCAGCTGCTATAATAACATTTTTTTCATCTTGCTGCTATCTATATTTAAATACCGTACTTTTTCAACTGAGGGGCTGCCTGGCCGAGGCGGTAAAGGCGTGCTCGGCTCGCCCGGAAGGACGTGGGTTCGAAGCCCCGTCAGGAAGTCGAAAAATTTAAGAAATGAGATTTCCACTTCTGGAGGTGCATATGGCCCTGAGGTCCACTCAGCCTACACCAAAAATGAGTACCAGGGTAATTCCTGGGGGCAAAGGCGGCCGGGCGTAGAGCTAACCACTCTACCCCATCAAGTGCCGAGGTTACGGATAGTGGAAGCCTTTACCTTCCACCCCTCCAAGGGCCTTCATGGCCTGTAGTCTTCGAAGTATTTTTCTGCACATGCAATTCCTAAGCAGATAACCTAAAAAGTTCTGCCTCGCCCCCCCCCCTCCCCGCAACTGGCACTACAGCCCTGAAGGGCCTTGGCCTACTAAGCGACCGCTGCTCAGCCCGAAGGCCTGCAGAATACGAGGTGTCGTGTGGTCATCACGACGAATCCTCTCGGCCATTATTCTTGGCTTTCTAGACCGAGGCCGCTATCTCACCGTCACATAGCTCCTCAATTATAATCACGTAGGCTGAGTGGACCTCGAACCAGCCCTCAGATCCAGGGAAAAATTCCTGACCTGGCCGGAAATCGAACCCGGAGCCTCCGGGTAGGAGGCAGGTATGCTACCCCTACACCACGAAACCGGCTTGTAAAGTTCTGTCGCCCTCCAGTAATTTTTGCTATAGTTTCTTTCAGGAAATAAGTCCTCAAAATGCCATTTATTCAGTTTATTGGTTTTAGGTGCATATGTATAATTTTAACGAAGAAGGAATATTTATATTTTAAAATGGATTCCAGCCCGCTTCCGTGGTGTAGTCCCCTCAACTTCGGGAGGGCAACTGAGTAGAGGGGGGTTCGATTCCCACCTCAGTCATCCTCAAAGTGGTTTGCCGTAGTTTCCCACTTCTCCTCCAGGCAAATGTCGGGATGGTACCTAACTTAAGGCCACGGTCCATGGTCGCTTCCTTTCCTCTTCCTCGTCTATCCCTTCCAATCCTCCAACTCCCCCACAAGGCCCCTGTTAAGCATAGCAGGTGAG
The DNA here is from genome assembly GCF_040414725.1 of Anabrus simplex. Taxonomy (NCBI): domain Eukaryota; kingdom Metazoa; phylum Arthropoda; class Insecta; order Orthoptera; family Tettigoniidae; genus Anabrus; species Anabrus simplex. Next base: position 36,762,820 of record NC_090269.1, read on the forward strand.
GCCTCCTGAGCGAGGTATTGGTCCTCCTCGGCAGTTGTATCCCCCAATCCAAAGTGTCATGCTCCAAGACATTTCCCTTGAGGCGGTAGAGATAGTATCCCTCGCAGAGTCTGAGGGAAAAAACCAACCCTGGAGGGTGAAAGAAAGAAAGAATATATTCCATATATACTGAACTTAATGCAAGACGTAACGGGAGCGTGGGAGAGGTGCATTCAGTTATTTTGCACTTCACTCACTAGGTTGTGCCCAGAACAGCCAAGATTTTCGTCTCACAGGCTATGGTGCTGCTATCTCGTGCGGGGTTTGAAACTTAGATTGCGAGAAATTCGTATCGTCTCCATACGCGGCAGCACTTTTCGTATGAATGTGTATTTTTCAAGACTCTCAAAAGATGACTCTGTATTGAAAAACGCTATACTGTTCAGAGTGTGTATTGAATGAACTAGGCTACTTCTCGCAGGTGGTCTAGATTAATACTTAGCCATTAGTTGCCAGGCATAGTATTATTTTAAATTCCATCGATTATTCTTCAGTGTAGGTCGAAATTTAAATGTATACAGGTATTCCGTCTAAGAATCGGAAATGTGTTGGTAGTCCAAATCAGTGGCGTAAGTACAATTTTTCCTTGGGGCGGGAATGAATAATAACAATAATAATAATAATAATTGCGCAGGGGTCTATTTAAATAGAATTTACGGTGTGGGGGGATGAGAAATGAAAATATACAGCCTGTTTTTAGTCATTCGACCGGGTCAGGAATGGAATGAATCAACCCCCTTCTAGCGGCAAGGATAGGAATTGTGCCAGCTGCCGAAGCCTGTCGCACTCCTCTGGGGCAATGATTCATAAATGAGAGATGATTAATGAAATAATATGAGAGCGTTGCTGAAATGAAAGGTGATAGGGAAAACCGGAGTACCCAGAGAAAAACCTGTCTCGCGTTCGCTTTTTCGAGCACAAATCTCACTTGGAGTGACCGGAATTTGATCCACGCAACCCAGCAGTGAGAGACCGGCGTATTTTTGCCTGAGCCAGGGAGGCTCTTACGTGGGGGGGGGGGATATGAATAGTAATAATAATACAAATAATAAAACACATTTACACGGATGTTTTTGCAAATGAATATTTTCTTATTATTTTACTCTAGTAAGAAGTACAAGCACCTCATGCAGGCGCGGGATGGAGGGGGGGGGGTGAGTATATCCCCTTTATCCCGACCTCACCTACGTCACTGCTCCTAATACAATAATAATCATATGGCCTCAGATACCATGTGCGGGCATATTAATTTGAGCAAACGGGTTGCCTGTTCGTCAATTTCGACGTTCTCTTCTTTCTTTTTTGCTCTAGGCCAGTAGATTGCAGAGTAAACTGAATCTCGTTTGGTCGTCTGTGTCTGAATTTTAAATATTTTTGTCGGGTTAACGTCAAATGTGCCATCAGAGATATTTTACTTGCCCTGAAAATCGTTTCCCGTATGACAGGTTTTTATAAAATACGAAGTTTGGTTACGTTCAGTTATTCTCCTCCCCTTTACGAGTCGCATCATTGAAAGCGTCCGCCTCTGTGGTGTAGTGGTTAGCGTGATTAGCTGCCACCCCCGGAGGTCCGGGTTCGATTCCCGGCTCTGCCACGAAATTTGAAAAGTGGTACGAGGGCTGGAACGGGGTCCACTCAGCCTCGGGAGGTCAACTGAGTAGAGGTGGGTTCGATTCCCACGTCAGCCATCCTGGAAGTGGTTTTCCGTGGTTTCCCACTTCTCCTCCAGGCAAATGCCGGGATGGTACCTAACTTAAGGCCACGGCCGTTTCCTTCCATCTTCCTTGCCTATCCCTTCCAATCTTCACATCCCTCCACAAGGCCCCTGTTCAGCATAGCAGGTGAGGCCGCCTGGGCGAGGTACTGGTCATTCTCCCCAGTTGTATCCCCGACCTAGAGTCTGAAGCTCCGGGACACTGCCCTTGAGGCGGTAGAGATGGGATCCCTCGCTGAGTCCGAGGGAAAAGCCGAACCTGGAGGGTAAACAGATGATGATGATGATGATGATGATCATCATCATCATCATCATTGAAAGCACGGGGTAGAAAATGTTCTCTAGGTCTCTATCACAATGCGTTCTTCTGTTTGTTGCTGAGTAGAACTTGCCACGTTCCTTCTACTACATTGTAAACACCTCCGTGACAACTCCTGTCGAATTTTCTATTATGGATACTCAAGTTTACGCTTTAATTGCGAACGAACCAATACATCTATTGCAAAATGAATTATACCAATAAAGTAAACAACTCGTGTCCTCGTCTCGAAGTGCTGCAACTCTTTTCAGGCACACCCCCAAAGGAGGTGAACAGCACGGGCCATTCCAAGTTCCAACCACATACCTGCCCTCCTGCCATTCTTAAATTTCCGGCAGAACCGGGAATCGACCAGGGTCCCGGAGGATGAGAGTTAATAACACTAACCTTTACGCTACGAAGGCGTACAACTGTACTAATATTTTCCTTGTTTAATTCTGCGTTGGGCTATTACGGTTGTAGTAAAAATTGTCCTGTTTTTTGGTGTCTTTTATAGGAACTGTTAACTTAAAAATATATACTTGAAGAATTACTTGTCTGATGGTAATGGAATATTTATACTTATTATATAGGCACATATAATGGTAGTAGAGACCGGGCGAGTTGGCCGTGCGCGTAGAGGCGCGCGGCTGTGAGCTTGCATCCGGGAGATAGTAGGTTCGAATCCCACTATCGGCAGCCCTGAAGATGGTTTTCCGTGGTTTCCCATGTTCACACCAGGCAAGTGCTGGGGCTGTACCTTAATTAAGGCCACGGCCGCTTCCTTCCAACTCCTAGGCCTTTCCTATCCCATCGTCGCCATAAGACCTATCTGTGTCGGTGCGACGTAAAGCCCCTAGCAAAAAAAATATATATAATGGTAGTGTAATACTCTTCTTTCTTTCTTTCTTTCTTTCTTTCTTTCTTTCTTTCTTCCTTCTTCTTGCGTTCCGGCCTTCTAAGGACCACGTTACAATTCCAATTATTCCTCCTTAGTTGTTCTTTCCTTTTCTTCCAGTATTCTTTCATTGTTTCACTGTGCTTCTTTCTCCTGTCTTCAGTCCACTTTGTGCCTGTTTCCTTTTCCTTCCTCCCTTGGAATCCTTCCATTTGTAAGACTTTCTTCCTAAAAATCTTTCTTTCCAATAATTCTTCTTCCCTATGTTGTTCCTTTCCAGGTCTTTCTTGACTTCTTGAATCCAGGTGTTGGTTGATTTATTTTCCCAAAGGTACTTGAAGATTCGTTTAGTTAGTCTATTGTCATCCATTCTGTAAATGTGTCCAAGAAATAGCAATCTCCTTTTTCTTATTGTTTCTGATATGTTTTATATTTTCTGGTAAATTTCATTGTTACTTCTTAATTTACAAAACTCTCCAATTCTTAGAGGACCTAATATTTTCCTTATAATTCTTCTTTCTAATATTTCTAATTTATCAAGCTTGTAGTTCAGTGCTAGACATTCGCTGGCATACAGGCCTTCTGGTTTCACTACTGTGTTGTAGTGCTATATTTTAAGTTTTGTTGATAAGCATTTTTTATTGTAAGTATTCTGTTACTAAAAACTTCGGGGCATTTTTCATATTCGTCAAATATTTTGTTTTCTCGGCAGGGATTCTCAAGCCTGTCATGTTGGCTGTCTTTTCAAGGAGATTGACTTGCATTGCTCTATCTGTAAGGCTTTCTGAAAGTATGGCAAAGTCATCTGCAAATGCTAGGCAATTTATTGCAACACCTTTATTCTTTTTCCCCAGTACGAGTGGCAATACTTTGGATTCTTTCAATTTTTCATTCCAGATTCTTACAATTTTCTCCGTGACACAATTGAAAAGGAGTGGGGATAAACCATCGTCCTGCCAGACACCAGTATTTATTTCGAAAGGCTGAAATATTTCACCCATAAATTTTAATGTCGAGATAGTGTCTGTAAGGGTTTCACGAATTAGGTTTGCCAATTTAGTTTTAACTCCAAATTCACGGATTACTTTATCTAGGTTTTCCCTATCAATAGAGTAGAAAGCTTTTTTATAAAATCAATAAATGTTACAACTATGTCTTTAGAGTTTATTAATCTGTGTCGAATTATAAATTTCAGGTTGAAAATATGTTCGGAACAAGATGTTCCCTCTCTAAATCCACCTTGATTTTCACCCAATTGACTGTCCATTGTCGATTTTACTCTGTTTAGTAGTATTGTTGAGAATATTTTGTAAGCAACTGGCAAGAGAGATATACCTCTATAGTTGTTGACATCTTGCTTGTTACCCATCTTGTGTAATGGGTGTATTAGAGCCACTTTCCAATCCTCTGGGATCTTTTCTGCTTCCCAAATTTCTTCAAAGGTTATTTGTATAACTTCTATAAATTTTGGTTCAGCCTATTTTAGAAGTTCAGCTGTTATGTGGTCTTCCCCACTAGCTTTGTTATTTTAAAGATTTTTTAATGCTTCTTTAATTTCTTCTGCTGTTGGAGGTGAATCAGCTTCTAGATTTTCGTGAATTTCTGAACATTCTAATTTATGATTTGGCTCAGGACAGTTCAGCAGGTGTTCGAAGTGTTTTGCCAGAATCTCACAATTCTCTGCATTGTTAAGGCCAATTTTACCATTTTCATCTCGGAAGCAAATACTCGGGGATTTATAACCTTTCAGGTTATTCTTAAAGGTCTGATAGAAATTTCGGGAGTTATTACAAAATTATTCTCAATTTCTACTAGCTGCTATTTTTCAAAAGATCTTTTAACCTGCGTTATTATTCTTGTTGTTTCTTTTCTTTGTAGTTTAAATAGCTCATAGCGTTCATTCTTTCCGGAACATTTCCATTTTTTCCACTTTTTCGTTCTTTCCATTAGTGCTTCCTCACATACGTTACTCCTCCATACTTTCTTTTTGGTTTTAACTGATCCGAATAGTTTCTTTGCCGCACTATTAATCTGTTTAGATAATTCTGGCCATTTAACATGCTGAGTTATTTTAATTTCTTCCTGAAAATTTCATATAGTTGCTTGTGTAACGTTGAGCCTATCTCTGTTGTATTTCATTAATTTTCTCGCCCTTCTTTGATTCCTGCGAACCGGGCGAGTTGGCCGTGCGGTTAGGAGCACGCAGCTGTGAGCTTGCATCCGGGAGATAGTCGGTTCGAATCCCACTGTCGTCAGCCCTGAAGATGGTTTCCGTGGTTTCCCATTTTCACACCAGGAAAATTCTGGGGCTGTGCCATAATTAAAGCCGCTTCCTTCCATTCCTAGGCCTTTCCTATGTCATCGTCGCCATAAGACCTATCTGTGTCGGTGCGACGTAAAGCAACTAGCAAAAAGAAAAAAAAAGGGATTCCTGCGAGGTAGAAGCTTTAGCTTAATTTTAGATAGGTAGTGATCGGAGTCAAAATCCCCATTTCTTATTACTTTAACATTCATAATTTCCTTAATACCTTTTTGAGAAATAGCTACATGGTCCAATTGAAATTCACCCAACATCGGGTTTGGGGACACCCATGTTTTAGCCTTTCTTGGAAGTTTCTTAAAGACGGTCGACATTAATTTTAGGTGAAAGGATTTTACAGAGATTAATTAGTAGCATACCATTTTTGTTTGTTCTTTTTGTGTGCCGGATATGCCCCTACTGTTTTGCTGAAAACTTTTTCTTTGCCTATCTGTGCATTAAAATCATCCAGTAGAATATTAAAATTTCATTTTGGAATTTTTGATATTTCATCATCTAGAAGACTCCAGAATTCTTTCTTTCTTTCTTTCTTTCTTAATCTGTTTACCATCAACAGTAGGTTTTCCCTCGGACTCAGGGAGGGATCTCGCCTCTACCGCCTCAAGGGCAGTGTCCTGGAGCGTGAAAATTTGGTTCGAGGGATACAACTGGGAATAAGGACCAGTACTTCGCCCAGGTGGCCTCACCTGGTATGCTGATTAGGGGCCTCGTGGGGGTATGGAAAGATTAGAAGGAATAAATAACAAAGAGAGAAAGAAGGGTTTTTTAGTTTGCTTTACGTCGCACCGACACGGATAGGTCTTACGGCGACGATATGATAGGAAAGAGCTAGGAGTGGGAAGGAAGCAGTCGTGGCCTTAATTAAGGTACATCCCCAGCATTTGACTGGTGTGAAAATAGGAAACCACGGAAAACCATCTTCAGGTCTGCTGACAGTGGGGTTCGAACCCACTATCTTCCGAATACTGGATAATGGCCGCAATTAAGCGACTGAAGGTATCAAGCTCGGTAGAGAGAAGGAAGTGGCCGTGGCCTTAAGTTAGGTACCATCTCGGAATTTGCCTGGAGGAGAAGTGAGGAAACCACGGAATGTCACTTCGAGGATGGCTGAGGGGGGGGGGGATCGAACCCTCCTCTACTCAGTTGACCTCCCGAGGCTGAGTGGACTTCGTTCCAGCCCTCGTGCCACTTTTCAAATTTCGTGGCAGAGCCGGGAATCGAACCCGCTCCTCCGGGGGTGGCAGCTAATCACACTGACCACTACACCACAAAGGCGGACAGTGTAATACTCCTGTTACATTTTTTCAACTACTCAAATAGAAGTTCTTATCATTTTTCTAAAGTAACTTTTTCGCAGGTCCGCCTCTGTGTAGTGGACAAGTGAGTAGAGGGGTGTTCGATTTCTACCTCAGCCATCCTCGAAGTGGTTTTCCGTGGTTCCCATTTCTCCTCCAGGAAAATACCGGGATGGTACCTAACTTAAGGCCACGGCCGCTTTCTTCCCTCTTCCTTGTCTATCCCTTTCAATCTTTCCATCCCCCACAAGGCCCCTGTTCGTCATAGCAGGTGAGTCTGCCTGGACAAGGCACTGGTCCTCCTCCTCAGTTGTATCCACCGACCAAAGTCTTACGCTCTAGGGCACTGCCCTTGAGATGGTAGAGTTGGAATCCCTTGCTGAGTTCGAGGATAAAACCAACCAAACGGATTAACAAAGAAAGAAAGAAAGAACTTTCTCTCAAACCAGAGTAAATGTACAGCGGGAAACTTGGGCTCATTTTGAACCTCTTATTCCTGATTATCAGAAACTACAGCCACTGCAACTATACAGTGTGATACGGATCTTATGAAGAGTAATGAAACCGGGTGCAGCATTGCTGTGTTATAAGCTCTCGTATCTTCTAGCATAAATTTTCTTCTATTAACATATTCTAGTATTCATACTGTTGTATGTCCGTCGCTCCCTTCTCGATCCGCCAGCCAGCTACACGCGTGCCAGTGTGTTATTGTTCGAGCCTCGACGCGCAGCCCTCAGTGCGCGTGCCTGGAACGTCGTGTGTGCTATAAAAAGGAGCTCCTAGCCTGTCCAGACGCCCACTGACCCCGGTGTCCAGCTCCAGAATACACCCTACGTCGAGCACGGAGGCTACTCCTCTTGAAAATGTGCTTCGGCCAGGTGGACTGAATTTCTGGCAGTAAGAGGTCTCACCTCGGGTCACCGCTCCTCTTGCCTGTTCCGCTGTCCATGTCCAGTCTTACCATTATATGCCACTATCATTCCCTAGCTAATACAAGCTCCCATTATCAACTTAGTTTCGCTAAGTAGGAACTCTTCAGTCATTGAACTTACGTTAATGAACTCAGACACTTCAACAAGGAAGGACTCTCTGAGATATTTACGTCAGTGCTTCTGATAGTTTTCGACTATCAAGAACTTTTCATGTCACAAGGACTATCTTTCCGAAATAGCAGTGAACGTGAATACTCCAACGTGTATATAGTGTACAAAGACAGACTCTTTCTCCAAATTCATAGTTCTATTTGCTTCGAGATAACTTTCAGTTTTGTTAGTGTAAATATTGTAATTTTACATGTGAAGCAAATAAAGAAGTTGTGTTTTTTGTAAACCCAACCTTGTTTACAACACATACCTTTTCATTAAACCTGCTTATATCCGATTAACAGCAATAACAAGATCAACAGACACCTGTAAAGAATTGGGAGCATCCTCACTCGTCGATCGCATGGAAGCTCGAAGGCAAGGAACCTGTCGTCCGTGATCGAATTTCGTATCGGCGTGCTGGAACAGGCTTTTTCGATAGTTATCGTGCTTACAGAAACGATTAAAGAATCCTGTAACGTATTTTTCTATTCGCGATGATACAGCTAGTGGATTTCAACGTCTGAAGTCTAGGTCCTCGCCGATTCAAACAGTTCAAGGGTTTTTTCAAGTAACTTGAGCGCTACAAATGAACGGCGAAGCGAATGGTACAGCGAAGTTTCTCATATGCGGCACCACTATTTAATGAACATCATCTCTCTCCTGGGTTTGATCTGCCACGGAAAATTTGGGTTGCTATCAACAGGATTCGAACCTGCCATGGACGATGTGCTTCACCGCTTCACAAGTGGGCTTTGCTATCTTCCCCTAGCTGCGCTTGTGGTGAGGTGGAGCAGAATTACTGAGTGTGTAAGAAGGACATTCTCAGGAATTGTGGAATAATTTACGAGAGCAGGCCACACTGTGGCTGAAAACTCTGGACATTATTTTGCGACATCCTGTTTTGAATTGTTGATTATTTCAACGTTTCATCATTGTTTTTGCATCTAATTGTGTTTTAATGTACTTACGTAATGTGTGTAATGCCAAAGGCCTAAGCTAATAATAATAGTTTTTTGACACAACTGTTATATTTTGTGGCAATCGATTATGGAAGGTGACAAATTCAAGGTCACACAAGTATACTAGCAACATTAGCAGGAGAAAACTAGCGGTTTTCAAAGATGGTATAAAACATCAAAAAGAATTCCTAGCTTCAGTAAGTAGAAACTATGGCACGCTTATATTTTCAATTGACAAGTATTTAAACAAAGTTCTGAAATGCAAGAGATAGCAAGAAAGTTGCAATATGTATCACCAGAATTCATCTGAGAGCGGGCTAGACAATAACAAGAAAAATAATCACTTTGCTATTGGTGGCACGAGCGTATTCATTCTCTTCCTCAGCAGGAAGAGAACGTCAATAAAAAATATCATGCTGAACGTTTAAACTCGACCTGTAATGTATACCAACACTAGTGTACTGCAAATGTGAATCAGCAGTATTCGTAGAATAATAGGTATGAATATTTGGTTTAGGTACTAATAATAATAATAATAATAATAATAATAATAATAATAATAATAATAATAATAATCGTATGGCCTCAGCTACCGTGTGCAGACATTTCAATTTGACGCCATCTGGCTGTCTGCTCGTCAATTTCGACGTTCCGTTTTACTCTAGGCCCACTAGATGGCACACCGAGTAAACCGAAACTCTCTTGGGCGTCTATGGCTGAGATTTAATTAATTTTGTCGGGTAAACACCAAGATCTTTTACATGCCGACATCGTACGACATGAAGTGTCGAATGGACTTTTTACTGCCCTTCAAAAATCAGACTACCTCTGCCGGGTTTGAACCCGCTATCTTGGGATCCGGAGGCCGACGCTCTACCACTGATCCACAGAGGCAGCTAGGTACTATACAGTGTGAATGTATTCGGCTCGAACCCTTGAAAGAAAGATATACAGGATGGTCGAAAACAGCGTGAACCGGGTATATGAGCATTAGAGGATTCGTCATGCTGATAAATAATTTGAAAAAAAAATCGATACCTCGAACTGTTGCCATTTTATCAGCTGCGGAACCTAGCCAATCGGATCGCTTCGCGGGTGAATTGAAATGGGCTTTGTTGGGCGGTGTTGCTAAATCTGTACGTGGCTTAAGGTAAGACCGAAAATCTGAAAGAAAAGAAAATACTTTTTTCGTTTATTGACTTATGTTACAATTTGGACTTTAACGAACATATTGGTGTATCTTTTATATAGAAATTCGTCCTAGAAGTATTTTTAATTATTTTTAAAATTTATATCTACACTGCATGGATTTTCGTTTCATGTTGCACCGATTGGTATAGTCATTGATATATCAGGAACTTCTTGGCCTAGAAGGCTGTGGTGTGGCTCATTTTAAAGTTCCGGAAGTTGGCTATACTGCTGCGCTCTAAGATGTCTACCTACTGTTGTTTACAAACAAATAATTCGTGATAAAGTTATATGTTTATTGAATCCTCGTTTTGGTTTCATATTTCTTTTAGTTTTTAATAATATCATCTGGACCAGGGTTTGTGGGATATAATACATTAAAGTTAGGGGTCTCAGATGGTGTAATAACCTTAAATCATGGGAATTCAGGCAGGATTAAGGTTCTTGGAGAACTGGGAGTAGAAATAGGAAAGCATACCGCATCTGGATTGAAAGTGCTTGACAGGTTAAAGGTGCAAAAAGCAGAATTTGCGGCAAATCTGGCAACAAAAGAAGCATGAAAGAAGAAAAAGGGAGCAGAGTAGCCAGTGACGAGTCAGATGATGGTGCTGGATGCTTCTAATTGATTAGAAAAACGTATAGGGTAACTTTAAAGATACTTTTTTTTTTACTCTTCAACTTTGGAGTTAATTTTCTTGAAAGTTAAAAAATATCAATAAATGTTCCTTTTTCTTCAAAACTATACAATGTATAACCATGAAATTTTGAAAGGTACTTAACGTGTATACAATACAGCTAGGGATCTATAATCAGGTCATTCCGACTAATATCTTGAGAGTTATGCCTCATTGTTCATGATTTTTAATTGAAATATATATATTTTCAAAAATTCATTACTCCCACATTTATTGAACTACAGTTCCGATTGTAGATCCCAGCCCTTAGTAAGATTTGAGGAATATACTGTAAAAATTTCATGCATTTATCTTTAGCAGTTTCTGAGAAAAAATAACATAAATTTTACAAAATTAACATTGACGAGATAGGGCATTCGGTCTTCCCTTAGGACTGGCTTGAGAGCACCTGTCGAAGAAAACAGAACGTCGCTCGGGGAGGAATAATTTAAACAAGTACAGTACGGTGTCGTCCGCCTCTGTGGTGTAGTGGTTAGCGTGATTAGCTGCCACCTCCGGAGGCCCGGGTTCGATTCCCGGCTCTGCCACGAAATTTGAAAAGTGGTACGAGGGCTGGAACGGGGTCCACTCAGCCTCGGGAGGTCAACTGAGTAGAGGTGGGTTCGATTCCCACCTCAGCCATCCTGGAAGTGGTTTTCCGTGGTTTCCCACTTCTCCTCCAGGCGAATGCCGGGATGGTACCTAACTTAAGGCCACGGCCACTTCCTTCCCTCTTCCTTGCCTATCCCTTCCAATCTTCCCATCCCTCCACAAGGCCCCTGTTCAGCATAGCAGGTGAGGCCGCCTGGGCGAGGTAACGGTCATACTCCACAGTTGTATCCCCCGACCAAGAGTCTGAAGCTCCAGGACACTGCCCTTGAGGCGGTAGAGGTGGGATCCCTCGCTAAGTCCGAGGGAAAAACCGAACCTGGAGAGTAAACAGATGATGATGATGATGACAGTACGGTGTCACCGGCTGTGTTTGATGCTGATTTCTCGGCATAGCTCTCAAGCCATTCTTAAGTTACCTGCAGATTTAGCAACACTGCCTCGCAAAAACCATTTAAATTCGCCCGCGAAGCGATCTGATTGGCTAACTTTAGCAGCTGATAAAATGACTACGGCGAGATATCGAATTACGCTTTTAAAGTAGATATCAGTATGACCAACCCTCTAACCGAGGGTCCACGTTGTTTCCCACCACCCTATACATAAATGCACAAGTGAAACATTCATAGGATGAGAGTAACAAGCATGAAGTTAGTGAGACTGATTGCTGGTACAAGCAAGTGGGAAAAATGGCAGGAGGGATAAAGGTTAATTTGGCAATAGACTCGACAGATGAAGATGGGAGTGTAAACTGGTTTCTTTGTTGTAGTTATGTATCAAGTTACTAACTGTTGTGATAGAAGGTAATTCGGTTTAGGAAAAGTTATTCCAGTGAGGCTCAACTTGTAGGATTCCAGCAGATATTTTAGATTCAGGAGGTCAAATGGACTGTATCCCTATTGACCTATCCAAGGCTTTTGATAGGGTAGGTTTATGTATGGAAGACTTCTGACAAAAATGACGGAAATGGGACTAGACAAAAGAGTGACTGAATGGGTGGTTCATTTCTAGAAAACAGAACTCAGATAATTGGAGTACCTAGATGATGATATAGATGTTGATTCCCACAGGGAATCTGAAATATTTGTTCCAAATGAGTAAATTTATATAACAATATAAATGGTCCGTTATTGGACATTATAAATTTTCCAGCTAACTCATTCTTGGTTGCCAGCGTTTTGCCCCCGTGTGCTAGGGTGGGCTCACCAGTTGGTACCTAGCACACCTACCAAGACGCTGGCCAGTGCATACCGTGGAGGCCACTGCATAGGCTAATTGTAGCCACTGGCAGTGCCAATGCACTATGAGAGACTTTGTCTCATTATCAAAAATTGATGCCTGCTTGGCCATCAGATGATACAGATGTTGATTCCCACAGAGAATCTGAAATATTTGTTCCGAATGAGTAAATTTATATACCAATATAAATGGTACGTTATTGGACATTATAAATTTTCCAGGTAACTCATTCCTGGTTGCCAGCGTTTCGCCCCCGTGTGCTAGCGTGGGCTCATCAGTTGGTACCTAGCACACACAATTTTTGATAATGAGACAAAGTCTCTCATAGTGCATTGGCACTGCCAGTGGCTACAATTAGCCTATGCAGTGGCCTTCACGGTATGCACTAGCCAGCGTCTTGGTAGGTGTGCTAGGTACCAACTGATGAGCCCACCCTAGCACACGGGGCCGAAACGCTGGCAACCAGGAATGAGTTAGCTGGAAAATTTATAATGTCCAACAACGGATCATTTATATTGGTATTATAAATTTACTCATTCGGAACAAATATTTCAGATTCCCTGTGGGAATCAACATCTATATCATCTGTTGGCCAAGCAGGCATCAATTTTTGATAATGAGACAAAGTCTCTCATAGTGCATTGGCACTACCAGTGGCTACAATTAGCCTATGCAGTGGCCTCCACGGTATGCACTAACCAGCGTCTTGGTAGGTGTGCTAGGTACCAACTGATGAGCCCACCCTAGCACACGGGGGCGAAACGCTGGCAACCAGGAATGAGTTAGCTGGAAAATTTATAATGTCCTATAACGGACCATTTATATTGGTACCTAGATGAAGCATTTTCTGATCCTGTAACGATTAAGACGGGTGTCCTGCTGGGTAGCATTATTGGACCTTTAAGTTTTCATAGCATCCGGGGGATAGTGGGTTAGAATCCCACTGTCGGCAGCCCTCAAGATGGTTTTCCGTGGTTTCCCATTTTCACACCAGGCAAATATTGAGGCTGTACCTTAATTAAGGCCACGGCCGCTTCCTTCCCATTCCTAGGCCTTTCCTGTCCTATCGTCGCCATAAGACCTACGAGGTATCTGTGTCGGTGCGACGTAAAGCAACTAGCAAAAAAAAAAAAAAAAAAAAGGTTTCATATATAAATTATACGAGAAAAGAACTGGACTCATAGCTATGGCTCTTTGCAGATGATGTTATAGTGTATAGAGGGATCTATAAGTTGCAGGATTGTGAGTGACTACAAAAACACATCGACAATATTGTGACATGGACAGTAGACAATGATATAATGATAACATGGTTAAAAGTCAGGTTGTGAGTTTCACAAATAGGAAAATTCATCTCACTTGTAACTACTGCGTTGATGGGTGTGAAAATATCTCATGGGGATCATAATAAGTACCTAGGTGTCATAATAAAGAAAGATCTTCATTGGGGTAACCATATCAACCGGTTTGTAAATAAAGGTTACTGATCATTTCAAGTGGTTATACGGGGATTGTAGTTAGGATGTAAAGGAGAAGGCATATAAGTCACTGATAGGACCATATAATTAGAGTATGGTTCCTGTGTATCAGGTTTACTGGATTCAAGTAATGGAAAAGATCCAAAGGAAAGCTGCGCGATTTGTTCTGGGTGACATCCGACTAAAAATTAGTGTACGAAAATGTTGCAAACTTTTGGGCTGGGAAGACTTGTAATTACTGTAAGTAGACGAGCTGTTCGACTAAGCAGTATGTTGATAGCTGTCAGTGGAGGGATAGTATCGGATAACATTAGTCGACGAATAAGTCTGAATGATGTTTTTGAAAGTAGAAATGATCGCGATATGAAGATAAAGTTGGAATTCAAGAGGACATCTGGGGGAACTATTCATTTATAGGAAGAGGAGCAGGGGATGGTAATCATTTACCTAGAGATGTATTCGACAAATTTTCTTCTTCAAAATTAATTAAGGAAACACTATTTAAATAACTGATAGGGAATCTGCCACCTGGGTGACTGTCCTAAATGCAGAGCAATGGTGACTCATTTAATTTTTTAATTAATTAATTAATTAATTAATTAATTAATTAATTTATTTATTTATTTAGACTACAGGAAGGAGATAAGTTACTTTAGTAGAATAATGGACTCGGCTGCGGAAAAGCAGAGGTAGGAATATACAAGATTTTGTAACACAATTATTGGTAATAGTTATGAAATTGTGATTGATTGATGTAATAAATTTGGTAGATATAAAAGTGAGAACGATTGATAAAGTTAAAAAAGTATACACGATGAAATATAATTCTCACATATTTTCCCCAACTAACATGGCTGAGATTATTCACCAAATGTTATTAATTGAAAAATAGGCTTACGAAGGAAATTTTTCGTTTATACCGCCTAATTAGCCAATTAAAATAGAGGTGATGCATTTTGTCAGATTATTAGAAAAAATATTTTCCATCTTAGTCCCTAGAAATGAAAAATAGAAGGGGGCCGCTCCCATTTTTAATATCAGCACAGAACAAACAACAACGTGGAAAATGTCAATTTCTATTTTTAAAAGTGGATACTTGATAATGTAAATATGTGAATAATTGAAAATAGTAGTCTTGCTGAAGCTACTGTCTGAACTAGGAAATATTTTACTGATACAGTAATTCTGTGAATATACTGTACTGTTTTTCGTATTTGTCATAAAAGAGATAAAGGGCAATACTTTAATTTCTAATCCCATTCAGACCCCCAACCACCGAGCAGAGAGAGACGAAGGTGATAGTGGTTGGATGATTAGAAAGTACACTTGGTGCGGAATTAAACGAGGCCAAGCAAATAGAGGATTGTGGAGGCGTCTTGATGAGGTTTGGAGAGCGATCGTTGAAAGGCCATAATAATATGTAGTACAAATACATGTACTAGCAAAATGATACCGTTTCAAACTGAACGTTTTCTTTAAAAGTTTTAAATTTTGGAAATCCCACTGTTGGTGAAACTTGTAGAATCTACCTTCAGTTCGTACGTCAGCCGATTTTGGACGAATTTATATTTTTGTTTCTGTAGCTAACCACCGTTTATTCCAATTGGGGGTTGAACCTTTTAAACTATTTCTTATACTATATCTATGATATCAAAAAGAAGATAACATGCGAAATTTCGATTTCGTACGTTGAACAATATTCGAGGAATTAATATTTTGTTTCCAGAACTTAATCCCCATTTAACCCCTTGCGGGGTGAAATTATTTTAAACCTCGTCTTATTTAACATCTAGGACTCAGATGTGATATTCCTGTGAAATTTTAACATCGGTACGTCAAGTGGCTTCGGTTCAATGAATATATTTTTTGTTTTTGTTTCTGAGCCAAACCCTTCAGTGGTGGAATTATTGTAAATATTCCACATATAAAATCGTGTGACATTTATACTTTGTATAATATTACGCGTATGTGTTTTGGGACTTAACTCCTATTTAACCCCCTGGAGGGTGAAAGTTTTTCCAAACCTTGACTTATTCAACATTTAGGATGTAGAAGTGACCATCATGTACCATCTTAACGCCTTAAATCAAATGGTTTCAGATGAATGAATATTTCTGTTACCGGTTTTATCACCCTCTCAAACCCCCTTAGAGATGGATTTTAAGACCATTTTTTATTTAATATCTATAACATAGATTGCAATCATCATGTGAAATTTCAATCTCGAATGGCAAAACTTTTCTGAGGAATTAATACATTTTATTTCGAAGTTAATCTCGCTTTAAACTCTTTAGGGGTGAAATATTAAAAAATATTTTGTAAATACTTCTGGGACAGAATTGAGCAATCATAATATGTAACTGTAAGTCCTTATGTCAAACGGTTTTGTAAGAATGACTTTTTTCCAGAAACTTAACCACTCCCCCCTGAGGAGCGGAATTCCTTCAAATGTTATCTTAATCAACATCTAGGACATAAAGAAATACACTTTGTGTGAAATTTCACGTTAGTACGGCGAGCGGTTTCAGAGGGATAAATGTTTTCGTTTTCAGGCTTTCCTCGTTTCAACAGCTTACGGGTAGATTTTTTTTCAAATCCTCTTTCAGTGAGCACCTAACTCATCAGAGCAACCATCGGGCAAAATTTGAACTTCCTATATTTGGTATGCATGTAAACAATATAGGGTGAATCACCTAAAATTTGCACCCCAAATATTCCTGAAATGGAAGGTACTGTTGATGTGCTGTTTTCACAGAAATTAAAAATAACCAAGGGCTCATAACTGTAGCCCATACACAGATTTTAAGTTGACTGAATGTTCCAATTTTTTAACAAAAAGAAAATTTTCGATTTTAACCTTAAAAATCTCCCCATTTCCTTAAAATTCCGTTATCAGTTTTTCCCTAACGCCATTTTAAAGCTCTAAATACCACAAAAGGGTAGCGGATCGGTGTGTATAGAGCAAACCCTAGTCCCATTCTTTAACGTTGTCAGATAACATTAGCTTCAAATTTCCTTCGGACTACCATTTCAATAATGCCGCTGAAATATACAGGGTGTTGCTGTGCGTCAGAGGAGGAAAGAGAGGGGAAGTGGGAAGGGGAAGTCAGAGGTAATGCTCGTTGCGAATACACAAGTTTATCATTCGTTTTGCATAGTCGCTTCGCAGCCGCAGTAGGCAGTGTACAGTTTTTTCAGCACAAATTTACTATTATGCGAATACCGTAGAAAGAGAAGATGAACTTGTACCAAGAATACAGCCAGCTTTCCAGGTCATTCGCGACGCACCACGCAACCTAAATACAGTCCACACCATTGTGAACTGTGCATCGAAGTAGGAGGGGTGGCATAGTGAACTTCCACTGTAGTAGTGGGTTCGAAGCGCACTGCCGGTAGCCCTGAAGATAGTTTTCCGTGGTTTCTCATTTTTACACAGGAAAATGCTGGGACTGTACCTTAATTAAGGCTATAGTCGTGCAAGCAGCTGCTAAGCTGTACCTTCCGTCAGAGCGCACACTCTGCTCCTTTACCTGCCTGAGCTGAAGCGCTTTTCATTGAGCCGAATCGCACCGGCCTTTGCCTCCGTGACTCAGGCGGAAGCACGCCAGACTCTCATCGCTCGGCTCCGTGGTACAAATCCCGGTCACTCCATGTGAGATTTGTGCTGGACAAAGTGGAGGTGGGACAGGGATTTCTCCGGGTACTCCGGCTTTCCCCGCCATCTTTCATTCCAGCAACCCTCTCCAAAATCATTTCATTTCATCTGTCAGTCATTAATCATTGCCGCAGGGGAGTGCGACAGGCTTCGGCAGCCGGCAAAATTCCTATCCTCGCCGCTAGATGGGGCTTTCATGCATTCAATTCCTGACCCGGTCGAATGACTGGAAACAGTCAATGAATTTAATTTTCCTGTAGTACGTCATGCACTATGCACTGGACAGCTATCATGTTCACATGTTCCTCCTAGACTGCAGTGGAACGTCTTCTGACATCTATGGAAGTTGGTCTGTTAGGAGGTTGAGATACTTTGGAGAATCTAGTGTTCGTTCTACGAAAGATGGGCCTATGATCTGATGGTTCGCTATTACACAACACACTTTAAACTTCATGGACGCTGACATGGGCGCCCGCAGGATCTTTTCCAGAGGGGGGGGGGGGCACATTAACAATTTTCTTGAATATAAAAGCCAATATAACGTCAGCAACATTAAATTGTTTACAGAAATTTCTGCTTTTATCAGTTCCTAGATGACTGTCAGTAAGTTCAGTTTATGAAATAATCTGGTATGATATTAAACAATTGAACATCAACCATTTTAGAATTCCAGGGGGGGCAAGTGCCCCCCCTTTCACCCCCTTGCGGGCGCCCATGGACGCTGAAGTTCTACCTGACGAAGCCAATGGGGATTGTTTACGGACTAATATTGTATGTTTCGGAGGTTTACATGGCCATAATTTGCAAACGTTGCTTCATCACTAAACAATATAAATCTGGTGTTCTTTAAAATCCATGTACAAAAGTCAATACGATTCTCAAAATAGATTGCATTCCGCTTTTGATGGAGCGAGACATGATACGGATGGAAGTTATGACGATGGAGAACGCGTAGTACACTTGCCTGACACATGCTAATTCCTCGTGCGATTCCACGGGAACTAATATACGGATCTACAGCAAAAGCAGCTAGAACATTAATTTCACTCTCTTCTCCAGTCACACATTTGTTTCTGTTACGTTTTCTATGCGTTACTCTTACAATTTGACATAATTGGTTGAAGAGGTTCACAAATAAATGTCGAAATGTGTGACGTCCATTGGAATATAGTTCCGCGTACAGAGCACAAGAACGAACATCATTCTTCCTAAATTCTGCATACACTTTTTAAAGTGTCGGCTTTTTCAGCAGTGGTAATTACCATTTTCCACCACGTCTTACTCCTTCAGCTATCACAAAGTAACTGAAGATAAAGTCGCAATGCAATGAGTGTGCTGTAAGGGAAGCACACATGAGAACATCATAGCCTCGTAACTAAGCAGTTGGATGGAGCTTCAGCCAATGTCACAGTAGCGTGCTTGCTATGGGCCGAGCCTATCAGCAGGGAGGTTCTTGTTCAAGTCGCTCCCCTGGAGAAGTTAATTTCTTCTATTAGCAGTATTTACAGTATTAAAACCACGATAGCTCGTAAACTAATTGAATTAGAATCCCGAGAAAAGCTGCCATTGACATTCTAATCTATATATTAAAAGTGTTTACTAAAACAGCTTTGGTAAATCCGTCCGTCCGTTCTAGTGGACCAATTTGCTTCATTTCAATGTTTATTCTCTCCAGAATTATCTGCAGTTGAATGATGAGACATTAACAGGTCTCTAAGTTCAGCCAGCTTTCAGTAATCATAAAATCAAATCATTCAATGATCACTCCAATAATTTCAGGCGGAGGCTTACCCTAACCCGCAATACATTCTGTACTTAGCAGGTTGCTAAGCGACTAACACTTTTATTAATATTCTGATACATGTGATTTTCATCCTTAATAATGCGATTTTATGCAGCCGTGTGTTATTACTACCTGTCAAGCCAGAGAGTATACACTTCCTCTGATGATGGAAGAAAACTTTTCTCTTCTAGACACTCTTTGATTCTCTGACTTTACCCAGCTTCTGAATATACTCAACAGATAGCAGAACGTCCCTAATAACACGCTGCTAAGAGGAAATAGTCTACGTACGTACAGACGGGAAGGTATCAAGTTGACTAGCCTCCTGTATGAGGGACAAACTCTTGAAAAAGTGGGTGTCTACTTAGCCGAACCAGTATTCAGCCACAGCCAATTGTATGTTGCACTATCTCGGACAAGATCGTTTGAAAATATTAAGATCCAGATAATTGGTCGAAGCACTGAGAATATTGTATAGAAAGTAGTGTTATAAACCACATTACCGGCATTAAATGTTCGTAAGACTATTGGAAAAGGGCAGGCAAAACAATATGTCTGCGACAGGCATATCAAGACGAGTTATATGACCTGTTTATAAGGAATGCTGCGGAGTAGCACGAGTCCACTAATTTATGCTAGTTTTATTTTGTTAATGTCAATAGGCCTTGTTCCATATGAAAAATGTGTCTTTCTAAAATAACAAACATATTTATTGAAATCTCTGTATGGGCTCCAATTATGAATCAGCACATCAGTAGCACCTTCCATTTCAGAAATATTTAGGGGGAAAGTTTTAGGTGATTCTATATTGGCAGGTATTGGTGTTTAAGGCGAAGAAAGCAACGAAATAATCGTTATCTTATGTATGGCATAAAGAGAATTAAGTTTCTAACCCCTCGAAGAATGAGAGCATCGGGTAAAGGGAAGGACAAGTTGTAAAATGAAGATATCTGACAGGGTGGTCGAAAACAAAGTGAAAAGAATATATGAGCGTTAGAGCGTTGGTAATAATTAGAAAAAATATATGTCGATACTTCGCACCGTTGTCATTTTATCAGCTGTTGAAGTTAGCCAATCAGATCGCTTCGCGGGCGAATTCAAATAGGCTTTACGAGGTGGTGTTGCTAAATCTGCTGTTGGCTTGGTCTGGCTTGAGAATCATGCTGAGAAATGATCACCAAACACTAACACACCGTGGTTTTCAGCCAGTGCCACCGTAGCGTGCTCGCTGTTGGCCGAGCCTATAGTACCGGTCAAAAGTTTAGGACCACATAAAGAAATCACGAAATGTCATCTAGAACCTAAAATTGTGCCACTAGAGCTCTGTAATTTTCTTTCTGAGCTCTCAAATCTAATAGGATATACGTAGCCTGATTTCATTGAGTTAGTCCAAATACTGTGGAAGTTATGAATTTTTAACTCTTGGAAGGTCACACCAAAAAATCAAAAATTTTGGTAATGTAATGTACTGAATACTCTTAATTGGTTGCAAGTATCACCAACAAGAATTTTTTGTAGACTTAAAAATAGGTGGGGCCATTTTATTATAAATATAAAAATTCCGAAAATATGCGGCACTAGTTTTTTTTGCGTGTTTTATTATTTTTAACCAGGGCCAAAATTGTTGATTTTTCTTTGCCTTTTTCATGTATGGCCCAAGGTCTCGGGGCGAGCTATCGGCGTCAGAATTATCTGCCCTGATAGTTTCATTTGCACTCTGCGGATGGCAACCAAGAACACATTTCTGATGACGGTAGCTCACACTGAGACCTATCCCTTTCAGACCTGAAAGAAAACTGGAGGTGTGAATTTTTGTTTGTACGTCAAGAACTGACTAAAATGCTCCTCAATACACATATTAATAGTTTATTTTACAAAATAAAAACTAACATCCTAAAAACAGGACCCACACAATTGTGCGTATCAAAATTCAAAACCTCGTTGTATCACGTACGATGGTGTAGCTTCAAAATTTACGTTCACTAACCAATGTACACACTTCATTGAATATATTCCGGTATTCAGTAAAGCTTCTAGATTAATATAAACGCAGTAAATAAATACTTACTTTCGGCACTACTGCTTCCTGCCATCTCGCCGATCAACTGTGCTTTTTAAACTCTTCTTCCTTCGCCCTGGTGGTCAAGCGCATACTAAAATCAATTGAAATACACGCCACGTGTCCTGCACAATCACTGCAGTCCGGTGTAGCGCCAAAAAACATCAAATACGGTCAGGGATAACTAAAATACGAACCCGCACAATTGTGCGTACTCGGTCTGAAAGGGCTATGATAAGAACAAGGAAAAATTGACTATTTTAGAGCTGGTTTGAAAAAAATAAACGCACAAAAATGAGTGCTGTATTTTTTAAGAATTTGTATATTTATAGTAAAATGACCCCTAACTGTTGCTAAGTCTACAAAAGAATCTTGGTGGCGATACTTGAAACCAATTAGAGGATACAGTACATAACATTTCCAAAAATGTTGATTCTGATGTGACCTTCCAACAGTTAAAATTGTATAACTTACACAAAACTTAACGTAAATCACTGAAATCAGGCGATGTATATCATATTAGATGCAAGAGCTCAGGAAAAAAAATACAGAGCTCTAGTAGCACAATTGTAGGTTCTAGATGGAACTTCATGATTTTTTTATGTGGTCCTAAACTTTTGACCGGTACTGTATCAGCATGGAGGTTCTTGTTCAAGTCCCTCCCCTCAAGAATTGTATTTCTTCTATTGACGCTCTCAAGCCGGTCATAAGCCACGTACAGATTTAGCAATAGCACCTCGCAGCAAAGCCCATCTGAAGTCACCCGCGAAGCGATCTGATCGGCTAACTTTAGCAGCTGATAAAATGACAACGGCGCGAAGTATCTAATTACTTTTCAAATTATTTATCAGTTTGGCCAACCCTCTAACGCGCATGGACGCAGTTCACGTTGTTTCCGAGCAGCCTGTATATGTCACGAAACTTACTCTACTGGGGCCGAAAGAGAACAAGATTATCCTAAGGGAGTTTGGACTAGAACGATGACAGAGATGGGCGTAGTACATTCTGATGGAAACACAGTCAGTCTCTTCTGGGGTCGTGGTGGCACACTGACAGACTTGAGAGGATTTCCAGTTGAGAGAGGAAGTGATACAGAGCTCTCCGTGGCATCGTGTGACTCGCCCCAGTTTTTACACTAACCCACGGTGATTGATTGTTGAAAGCTTTGCTTGCTCTCCGACGCTCAATAAATCAGGCTTCTTCGGGCACGCTTTGTAAACAGACATAAGAAGTGACGGCAGTACGAGTAGCTCTAAAGCAAATCTCTCTAATGACCCTTCTCGCTATAGGAAAGAGTGTCAGAAAGCACTTACCTAACATCACTGTTAGTATGGTGGCAAAGAGGTATTCTACATGTTCTCGTTCTTCGAACCAGCCACTATAGTGTAACATGTTAAACCCATAGAAAGATTCATAACACAAACACATTGTTCTAATCCCGCATCGAACCATCACTAACAAGATGTGAAGGGTTTCATTGTTCGATGTCACAAATGAAGTAGGTAGATTACAATTCCCGACGCCTAAAATTACCCTTGCCAGTGTAATATTCAGGCAATATTCCACTTCGTCGAGCTGTACGTCTCCTTATTTCCAAATCTTCCCAGCCCAAATTTGGCAATATTTTCGAAATCACACAGAACAAATCGTGCTGATTTGCTTTGAATCTTTTCCAGTTCTTTTATCTAGTATTCCTGATGAGGGCCCCATACACAAGAACCATTCTCTAATTAGGGCATTACCAGTTCCTTATGTGCTTTCTCCTTTACATCATTACCGAAAACCCTGGCATCATAACTATATGAAGAGACCTCATTAAAGTGATTACCCCAATGAAGTCGTAGCATCTCTTTTTCTTTTTGTTTCTAGAATATCTATTTCGAAATTAGTAGAATTTCCTGATACGGTATCAAGTACCTATAGATGTCAATTCTTTTGTAATGTAGATATTTTAAGTAGTTTATATTTTTCCAATAATTAGTAGCCTAGTGGACCTGTGCTATTCCGCAGCATTCCTGTAGGTCAGATAACTCGTCTTGATATGCCAGTCATAGTCATATTGTCTCGCCTGCCCTTTTCAATAGTTTTATGGACATTTAATACCAGTAATGTAGTTTATAGCACTTCTTTCCGTACAATATTCTCCGTGCTTCGAACATTATCTGAACCATAACATTTTCAAACGATCTTGCCCGAGATAGTGCGACATACAATTGGCCGTGGATGAATGCTGGTTTGGGTAATCAGACACCCACTTTTTCAAGAGTTTCTCCCTGCGCTTTATTAATGGTCACACATAAGGCTAGTCGACTTGATATCTTCCCGTCTGTACGTACGTAGACTGTTTTCTCCTAGCAGCATGTAAGTTATTAGGAACGTTCTGCCATCTGCTGGGTATATTCAGAAGCTGGGGAAGGTCAGAGAATCAAAGAGTATCTAGCAGCAAATAGTGTCCTTCAGTGATCAGGGGAAGTGTCTACTCTCTGGCTTCACAGGTAGTAATCAGACGTGGCTGCATGCAATGATATTATTAAGGATAAAAATCACATATATCAGACTATTAATTAAAGTGTTAGTCGCTTAGCAACCTGTTAAGTACCGAATGTATTGCGGGTTAGGATAAGCCTTCGCCTGCAATTATTGAACTGGCCATTGAATGATTTGATTTTATGATTACTCAAAGTTGTCTGAACTTGGAGATCTATCAATGTCTCACAATTCACTGGCAGGAAATTGCGGACGGAATAAAACAGAAATGAAGCAAATCGGTCCATTAGACCGGACGGACGGATTTACCAAAGCTGTTTTTAGTAAACCCCCCCCTTTTTTTTTTTTTGCTAGTTGCTTTACATCGTACAGACACAAATAGGTCTTATGGTGACGATGGGACAGGGAAGGGCTAGGAGTGGGAGGGAAGCGGCCGTGGCCTTAATTAAGGTACAGCCCCAGCATTTGCCTGGTGTGAAAATGGCAAACCACGGAAAACCATCTTCAGGGCTGCCGACAGTGGGGTTCGAACTCACTATCTCCCGAATACTGGATACTGGCCGCACTTAAGCGACTGCAGCTATCGAGCTCGGTGTTTAAATTCTTTTAATATATAGATTAGTATTATCATGTCATAAACATCTAGTTACAATTACACTCAGTCGCATCACACACATTTCGACCGAAACGTTGCTACATCAAGTGCATTCTTCTGTACAGCATGATGGGCAGAGCGGAAACTGAAAACTGTATGGTTTTCCCTGCTTTCACACTTGGTCTTGTTAGCATCGATTTAACCCCATCTCGCTAAGGTCACATTGGATCAGTCCACACCTGATCTCAACCCACTCAAGGATTTCCACGTTGTATTCCGTCCTAGTTGGCCCAGGTTCGATTATTGGCATTGATAGTGATTTAAGAATGGCAATGTGGCCGGTATATGGTTGAAATTGTACCTACAGCTAACCTCCACGGCCCGAAAAGAGCTGCCTTATCGCTCAACGGTGACACGAGTTTTTACCTGGGCTCAGAAGTCAAGCGTTCCACCGTTTGAGACCCTCATCCTTGAATTTTGGTTAATGCTAGGGGTTTAAGTCTGCTTGCCGTTCCTGACATCGCAGGATTTTACAGGTAAAAATTCCAACCTGAGGTTCGAATCTCCGACGTCTAAAACACTGAACGTAAGTTGAACATTGAAGCTTAAAATTTTCTTCACCAAACGAAAACAAAAAATAATTCATGCAGTAAAGGGTTAATAGTATGGTAAGTTAGTAGGAGATTTTAGGACTGAAGTCATCTGATAACAACGCTGGAAAAATATCATTCATCTCAAACCAAATTTGAGGCAACTGATTCCGCTTTCAAAGTACACTGACTGACAGTGACAATGCAACACCAAGGAGGAGTGGTTCGAAAGGGATGAAAGTTGGGGAAAAAAACAGAGACGGCACGGACGAATAATTGATGTTTATTTCAAACCGATATGCAGGTTACACAATGCGCACGGCATTGACTCAGTAGGATGTAGGACCACCGCGAGCGGCGATGCACGCAGAAACACGTCGAGGTACAGAGTCAATAAGAGTGCGGATGGTGTCCTGAGGGATGGTTCTCCATTCTCTGTCAACCATTTGCCACAGTTGGTCGTCCGTACGAGGCTGGGGCAGAGTTTGCAAACGGCGTCCAATGAGATCCCACACGTGTTCGATTGGTGAGAGATCCGGAGAGTACGCTGGCCACGGAAGCATCTGTACACCTCGTAGAGCCTGTTGGGAGATGCGAGCAGTGTGTGGGCGGGCATTATCCTGCTGAAACAGAGCATTGGGCAGCCCCTGAAGGTACGGGAGTGCCACCGGCCGCAGCACATGCTGCACGTAGCGGTGGGCATTTAACGTGCCTTGAATACGCACTAGAGGTGACGTGGAATCATACGCAATAGCGCCCCAAACCATGATGCCGCGTTGTCTAGCGGTAGGGCGCTCCACAGTTACTGCCGGATTTGACCTTTCTCCACGCCGACGCCACACTCGTCTGCGGTGACTATCACTGACAGAACAGAAGCGTGACTCATCGGAGAACATGACGTTCCGCCATTCCCTCATCCAAGTCGCTCTAGCCCGGCACCATGCCAGGCGTGCACGTCTATGTTGTGGAGTCAATGGTAGTCTTCTGAGCGGACGCCGGGAGTGCAGGCCTCCTTCAACCAATCGACGGGAAATTGTTCTGGTCGATATTGGAACAGCCAGGGTGTCTTGCACATGCTGAAGAATGGCGGTTGACGTGGCGTGCGGGGCTGCCACCGCTTGGCGGCGGATGCGCCGATCCTCGCGTGCTGACGTCACTCGGGCTGCGCCTGGAGCCCTCGCACGTGCCACATGTCCCTGCGCCAACCATTTTCGCCACAGGCGCTGCACCCTGGACACATCCCTATGGGTATCGGCTGCGATTTGACGAAGCGACCAACCTGCCCTTCTCAGCCCGATCACCATACCCCTCGTAAAGTCGTCTGTCTGCTGGAAATGCCTCCGTTGACGGCGGCCTGGCATTCTTAGCTATACACGTGTCCTGTGGCACACGACAACACGTGCTACAATGACTGTCGGCTGAGAAATCACGGTACGAAGTGGGCCATTCGCCAACGCCGTGTCCCATTTATCGTTCGCTACGTGCGCAGCACAGCGGCGCATTTCACATCATGAGCATACCTCAGTGACGTCAGTCTACCCTGCAATTGGCATAAAGTTCTGACCACTCCTTCTTGGTGTTGCATTTGCTCTGTCAGTCAGTGTATGATGATACTACCATCATTTTTTCAAGTAACACAGTACACCAAATAACTGCATTTACCTTTCCCACTTCACTCGAGCTTTATCGAAACACATATTTGTTGAACATTTCGTGAACACAGGCTATTTCCTGCACTGCACACATTCTTTTTCTTGCTGGGACTTTGACGGTCTCCAATTTGACAGGTAATCTACGTTAGTCACTCCATTACAATCAATATCTCCCCCTCAGACTCTATATCTGGTATAGGCGATAAATGACGGAAACATTCCTTATATGATAGAAAACGTTCTCTTGCCGCGGTAATGTTGAATGCTGAACTTTAGGAAACAACAGGTTATAATTTTATACTTAACTAACTGTGAAATACACTTCCACACACGTACAGCAGACACATAAAAAGAAGGCAACGTCTGTAAGGAGGTAGCATGAAATACTCATTGTTGCAAGTGACAGTCAGGTGGCATGAAACTTTCACACTTCAGAACATAAAATAACTGCATTTAATACATTTCCACTTCACTCGGACCCCACCCTCCCTATCAAAACATCCCTTCGTTATGGCTTCTGTAGGACCACGGGCAGCTTTCTCATGGTTTGTGTTTCCTTCTTCTCCTCCCAGAACCTCTTCATCTTCTCTCCCGTTCTTCAGATGATATTTTCAGTATCCTCTTCTCTTGTCTCTACCAATAATGCTTCCCTTTCCTATCCCTGTAACTTTCTCTGACACTGAGCTCTGGCATATTGGTTGGTGTATATTTATCTCTCCAGTCCTCTGTCCCTTCCACTTTGATGCTCATCTAAGTTCAGTTCTTCCGGAGTTCGACAACCCACTTAGTTCCCGTCATTCCTCTCGTCCTACCCGTTGTTTCTCGTACTCTTCTAGTCATTCTCTCCATTCCCATCCTGATCACATGTCCAGAAAATACGGAAACTAACTGATATAGATGTCGCCTTTCCTGGGTTGCAAGCCTCGCAGTTTTGAGCCCTTAACTTCTCAAAATGTGTACTGGTCATGACGACCCGCGCCAGTTCTTTAGGGTAGAAACTTTAATAACTCTCTCCGTCCAAATGACATAAATTTGATTTTTGAGGGTAATGGCTTTGCAATTGCGAGAAATTCAACAGCAAAACTTACTCGCATCTGGAAGGACACCTCCATCACTTCCAAGACAAAGCTCACCCTCATGCGAACTCTGATCTTCCCTATCGCGACCTATGCAGCAGAAACTTGGACGATGAAGACGGCGGATCGCCTCAGGATTGATGCTCTAGAAATGTGGTGCTATAGGAGATTACTGCGAATACCATGGACAGCACACCGTACTAATGAATCGATCCTGCAACAGCTCGGCATCAGAACAAGACTGTCGACCCTTATCAACCAAAAACAACTCGGATATTTTGGTCATATTGCCAGAAGACAGGAGGCAATGGAAATACTTATCATAGAGGGAAAAGTCGAAGGCCGAAGACCTAGAGGACGTGCACCGTTACGATGGATGGACCAGATCAAGAACTTAACCAGGATGAGCTTACAGCAAGCAATTCACCATGCCCAAAGCAGAGACTCCTGGAGGAAGATCACCAAAAGGATTGTCACGTGATGCCACTACACCCTTACGAAGGGTTGGACTAAGCGAGAGAGGCTTTGCTGTATTTCTTTAAAAATCGTGAAAATAAAAAATAAAATAAAAACATTGTGATTTCTATAGCAGTGAGACAAACTTACCGGTAAGGATGACGATATTAAGGGGAATTACAACGAGATATCTGTCCCCTGTATAGGAGATCATAGTAACCTTCTGTATCTACAGAGAATTAGGGTATGGGAAAAGAAATGGAGAGGCCACGAAAGAATTCCTAGACCTCGCAAGTCTAAACCATCGGGATCATAAGAGAACAAGAAGTGACTAAGGAAGGTCGGATAGGAAATATTGAGAATGACACTAGTAAATTAAAGAAACTCTGTATCTTCCACGGGCCCTGTGGACGCCACTCTACAGTCATAATTTTTCGGCCCTTGAGAACTTTATTATTTTGAATGTGTCTATTTGTCGTATGGGAGTGTCCGAGGACATTTTCGGCTCGCCTGGCGCAACTCTGTTTGACATCCATGGGCGACCTGCGTGTTCGATGTGGTGGGATGATGATGATAATAAGGTAGTGAGAGGGCGATACCCAGTTTCGGCACATAGATTTCTCCCGTCGAATAACACCATGGGGTCTGTTCAAGGCTTAACCTCCCATCCGACGGACGAACCACCCTCAACATTGTCATGCGCCCTCACTCCATATCAAGACTGCGGGGAGCTTTAGGATTGAATACAGGGTTTTGATTAGAAATTGAGTATCTTCATAGATGCAGCGATGTAGTAATAAAACCACTACTATCGATGACTACTCTTTTATATTCTGGCTACTCACTGCATTATAGTATTACAAGATACCTGGAAGGTTCTACAACTAACAGCCAAAAATCCTTGGTAAGTTCTTGTTCTAGAATTATCATGAAACATGTTTGTCTTCTGCACACAATACTGGAGGGCAGTGTGGAAGGAAAGAACTGTAGAGGTAGACCACGTCTAGAATATATAAAACACGTCATTCACGACAAGGGTTGTGATAAATACTTGGACTTGAAGAGACTAGCCACAGACCGGAGTTCATGAAAAGCCGCTAAAAACCAATCTTCGGATTGATCACCACAGAACAAGAATGTTTGTCATTACAGCGTCTTACCCATGGACATCAAGAAAGACCTAGAATACTATTCAGATGTCCTTGGTACATCAAGCTTCCAGAATTCACTTACGTCAATACACATACAACTGAGCAACTTGGAACGTATCAAATATTATTTACAGGTGATTAGCAAAACGTAACATTAATCCAGAGTTCTCTTGAGTCAACACACATATAACTAAAAGTTTCCTACCGAGCTCGATAGCTGCAGTCGCTTAAGTGCGGCCAGTATCCAGTTTTCGGGTGATAGTGGGTTCGAACCCCACTGTCGGCAGCCCTAAAGATGTTTTCTCGTGGTTCCCATTTTCACACCAGGCAAGTGCTGGGGCTGTATCTTTTTTAAGGCCACGGCCGCTTCCTTCCTCCTCCTAACCCTTTCCTGTCCTATCGTCGCCATAAGACCTATCTGTGTCGGTGCGACGTAAAACAACTTGCAAAAAAATAGTTTCTTGAACAACTTGGTACACATGAAAGATCATTCACAATTGATAAACATAACCTAATCTATAATACATGAACTATGTACACATGTTTAAAACTAAATACATAACCTTGCCCATAACATATGAAAAATTGTTTTCAATTATACATCAATAACCTCATTTTCGTCAATTCTTCTGGCCTGCCGACCAACATTTTGAGAGATACATTTCTTACCAGTAGCGGGACTCGAACCATCTAACCAGGGAGTCTTACCATATAGACTTGACGCCTTAACAATCATGACCAAAAGGCCGGGCCCTGACGAGTAGCCGTAGCTACCATGCACGCAATTTTCGTGGTAGATTTTTTAGAATATATTTCGAAGAAGTCGAGAGAGTTTGGAAGTGAGAAAAATTGTGAACATTCAATATTGTAGGGAATGACGATAAATATTTCCCATTTGTCGGTGGCGAGTCAGGCTGGTGTGAAACCCTGACAAAGTCTACTAAAAAGAGAGCGAAATGTTGGCAACTCACTGAACGACGTTGTGAACCATCAGCTCAAGTCATCATGGACAGTACCAGCACTCTGACCGCGGGTGCGGAGAAAGCAATGGAAACGTGTTGTCACTCATGAAGTGGGAAACATAAATATATTAATGTGACGGGTTTTCAGGGTCCTTAAACCTTAAATCACAACTCAGAGAGGTAGCGCATTCGGAAAATAGTGGGTTCGAACCCCACTGTCGGCAGCCCTGAAGATAGATTTTGGTGGTTCCCCATTTTCACACCAGAAAAATTCTGGGGCTGCCACAGCTACTTCCTTTTCACTTCTAGCCCTTTCCTATTCCATCGTCACCGTAAGACCTACTTGTGTTGGTGCGGCATAAACCAACTTGCAAGAAAGGAGATAGCACGGTTTCTTCTTCTTCGTCGTCTGTTCTTCTTTTACCGCTTTTCAAACACCAGTGTGGTCACAGGTGCGCACTGTGCCGGAAAGGTGGGTATAGCCCTGCTTTGCGGCCGGGTACCCTTCCTGACACAAATCATACATGGAGCGATGTAATCACCATTGCCTGCTTCTGTGGTGGTTGATAGCGTGGTGAGTTGTCTGAATATGAAAAGGAGAGTGTTGGGACAAACACATACACCCAGTCCCCGACCCAGAAGGATTAATCAGACGCGATTAACATCCCTAACCCGGCCGTGAATCGAACTCCGGACCCTCTGAACCGAAGGCCTTAAGCCAGTGAGTGTAGCGCATTTTAGTGTCTACTAAATGTATTGTAATGGTTATAGCGTCCGCCATGCCAATTTGCTACGGGCCGAGCTCGTCACCCATCGCCCCACCCCCCTTACGCTCGACCGCGCCAATCGCGAGCAACACTTAAGCGCTGGGCCGGCCCTTCTCTCTTCTATCCGTGGTCGCGCCGCATGGGACGACCGAAATCACTCGACTATTAATCTTGAGTCTTCCATCTCGCGAGGTTCCTGGATCCATCGAGCATCCGGACGATTCTAGAACGGTCAGCGCAGGTATATAAGAGAGGAAGGACCTGCCTGGAGTGAGTGAGAGTTAGTTAGTGAGTGAGTGAGCGAGAGCGAGATTGAGTTCGCTGGTGTGAGTTAGCGAAGAGCGCAGTCAGTGAGAGCTTGCGCTGTGATGTCAGCCTGATGGAGTATCTGCCTGTTGGAGCCGAGGACTCGTTCCTGTTTCCCTGATGTCGTGTGTGTGAGTCCCTTGAGGCCGGCTTCTGGAGAAGAACCTGGGGTGTTCTGGAGCAGCGCGAAGGGAACACTGGGTGCCGACGTGTGCAGACTGCGAACGGGGTTCGACGGATTGAGTGAACAGGGGATACTATCCCGACCTGCGAAACTGGCGTGTAGGCTGTGGATCGTGACAGCGCTAACGAGTGTGACTGAGAGGCTGAGAGAGTGTATTGTAAATAATCGACGATTCTGTGTGTGTGTGTGTGTGTGTGTCATTGTAGATGGAACAAAAGAGAAACTAAGAGAGAGAGCGCGCGAACCGTGTACGTGTGTAAGTTGTAAGCTCGGCTATCGTCTCTGTGTGTGTAAATCTGTAATTGTTGTGCTTAGTTAATAAATCTTAGAAATAGGACGCTACCAGTTTCTGTACTCATTTATTTACTTATTTACCCAGCCAGCACGTTACAGTATTAAATGTGCATTTACAGTTATTGTAACGTGACTGGTGTAGGAAATAAAAACGCACACGACTAAGATTTATATGCTACTGGTGTTTTCATACTAACAAATACACAATTTCCACAGTTTGCCCTCTTTTCACTTATACTCAGTTACGCACTACCCTGTTTCCCAATACTACACGCCGTGCACTGTCTGTCTTGACACCCACCAGTACTCTTCGTCGGTCAAACACTCGTCCAGTCCTCGTTCCGATGTTACACTCCGATCCTCGTCGAACTCTCAGGCTACACACTAGAGATACATATCTCACTTCACTGCAGCCAGACACGATAGATCAAACTACTTGACACCACAGAACAGACGGATTCAACTCCACGAATGAGCGAACACTCACTCGACTCCACGACGAATAACAGACTGCTAAATTCACGGCAGTACACACACACACACACACACACACACACACACACACACACAGAGCAGAGAGTAATCAGTACTCCATGGCAGTACACACACAGTACTCAGTATTCCATGGCAGTACTCACATAGCACTCGACTTCGCTGTACATTCACAGTACTCGGTATTCAACAGCAGTACACACACTGGCTGCCAGTAGGCCTTATATAGTCAGCCTTAGCAGTTCCAAACACTCCGGAAGTTGGATAAGCCCAGAACATTCGTGATATCCAATCATCTCGAGATATCAATTATTGACAAGAGGCTTCCAGGGCGATTACTTTGGGACGTCAAGGAAGGGCTGGCCTTGGGCTTTTGGCTTTGTCCTTACACATTCCGGAGCCAACTTGGAGACGTCGCTCGCAGCAGAGACCAGAGAAAATCGTAGTCAGCAGATTTAGTAAAATTGTAATGAGCCTTCCCAATTGCACGACTAATGCAACTGCTAGAGTTATGTGTAATGAGCAGATAGAAGTCGATATTATAAAGAGAGTTTTGAGTTATTGGAGAAGATTTAAAAGAGTGGGGGTGGCCTACTCCTGCAGGATGAAAGATATGTGTTGGAGGTATACTATACAAAGGGTGGAAGATATTCAAGTGCAGAAATTAGTGGCTGACTGCAGCAAGAGAGCGACCCTAACGATGTTTATTAAAATAAGCCAAGTAGTTAACATAAAGGTAGGAAATGTGAATAGGATTGAGAGAAGTGGACTAATTTGGTGGATGATGGGTATATAAGAATAAGGGATGGACAAGAATGAAAGGCACTACGATATGTATATTGTGCGAAGAAACAAGAGAAGATTATCTCTTTTCACATGAGTGAAAAACAGTTGGAAGTTATGAATCAGCCAGGTAACGATCAGAAAATCATAGGATGGCTAGGGAAAGAATGAAAAAAGCACCGGGAATATAATTAAGTTTTTAGACGTAGTTAGGAAACGATGTATAAAGAAATTAAAGGATGCGTAATTTAAAGGTAACAGTGAGGGTGTAGAAATAAGGTAGTTAATGTGATATTTTTGTTTCTTGTTGATGTAAATAGGAAGTAAACATGGAGACGCACTCATATCAACATCAGATTACCCGGGTCTCCCCGCATATTTGGTTGACCGAGTGGGTGAAGGGAGAGGGGTGTGTGAGAGTGT
The DNA here is from genome assembly GCF_040414725.1 of Anabrus simplex. NCBI lineage: Eukaryota > Metazoa > Arthropoda > Insecta > Orthoptera > Tettigoniidae > Anabrus > Anabrus simplex. The sequence goes on from NC_090269.1 coordinate 36,796,331, forward strand.
GTGTCTTAGGTCAGTGAGAGCTGCCTGACTCAACGGAATAAAAACTCGGGCAAGTGGAGAGCAGTTTGTTATCTATGGGAGGGAGTGGAGGCCTGAGTAAGCACAAGATGGTCATGTACAAAATAATGACTGTAAGGATGGAATAAGAGCAGATGCACGAGGTAGTAGGTCATCCGCGTTGTAGGATAGGAGGTAACACCACGCTGACACACGCTTAGAGTAAGAACATATATTAGCTAACATTTTATTTGCATTTTGCTCTATTGTTAATTTTATTTGTATTTTCTCCAAATAGATCCAGATCTGGAAAAAATAAAGGTTATTATAATTATAATGTAATTATGTTTTAACTTTGCTTTATTATCACTTGTAATGTTAAGCTAGCGGTAAGCTCAACCTATAGTATTGTAAGCCGTACTGTTATGCACTGGAAATACTTAAATTGTGTGTGAATTTTTATATGATGTTGCTGGATTTAGAATGTTTAACTAGTAGTATTTCTTGTAATATTTTATTTCCATGGAATTGCTTCTTGTACTATTGTTGTTGTTGCTGCTGTTGAGTAATTATGTTTTAACTTTGCTTTCTTATTATAATACTGTAAGTGACCACTGCCACCGGGAAATTTCCGAATAGCGATGCGCTTGTTAATAATAATAATAATAATAATAATAATAATAATAAAATAATAATAATAATAATAATAATAGTAACGTTTACCTTTATTTTCCCGATAGATTAGAGGGTGAATGTTTGATTTACTTCCCTCGAAAACAACCATGACCATCAGAGATTTTAACTATAGCAAAATTAAATCCCTTTCCGTATAGGCCGTAAAGACCTACGTGGGACTAAATGTTGAAGACTCGTTTCCAGTTTTCTCTACTTCCTGCCAAAATATCGAAACCTCATTCATTCCGACGAATCGAGCTCGACATTACTTCCGCCATCCGGAAGCCCCCGATTTAAATGACATTCCTCTGTAAAATATTATATTCCGTTTAATAAACTAATGTAATCGAATGTGCCCTCCTCTTCTTTCTCTAGCTGCTTACTGTCACACCAATACAGAAACAGTATCGACGATAAAGAGATAGAAAACAGCTACAATTGAAGACTCCCCGGAATAAGGATGTAACTAACAAATCAGTAATTATTCAGGAGAGATGAAAGTTATTTTTGGGATTATTTCATTGTATACACTACTTGCATATGCAAGTGTAAACATGAGTTCATCTGTTAAAAACAATATGTTATCGTTATAACTGAAGGTTTTAAAAATAATGTATGAATTGGAAGTGATGCACTGGAAAATAATCTGCAAATATGTATTACGTTTGTATATAACAGAAGAAAAATTCTGCACATGCACTTGGAACACAAATGATAGCAAATAATATTGGTGTAATGTCAAAAATAACGACAATAATAATTTCAAGAAAGTATTTGAAAATATTGATGAGACTTCATTCTATAGCCTTTATGTAAATAACCTGCTACACTTGGTGACGAAGCAACACAAACACTGTCCACCATCTTGACTGACGTTCCATCCTTACACCACGGAGGACAAAGTTTCGCTGGTTGTAAATCAGCTTGAAGTTCAAATGTAAGACATAAGATGACACCACAGCATAGAAGCGTGATGGTACACCCAATTTCCACCGAAATCTCAATTTTTCAAAAATGTATCGGTTACATTCGCATTCCAGCGAGGTCTTCAATTATCTCCAAGGAAGCGGCCGAGGTCTCAAATAAAGTGCAGCCCCAGAAAACATTGAAAATTAAAGAAAACTATCTATAGGACTGCGAACTGTAGTACCCGAACCCACAATCTCCTGGATGCAAGCTTACAGCTACATGATCCATATGATATACTCGTTCACAAACTAGAGAATCGGGATCAAATAGCTCAGATTATCCTGACGTCCTTCAGAGTGATGAGTAACGTTAAGAGAGAAATTCATTGTGTGTTCTGATTGTTGCCAACATTTGATGTTTAAATGTGAAAAAAATCTGCTCGGTTTGACAACGTGACAGTAAATAGTCTCATTTGCCTGCAAGAGAAATTCAACTTTGATTGTTATTTCAAAAAATAACTATAATTATCTGAAAAATATTTAAACTTTTAGGCCTTTCCAATCGTGATATTACCAGCGTTTCGCCCCAGTGTAGCAGTTGGCCCATCAGTTGGATTGCCACAGCTTTCCAAGACGCTGGAGGCTAGTGCTCCGTTGAGACGCCGCTACAAGGCGGTAGGACGGTGCAGTGACGGTGCATTAGGGGAGGCACGTACCTCCACTTGTATAAATGCCTGTATTTAGCGTTTATATCAAAAACTCGCTTTTGATCGTAGGGGGCTCCGGCCCCAAGCCCCCAGTTACTATTGGTTAGAAGTGGTAATTTGGAAAATTACTGTGGCAAAACAGTACTTCGTACCGCGAAATGAATTGTACCCCCAGACGGCCCTATTCATTACCTACATGTTTGTTCCTATAACATTTTTTCGTATATTGGGGATTTATAGCATAGATCTGGGGCAAATTTCGTACGTTTTTCACAAGATGAGAAATTATTTTCTTCACCTAATAGACAGCTACGGTCTTGAAACCTGGGAGACGTTTCGTGGATGGAACAATTTACATTTTCGTTCTTTGACGTTTTGTCATATCACCATCAGGTACACCTTAGATTGGTTTAGAAACTTAGATTAAGCTGAAATTTGAGAACATTTTCCACATAATCCTTCCTTTTTTCATGATTCTATCAGTCTTTTAAGTGTGCCAAACAGTAAAAATAATTTAAAATACACAAAGTTAACGTAAAATCGGAAAATGCACTTCTTTCTAAGGCATAAGGGGTCGAGAGACGGCTAAAGGTCATAGGACCAAAATTGTAGATCTATTCATGATGGGTGCCGGATGTGCTGCCCGTTTTGCGATGTGACTTACCTTGTAGCCACAAAATACCTCGAAATAAAAAGTTAAACACTGGAAATTCCTGGACTTTCTCCGTCGATAGCAGGCCAAGAGTTACAATTATCCCAACTTTCAATACTCTAGCGCACATGGAAGATTGTTTCAGCCATTTTTCTTGGGCGGGAGATAAAATTTAAAATTTGAACTTTCTGAAATTTTTCCTTAACTTCCAGCCTAATAACACTATCAGTTTTCCGAATTTCAAATTTCTAGCTCATGTGGAACTGGGTAAACATTAATGTCAGTGAGTCAATCAATCAATCAATCAATCAATCAATCAATCAATCAATACTGATCTGCAAACTTTTTCGTCTACTAATATCATTCCACGCCATCTCTCCACTGGCAGCTCGGAACATACCACTTAGTCGAGCAGCAAGTCTCCTTTCTCCCAAGTCTTTCCAGCCCAAACTTTGCAACATTTTTGTAACGCTACTCTTTTGTCGGAAATCACCCAGAACAAATCGAGCTGATTTTCTTTGGACTTTTTCCAGTTCTTGAATCAAGTAATTCTGGTGAGGGTCTCATACACTGGAACCAGTCAGTTAGGCTTCTGGCTTTATATAAGTTCCCAATTTTCATCGAATGCAAATGTTAATGTTTTAACATCGATGAAATTAAATTATGGTTTCTTTCTGAGCTTAATTTTTGATATAATTATCTGGACTAATATATTTAATCATGATTTTGTTCTATAGTGGCATAGAACATTAAATGCTGACTGAATTTTCAGCGCCGCTAAGAACTTTGAAATCAGATGGAATCTGGCTGCCACAGTACCACCTTAAATTCCAGAAAGATTACGCTAAGACTTAGAAAAGAAACGATACATTCTCTCTTAGCACAATTTCAAAATATACAGTATCATAGAAAAAGAGCAACGTTAGGAGTATTTGTTGTGTTTACGGCGTGAGGAAGAGCAACGTTAAAAGTATTTGTTGTGTTTACGGCGTGAGGAAGAGCAACGTTAAAAGTATTTGTTGTATTTACGGCGTGAGGAAGAGCAACGTTAAAAGTATTTGTTGTGTTTACGGCGTGAGGAAGAGCAACGTTAAAAGTATTTGTTGTGTTTACGGCGTGAGGAAGAGCGACGTTAAAAGTATTTGTTGTGTTTACGGCCTGAGGAAGAGCAACGTTAAAAGTATTTGTTGTGTTTACGGCGTGAGGAAGAGCAAGGTTAAAAGTATTTGTTGTGTTTACGGCGTGAGGAAGAGCAACGTTAAAAGTATTTGTTGTGTTTACGGCGTGAGGAAGAGCAACGTTAAAAGTATTTGTTGTGTTTACGCCATGGCGCTAGTATGCAGACAGAGAGGAAAGGTAAGTTCATTTTTCCTTTTACCAAGCGAATTGGCCGTGCGCTTAGGGCACGCAGCTGTGAGCTTGCATTCGGGATATAGTGGGTTCGAACCCTATTTTCAGCATCCCTGCAGATCATTTTCCCTGGTGTCCCATTTTCACACCAGTCAAATGCTGGGCACTGTACCTTAATTGAGGCCACGGGCGCTTCCTTACCATTGTCGCCGTGAGACCTATCCATATCGGTGCGACGTAAAGCAGACTGTAATTATTGTAATTATATTTTTATCAAATATCAATATTAAGTTTAGAAGCTGTCAAATAATATTTATTTATTTATTTATTTATTTATTTATTTATTTATTTATTTATTTATTTATTTATTTATTTATTTATTTATTTATTTATTTCAGTCTGACTTATAGGCTGAATGGACAGCGTTGAAGCCTTCGGTTCACAAGGTCCGTGGTTTGATTCCCGGTCGGGTCGGTGACTTTAATCACGTCTGATTAATTCTTCTGACTCGGGGATTGGGCATTTGTCCCAACGCTCTCCTCTTCATATTCAGACACACACCACACTACCAACCACCACAGAAACACACAATAGTAATTATATTCTTCCACATAATGTTGATGTCAGGAAAGGCATCTAGCCTTAAAACAGGGCAAAATTCCCGATGTGCTATACAGTTCGCGCACGTGACCCCACAGATGTTGAAAAACCGGTAGTAAAAGAAGAAGGAAAAGTGAATGTTTATTCCTAAAGTTGGTGTTTTTCCCAAAGATTGGACTCAAAATAGATGCTGTCTTAACTGTATAAACTATCACTGAAGTTAGTAAAGGTTTTACGCAGAGTGTTAAAGAGTTGAAGTGTTGGTAAACAAGTTATACAGTACGGAACGTGGATGCTGCGTAAACTTACGGATCGATGCGGAACTACTGTACTGCAGTTCGCGTGCACCTCATTAGCGGGTTTGGAAGAGGCTAAATTTAGAATAATCTAGCCTACTTTGAACTTACTCGATCAATCGCAGGTGTTAGAGAAAGAAGTATAATGAAGTTCCTTTGCTCAAACTTCAGTAGCTAAATAATTTCTTTCAGTTAGATTTATTAAGAAATTACGGTGCTGATAACAAGCACGTAGCTATTAAAGGAGTAATTACCATGAGTCAGTAAATTCATTGTCATAGGGTGCCTATAATTTAACTCACAGTAAACTATTTGCCGTTCTTAATTGCAAATTGCTAATTAATATATGGAAAATACTTCTTGTCTTGGAACATTGTTCTTTTAACTATCGTTCGGGGCGCATTATACGAAAAGCCACCTTGTATTCACCCAGATAAAATTTGAAGAGAGCGAAAAGTAGTGCTATCATTTACGATTTCAAGACGTCATACTTCACCTTTCCCTGTCCTCTAAATTTTAGCCTAGCTCAGCGGAGAAGCTGCGTGGAGCGTTTGGTTGAAAAGTGGGTCGCAAAGTGTACATAAAATTAACTTAAATCAATAGGACAGGTTCTAGAATACATATTTCGTAAATGAGAAGTCGTGGGAACAGGGGTGAAACAAATGTATTAATAAAATTGCATGAGAAAGCATGATAAATTTGCAAGATAAAAATAACAATATTAAATTTACAAACTTTTACAGATAAAATCGACGTCAAAAGTGTATGTCGAAACACCGGTCTCTAACCCAAATTATTAACATAGTGTGCGGAAATACGGTGGTATCATTGTATTTTGCGGAGTGTACAGATGAGTTAAATCTACGGGTGGCACGAAGCCTCGAATTTAATCGTCACTGCATATGACATACAATTATAGACTCGTATAACTCGGCATAGTTAAAACAATCCGATCTAGTCGGTAAACATATATAAAAAACTGACTTGGGACTGACACATATCCCCCAAAAAAACACTGAATTTAATATCAGGGAATTCGCCCGGATAAACTGAAGAGGGTGAAACCTCACAACCAAAAATCCAGCCCGTGCTGTAATCCCAATATACAACGCTGCACACAATAACGAAGGACAATAAAATATACAAACAAAACAATACAACGTGCAATAAGATACTTCCTGAAAAAGAAAAACATAAATACAATTGATGTCGTCGTCCTGATAGCCTTGTCTCGAACTCTGGTTCTCTATGGGTCTGGATTATCACCAGCTGTGTGCTGCTGGTAGGCGTTTGCCTTCTAGGCTTGGCAATATCAGCTGAGCTGTGGGAGAAAGTGAGCAACGAATGGAACTTTAAATGAGAACAGACCCCTTTGCCTCGGTCAGAAACATAATGGGACTGTGCGTATGCCCATTCATTTACAACGCCTCGGGCAGCCGACATGGACATACCTGAGTCCCTTACAGACCTTCATCCACATGGTTTACATAACGAGATTCACCTACTACACATTAACACAAAAAGTGACACAAATAATCCCTCTTTACAGTCTATAAATTTGCGTCACATGAAAGGTCACGTCAGAGATCACAGTAACCCGTATTTAACACATACTGTACACTCATCAGTGCTTCTCGCACCTCGCACCTCGTATCTCGAATATACAGGTTCGTATCTTGGCTCACTCTCGGCCCATTATCTAAGCCTTCTTTCGGCTAATTCCTTTAATATCTCGGCTCCCTCTTGGCCTGTTATCTAAGCCTTCTCACGGCTAATTCCACAATTATCTCATGGCGGTAGTACACACAAAAATCAAGGCTCGTTCTGGTTTCGTATCTACCCTCTCTGGGTTCAAATCTTACCCTCGGCTACGGGTCGGTTAGTTGCATAATACTCGAAAAGATCCTGGCTCATTACAACGGTGTAAATATCTCACTGGTCTCACTCCAAGCTGAAAAAATGCCCCATGCAAATCATGCACATCCTGACATTAACTATATGGTATTCGATACCGGCTTCCCCATCCGAAACTCTAAAGGTGATCTGACCTCCAAATCTATCTGAAGACAATGACATCAATAATCCTAGCACCCAAATGGCGCTTAAAGAACTACATATAAAACATACAACGACCACTGAACTATTATTACCCTCATACCATCTTAAGGAAAGCTAATGAAACACATGGCTGGCGCGGATTGTCAGCCCCAAGTTAAGTTAATCTACACTTGAAATGCGCATTCTTAAGGCATTGAACTTACGTAATTAAAATATTTACAAAATGAAAAAGAAAAGACCACGAATCGAGTCTATAACTATAAGTCATGCTTAAAATTGCAATTTAACTCATCTGATATTCTCCGCCATTGCCTACGGTCAACGTCCGGCGCTCCGTTGTAGAGTCAGCCCATCCTAGAGCTGCGAACGTTGACTCTGGAAGCCTGGCACTCGACTCCTGGGAACGCCATCACTGCTGCCGCCTTCTTCTCTCTTGTCTTCTCTGCACGACCTGGAAACTGGTTCCTGCATTTAAATATTCTTCTTCGCTGTCTTGTGCGATTATGCGCACAGTGTTGCGATCAAGACGAGATTATTTAGGTAAATCTCCTACTTATCATATCAGTTCCGTCACGAGTAGAGCTGGTATGAAAACCTTGTCACAATAAGCTCATTAGGCAGATAACTTTCCGCGAACCGCACTAAAATTACGAACTTGACTTAGTTTAGATATCATCTACTCACAGTACACACTCGGGCGAGCTACTTCATATCCTATTAAAACTCTATAATTACTTTGTTTAAAGCACTATGTTATAGGCATATTGTCTCGAGGTGACACGCACTCCGAACCGGTCTTTCAATCACAAGCCCCCAGCTCCTCGGCTGGATCCTCTTTATAGAAAAGGTCCGTGTCCGTTGGGTTGGTGCATTCCCGTCCTCTCTACAGACTGCCTTTGTGTACCGGCCGCGTGGCGTCAAGGGCCGTTTGAATTTGAGTGAGGTAACCCTTAAGTTGCTTCCTTGTCACCGCAATGGTGCAAGTAGTTCTCCATAAATTGAATCAACATGTTTTAGTGTCCAAAAAAATTATAGAACTAGCACTTGTATGGAAATAGCTCGATATAATAGCTTGCTGTCAGGCCTGAAGTGCTCATATTTGGCTACATGCAGTTGGCACTACTCGCTCCACGTAACAAATTCAAACCTCTCTGTCCCCCTCTCGCGATCTCCTTTTTCGCTCTCTCCCTGGCTGTGTAACGCTATCTACGGGGTCTTCACGAGTAAGTTTGAAATAAATCTTCCTTCCCGTTTGGAGTATCCACAAGTAATCGCAAGGATTGGATCTCGTGCTATGGAGTCGCATCCTCCTTCAGCACGAAGTTCGGCTCTGCATAGCGCTATATTTGAATATTCTGGTTATATAAAATGATGCTATTTGGACCGTGATCTGGTGATACGGTACAATACTATTGTTGAAGATGTTTTTGACCAGTGTTGCCAACTTACGAACATAAACAGTAGCTAAACTGTATTAAAAATATAGTTAGAAGTGGCTAAATTTACAGGCTGAAATGGCTTTACAGAAGGCTATGTGAACTCACCTAATAATTGAAACATGTCTGGCTCTATGGCTAAATGGTTAGGGTGCTGGTCATTGGTGCAGGAAGCCCCGGGTTCGAGTCCAGGCCTGGTTGGGGATTTTAGCCTTCACTGGTTAATTCCAATGGCTAAGGGGGCTGGGTAATTGTGCCGTCTTCATTGTTACAATTCGTCATAGGTAGGGCCTCACAGACATGCAGATCGGTTATAAGGCGCCAACTCGACAGACCTGCACTAGGCCTCTTCAGAGGCCATACGCCATTATTATTGAAAAATGTGGTCTCTTCATACTGATCATGCGACTGAAATAACGCACACTGACGGCCAAAACTTATACAACTCTTATTTTATCAGACTGAAGTTCTCATTTCCTATATCTAAAATCAGTTTCTGACTGAAATGAGATGCTAATAAATTCGTAAGTGCAGAGAAATGATTAAGAAGCAAATGAGCCGTTTTAAACGTTGTCTCATTCGGATACTCATCCGACAGCCAGGAAGCTAGCCGAATAAATACAAGGATTTCTCGGTCACAGAATGCTTGATGGCCTGCAGTGCTGTCAATGAGTGGTTGAAATTCGGGTTTAGTGAACGATGCAATTAGTAACCGTTGTGCCATTGTGTCAAAAGCCGCCTATAAGTTGAAAATACAGTACGTATCGATTGCCTATCGCAGTGAATATATTAAATTCCATTTATAAAAGTGAATATAAAAAGCATTGTATTGGGAGAAAGTCAAAAAAGCTCACCTAACAGAAATTTATAGTTAAAAATGTACTGTAACTAATGGCTAAACTTAAAGTTTTGTAGCAAATGAGTTTTCAAAATAGCTAGAAGTAGCTATAAAATGGCTAAAGAAAAGAAAAGTAATAATGTGACAAAAAGGGGGTAAGGTTGTCTGTTAAATATCAATAGAGCAAACGTTTGCCAAACGTATTTTTCACCTTCAGATTCAAATTACAATATCATTGCAACTATTTCATGTGAATCATTTAGTCTTTTTCCACCCCCTAGAAACATCAATGGATTGAGTGAAGATATTTCGCTTCTAATATGGAATGCAACGACCACTTTCGTCCATGTAGAGTGGTAATTACCTTGCAATTTTCGTAACAATATTGATTCATATATTTGATTTTAATAAATGAAGAAATTGTGGCTTATGTAAGGCAACCATGACCGCGGTGCCCAAGTTATGTCGGGAATAAAATCCACTTTGTCGGGTTCCCTTCTCCCTCTCGTCATTGTGAATTCCGTGGCCGTTATTTGGGCGTTAGCTTCCTACGTAGACCGAGAATCAATAATTCTCGCACTGCTGCAAATATAAGTCTAGTTTGTGGAACTGTAATGGTACGTATCCAGTCTCAGACAATGTACCTTAGCACAGAACATTAGGCCTTTATCGTGCATTCATACTTCCCTTTCAATCCTGACCATTAATACAGAAACCAAATCGATGGCTGTATGTCCGGCTTCTTGGCAGAGTGTTCAGCGTCTTGACCTCCAGTCCTCGGGGTCTTAGATTCAATTCACGGCCAGGTCGACGGAATTTAATCCTAAATGGGTAAATCCCTTGGTGATTATGCTATCTTCATCATTCCAGCTACTCATACACTATACACTACAGCATCCTACACCATAAATACTCCCAGTTTCCCAAAAACGGCAGACGTCGCTACCCTCGCCCGAGAATCTACCTTACAAGGTTTTTTTTATTATTTTATTAGAATTTGCTTTTACATCGTACTGACACAGATAGGTATTATAGTGACGATGGGATAGGAGTAGGAAGAAAACGGTTATGACCTTAATTAAGGTACAGCCCCAGCATTTGCTAGGTGTGAAAATGAGAAACCACCAAAAACTATCCTCAGAGCTGCTAACAGTGAGCTACGCGACCACTATCTCCTGAATACAGGCTGACAGCCACGTGACCCGAACCGCGCGGCCACTTCACATTACAAAATTAATAATAATAATAATAATAATAATAATAATAATAATAATAATAATAATAATAATAATAATAATAATTGTTACGGAGTTATCCGTGGTAGTTAGAGGTGAAAGAAGGTGCGGGCGGGAATAGGTCTCAACTTACGAAATTAAAGTTAATTTAAAACTTTAACAAAGGTTATATTTTCTTTTCAAAATCAACAGATAACAACAACAACAGAGTAACAGGTACCAAGTAGCAGGAAAACAACTTAAGAAATTACAATTGTTACAAGATTTGGGCTTCGAGCCGCAAGATTAATTTCTGAGCTCTCAGCTCACCACCACAATATCTAAAGGGCAGAAAACCCCTAAGTACGAGGAGCACTTGCTCCTAATTATAGTGTTAAGAAAAGGAGCAGACCCGCTCTCAATTTGACAAGCCTATCGAAGGCTACAACAAACTTCATTTCTATCTGCCCTTAAGGCACACCAAGAAACAGGGGTATTTGATATCCAACCTACAGGGCCTTTACATGAGGAAAAATAAAACATCAGGTTAAATTACTGGCCCATAATACAAAATAGAATGGAGGCGAAGCTTGCACTCCTAATACACTCTTGAAATCTACTTGGCACTAGGCCGCTTACGCAAGGGCTAATCCTATACTAAGGAGGTGACACGATAAGGAAACTTTATTACATTACGAAGAGAAGGAAAAAAAGGTTATGAAAACGTAGTCACCTCAAAACAATATGAGTGGGAGCTCGAGAGGGTTAGGCACTCTCTATCCCAACTTATAGTTAAAGAGACGAAATTTTACCAAATGACTATTACATTTTAAAGATAGGTTACATGAGACAAGTTTCGAACCTGCCCCGAGGGTTAAACTGCTGAGCTAGCAAGAAATAAAGTTATTGAGCGGCCATTAACTTGTGGATGAACTGCTGCCCGAAGAAAGAGGCGCTTCCCGCCCCCTGCTACATAATCACACACTAAGCAAGATGTCGATGAAGTGGCCCCGAGACAAGAAGATCAGCAGTTTATATACCCTCGTGGAACATTGGAGACCTTTCAGGAATGAATACACACAACCCCCTCAACTTTATTGGATCGCTTAAAGCAACATCTCCTTATCGGAGAAGACATACGTTATTGGTCAAAATTTAATTAGAGAAATTCAGGATTGGCTAAATTCAAAACAAGCGGGTAGAAATGATTAATGTTGCCAACCCACAAACCACAGAACAAAATTTAGTAAGGTCAAAAACTTATGAACACAAAACTTCTTCAAAAAAACAGTTCCTTCACTTCGCACTAGGGTGCACAATTATAGTTCTTAAGTAGTGCCATCTAGAAGAGAATGTCCACACTTCTTACTACAGAGCAAACAAATACAAATCGAAATAGACATAGTTCAGAACACTTCAAATTTACAGTAGAGACATCTTCCGAGAAACCTTTGATTTAATACAGATTTTAAAGTTCAGAGTTTCTCCTGTAGAGAGGTTTCAACTGGCGCAATATTTGAATTCGCAGCGTGGAGGTGTACCGCCCGGTACAATAATAATAATAATAATAATAATAATAATAATAATAATAATAATAATAATAATAATAATAATAATAATAATAATAATAATAATAATAATAATAATGTTATTTTCTTTAAGTCCCAATAACTACTTTTACGGTTTTCGGAAATGCGGCAGGACGGAATTTTTTCCGCATGAGTTCGTTTACGTGCCAGTAAATCTACCGACACGAGGCTGACGTATTTATCACCTTCAAATACCACCGGATTGAGCCAGAATCGAACCTGCCAAGTTGGGGTCAGAAAACCAGCGCCTCAACCGTCTGAGCTATTCAGTCCGGCGTTTTTAGAAAAGATTGCATGGTCATCCGCCAAAGGTAATCAATCAAGGTGAATTTTATTTTCATAACTCTGCCAATATGTATCACTTTAGTTTCTTTATTCCATTCATGAATCATTTTTTCCAAAACTAGATTTAATAGTAATGGGGATAATCCATATTCTTGTCGGACACCGGTTCTGATTTCGAACAGTTCAGACATTTCTCCCAGAAGCCTAATTTTTTAGTTTGTATTAAATTTTGTTTGATCAATAACCTTTTCTTTATTGCCTAAATATGTACCTCTCAATTGGAGGTCAGACTAAAATAAAATAAAGAACAAGGAATGCTACATAAAGCAGTACCAAATTCAATTCTGCACAAAACACATCACATACAAATTGATTGTCTGGTTCAAAAGCAAGACATCTCCAAAAAAGCTAGTTCTGAGTTATATGAGACTGGAAATTTACACGTCTCTATAAATCAGACATTCTTTATAGCTTCTTATTCTTTTATCCCTCCGACTCACTGTAGAAAAATGAGACATAATATCTTGTTCCTATTCAAAAGTACTATATTCCGAAAAGATGCAGTTGTGCAAAGTTCAACATGGCAATTGTGGACATTTCTATAGTACTTTTTTTTCGGTTTAGTTTGGTTTTGATTAGCGATACGACTTATTGAAGTAGGCCTACTCAGTCAGAGAGAGCTTGAAAAATGGAAGAGAATCATATAACTCAAAATTGACCATTTTTGAGTTGACGCTCTTTTGATGCAGACGATCGAAATATGAATTAATGTGTTGAACATCTCTATATACAAGTTAGTTATTATCAGATTCAATGGAATTTAGTTCGTATTACACAAATATATCGTTGTTTTTGCTTCAATTTACTTTACGTCACACCAACACAGATACGTCGTATGGTGACGATGGGATAGGATAAGGGTAGGAAAGAAGCGACCATGGCCTTAATTACGGTATAGCCCCAGTATTCTCAGGACTGCCGACAGTGGGCTTCGAACCCACTATCTCTCGAATGCAAGCTGATAGCTACGTAACCTAAACAGAGCAGCCACTTGTTTGGTATATATCGCTGTGAAAGAGAGCAAATTCAAACTATACAAAAATAAGTTGCCAGGACATTTTTGTGTTTTCACTAAAATGTTATTTTGTATCTGGTGTGTACTGTTCGCAGACCACCCGCTCATTTATTGCCAGCCAACACATTCATAATCTTTATATTCATTCCGCACGTCTTACTTCATAGGCGACATGCTATCCAAGAATAAACAGAAAATAAGGGATATATTTCACGTGAAAAGGCACCAAACAAATTCGCGGTATGATATGCAGAGCGAAATGTCTCATAGTACATTTTATTTCCTTTATTTATGTTTCTCCCTTAATATCTTACTTTTAGCGGCCTTCTCTCTCTTTAATTATACAGCGCTTTCCCTTACTCGTTATATCTTGCGATATCATCATAAATTAAAAGAGTACAGAGTACAGTTGTATCGTGACTGGCGTAGCGCTTGACTTTTCTCATCAGAGCTAAAGTTGTCCGTATCTGTGTTTGGGATATAAACAAGTAATTTGACATATAAAATATCGCACATCACCACAGCTACATACTTCTGCTTATAATTGTGATTAAAATATTCAATAAGCAGTCGTCTGTTTGAGAGTAAGACATATAAGTACATATAGGGTGCTTGGATAGTCACTGTCTACGCGTGGCTATACAAGTCTGAACCCCACACAATATTATCGGGAAATGCATTGTTCGAACATGCACAATACGAGAATGCCCCGTTGACCACAATTGTTTGTTTCGTCTGGTAACATAATCTGAGAAATGGATCAGAACTCGTGTGTATAGAAGGGGACATCAGTAATATTAGTAGTAGGCTATAACCTTCAATAAGAATTCTAAACTATTCACAGTAACTTATTCGATTTTCATGATTCGCATATTTCAATTCTTTCATGGGTGTTGCTGTCGTTGAAGATATTCTAAAGTTTTCCGAACCGCTTTATCCAGTGCTGCAAGCCGTATATCTTCCTGCGATAACAACCTGCGCAATGATCTTGATGGGCTTAAATAATAGTCATAAATGTTCAACAACTTCTCTTCGTTTAGTTTAGGTGGCCTTCTAGTTCGTTCGCCACCTAATACTAGGCCTGTCTCTCGAAATTTAAAGTCAAAGAACTATAATGCGACGAGGTATAGTTGTGGCTGGGAATTCTCAGATAATGAATGCCTTCTGCACTAAATCTATGTGTTCATCGCCTTGTTGAAAGACGTACCGAACAAGGAACATGTCCGACTCGTTGGCTGAATGGTCAGCGTACTGGCCTTCGGTACAGAGGGTCCCGGGTTCGATTCCCGGCCGGATCGGGGTTTTTAACCTTCATTGGTTAATTCCAATGGCTCGGGGGCTGGGTGTTTGTGCTGTCCCCAACATCCCTGCAACTCACACACTCACACATTCCTCGATGGAAACATCGATAAAAATTAAGAACTAAATTGAACAGCCTTAAATGCTCTAACACCATCGGATTTAATTTTAAGAGGAGATGGTTGCTTAGTTATCAGGAGATGGCTGCCTAGTTATACTTCCCTTTAAAACAATAATCACCACCGCTACCACTACCATTCTTCCCACATGTTTCCATCAACAATCGTTCTCGCTAACGTTCATGTCTCTTACTTGTAGCTAATGTCCAACTCGTTGGCTGAATGGTCAGCGTACTGGCCTTCGGTTCAGAGGGTTCCGGGTTCGATTCCCGGCCGGGTCGGGGATTTTAACCTTCATTGGTTAATTCCAATGGCTCGGGGGCTGGGTGTTTGTGCTGTCCCTAACATCCTTGCAACTCACACACTACACACAACACTATTCTCCACCACAATAACACGCAGTTACCTACATATGGCAGATGCCGCCCACCCTCATCGGAGAGTCTGCCTTACAAGGGCTGCACTCGACTAGAAATAGCCACACTAAATTATTATTATTATTATTATACTTGTAGCTAATGAGTAAGATATCCTAATTACACCCATTTTTCACTATCGCACGCCAAAATCCGTCCCCAAATAGAGCGATGTAAAGATAATATAGTATGAGAGCTCACTATTTTTCATGCAGAATACTGTTGATTGCCACTTGAGAAAAAGTTATACTTACTTCTTATACAGAGTGTTCGAGAGATAAGTACAAATAATTTTCCGGAAGGAAGGGATACATGTTTGCAGTTATGAAAATATGATTTCCTTTAATTAGCTATTAGTTTATCTCCGGGGGAGGATCTTGAAGTAGAGTGCGATGTTTGTGAGGTGGGTAGTAGCTTCATTTACCCCTCGGCTTATAACACGCGCCGTACCATGTTTAGGCAGTAAAATGTAAGAAGCACATCAATTCACTGTGCGCTTGCCCAGTATAGTACAGATCTTGCCAAACCAAGGAAGTAGACGCGGCAATTAATGAAACGTGTCGCATAATCACAGGCTGTCTAAGACCAACACCACGAGAAAAACTGTACTATCTTGCTGGCATTGCACCTCCTGATGCCCGACGTGAGATAGCAACTCGTAATGAGAAGGCTAAATCATTAAAATCCCAAGCTCGTCCACTGTGCGGACTCCATACAGCACCATCACGGTTAAAGTTTCTTGAAGACCACACAGAAACTTAAAGGAACACAACAGCAAGCAGCGAGCTAGGGTTCAGCATCTTGGGGAATGGAAAACACTTCGTGAAGAATTACCAGCTGAGCATACGGAGTACTGCACTCGGCTGTTAACACGTGCAAGACCAATCTGCACAAGTGGGGATATTTGGTGGATTCTGTTTTGTGTGCCTGCCGTAGGTACTAACTACGGTTCATCTCCTTGAATTTCATCTCTGCCCTGCTACATGTAGTGAGGCGACAAGGAATGCACTCGACGTTGTTAATTTCTGGTGCAGCACAATCTGAACATTTGATCTATGGTTTCTTTTTTTTTTTTTCACTTTTTTTTTTTACTTTTTTTTTAAAATATGTATGTAAGTCTGCTTCTCACACGATACAAATAAACTTCACTGTGGCTTCATGGCGTATTCAATGAATGAAAACTTACAACCTGTTTTCC
Organism: Anabrus simplex; assembly: GCF_040414725.1. Classification (NCBI taxonomy): domain Eukaryota; kingdom Metazoa; phylum Arthropoda; class Insecta; order Orthoptera; family Tettigoniidae; genus Anabrus; species Anabrus simplex. Next base: position 36,813,043 of record NC_090269.1, read on the forward strand.
AGTCAATGATCGAGTCAGGGATGGGATGAATGAAGCCCCCAACTTGCGGCAAGGATAGGAATTGTGCCGGCTGCCGAGGCCTGTCGCACTCCTCTGGGGCAATGATTAACGGCTGACAGATGAAATGGTAGTGGAGAGTGTTGCTGGAATGAAAGATGACAGGGAAAACCGGAGTACCCGGAAAAACCTGTCCCGCCTCCGCTTAGTTCAGCACAAATCTCACATGGAGTGACAGGGATTTGATCCACGGAATCCAACGGTGAGAGGCCGGAGCGCTGCCGCCTGAGCCACGGAGGCTTCCTTCATGACGTATTCTGCATCCGTAATATGTAACAAACAATTCTAAGTACAAACATCAAATTGTCAGCTCCATTATATTGCTTTCTTAACAGACATTTTTGACGTCACATATATTCAGGGCCATACCAATATCCAGCAGAAAAATATCTGTACTTACCTCCCACTACTTCAGTACAATTGGACTGTATTCCAAAGGATGGTATTGGTTTATTTGTAGAACAAAATTATTAATACAGTTAATGAGATTAAATATGTAAAGACTATGTGAGGTAACTGTGGAAAAATAAGAACTGGATTAATACTGAACTGAAATGAGGAAGTGAATTGTTGTACGAATACAAATTCTAAATCCGACTGTGCTTTTCACAGTACCGACAACATATTCAGAAGTTGAAACTGGTTGGTTGGTGTATTATTCCTCACAATTTCCTGAAGAGTACTTCCTTGATTGATATCAAGGTTGTGTTATAAGTACCCTCAATTTTGTGTGCAAAAGTTTCGATATGCACCATACAAAAGCGTGTGACATTCTGCTTCTCATTTCCATCCGCAATATTAACTTGTCCTGTATATTTATTTATTTATTTATTTATTTATTTATTTATTTATTTATTTATTTATTTATTTATTTATTTATTTATTTATTTATTTATTTATTTATTTATTTATTTTGTCTCGACCCAAAAAGGATCACATAAAGCTAAGTATGGTTTTTTGTTGTTATTTTTCTTGTTTATCCAGAATTCTTTTATTATGTCGCTATCATTTTCTCCTAGATTTTCTGGGCTTATCTTCTGAAGCAACTTCCCAAGTGTAGATCTTATGTTTGAAAGTTTTGCAGTTTTCGATATCTGCAGGTGTAATGTTGACGTTATTAAGATCAGTTTGGACTTGGTTGATCTAAACCGTTGTCTTCTTTAATATTTGTGAGTATATCAATATTTTCGTTGTTAATCGGTTGTCATCTAGCTTCATAACGTGTCTATAAAATTTCAATCGTCGTTTACGGAAATCTGTTCCAATGTTTGAGTATTTCTCTGTGATCTTGTGTGATTGTAGACGATATACTTCATCTGTAAGTTTTGGGCCAAGGATTTTTCAGATGATTTTCCTTTCAGATTTCTTGATATTTTCGAGACAACCTTTATAATTGAAGTGTAAGGTCTCACTGGCGTAAAGTGTTTCAGGTTTCACGACCGTCGTGAAATATTGAATTTTTGTGTTAATGTTCATGCATTTTTTGTTGTAGATGTTCGCGGTTTTTTCATATGCTTTTTGCATTTTGAGTTCACGTGTTTTCGTTCTATTCTTTCTGTTCCTGTAGGTTCAAAGATTTCACTTAAATATCTGAAATGATTAACCTTGTTTATTGTACCGTATTTTGTTACCAACGTTTGTGGTTCAATGTGTTTCGTAGCCATGAATGCAGTTTTTGTGAAGGAGATTTGTAAAATAACTTCCCCAGCACATTCTTTGAGGGCTTCAGTCTAGTAAAATGCCGTCTACTCATCTCCGGAGAGGATTTCTATATCGTCAGCAAAGGCAAAGCAAGTAACGTTGATATTCTGTTTTCTTCGTAATATGACAGGTTTCCAGATGTTGCGACTTTTCAAATCTTTTTCCCATTCTTTGATGACCTTATCAAGAACGATGTTGACCAGCAACCAAGAAAGTCCGTCACCCTGCCGGACACCGGTTTTAATGGGAAAAGGTTTAGATATCTCTCTATGGAAGAATAAGAACTGGATTAATACTGAAATGAAATGAGGAAGTCAATTATTGTACGAACATAAATTCTAAATCCGACTGTTTCTATTTCACAGCACGACAATATATTCAGGAGTACATATATACATTGAGCGTCTGGCCCGACGGTGTCGGGGGAAACGCGTCCGTCTGTCACTTAGCGGCCCCTGGTTCAATTCCCGGCCGGGTCATGGGTTTTTTAATTGTAAATGATTAATATCACTCGCCTGGGGACTGAGTGTTTGTGTCGTTCTTAGTGTTCCTTTCTTCACATTCAACACTCTACCCTTCCGCCATTTCCAAATACACGCAGGTTCACAACATATGGTGCAAAATAGGGGCAAAATATCTTCCTAGGTCGACGCCCCGAATAAATTGCATTTAAATAAATCTATTTATATTGTATTGTATACATATTAAGGAAATTTAGCAAACACTTCCCCAACTTGAGGGTTGCCTAAAAGACAAAGTATAACAAAATAATGATAATATTCCAGAATGTCCAAAATATCAAATATTAAAAAGAAATCAACAACGACAAAGTGTCTCAGAAATATACTATACTTCGAGAGTATACATAAGTAACTATAAAAAATACTACAAGAATTTGAGCCGGCATCCCTTCGTGCTCAGAGATACACATTATACTCAACATCAGCTTAGCCCTGTGAACTAAGATTATGTCGGTTGCACTTAAATTAGGTGAGTTGTGTACGCATCTAATATCAGCTTACATATGAATGTCTAAACAAGAAAGTACATCCAAAGAAATACTGAAAATATTTCCTTAATTTGTGGATTTTTCCAGAGGTCAAAGCCTGTTCGAGGCAAATTGAAACCCACGCTATTGTTATAAATTTGTCTGGAATGTAAGAAAAATGAAGACTTTTGCTATCCGTATTCCTAATTGCCCTCTGGATCCGAAAGGATAGATTTCTTAACTGGAGTAAACTCAAATCATTTAACTGTGTGCCCATAGTGACCAACTACATAGCTCCCTTCATGTAACATCTAAATATAGGTAAAAATAAAGGGAAGTGGGAAGTACAATAACAATATTTTATAGTCTGTAAAATGAAATGGCGTATGGCTTTTAGTGCCGGGAGTGTCCGAGGACATGTTCGGCTCGCCAGATGCAGGTCTTTTGACTTGAAACCCGTATGCGACCTGCGCGTCGTGATGAGGATGAAATGATGACGAAGACGACACATACACCCAGCCACCATGCCAACGGAATCAACCAATTATGGTTAAACTTCCCGACCCTGCCGGGAATCTAACCCTGGACCCATGTGACCAAAGGCCAGCACGCTAGCCATTTAGCCGTGGAGCCAGACTTCATAGCCTGTACAAACCGCTGATAGAAATTGCACTGCACATCCAACGTTTCCTCGTGAGAATGCTTGATGTGTCAGTAAAACTAATTCAATCCTGCTGGTTTACTGAGCTTAATTTCTAAGTGATTTACTTGACAATGATGAACATGATCACAGTTTAATGTATGTATCTGACCCACGATATTTCGGGCACAGGATAGTATATAGTCAACATTCCTAAAACAAACAAGTACATGAACAGTTAAAGATAAAAATTACACTGAATCAATCTACAAACACATGCAGGCTGCAGAAGCAATAAGCTAAAAATTGTGTACTATGTCTGCCATACAGGTAGTGTCATACTATGGAGACAGAATATTTAATAATCCAAGCCACGATTTCATCTGGGCGGTTTCTTGTCCAGTCTCTCTTTCTGCCGCCAGTTGCAAGTAAATATTCAAATTCACTGATGAAAAAGATCGTCATTCAAGATTGATAGTGAATTGGAATGTGTGTTGATTAGTATTTTGAGGTGAAGTAGGCTATTAGGGAGGATTTGGCGGAAAATAATACCAGATTGGAAATAGAACATCGGAAAATAGAACATAATAAAATAAAGACGTACAATATGCGTATCATAAAATCTAAAATCCTGGAACACTCGCTAGTCAACCTTTCTGGGAGTAAATTAACGACGTTGGTACTGACTTATGGAGCAAAATATTTCTGAATGCCCATACTTCACAGTGGTAAGTTTGCTACAGGGGCAAGTTATGTAATGCCACAGTACAGAGGTGATGTAAAGGTTGCCTGTAGCAAGTACATCACGGCGTTGGGTTTGTCGATATTACGCGGTACCGTAAACGTTTGCTATTCTTGCTCTTCTTTTTAATAAGATGTATTAAAGGAAGTTCTTAGGTTTCATTTATGATTACGATATATTTTAGGATTGACAATGTACGATGAATACGTAACATCCGACTACCTGGATTATACTCGTTCGGTGCAGGGGCGAGTTATACGACATCACAAATGCAATACTGTATAAGCTGAAGATTTGCCTAACGCAATTACGTCACGGTGTTGGTCGTAGAGTGGTATTGATATGTTAACGGCAAGGACATTCCATTCTCTTTTTTTAAAATTTGCTTTACGTCGTACCGACGCATAGGAATTATGGCGACAATGGGATATGAAGGGACTAAGAGTCGGAAGGAAGCGACCGTGGCCTTAATTAAGGTACAGCCCAAACCGTGGAAAACACCGTCAGGGCTACCGACAGTGGGGTTCGAAGCCACTACCTCCCGAATGCAAGCTGATAGCTACGTGACCCAATCCACGCGACCACTTGCTCGGTCATTCCAATTCTAATGTTCTTAAAACGTATCAATTCTTGGCAATTTTATAAAATGTTCGAAATATATTTAAGATGTTCATAACAACCATCTACATATTTATATACGTTTGAAATGACGTATTTAGACGAAATTTTCATTTGTTTTAATTTTTTGTTTTCAGATGAAAGCTTAATAACTTCTTCTACTTAAGTATATTTTAATACAATGTTTCAGCTATTGGGAAATAGTAATTCATCTTATCATGTCTCTCTCTCCTCCGAACTTTCAAGTCCATGGAATAATATAAGTATAGGCAGTGAAAAGTCACCACACTAGGCAGGAGACGTCGAGGAACAGAATACCCACAATCCATTGCTAGACTCACCAGTAACCTGTAGCAGCGTATGGGCATTCGATTTCATTACGATAGGCCTATATTATTAACTGATAATTAATAATGAATGGAAAACTAAGGAAGAAATACGATGTCCATCGTCCTTCATAAAAGCATTGCATCGGCGTAAAAAATATTCCAAACGAGTCGTATCTCCGCCTTTCAAATTTCAGGTATCCGTCGTCTAATTTCATTCTCCAGAGCTTCAATAATACGTGGATTTTTCTTGTACACTTCCTGTTTTAATGTTCCGCACAAATAACAATCACAGGTGGTGGTGGTGATGATTATTGTTTTAAGGGGAAGTTCAATCGGGCAACCATCCTCTATAAACACTAATGAGAGAGATTAAAAGGAAGGGATCCGACACTTCGAAAATGAAAATATCGGCCAAAGAAGGACAAGGGCCACGAGGGGCATGAAAATAAAAGACTCCCTAGCCCTCAGAACCTAATAGCTTCGGGGTCGTAAAAAAACAATTTTTGAGGGAGGAAGGTCGGATAGGGTAGACGAAAGTGAGGTGCATGGCACAAGTAAGTGGAAACAAAGACAGACATCAGCTCAGGACCCCGTGGAGGCCAAGCAACACTCGCAAGTTAAGAGCCCTGGGCCTCCATTTAAATACCTCTTACAACAGGCAGGGGATAGTGGAGATTGTTGTTTTAATAATAATAATAATAATAATAATAATAATAATAATAATAATAATAATAATAATAATAATAATAATATTGGCTTTACGTCCCACTAACTACTTTTACGGTTTTCGGAAACGCCGAGGTGCTGGAATTTTGTTCCGCAGGATTTCTTTTACGTACCAGTAAATCTACCGACACGAGGATGGCATATTTGAGCACCGTCAAACACTACCGGACTGAGCCAGGATCGAACCTGCCAAGTTGGGAACAGAAGGCTAGCGTCTCAACCGTCTGAGCCAATCAACCCGGCGATTTTTATTTTAAGAGGAAGTAGAACTAGCAATCATCCTCTATTTTCATTAATTATGGAAAAAAATGGAAGGGGGTCCGACACCTCGAAAAATGAAGATATTGGCCAAAGAAAGACAAGGACAACGAAGGGCGTGAAGATATAAAACTCCCTAGGCCTCGCCAACCTAATACCGTCGGGGTCAGAGAAGAACAATAGTTGACCAAGAGAGGTCGGCTGCGATAGATGAAAGTAAGGAGCCTTACGCAAGTAAGTAGAAGCAATGCCACGGCTCAGCTAAGAGCCCCGTGGTTGTTAACCCAGACTCCCGAGTTAAGAGCCCCAGGGGCAATGAAAATCACTGACAGACACGTAAATCGACGGAATAAGGAAGGCCGAAGTCCACGACTAATTATTCACTCATCGATCACTCGATGCATTGACCGAGCAGTGGCATTTCCCTGCTGGATGTAGACATACTGCTTTTCTTCCTCACTCAACATTTCAAAAAGTAGATTCAGGATATTTTGCACGTAAGCTTCCGAGTTATTATTGTGCTTCTCTAAACGTTACCGTGCGGCGCAGCTTGTGCCTTGTGCCGCGCCAGTGACAGCTTCAGTAGACTACATGAGGTCGTGATTATTGTTTTAAGAGGAAGAACAACTAATCAGACGGGAAAAATTCCAGGTGACCAACAGTTTAAAAAGTTATTATTATTATTAATAGTATGGCCTCAGCTACCGCATGCAGACGTTTTAATTTGACGCCATCTGGCTGTCTGCTTGTCAATTTCGACGTTCCGTTTTACTCTAGGCTCACTAAATGGCAGACCGAGTAAACCGAAACTCTCCTGGACTTATGTGGCTGAGATGTAATTAATTTTGTCGGGTAAACACAAAATGTGTCACCAGAGATCTTTTACGTTCCGACATCGTACGACATGGAGTGTCAAATGGACTTTCTTTCGCCCTTCAAAAATCCGACTACCACTGCCGGATTTGAACCCGCCATCTTGGGATAGGGAGGCCGACAATCTACCACTGATCCACAGAGGCGCTACTTTGAAAAATGAAGGTGTTGGCCAAAGAAAGACAAGGGCCACGAAGGGCGTGATAATGAAATATTCCCTAGGCCTCGGAACCTACTAGCGTCGGGGTTGGAAAAGAACAAGTGTTGACCAAGGAAGGTCGGATAGGATAGATGAAAGTGAGCAGCCTTGAACAAGTAAGTGACTAAAGGGCCCCGTGTTCGTCAACCCACACTACCAAGTTGAGAGCACCTTGGACCCCGTTTAGTCGCCTGTTATGACAGGCGGGAGCTTCCATGGGTGTTATTCTACCTCACCCACCTACAGGGGGAAGTAGACTGGGGCGAAATATTATTTGACTCAAGCCGAACCAGTGAGAGTCATGAGATATTCAATGAAAATCAGAGAATGCTGGATGACAGATTTTTGTCAACCCCGCGTGGAATGGCGCGCTGGCTTGCGGCGATATATTGTCGTCTTGTTTCGTCGTGTTATTATTAGCTGCACTCCAGGAAGAAAACTGACAACTCCGCTTCCTCCTCTTCCCATCCCACTTGTTAACTGCCTCTGTGAATCAGTGGTAGAGTGTCAGCCTTCGGATCCCAAGTTAGCGGGTTCAAACCCGGCAGGTGGAGTCGGATTTTGGAAGGGCGAAAAAAACATTCAACACTCCACGTTGTACGATGTCGGCATGTGAAATATCTCTGGTGATACATTTAGTGTTTTCCCGACAAAATTCATAGCCTTAGACCCCTAAGAGAGATTCGGTTTACTTTAGCATCTAGTAAACCCAGAGTAAAACGGAACGTCGAAATTGACGTGCACACAGGCAGATGGCGATAAATCAAAATGTCTGCGTACGGTAGGTGAGGCCATATTATTATTATTATTATTATTATTATTATTATTATTATTATTATTATTATTATTATTATTATTATTATCAAACTGTTCTGTCATACGATTTCTTCTTTAGGAGAAATATCTCTTCTTCTTATTATTATTAATCTGCTTTCCCTCCAGGGTCGGTTTTTCCCTCGGACTCAGCGAGGGATCCCACCTCTACCGCCTCAAGGGCAGTGTCCTGGAGCATCAGACTCTGGGTCGGGGATACAACTGGGGAGGATAACCAGTACCTCGCCCAGGCGGCCTCACTTGCTATGCTGAACAGGGGCCTTGTGGAGGGATGGGAAGATTGGATGTGACAGGCAAGGAAGAGGGAAGGAAGCGGCCGTGGCCTTAAGTTGGGTACCATCCCGGCATTTGCCTGGAGGAGAAGTGGGAAACCACGGAAAACCACTTCCAGGATGGCTGAGATGGGAATCGAACCCATCTCTACTCAGTTGATCTCCCGAGGCTGAGTGGACCCCGTTCCAGCCCTCGTACCACTTTTCAAATTTCGTGGCAGAGCCGGGAATCGAACCCGGACCTCCGGGGGTGGCAGCTAATCACGCTAACCACTACACCACAGAGGCGGACGGAGAAATATCTCAACTAGAAAAATTCCTTGTTCAGTATTATACGACGCCATACTGATAGCTAAAACAAACACCGTTCAACAGGTGTACGAATGCAACACTAATAACGTGTGCTCAACCCGTAAACATTCACTTCGTACGCTTACGGCTAACCATACTCCCTGCTGCCCCACCGCGCACTCTATCCCCGTCACTCGGGGAAAAAAGCAAGCATTTCCTCATTCCTCCAGTGCGGCAACGCCGGGTAAATTGCCGGTAAATTAATCTTCCCTGTTTCTTCCGGTATTTCACTGAACTTTGTGTAAATGGATTTTTAGGCAGCAGTAGGTCAGGAAGCAAACTTATTGAAGTGGGTAACAAGTGTAGTCTACCCTATGCAACGATTATGTTATGAGGTGCATAAACTTTCGGGCTATGGCCAATCAGAACCCTTAGAATTTATATTACTCTTACTACATAACGGAAGAACGGGCTAGTCGACACTTCCTAATAACCAAATTACTGTGTAGAGATGAGAAGAAAGCAAGAATGAGGAATGTGGCCTGCAAGCACGAACTTCCTGTTCTGCCCAGACAGATCGGCTCTTATCTGCCCTTATCTGCTACACGAAAACATTGACTCACACTTTACAGTTCGCTGGATTACAACTGACAAGAGCGAAGAGCTGCCAGTAGAAGATAATATAAAGTCGCCTGGGTAGTAGCGGAGTTGCTATGGTAACCATTGCATCACTGGCTCTGCTGGTGAAAACCCCTTCGCCCCGTGCCTCACCTGGCATGTGCATTCTTCTGATCTCCCTACAGTAGTTTGCATTCTAACCTGTTACTGCCTAAAAAACCGAAGTCTAGTGATAAGTGTTCTTCTGTACAATCATTGGTTAAGTGCTGGCTGGATTTTAACTAATAGGCATTTTCTTCATTTCCTTCATGTAATTTTTGCCCATAACGAACGAGTTCGTGTTACTGTTAATGTGTTGCTGCTGCCGTCGCATTGTTGTTGTTCTAGTGACGGGAACGAAAAATACTCAACAGCCCTGGAAGATTACTGCGTAGGTCGATCTTCTTCTTCTGTCACTTTTCTGATACGTATGGGCTGCGAACTGCGCCCCACATGCGGATTTAGCCATGTTTTACGGCAGGATGCCCTTCCTGATGCCAACCCTATGTGGAGGGATTTAATTACTATTGTGTGTTTCTGAGGTGGTTGGTAGTGTGGTCTGTTCCCCGATCGAGAAGAATTAATGAGACGAGATTAAAATCCCCGACCCGACCAGGAGCACCCTAGTATAGTGATAATAATAATAATAATAATAATAATAATAATAATAATAATAATAATAATAATAATAATAAATCTCTTTGAGGACCACGGGAAGTAACACTGTGAACACTGTGCATTCATCTTGATTTTTTCCTTGACTTCCAATAGTACTTCATTCTTTCACTTCGCTGTTTCATCCTCTCTCATGTCCTCTTCTTCTCCTATCGCTTGAAATTTTGCATCAATCTTCTAAATGTTTTTCTGTCTTGTTTTGTATCGCCTGTTTATTCCAATATCTGTCATATTCTTTTCACTCCTTGAATCCATTGGTTGCTTTTCCTGCTCTTGTGAACATGGTTATAAACACTCGTTTTGTCAATCTGCTGTTATCCATCCTCATTATGTGACCAACAAATTTAATTCTCCCCTTTCTGATCGTGTCTGACAACCTTTCAGTTTCTTCGTCCTTGTATAGATCTCTATTCCTCGTATGTTTAAACTCTTCTCCCTCCGCTTTCAATGGTCCCTAGATTTTCCTCAATACTTTCGTTTCCTTTTTCTGTATTTCTGTGGCATACAGACTCTCTGGTTTGATTACTGTATGTTAGTGTTTAATTTCAGTTTTGCTTCAGAGATTCTTCTTATTGTACGTATCCTTAATCAGTTTTCATGCTAGGTGCAGTTTTCTTGATCTGTTTTCTTCCGTATCGAGTCAATTAATTTAAATTATTTCTCCTAGGTATTTAAATTCATTAACTTTGTTGATTTTCTCCTACTCAGCATTTATTTATTTATTTATTTATTTATTTATTTATTTATTTATTTATTTATTTATTTATTTATTTATTTATTTATTTATTTATTTATTTATTTATTTATTTATTATGGCTTCTTTCATGTGGCGAAGTTAAGGGCCCTCTCTTACACTTAACCACCTTGGGTGAATCTCTAATATTGGGTCATGAAGTTAGTCTTCTCAATATATATCTGAATTTCAACATTTCCTGCTACTTCATACAGAAAGTTTATTTGTTCTAAGGTGGTCTCTATACATCTATACTCTACACTCACAAAAGCTTACCAGAGGTGATATGTGACCGCAGAAGTGTCCTACTCCTTTTGGAAAGCTTGCATGGAAGTACGTTGTTACTGATATTTGCACCTGTTAAATAGGAATAATGCACAAGTGTTGAACATATTTTCAGAAACGTATTCTAGGCAATAAGATAAATTGCTAATCATTTTTATTAAAATTAAAATATTAAAATGCCGTGTCATAAAAACATTCGTATTTTAACGTCGATTAAATTTTCTCAAAATATAATTATTTCACATATTTCATAACATGTAAGCAACGACAGTTATACTAATATGTGTGAGAGAAATCGATATAAATACACTTCTGACAATTTAGAACTTAAATCATGGTCAATGAAAGGTTATGCTTCATATCCTTACTTTACATTCCTACACAAGTGGCACAGTCATTATTACTAGTAGGAGTCTTTATTTATTTATTTATTTATTTATTTATTTATTTATTTATTTATTTATTTATTTATTTATTTATTTATTTATTTATTTATTTATTTATTTCAATTTTAATCGATTTTCACTCGGACTCAGCGAGGGATCCCCACCTCTACCTCCTCAAAAGGCAGTGTCCTGGAGCGTGAGATTTAGGTCAGGAGATACAATTGGGGAAGAGGACCAGTACCTCGCCCAGGTAGCCTCACCTGCTATGCTGAACAGGGGCCTTGTGGGGGGATGGGGAGATTGGAAGGGACAGGCAAGGGAAAGAGAAGGAAGCGGCCGTGGCCATAAGTAAGGTACCATCCTGGAATTTGCCTGGAGGAGAAGTGGGAAACCACGGAAAAACACTTCGAGGATGGCTAATCAGTTGACCTCCCGAGGCTGAGTGGACCCCGTTTCATCCCTCATTCCACCATTTCGTGGCAGAGCTGGGAATCGAATCCAGGCCTTCGGGGGTGGCAGCTAATTACGCTGACCAGTACAATGCAGAGGCCAACACTAGTAAGACTTCGGGTTTAAATGGAAGAAATTTAAGACTAAATATGGCCGTTTCTGACTTTTATCGTGGCTCCAGGAGGAGGGTTAGCGACGAAATCGGACTCCTCTCATAAAATGATACAGATAATGGGTATCAAGTATCAATATTGTCTTCTATTATTTTCATAATCACTCTCTTCATTTAGGATGGAGGTAACCATGTCAGAAAAATTCTTATTAGTCACGTTAAATGCCATTAGGGGCTGAATGGCTGAGGCGGTAAAGGCGTGTTCGGTTCAGCCGAAAGGAGGTGGGTTCAATTCCCGTCAGGAAGTCGAAAAATTTAAGAAACGAGATTTCCAATTCCGGAGGTGCAAAAGGTCCTAAGGTTCACTCAGCCTACCAAAAATGAATACAAGGTTAATTCCTGGGGCCAAAGGCGGCCGGGGTATAGCTAACCACACTACCCCACCAAGTGCCGAGGTTACGAATAGTGGAAGCGTTTACCTTCCACCCCTCCAACGGACTTCATGGCCTTTATGAAGATGACTTTGCTTTTATTTTGCTTTTTTTGTAATAGCATTGCTATAGAGGCTACACGCATCGACTACAGGCACTCACAAATGCTTACCGGGTTCACTGACCACCCCAAAGCATTCCACACTGCAGCTATGTTCAGTGTATGTCATTATAACATTGCTGGTATTTTCAATTTACCTTAGTTACAGATTACCATGCAGGGGAAAAGCCAATGAGCACGAACAACCATATTTGAGAAATAAGTAGATACGAATGGGGGTGAAGCAGTAAGTTTAAGTGATCGAAAATCACTTTGCAATTTGGCTACTGGTGATAAGAACTTCTATTTCCGAATAATTGTTTGTATTGGCTGAGAAGGTGAACTGCTCTCTGAGTTTCTCTCCCCAGAGGCAGATGGGTGAAGTGAATTTCCCATGATTTCCCATCACATCAAATACCAGACCGATAAATTGGCAGAAAGGCCTTTGAGAATAAAAAAGAAGAAGGAAATTAAGGCTGCAATTTGTATGGTTGTATTTGAATTGTGTTAGGATGAACGAGGTGAGTATGTTCGCGTGTTGTTTTGTAGAATATTGTTTTTGTTAGTGGTTACTCTAAGGACCTTTGAACATTGTGGTCAACGACCCTGTGAAATTGTTGCATATGAAATATCTACTGGTTTGAAATAATTTGTGATGAGGATATGAAAGAAACCATCCGTGCCATATATACCAGGGGGCCCTGCAGCCCCGTACTTGCTACTTATAAGTGTCCCGCAGCACTAGTGATGAAAGGGATGCCTATTCGCTGGTATACAAAGGAGCGCGCTACAACGTGATATATTTCGGATGTGAAACAAATAGCAGTCATTCTTCTGCACACTCTATCAGAAAGGTGCTTGTGTGTGGTATATGACTTGAACAATCCATTACCTCTTAATTGCGACTCTGTATAGAAGGCATGCCGCCTGCGAGCTTCGGCTGCGTTACCACTACATTCTCCATTGCGGCTATGTATTCGTCGTTGCAGAAGACATCAGCCATTGCCGATATGTCGACAGCAATTGAAGTGTTACTGTACCAAATAGGAACCTGCTACTAAGTGTTCTAAAGCGAGGCTTACTAACGCAAGGAAACGTTTAGACGGATAGCGCTGAGCAACATGCAGCGCGCGGTCGTCCGGTAGTTATTTCTTCGTATTCTGACGTAAGCTACCTGCTCGCAGTAATACCCCTGTGAACATTAGTTATTAGATATCCCATTCATCAACAGGGCATACGAAAGACTTCAACGCTGGCGGGTCACCTGGTATTTAGGAATTATCTCTGGCCTTCCCGTAGAAGTAGAATAGGAAACAATGCAATGGGATGTCTACGATGACTGATAGTGTTATTCAAATCTATCTATCTCTCAGTCACGTCCCAGATGCTGAGCGCACCCTTCTCTTAGACCCTTTAACCAATCCTTTGATCCAGGAAAATCGGATCCGAGGAAGTCAATTGGGAGATCGTTATATTATTCATGTTGCAGATACAGCTATATGCCTCTCTAAAGAAAGACACGAAATAATGAGGCTTCAGAATTCCCAAAATTTACTTTACATATCTCAATTACCGAGTGAGTTGCCCGTGCGGTTTAAGGCGCGCAGTTGTGAGCTTGCATTTGGGATATAGTGGATTCGAACCCCACTGTCTCTTCTTCTGGACAAATTTTCACCAGAACGTTCTTCTCTCATCAACTTCAGTACCTCTTCATTAGTAATCCGATCTTTTCCATCTTACTGTTAGCATTCTATTCTTTATTTATTGCTAAGTTGGTTATTGTCCATGTTCCACTTCCAAACACTGGCATCTCCGCACGAAAAACGTCTTAAGAAACACCTTTCTTTAATCTAAAAATATATGATTGAGGTGATAAGATTTTTTTCTCAAGAAAGACCTGCTTTACTTGGAAATTCTACTACTCAGACAACTACAGTTATTTACTTAATTTAAGACTTCATTTTCTAAATCTATATTTCCGATATCTTCTGAATTTGCTTGATTGCATGGCATTATTTTTTCTTTTTTTACTCCTCGAAGGCTATGCATACGATTCAGTAAGGTCTTTAGAACTTATACAGACTAGCATTTTACATGACAATATTTTCGAATCGCAGTTACTTCCTTTTCTACATTTCTCTTCAATTTCCTTCACTATTCTCTCTGCTTTATTATTATTATTATTATTATTATTATTATTATTATTATTATTATTATTATTATTATTATTATTATTATTATTATTATTATTATTATTATTGCTAGGGGCTTTACGTCGCACCGACACAGATAGGTCTTATGGCGACGATGGGATGGGAAAGACCTAGGAGTTGGAAGGAAGCGGCCGTGGCCTTAATTAAGGTACAGCCCCAGCATTTGCCTGGTGTGAAAATGGGAAACCACGGAAAACCATTTTCAGGGCTGCCGATAGTGGGATTCGAACCTACTATCTCCCGGATGCAAGCTCACAGTCGCGCGCCTCTACGCGCACGGCCAACTCGCCCGGTTATTATTATTATTATTATTATTATTATTATTATTATTATTATTATTATTATTATTATTATTATTATTATTATTATTATTATTATTATTATTATTATTTGAGAATGCCTAGGTGAGGTAGTAAAGGCGATTTCAGTTCACTTGGTAGGATGCAGATTAAATTCTCCACCTAACTATTGAGGAATTTATAAGAAAACTTCCACTTTTCAAGATGTGCGTGTCCATGGGTTTCACTCGGCCTACATCAGCAGTGAGTACCAGATTAAATTTGGAGGCAACGGTAGCCAGGTATTAAGTAAATCACTCTATCCCATTTAGTGCTGAGGTACCTTCATAGCCTAGGCTTTTTTTTAGGGAGAGAGAGAGAGAGAGAGAGAGAGAGATCAGAAGAGGTAGAAATGTACCAAACACCGGATAATATAAGTATGATTTAGCTTCCAATGAGTTGCTCATGAACCGAATGGTGGAAGATCATTTTTTTTCAATTATTTGTTATTTATATTGCTAGTGGTTTAACGTCGCACTAACACATCGAAGCACCGGGCGAGCTGGCCGTGCAGTTAGGAGAACGCGGCTGTGAGCTTGCATCCGGGAGGTATTGGGTTCGAATCCCATTGTCGGCAGCCCTGAAGATGGTTTTCCGTGGTTTCCCATTTTCACACCAGGAAAATGCTCGGGCTGTACCTTAATTAAGGCCACGGCCGCTTCCCTCCAACTTCTAGGCCTTTCCTATCGCATCGTCGTCATAAGACCTTTCTATGTCGGTGCGAAGTAAAGCCACTAGCAAAAAAAGCACATCGAAGCTTTTCAGCGACTGAAGAATGAGGAAGTGCTAGGCCTGGGAAGGTAGCAGCCGTGGCCTTAATTAAGATACAGCCTGGTGTAAAAATGGGAAACGACGGAAAACCATCTTCAGGGCTACCGACGGTGGGATTCGAAACCACTATCTCCCGAATTCAAGCTCACAGCTACACGACCCTAACCGCGTGACCAACTCACTCGGTAGGTAAATAATTGTTGGACTAAATGCAGCAAAGAGGAGACCTAGGACTTGTTCGTGAGACTTAAAGACAGAAGGCGTAGTTTTTATTATTATTATTATTATTATTATTATTATTATTATTATTATTATTATTATTATTATTATTATTATTATTATTATTATTATTATTATTATTATTATTACAAACGAGCAGATTAGATGTGCTCATTCCAATCCACTTTCACTTTATCGTACAGCAACTCAGAGAGTACCGAAATACTGTGAGGTCTTTTAGACTAAATAATATAAATAAGGAATGCCGAGCTGATTGGATCAGACGGTTGAGGCGCTGGCCTTCTGATCCCAACTTGGTAGGTTCAATCCTGGCTCAGTCCGTTGGTATTTCAAGGTTCTCAAATATGTCAGCGTCATGTCGGTAGATTTACTGGCAGGTTAAATAATTCCTGAGGGACGAAATTTCGGTACCCCAATGTCTCCAAAAACCACAAAAGTAGATAGTGAAACGTAAAAATAATAACATTATTATAATAAATAAAGAATCTCCCAGAAACTAGAAACGAAGTCTTTTGGCTAATATCTTTATATCATTTCTCAGAGCTTTAACATAGAGCTCCCCGAGTAATATATATTGTAAACAAGTGTCTTTAATCATTCACAATACTATGTTTATCCCATTCGACTTGGTGAATGTGAATGTAATATATTTGACTCCGTATGGTAACAAAATATACACGAGGTAAAGTTGCCTACCATTGAAAACAATATCAATATCCTAGACTGAGCAAGTAGTAAACGTGATTATAAATTTCACCACGTTCTTACCTGATAAAGCAGAAACTGAAAAGCCCTCTCAAGATGTCTTCAGTACTTGAAAACACACGGTTGTCCTCGCACGATGTGAAACTTAAAAAAATCCACCACAGTGAAAACGGTAATGAATGTCAATTCTTATAGATCTAAGACACTGTATAAATGTCTGACTACTCCATGTATTTTTCTCGGAGTTCAGACTTGAATAAATCGCATACAGACTCTAGTTGAATTCCACCGGCTTTGAAGCACGCTTACGGTCCGCTGTGGTGTGGTGTGTACGACCATTAGCACCGCACTGAACTAAAGTCGAGACGCTAACAGGTGGGGCGGTGCCTGACGCTGCTTAGCGCCTCTCCACCGAACAATATGGTGGCTAATGCCACCTCATCAGCTGACCATGCCTCCGTTCCCAAGAATCGTGTGTATAATCCCACTGTGTCCTCCTCCTCGCGCTTTGTTCGAAAGGGAAGCCCTCCTTACATCGCAAGCTCACAAAAACCTTCAGTCTTTTAATGGAAGTATGAGATTGTTGATAGATTTGGTCATCAGCCTATGTAACCGCACATGTGGTTCTGTTTTATGAATTGTGGCGTCCTAAGTTCAGTATATTACTGAAATTATTGGAGTATAGACTTACAAGAACTTCCTATACAGTTAAAATGATAAGTCAATGAAGAAAACCGCTGTACAATCTATCAGGCTAAGCATCGAAAGCATGCCTTGAGCCAGAATTGTACTACTAACTTTGAGCTCCTGTTAGGTTTCTCTCGTGCAATATTATGTAAGCACATTATAATTGTAACATGCCTAAGATGATCATGAAATGAATTCTGGAAATTACATACTTTTGTTGTAGATGAATACAGTTGTTCCCTGCAAAGTAATCCCACACCTGAGGAACTCACAACTAGGTAAACACGGTCTGGTAACCGTGAAGTCGCATCTAAGACAGATATTTATTTTCTTATTATTATTCTTCCATCGCTTTTCCCACACCATTGGGGTTTCGGGTGCCATTAGTGTTGCATATATGGATTTGTCACTGTTTTATGACCGGATGCCTTTACTGGCACCAACCCTGTATGGAAGGATGTATTCAATAGTGCGTGTTTTGTGGAGTTGGTAGTGTGAAGTGTTGTCTAAATATGAGGACGAGAGTGTTGGGACGAACTCAAACACCCAGTCCCCGAGCCAGCAGTACTAATCAAGCGCGATTAAAATCCCCGACCCTGCCGGGATCCTTTGAACCTAAGGCCTCAACACTGGCCATTCAGCCATGGAGTCGGACTGAGACAGATATAATTTACAATTTCTATATCAAGTTCTTCATCGCATATTTCCTATTCGACGACCCTTGGCTGTCTCTTACTCTTTACTGAACTCGATGATATTTTAATTACCGAACCAAGGTAGTTTGTCATGTCCCTTTTTTTCTACAAATGGCTTTTACGTCGGACCGACACAGATAGGTGTTATGGCGTCGATGGGATAGGAAAGGACTAGGAGTGGGTAGGAAGCAGCTGTGGCCTTCATTAAAGTCTATTTGCCTGGAGTGAAAATGGGAAACCATGAAAAACATCTTTGGGGCTGCCGGCAGTGGGTTCGAAACCACTATCTCACGAATTCCCAGCTACGCGACCCTAACCACACGACCAACTCGCCAGGTTCTTTCTTTTGTAATGGGGATTATGACCTCAATGCAAATACCTCTTTAGCTGTTATAACCACACCATTATTTTGTAAAATATTCCTATTAAAAGTTGACAAATGAAACATGATTCACATTTGCTTGTTTTCTAAAACATTTTAAGGTCATACTCTTTCTGATGTATTCATCGAGCTACAGGTAACTCTGCGGTGTCATATATCATGTTACTATAGTGTGTTATGGTATCCATAACTATGAAATTTTTGGTTTTAGAACCCAACTCGAAATAACTATCATACCCGTACTTCCTCTCGAATGAAATCTGAGGGAATCGACACTCAGTAATTGTTGACAGCGTCGATTATCTAGAGATAACTTTCATGTACGTCAAATTCCTTAACCAATAATGAGTTGTAAGAATCAACCTAGCTGTTAGTCAGGCATGCTATCCGAAACTAGCATAAAACATACCCAGAGGATAGATTTCAACTCAAATTCGGTCACTTGAGTTAATGGAGGGCCAACTATTGAAGAAAGGACCTGCTACATGAAAAATTTAAATGTCATAGTTGTGGAGTGTGAGAGTCGGTTTCAGAAACACTACTGACTTGTGCTTATATCTCTATAGGAGGATTTTATTGAAGTGTAAATGACTTCATAGTCAAGGAAGTGTGCGCATCAGTAGTCGATATCATAAAACGAAACCTCTCTGAATAAAGAAAGCCAAAGCTTCCATTTATGATTTTTAAAAACACTACTTTTTTCTTGACATAACTGTGCAATGGTGACAATACTGTAATTGATTTTCTTCTTCTTCTTCTTATTCTTCTTATTCTTCTAGTATTACCGGTACTTCTATCTGGTGGGGTCGTAATCCACACAGCAGGAATATTCAGCCTCGGGAGGCCACAACCCGCGCTACAGCAGGTGCCCTTGCACTGGAATGGCTAGGAGAGCCAGCTACTTGTCCGTCCACGCCGTTAAGTGGTTATGCATACCTTCCAGGCGTTCTAAGTGGTGATATGAACGGATACGCCAGATACTATGTAGAATCAGTTACATGTAATCCAATAGCGCTCCACACAGCCTACATTCTGTTGCGATATAAAATTTACAAATGAGTAGAAACAAGTCTTAGCCAGTTTTCGAACCCACTACCTACATCGTATCACTTGAATTGTACATTATAATATATCCACCAATTTGAATCCCCCATAAAATCACACATTAACACACTATATATGCACAGGGTATTGTATAAATTCCTCGCAAGTACACTTTCCTCAGAAATAATTGAACCTATAGATATATAACGTTTGTTGTGGGTATCCGAGTTGTTTATATCTACATGGAAGGTGAATTGCATTTTGATAATAAGTCAAGTTAGGTTTTATGAAATACTAAATGCGAAAAACATACATTACCATGCGCCTTCTTATTTTGAGCGACACTTCATACACTGATAAATAGAAATTCTACAACTTTAAATAAGAATTAATGTCTTAATACACACTGCTTCAAAGAACACACGATTCTGGTGTACATAATAACGGAGTTAAGTATGTTCAACAGATATTTTCGCTCCATTTCTTACCTACGGACTGAAAACGTACAGTATATCCTCTTGCAGAGGACAAAATCAAAATACAAGCAAGAGTCTGTTAGAACCATAAAACAGAAGAGTTAGAAGAAAATACGGTGTTGGTGACGATTATTGTTTTAACAGCAAGTACAACTAGGCAATCACCTTCTATTAACAGTAGTCAGAGAGAAAAAATCGAAGGGATCCGACACTTCGAAAAATGAAGGTATCCGTCAAAGAAAGACAAGGGCCACGAAGGGTATGAAAATGAAAAACTCCCTAGGCCACGATACCTAATACCTTCGGGGTCGGGAAAGACAAGAGTTGACAAAAGAAGGTTTGATACGATAGATGAAAGTAAGGATCCTGGCACAAGTAAGTGGAAAGCATGCCAGGGCTCGGCTAAGGGTCCCGTGGACCTCTTTTAGTCGCCTCTTACGACGGGCAGGGGATACCGTGCGTGTTATTCTACCGCACCCGCCCATATGGGGTTTAGAAGAAAATATCAGTAAACAATTTAGAGTTAAAGAACCTGTTGCTGTGGTCGTAGAAAACCATAGGCTCCAGTAGTGCGATACTTGATAAGAACGTGTAACGTTAGAACAGTAAGAACATTTTTCTAAAAGGAATTTCAAGCAGAAATATCGTTACGAAGGTGAAGAAAGACACGGACGGATACTGTGAAATTAGAGGTGAACAAGAGACCTGAGCTAAGATTATGTCCAGGAACAAGAAATATATAACAACAGGTACTTATTGTGTCGATTGTAGTATTAACCTGTGACACTCGAATTTGTTTAGCTTTTTACATACCTCTGCTCGTATTTATTTTTCGGAAAATGTATGGATATAATTAACCATTCTACAACATTAAGTGCCGAGGTTACGGATAGTGGAAGCCTTTACATTCCATCCATTGCCTGTGCGGAGATGCCTTTGCTTTGCTTTGGCTATAATGCTACTTGTTCATAAAGTTAAAACAATTTATTTTTCAAAATTCAAGGTGCAATAAATGCCTTGATATGCTAACAAAGACACTGAATATGCAGAATGTACCAATGCCCTGTGTGTATTCACTTCTCTAATTTTGTGGGAACTTCATAAGATCAGCGTGAAGAGGCTTGTAGGTTATATCTAGACGGAGCAGTGATCTAAAGAACTGGAGCCTTCTTTATCTTCTTTATATTCACTGAATATTTCTCAAGCACCCCGATACTAACTTCCCGAATTAAGTTCTGACAGACAATCATCTTCACTCTAGTTCAAATCCTTCAAATCGCGGGCTGCCTGGCCAAATCACGTTAAGAATTATATTCAGAAGGCGACGGATTCTCTAAAGTCTAGTTATTGCCCTAGAATTGCTTGCTACTTAAATCCTTCCGTTAGAACACGTTTTTCTTGTATGAAACATTATACCGGAACATTTCAGACCTACAAGTACAACAGAAAATCGCTCTGTCAAAATATTTCTGACATACGAGCACGACATAAAATTACTCTGTCGGAACATTTCTGACATACGAGCACAAGATAAAATTGCTCTGTTGGAACATTTCTGACGTACGAGCACAAGATAAAATTGCTCTGTTGGAACATTTCCGACGTAGGAGCACAACATAAAATTGCTCTGTTGGAACATTTCCGACGTAGGAGCACAACATAAAATTGCTCTGTTGGAACATTTCCGACGTAGGAGCACAACATAAAATTGCTCTGTTGGAACATTTCCGACGTAGGAGCACAAGATAAAATTGCTCTGTTGGAACATTTCTGACGTACGAGCACAAGATAAAATTGCTCTGTTGGAACATTTCCGACGTAGGAGCACAACATAAAATTGCTCTGTTGGAACATTTCTGACGTACGAGCACAAGATAAAATTGCTCTGTTGGAACATTTCCGACGTAGGAGCACAACATAAAATTGCTCTGTTGGAACATTTCCGACGTAGGAGCACAACATAAAATTGCTCTGTTGGAACATTTCTGACATACGAGCACAACATAAAATTGCTCTGTTGGAACATTTCTGACGTACGAGCACAACATAAAATTGCTCTGTTGGAACATTTCCGACGTACGAGCACAACATAAAATTGCTCTGTTGGAACATTTCTGATATACGAGCACAACAGAAAATTGCTCTGTTGGAGCATTTCCGACATACGAGCACAACAGAAAATTACTCTGTTGGAACATTTCCGACATACGAGCACAACAGAAAATTGCTCTGTTGGAACATTTCCGACGTACGAGCTCAGCAGAAAATCGCTCTGTCGAAATATTTCCGTCATATGAGCACAATATAAAATCGCTCTGTCAGAAAAACTTCGAGGTACGAGCACAACAGAAAATTGCTCTGTTGGAACATTTCTGACATACGGGCTTAAAGAGTTTAGGGTGAGTGCAGATCGCTAACCATTCCCTCTTAACTGTAATCAGGAGAGAAAGGTAAGAGGTTCGATCCTTCAAAACATGATGACATCGGTACAAAAAATGGAAGAGCCATGAAGGGCTTAAAAATAAAAGACTCCTTGTCCTCACAATCCTCACACTGTAGGCGTAGGAGATAGAGTTGCTAAAGGGAGCTCAGATAAGAAAGATAAAAGGAAGGGGCATAGCACAACTATGTGAAAGCTATTTCAGACTCAGCTAGAGACCCCATCATCGCCACTCGACGCTCCACGTGTCGAGAGCTCTTATAAGAACAGAAAGAAATTGCGAGCGCTTGTGTACCACACAGGGGTAACAAGAGGTTATTTTCTACTTGTTTAGCTCCGCACTGATACATCGAAGGATTTCGGTGACAGAGGGATGGGAAAGGGCTAGTATTAGCCTTAATTAAGGTACATTTGACTGATGTGACAATAGTAAACAACGGAAAACCATATTCAGGGCTGCCGAGGGTGGGATTCGAACCCACCATCTCCTGAATGTAAGTTCACAGCTATGCGACTCTAACCGTCCAACCAACTCGCTCGGTCAGGAGAGCTAAGTTGGAAGGAGCCCAGGCCTCTGAGGAATAATAGCCATTACATCACGGAGGTGGATATACAGCAAGAACCAGGAAGGAAATAAAATGACTTTGTGAAAGAAACGCTCTGAAGGAATCCAGTCAATTTGTTTAATGACTAGACCGTAACCTCATTTAATGAGTTCTTGATTGACTGTGCTGAATAGCGACTGTTTCATTACTTTCCACAATTCCATCTTTTCAATTTCCTTCATTGATTAATTTGTTTTGCTTATATTGTAAGAGTAGCAATTTTCTATTCTGAGTCCATGGGTTAGCAATTCTGTAGAACGACAGGACGAGAAATATTCATAAAATAAATTTATGTTGACGACTTCTTTGAAGATCTCACTCGGTGCCAATTTAGGTAAATCCACGTAAAAATATGTCAGTTTATTTATTTCGTTTACTTAATTTCTGACAAGCTCCAGGGGAACGTGCAGTGAAGGTTATGAAGCCTATACAGGCTGTCCCGGAAGGAAGAGGCCATACGTTAAGAGGTGATAGATAGTATTGGTCATTCTAAAGAGAAAACATTATATGAGCATATGTTTTATTTTCAATAGTTTCCGAGATACAGACCGTATTATGTAGTTCTCAATTGTCAGTTTTCCTTTGGAACTTATGTGTAATTATTGTATAATTGTCCATTTCCCTTTACAAATTTTTCTCAAAAATACCCCCACCAAGATCAATGCATTTTCAACTCTTGCAGGCAGGTACTGTGTTGCGAATCGGAGCTGGTGTCCCTCTTCTTTAATATGTGCACATGCATTTAAAATGCGAGCAAGCAAGTCCTTTCCTTGTTTGCAGTTTTCCCTGTATACTTCGTTCTTTAACCAACCCCAGAAACAGTTATCGAGTGGCATGACCTTGGTAGCCAGGCAACATCACATCCAACACAACGGTCAGAATAAATTAGATTGAGATACTGTACCCCTGCAACAAACGAAAGGTACCAAATGTGAAATACGATACTTTCTGCTAAGCCAACTTCGTTAAACATACAATTTTATCAACAAACGTCACCATGGCAACAGACTTGACTACCATGGCCACGTTAATACAATTACCCTGTACGGTCTGTATCTCGGAAACTATTGAAAATAAACCATTTGTTCATGTTATGTTTTCGCTTTAGAATGACCAATACTTTTACCTCTTAACGTACGGATCCTTCCTCCTGGGACACCCTGTATAGCAACATGTTCTGGTTCTCTGTAAAGGGATTATTTTTTAAGGGGAAGTAAACCTGGATAACCATCATATCAAGAATTACCAGAGGAAAAGAACAGGTCAGTCCCTTTGAAGAATGAGACTAAGACGAAAGAAAGGAAAGTACGCCGGAGGGCGTTGAAACGTAAGACATAAAACTCCCCAGGCCTAACAAACCCAATACCCACAGCATAGGCAGAGATGACCAAGGAAATAGGAAGATAGGAAATATAATTCCGAATAGCCTGTCTCGAGTATATGGAGAGAAGGCAAGACTCGGTTAGGGAACCCATGTTCACCATCCAGTCATAATCACACTCATACTCAGTCACTCACTCTCGCTCGCTAAATAACTCAATCAATGTCAGTCAACATGATCTGCATGTAGGGCTGTTATCCACGTGGCAGATTTCCTATCAGTTGTTTACCTGCCTGTTCTCAAATGATTTCAAGGTAGTTGAAAATGTATCAAACATCTCCTTTGATACATCATTCCAGTCCCTAATTCCTCTTCCTATACACGAGTATTTGTCCCAATCTGTCCTTCTGAACTCCAAATTTATATTCATTTTATGATCTTTCCTACTTTTCAAAACTCCGCTCAACCTTATTCGTTTATTAATGTCATTCCAAGCTATCTCTCCAATGACAGCTCGAAACATACTACATATTCGAGATGTTCGTCTCCTAACTCCCAAG
This sequence comes from Anabrus simplex, assembly GCF_040414725.1. NCBI lineage: Eukaryota > Metazoa > Arthropoda > Insecta > Orthoptera > Tettigoniidae > Anabrus > Anabrus simplex. The sequence continues at coordinate 36,837,877 of NC_090269.1, forward strand.
TCTTCCCAGCCCAAAGTTTGCAACGCTCTCATAATACAACTCTTTTGTCAGAAATCATCCAGAACACATCATGCTGCTTTCCTTCGAATATTTGCAGTTCTTGTATCAAGTATTCCTGGTGAGGTTCCCAAACACTAGAACCTTACTCTCCTCCGCATATTCCCGCAGACATTACTGAAGTAACTTTTGAGTGCACTGTGAGGTTATTGATCTAATGTTGATCGTCTATTGAAGTTGTTGACATGATCTCTAGAGAAATTTACTTTGGCTACAAAATTATGTATGCACAATACTCTTAGTGACGCAATGTTAATTTTAACGCTCGGAATGCTGTGACATATCATATTTTTAACAGCTCTCTTTTCACAGACCAAAGTATAATTAAACTTAGCTTTTGTAAATACGATGACACAACTTGTATTGGTTATAAAACTTCATATTACCGAGCGAGTTGGCCGTGCGGTCAGGGGCACGCGGCTGTGAGCTTGCATCCGGGTGATAGAGGGTTCGAATCCCACTGTCGGCAGCTCTGAAGATGGTTTTCCGTGGTTTCCCATCTTTACACCAGACAAATTCTGGGGCTGTACCTTAATTAAGGCCAAGACCGCTTCCTTCCAACTCTTAGGCCTTTCCAATCCCATCGCCGCCATAAGACCTATCTGTGTCGGTGCGACGTAAAGCAACCAGCAAAAAAAACTTCATATTCTGTTATATTTTATCTAGTCGTATACTACCAAAAAATGGCATAAAACAAATGTTTGGTCACATTATAATATGTTTAGCTTTTCTCTAAGTATTATCCACACGTATTTTTGCCGATAATGCCAAGTGATTTGATTTACATTTGCTATTTTCCATTTCCTTTCCTCATAAATATTTTTGACTAAGTAAGGTGTGAAAATAGAAGGAACAAGAGAATGGTAGGAATGTAACCAGACGTAACTGGTTTCCTGAACAAACTTTGAATAGTATTTAATTCCTTTTGCGTCATACTTCCAAGTCATATTATGGTATTTTTAGGCCTTGCGGGTTTTAGGTTGTAGATATCCGAGTCCTAGTAACTATGATTCTTTAATTGTTCATAAGATGGTAAATTAGGCTGTAGGCGGTGCAGTGCGGGCGCCGGGTCTACCACAGAGAAGAAGCGTCGCGTGACATCGAATCTATTGACCCACTTGCACCTTGGAGCCACACGATATGATGCGGCTTCCGACCTCTTCAACTGACTTGAGTGTTAGTCAATCTCATTTTCACTCCTCGGACAAGGCGGCACTAGCAGAAGGTTATTTCTATAACGGTTGGGGAGGCGTAGCCTACGGATGCACCCTGTAGAACTATAGAAAAATGTTGTCAGCAAACCCATAGCGTAGAAATCAAATAACCAGAGACTGATAAATATCCTGTGAGGGAGTGGAACTCTACCTTCAGCAGAACCAATGTCCGCATGCAGAGACAAATACATTTTATTCTCTGAATCAATGGTATTCGAATTTCCTAACATTGTGACCTTCATTGTATTCTTCGTGATCTCACTGATCATCAGTAATGTACCAGGTGGCCTTCCAGCCCCGTAAGTTCTACGTATATGAGTCCCGTATGCAATAATGACGAATGGGAAGCCTAATCGCTGATTTACAAAGGATCGCTACAACGTGCTATATTTCGGATGTGAAACAAATAGGAGACATTTTACTACACACGTTCTGTGGATTTGTAAATATGCAGAAAAATGCAGAAAATAACGTTTAATAACTCATCAGAGGAGCCGTGTTGCCCCGTAGCGTTCGTTATAAACACAGCGTTATGCTATGCTGCAGTTCGTAGTCAGAATTCATCCATTCTAACGTCATCAGCCATTTGTTTGGTGAAAATCTATCCATATATTCGCTTTTTTTCCCCTACAGTTCTTGATGTAAAGCTTAGTATTGTGTCGTAGAAGACAATAGTGTTTCGAATCGCAGTTCTTCTATACAGAACGGTTGTCTTGTGAGCTCATAGGTATTACGAACGCCGTATCTACAGCACATTTCCCTACCTTACATACTGCTGTTCGCCTCGAGCTCGTCCTCGCCGCATCAAGCACTCCGCTCACCAGTAGAAGTAGAAGTGTCGGATTGATAAGGAGAAAAATTGTCGGAAAAGTAAGCCATAGTAAGAAGACAATCAAAAAAGGCCAAAAGACGATACAAAAAATAAAAGGAAAAGAAGAGACGAGAATCGAACCAAAGTTAGTCTGCTACCATACTGTAGTGAGTGGGTACTGCTATCATACAATAGTGGGTGGTGTACTATTATACAATAGTGATAGGTAATCTGAAGTTCGTAGAGCGGAGTATAATAAGATATTAGCAGTACCGTAGAAAGCTCAGTGTACCAAAGTATAGTAGTGAAACAGATAATGTGAATAATAATAATAATAATAATAATAATAATAATAATAATAATAATAATGAATGATTTAAACCAAGGAAACGCACAGTGAGAAGGAGCTAGGCCAATAGGAAGACCAAAAAGATAACGATGTGAATAGAATATATATTTAACAATAAAATATAACAACAAGATAATTTTTTTTTTTTTTTTTTTTTGCTATTTGCTTTACGTCGCACCGACACAGATATGTCTTACGGCGACGATGGGATAGGAAAGGCCTAGGAATTGGAAGGAAGCGGCTGTGGCCGTAGTTAAGGTACAGCCCCGGCATTTGCCTGGTGTGAAAATGGGAAACCACGGAAAACCATCTTCAGGGCTGCCGACAGTGGGGCTCGAACCCACGATCTCCCGATTACTGGATACTGGCCGCACTTAAGCGACTGCAGCTATCGAGCTCGGTAACAAGATAAATAAAATCGAAGATAAATTTATAACAAATGGTTTTTTAATCGTATGGCCTCAGCTACCATGTGCAGACATTTCAAGTTGACGCCATCTGGCTGTCTGCTCGTCAATTTTGACGTTCCGTTATACTCTAGGCCCACTAGATGGCAGACCGAGTAAACCGAAACTCTCTTGGACGTCTGTGGCTGAGATTTAATGAATTTTGTCGGGTAAACACCAAATGTGTCACCAGAGATCTTTTACATGCCGATATCGTACGACATGAAGTGTCGAATGGACTTTTTTATAACAAATGGTGAAAGATGAATATACCAGAGTAGAGAAAAATCCGAAAAGTGTGCCACATTTACAAATTGAATATCCAAAAATGCATAAGGGGAAAGCCTAATAAATAATTTACCAACGTACAATAAATATAAAAACAAAATAGGACAGCAGGAGTAAAGATCAGAGAGAAAAGAAGGACAAAAGAAAGGGGTAAGGGAAGTGACATAAGGGTTAGGGCGAGGAAAGATTTTCTTCACCGGGTTATTCCAAGATTTACCAATTTTTTTTACATAGGTCCAAGAAGACATCTGAAATGATTATAAATAATTCATAATTGTCCGTAGCGCATGTTCGTATAGTGATGCAGTCTATGAGCTTTAAAATGTAGCATACCAACTCGACGGAAGAAAATTTGAACTGGCAAGAGGCCGGATGAAAATTTAAAGTCCAAATAAAGATAAATTACAATAAGTCTTGCTCACCAAATAGCTTGAAGACAGAGTCCAGATGGAATAGACATGATTTACAAGAGGCACAGTACTTTGGTACTCCACCACTCCGCTATGAAAACCCGACTCAAATGTAGAGAAGCGGAGTGGGCAATATATAGTGGAATAGAATATTCCAGAAAAGTAGAGAAGGCTACAAGCCATTGAGTTCGAGAAACATGAGGTCACGTGTACACACAGCGCACAGGCAACGGCGAAGTGCAGCGAGGATGACGTAATCACACTGGTAGAGCACAGGTGAGCGGAGTGCTTGATGCGGCGAGGACGAGCTCGAGGCGAACAGCAGTATGTAAGGTAGGGAAATGTGCTGTAGATACGGCGATCGTAATATAGGTTAGTCTCGAAGGAGCATTTTTTGCCAGTCAGAGAACTTTATTAAGATACATGGCCTTCAATCTTTCTAGTGCAGCTAGTTTATCTTTCGATAGGTGTTCCCAGATAAAGTGTAAAGCGTATGTCATGATGCGGTCAGTTTGTCCGTGGAGATTTTTCTCTTAGCAACATTTAAGTTATTAGGAAGTCTCTGTCATCTGTTGAATATATTTCGAAGCTGGAAGAGGTTAGAAAATTAAATAATATCTTGCAGGGAATAAGTATTCTTCCGTGATCAGAGGAAGTGTCTACTCTCTGGCTTGACAGATAGTAATAAAGCATAGCTGCATGCAATGGCATTACTACGGATGAAAATCATATATTATCAAAATATTAATGAAAGTTTTAGTCGCTTAACAACCGGCTAAGTACAGAACGTATTGCAAGTTAGGAAAACACTTCGCCTGCAGTTATTCGAGTGATAAATTTAATGATTTTTTTTTGTGATTACTCAAAGTTGGCTGAACTTAGAGACCTATCAATGTCCCATGGTTTACTGGCAAGTAATTCCGGAGGGAATAAAACATAAAATGAAGCAAATCGGACCAGTAGGACGGACCCAAGGATTTACCAAAGCTGTTTTTAGTAAACTCTTTTAATATGTAAATGAATATTTTCTAATATTGTTGACTCGGAAGGGTGTACTGTAAATCTAGCTTAAGCTACCAGAGAGGCATTGAATTGCATTAAAAACATAAATGCCCGAGCTTGATAGCTGCAGTCGCTTAAGTGCGGCCAGTATCCAGTATTCGGGAGATAGTAGGTTCAAACCCCACTGTCGGTAGCCCTGAAGATGGTTTTCTGTGGTTTCCCATTTTCACACCAGGAAAATGCTGGGGCTGTACCTTAATTAAGGCCACGGCCGCTTCCTTCCCACTCCCAGCCCTTCCCTGTCCCATCGTCGCCATAAGACCTATCTGTGTCGGTGCGACGTAAAGCAACTAGCAAAAAAAAACATAAAGGTAAAGAACTGGGTGGCATCGTATCATTTTCCAGCTATTATTAATTTTCAGAGAATTTAAATTATACCAAAGGTTACTAATGTACAGAAATAGTTAGCTAGGTATAGATGGAGAGATGAACATAGAGACGAATGTTGGGATTATTTCACAAGGGAAACTTTCGAAACGTTGAAGATAGCTACTGAAAATATGATAAAGCATATTAACGTTTATGAAGCAAGAAAATTGGTGTAAAGAGTGATAGTAATAGGTAGTAGCAAAGTGTATGTAAGAAAGAGAAGGGAAAATAATCGATAATTTTTTGTATGACAATGAATGAAGAAATCTGGAGTGATTTGCGCCATAAAGAAATAAGAGATCACAAGAATCAAGAGCATAATTCTGTAGAAACAGAGGGATTACGAAGATACACTAAGTGAAAATAGAAAGAAATTGCAGGCCAAAGAAGTATATTTAGAATGTATCGTTAATGTTCGCAATAAAGATTATTATAATTATTCATAGTCGATCTCTCCCACTGTAAAGCAAAATGAAACCAAACAGTATGGAACAGAATAAATAAAATATGCAAAAATTGCGTAATAACAAAGTAACTTAAAGCAGCGATGAATGTATAGAGTATTTCAAGGGATTGTTAGGGCGTCAGGATAAATGGAAATGTAATAAAAATTAGACCGTATACTTAGACATAGGCCCTACGGAAGTATTAGAGGCAATGAAAAGAGGATGGAGGGCAAAATCAGATGCTGTTAGTAGAATATGTTATGAATGTTGGAAAGAGCTAGGTAACAAGAGTTGTATGCTGTAATGATAATAAGTATTTAATGCAATTTTGTTTGGTAGGATAATCCCAGGGTTTTGGAAATAATGAGCAATAATATCCTATATACAAAAGGAAGGGAGAGAGATCGACTACGAATAATTATAATAATATTTATTGCAACCAATTACCATACATACAAAGAGATAAGCATTAGTGAGTCTCATTGATATGCAGTGGAACTTGGATAATTTGAACTTTTATAATTCAAAATAGTTTTTAATTCGAATATTTTGCTTAGTCCCTAGCATTTTTATGTAAACAAAGTTAAACATCATGGGGAATTCGAATTTTATTTAGGTTAATTCGAATTATTTTACCTCGACGATACAGCACAGTATTGTATTTTACAACTCTTATAGACATGATGCTGTATAGGCTTTTAGGCTTATGCCGTGTCAGAGCCTTTCTCGTGGTCAGTCGAGATTTCTTCTGAGGACGCAGAGCACAGTTTTCTGCGAAACGTTAAGAATTTCACCTTATTTTCTTGACACGCCATAAGCCCAAAAGCCTATACAGCATCATATCTATAAGTACGAGCCGTGAAAGCATTAATGGCAATATTTCACTACTCTTGTTTCCTTAACAATAGGCTAGACTGTGTTGGAATGGGCTGAAGGCGGGAAAGTTCCGTCTCCTTACCCCTCTGGGCCGCCTGTATGGTCAGTGTCCTTTCCTCCTACCCATACCGCCCCTCCCGAACATCCCTTCATCCTTGTTTTGATTTGATTGTTGCGTCACTTAGTTAAGCGGTCGGGTATGCTTAGTGATTATGGCGCCGTTACGAGGGACTGCATTGTTTGAGCATTTCTGCTTGATCTTTTGTTGAGTGTGGATCATGTGACAATGCCCTTGTCCAAACCTAACACGTACAAATCATTAACTTTAGCCGAAAAGGAAGCAGTGATTAGGGAAGTGGAAAGGGGCCTAAAGAAGAAATCTGAAATTGCTCAGGAGCTCAGAATCCCACCTAACAAGCTGTCGACTTATTTGAAAAGTAAAGACAACATTTTGAGCAGTGGAAATGTCAGTAGGAAATGCTGGAAAAGTACAAAAGAACCGGACAACCCAGATGTAGACAACTTGTTTTGACAAAGTACAAACAGGTGCATGACAAGAAAATTTCGATCAGTGGCACTATTTTACGAGGAAAGGCTGAACAGTTTGCCTTTGAGTAGTATAATACAGGGATTCGGCGGCCACCTCCACCTCAGGCTCCCAGTGACCACCTCCACCTCCACCTCAGCCAGAGGCCTCCCAGTGGCCACCTCCACCTCCACCTCAGCCAGAGGCCTCCCAGATGCCTCCTCCACCTCCCGCGGGAAATTTGAATTTGTAAACAAAGCCACGTGCTTTTTGACAGCTGTCATCGACAACAACGCATCGCTAACCTCAGTACTGCCATCTTGACGGGCCTAAACCTCAGTAGTGCCAACTTAACCTAACTAGCTCGAGATAAACAAAGCCACGTGTTTTTTGACAGCCACGTGCTTTTTGACAGATTTGTAAACAAAGCCACGTGCTTTTTGACAGCTCTCATCGACAACAACGCATCGCAAACCTCAGTACTACCATCTTGACGGGCCTAAACCTCAGTAGTGCCAACTTAACCTAACTAGCATGAGGTAAACAAAGCCACGTGTTTTTTGACAGCCACGTGCTTTTTGACAGATTTGTAAACAAAGCCACGTGCTTTTTGACAGACAACAACGCATCGCTAACCTCAGTACTACCATCTTGACGGGAATAAACCTCAGTAGTACCAACTTAACCTAACTAGCGCGAGATAAACAAAGCCACGTGCTCTTTGACAGCCACGTGCTTTTTTGACAGCTGTCATCCGCCATCTTTAAACTACAGAGCACCGTGCTGCCCTCTTTCGTCACCTGTCATCGGCAGTGCTGCCATCTTGACGGGCCTAAACCTTAGTGCTACCAACTTAACCTCACTAGCTCGAGATAAACAAATCCACGTGCTTTTTGACAGCTACGTGCTTTTTTGATAGCTGTCATCCGCCATCTTTAATCTATAGAGTACAGTGCTGCCCTCTTTAGCTACTTACCTTTGAAATGTGGTGGCGGATAATTTGAAAAATGCTTTTCGACAAGCAGCCATCTTTAATCCAGAGAGAACAGTGCTGCCCTCTATGTGGCGGCGGCAAATTGAAAAATTCCACATGCTCTTGTTTGAAAACAAACTCACGTGCTTTTTTGACAGCTGTCATCTGCCATCTTTGAGCACAGTGCTGCCCTCTTTAGTTTGAAATGTGGTGGTGGTAAATTCCACGTGCTCTTGTTTGGAAACAAAGCCACGTGCAGCTGTCATCCGCCATCTTTAATCAACAGAGCACTGTGCTACTATCATGCGGGCAATTTCATCACCTGTCATCCGCCATCTTTAATCCACAGAACACCGTGCTGCCCTCTTTATGGCTACTACCTTAAGCACGTAGTAGCGGACAATTTGAAAAGTTCTGTTAGCTATCATCCGCCATCTTTAATCAAGAGAGCACCGTGCTGCCATCTTTAGCTAGATACCTTTGAAATGTGGTGGCGGCAAATTGAAAAATTCCACGTGCTCTTGTTTGGAAACAAACTCACGTGCTTTTTCGACAGCTACCATCCGCCATCTTTAATCAACAGAGCATAGTGCTGCCCTCTTTAGTTTGAAATGTGATGGCGGCAAATTCCACGTGCTCTTGTTTGGTAAACATAGCCATGTGCTTTTTTGACAGCTGTCATCCGCCATCCTTAATACAGAGAGCACCGTGCTGCCCTCTTTATCGTAGTAGATGTAAATTCGTCACCTGTCATCCGCAGTGCTGCCATCTTTAGCTAGATACCTTTGAAATGTGGTGGCGGATAATTTAAAAAGAAAAATTCTACAGCAGCCCTCTCTCGACGCTAATTGCATAAGATGGCGGCTATACATGACTCCTTAAGGGTGCTTACGCAAGATGGCTGCTATACACAGGTTCTTATGAGACGCCCTTGGGATGCTTGCGCAAGATGGCAGTTATACATGGCTCCTTATGAGATACCCTAGGGATGCTTGCGCAAGATAGCGGCTGATCTTATGGGACGGCTTAAGGGTCCTTGGACAAGATGGCTTGAGACGCCCTAAGGATGCTTGCGCAAGATGGCGGACACAAGATGGCAGCTATACATAACTCCTTATGAGACGCTTTAAGGGTGCTTGCGCAAGATAGTTGCTACTCTTAGCTTAGAGGCTAACGTGTCATGCTAGTTCGATTCATTAAATTTGGGGCTTAAATGCAAAATGTTAAATATATCGAAAACGGTGCACCGTAGAGCAAAACGGACAAAATTTTTCTGCCTAATACCTCGGTTCGCAGTATGAGGAACAAGAAAAACATAGTCTAATGATGAGATCAACGGTTCGGTTCCTACTTAGGCCCTTTGGCATTCACTCTGTTTTAGCTTGTATTGAAGCGAGTCTTCGTAACATGATCAGGTTTAGCTATGGTAGAGAGTATAACGTGCCGTGCAGGTTCGATTCATTAAATTTGGGGCTTAAATGCAAAATGTTAAATATCTCGAAAACGATGCATCGTAGAGCAAAACGGACAAAATTTTTCCGCCTAATACGTAGGTTCGTAGTATCAGGAACAAGAAAAAACATAGTCTAATGATGAGATCAACGGTTCGATTCCTACTTAAGCCCTTTGGCATTCGCAGCTATCTATTTCCACAAGATGGTGGCTGCTCTTATGAGAAACAAGATGCCTTGAGACGTCCTAGGGATGCTTACGCAAGATGGCAGACACAAAATGGTGACTATACATAGCTCCTTATGAGACGGCCTAGGGGTGCTCGCACAAGATGGCGGCTACTCTTATGAAGAAAGCTAGCTTAGAGGCTACTGCGCAAGATAACAGCTGCTGTTATGCATGTGGTGGAGGGCAATTTGAAATTCTATGTGCTTAATCAACAGAGCACCCTGCTGCCCTCTTTAGCTGCAATGTGGTGGTGGATAATTTGAAAAATTCTTTTGACAGCTATCATCTTTAAAAACAATGGCGACTATACATAGGCTGTTAAGGCCTTATCATTCTCCTCCTCCTCCTCCTCCTCCTCCTCCTCCTCCTCCTCCTCCCCCTCCTCCTCCCCCTTCTCTACCTCCTCCTCCTCCGCCTCTTATGTCAAGGCATAGCTTTATATCGAACAAGTTTAAACCTGCATCGCGAAGGCAAGCGTGTGCAGCGATAACATTATTGTGCATGTTTAGACTTTCGAAACATAAGAAGAGTAGAATCAAACGCTGTACTCGATACGACATGTGATCAGAACATTGATTGATGCGTTCAGAAAACAAAATAAGTGATCAAGACTAGAATCGAACGATGTACTCAATACATCATGTGTTTAGAATATGTCAGGGGATACGCTTGTTCTAAGAAGATCAGATTGAAACATAACAAGACTAGAATAGAACACTGTAATCGATGTTGTTAACTTCAACATGTGATCAGAACATTGATTGATGTGTTCAGAACACAAAATAAGTGATCATGACTAGAATCGAACACTGTACTCGATACAACATGTGATCACAACATTGATCGACGTGTTCAGAACACGAAATAAGTGATCAAGACTAGAATCGAACACTACTCAATACAACATGTGTTTAGAACATGTTAGGGGGTACCCTTGTTATAAGAAGATCAGAATGAAACATAACAAGACTAGAATCGAACACTGTAATCGATGTTGTTAACCTCAACATATGATCAGAACATTGTTTGATGTGTTCAGAGCAAAAGTACAATTTTGATGATTTGCTTAGTGTAAAATCAAAAACTATGGAAACACACTGTGCACATATCGCGTAGCTAACTCGCTCAGTAAGCAATATCGCAAAACTACAACTTCAATGATTTGCATAGTGTAAAAATCAAAAACACACTGTACCCATACTGCGCAGCTAACTCGCTCGGTAAACGATATAGCCAAAGTATAACTTCAAATTATTTACCTTCCATCATTCGTCTTGTGTGTAAAAATCAGTCGAACAAGTTATCGCATAAACATGGCTGAAAAAAATCGTGATAGGGTATGGAACCCAGGGGTTACATCTTATCAGAAGGGCAAAAAGGATGAAAGGACTCTTCCTCCTCCTTACCGCACATTCCTTGAAGGGCTAATTGGCTGAAGGGCTAATGGGCTAAAGGGCTAAAGGGCTAATGGGCTAAAGGGCTAAAGGAGCAACAACCTCGTCGATCGCTATCAACAAGAACGCTTGTACTTTGTTAAGTGTAGAAAATTAATCTTTATTTGTAAATAGATTCATGTTCAGAACAAGGAATGGAAAATCCCCGAGGTGCGATGAGTTACGTTTTTCGAGCTAGTGTTTGGAACACTGAACTTTTCAAGATGATAGCAGAGAGTTTAGCAATGTTCTGTTGTTGGATTTTAAATTCCGCGCTACAACATGCATAAGGTGGTAGCCTTGAGGTTTACCGCCGTAAAGATGGCAAGAGTGAGGTTAACAATGTTCGGTTGTTGGATTTTAAATTCCCCTCTCAGTTGTAATCGAGCTAGCGAAGCGAGAGATTGTATTGTTCAGTGAGTGCTGAGTGAGAAGTATGAATATTGCTATAGAGCAGGGATGGCGAACCTTTTTCAACTAGTGTGCCATTTTAAGTCTTGTTTATTATTCTCAACTGTTGACCGTGCCACTTGTTATTTTCCCTTAAGGAAAATCTACAACCTACAACACCCCCTCCCCCACGTTGTAGTTCGTATGCTGAACAATTTAACTAATTTCTACCTCATCACATTTCCGCAAACCGAGCTCGATAGCTGCAGTCGCTTAATTGCGGCCAGTGTCCAGTATTCGGGAGATAGTAGGTTCGAACCCCACTATCGGCAGCCCTGAAAATGGTTTTCCGTGGTTTCCCATTTTCACACCAGGCAAATGCTGGGGCTGTACCTTAATTAAGGCCACGGCCGATTCCTTCCCACTCCTAACCCTTTCCTGTCCCATCGTCGCCATAAGACCTATCTGAGTCGGTGCGACGTAAGGCAACTAGCAAAAAAAAAAAAGCATTTCCGCAAGGAAATCAGAAAAAACAGCTATCGTTTCCTGTAAGGTGACAGTATTGCTTTCATCAAAACATACTGCATACATGTGAGAGTTAAAATTAGTTTTCAGTTGCTCCGAAACTTCTTCGCTTGTTTTTATTATTATATTCTTGACAGCAGTTCAGCTGACTGGCATTCCTTTAATTATCTTAAATATTAGTTGTTAGGGAAGTTTTCAAATAATGTGTTGGACGTCAATAAGAAAGTTTCTTTCAAGAGCTCACAGTCAGAAATCAGTTTCCCATGCATGCAGTGAGACAGATGGAAACAGCCGCACTGATACTATTTCTTGGTCGGAAAGATGATACAAAATAGTTTGTTATATGTAATGTTCGATATTTTGTGAAACGAACTCTCTTCTTACTTCATTTGAAATGGAACACACATTTGAATGATCAGTCTCCAAAATTGCGCTTTACATTAAATGTGGGGGATACAATTGTTTTCGAACACAGGCCATCTTTCTGTCAGTCCGAATTCCCTTGTCTACAGTTCTTGAAATATACGGTCACCACCTATGTTTAGTTAATGTTCTTTTCGGCACCGAAAACATGTTTGCGATGTCCGTATACAAAACCAAAAGAAAACGACACTAATTCACTTGACTTTCGGACGTATCAGTGTAGCAGTGTTGCCGTATTGCATGTCCGAATGAAACTAGTATTTAGATTTTCGATATCTATTTCTTACACTTGAAACACTATAAGGTATGTATTGTCTGTACTGCAAGAAGTATATAAAAACCTTATTATGTTCATGTGGCGTGCCACTGAAGTCGTGTTCACGTGTCACCCAGTGACACGCGTGGCATAGGTTCGCCATCCCTGCTATAGAGCATTATCGCGCGGCCATAGGTCGATGGTACGGGCGAGTGAAGTGTGTGTGTACGACAAGTGATAAGGTGCATCTACGAAAACCTGGGTTCGAGGGAACTATGATGGTGGCAGCAGTGGTGGCAATTCTTCTCATAATAGGAGGCGTAGAAGTGAACCCTGGACCAACGGGATCATTGAGCTGGGAGGACATAGAAAAGATTAGGGAAATAGTCAGAGATGCTTGCCAGATTGAGCAAACGAGGGAGCTAATTCGCGAGTTGAGAAATGATATGACAGAAATGAAAAACTGTATAAAAGAAGAGATAAGAATTATGACAGAAAAGGTGGTGGAAAACTCTAGGGAAATAGAATTATTGAAGTCGAAAATGAAGGTGATTGAAGGAGAAATGGATAAATTAAAGTGGCAACAGATAATGACTATCCCGGACGCAAAGAGGAAAAATATTTTCATATACGGCATTCCGGAGAACGAAAAGGAGGATTTGAATGATCTAACGAGTATTATATTATAAATAATCATATAAAGATAAATTGTAAAGAAGATATTGATGAGAAAGCTATAGGCTGGGGGGAGTCAAAGGGAAAATCTATATATATAAAATAAGAGTTTTATCTGTACATTGCTCAGAATTTGAAAAGAATTGTATTTCTGTATCGGTCATGTCCATTGTAACAAGGAAATGCACTTTTTATTTTTCCGTAATGTCTGTCTGTCTGTCTGTCTGTCTGTCTGTCTGTCTGTCTGTCTGTCTGTCTGTCTGTCTGTCTGTCTGTCTGTCTGTCTGTCTGTCTGTCTGTCTGTCTGTCTGTCTGTCTGTCTGTCTGTCTGTCTGTCTGTCTGTCTGTCTGTCTGTCTGTCTGTACACGCATCACTAGAAAACGGCTAAAGAGAATTTAATGAGGCTTGCAAAGTCGTGGAATAAGTCGCAACAATCTAAGCTATAAATTCAGGCTGATGAAAATGGTAGTTTAGGGGAAGGCTTAAATTTAATTTTCAAATATTTATGTTGTTAGTGGTCCTATCTTAATAAAACTTGGCATGAAAATTAGGGAAATATGTCGCTACAATCTAGGCTATAGATAATTTTATTCACGCTCAGTGAAATGGTAGTTTAGGGGAAGCCCTAAAATTTAATCCTTATATATTTACGCCATTTACTGTTATACAAAGTCGGAGAATGAGCCACTACAATCTAGGCTATACATCATTTTATTCACGCTGAATGAAATGGTAGTTTAGGGGAAGGCTTAAATTTAATTCTCAAATATTTATATTATTAGTGGTCGTATCGATAAATACCACATAACCAAAGTTATATAGAATTAAATTTCCGACCATTTATGTCTTATACATTTTTACCGTACCGGCTATGATAACACAGATATTCAGGAATTTGTATTTTTGTTGCGAAGTCCATATCGTCGCCGAGCCACGAGAAAATGGGTTAACAGAATTTAACAAAAATCGGTATATAGAGTCGGGGAATAAGAAACTACAGTCTAAGCTATAAACAAGTTTATTTACCCTGGATAAAATTGTAGTTTAGGGGAAGGCGCCTAAAACTTAATTTTAAAATACCTATGTGGTTTCTCTATTTGTTATTGGCTTTACGTCGCACCGACACAGATATGTCTTACGGCAACGATGGGATAGGAAAGGACTAGGAATTGGAAGGAAGCGGCCGTGGCCTTAATTAAGGTACAGCCCCGGTATTTGCCTGGTGTGAAAATGGGAAACCACGGAAAACCATCTTCAGGGCTGCCGACAGTGGGGCTCGAACCCACTATCTCCCGATTACTGGATACTGGCCGCACTGACTGCAGCTATCGAGCTCGGTACCTATGTTTTGGTCCTATCGAAAAGTACTACATAAAAGTTACAGAGAATACAATTTCCGGATCATTTATGTTTTATTCAGTTTTACCGTACCGACTATGATGAGTGGTATTTCAGAGTCGGAAGAAAACTAAATGTGAAGGCCTACAATATCGAAAGCGCATAACATTGATCAACAAGAACATTACATTGACCATTGTTTGTTGTGATGTTATCTGTCTCTTATGCTGCCTCTCAACTCCGATAGATGGGATTACTGCTGCGTACCGAGTATAATAGCCTGACTGAATATTGGCGGGAAATAGTCGGGGAGTTAGAAAACTTTCTTCTTTAGCATGCCATTCCTCTGGTTCATACATTTTCTGATACAGCTGGTACGTAACACACTGATTCTTCATAGTATTCCAGCTATTCGATCCCTACTCTGACGCGCTGTTTTGAATGAGCAGTGTGCATACTTAGGCAGAGGCTGACTTAGTAAAAATAGTAGTAGTAGTAGTAGTAGTATGACCTGGTCAAGAATAACAGTTTAGGCCTATTCCAAAATTATAGCACCACAATTCACTAAATAACTCAAAATTCAACCCTGAAAAGAGCCGTTTCTTAAGAAAAGCTACTTTATCTTCACTTTTATTAAATTATACATTCATTTTATTCCAAATTATCAGTGAAGAGGGAATTTCTCCTCTGACTTGGAGGAAAAATTTGCCTACAAGTCAGGTAGTTTTTTTCCGCCGCCAGTGTAGTGAATTGGTATTTTCCCACTCATCGGGTACTCCTAGAAAATAGATTAGTAAAAGGGCATAGCTTTTGCCGTGGGAGTCTCCACTATTCGACCATCTCCCTGCCGAAAAAAGACGAAAAGAGTTCACGATTCACGGCTGTCTGCGGCTTGGTCATTCCAACTCTGGACCTTTAGACTGTTAGATCGGCAGAGTAGTCCTGTTCATTAAAAGTGAGAAAATGTGTGGTGTTCCATTTTATCGCGTATTTCGTATGAAAGCATTGCTTTTAATTGCGCCATTCCTACTGACGTCATTGTAATGTATGTTCATTTCAGTTGGGAAAACCACGAAGACAGTCTTTCTAAGGATGTAAAAAGGCGGGTGGAGAGTGAGTGTCTACCATTATAATGAAAACTCCCCAACCCGATTGTGAGTGATGGTATGTAAGCAGGTCTACCATCACAGTGAAAATTCCCTAACTCAGTCTTTATATGAGAAAAGATGTTTGGTGACTTCCCCGTCGCGTTTCTAGGGTAACGTTAAGAGCTATGCAATTTAATACAATCTTGCTCACAACGTGTACACTAGAATTCCGTATACAATGTAGAATTCCATAGCGAAGCACGGGTACATCAGCTAGTAAAATATAAACTAACAATTTACTTTAAATTCACATTTATTAAACAGACTTACCTGATTCCTTAAGTTGTGAAGTTTCATTTGAACTTCAACTCCTGAACACGAAAACTTCACTCCTATTTCCTCTAAAGTTTTATGTTTCTTCACTCTGTCACGGTAATCGGTACATTTCACATTCCACAAAATTTTTCGACTTTCATACATTTCAATTAACAGTTTTGTTTCCTCCAGTGATCAATTTTTAGTCATCTTGAAATTGAAAATAGAACCAATCTCTCGATAGCTTCGCCACAATTCTAACACAGTTCGTATCTGGAGAGCTAATCTCCGAGAGGGCTGGGGAGTACATGTCAACTAGCGAGCAAATTGAGACAAATTAGCTCTCGGAGAGTTGCGATCGAATTTCCGTTAGTTGTGTCCATTGGCGAGTAACTGCTAACGAGAGGTTCTCTCCAGTATTTACTCTCAAGTGTACGGGCACCTTAAGACTAATACGTACGGATTTTTCAGTACCTACCTAAGATGGCTTTCACGAGTTCTCGTCATACCCTGTCCACTTGTGCACCTGTAGAGAGTGGAGAGTAGTCGAAATGTCATCACACTACTGATGACAGTCGCAGCAGCTGCGATTATTCTCTGTAAAAAGAGAAAAATATACTTTGGTAATTGTCATCTGCCCCGCTACAGCTTTTTCTGTTTTTCAATTTTTTCAATACTTGAGATACTTTGAACAACAGAGAGCAACACATTATTGATTAATTTAAATATTGTATACATGTATTATATTATATACTTGTTATTATAATAATAACCAGGCTACAATCATTATAATATATTTATTTCCACGCAAATTGATGTAATTATAATAAAATATAAACTAACAATTTACTCTTAATTCAGCTCTATTAAACAGACTTACCTGATTCCTTAAGTTGTGAAGTTTCATTTGAACTTCAACTCCGGAACACGAAAACTTCACTCCTATTTCCCCTAAAGTCTTATGTTTCTTCACTCTGTCACGGTAATCCGTACATTTCACATTCCACAAAATTTCTCGACTTTCGTACATTTCAATTAACAGTTTTGTTTCCTCCAGTGATCAATTTTTAGTCATCTTGAAATTCAAAATAGAACCAAGCTCTCGATAGCTTCGCCACAATTCGAACACAGTTCGTATCTGGAGGGCTAATCTCCGAGAGGGTCGGGGAACACGTGTCGACTAGCGAGCGAGTTGAGACAAGTTAGCTCTCGGAGAGATGCTAGCGAATTTCCGTTAGTTGCTCTCGGCACTATGTCCTTTGGCGAGAAACTGCTATCGAGAGGTTCTCGCCAGTATTTACTCTCAAGTGTACGGGCACCTTAATATCTAAAGACTAAATATTCTACTGCATCTATAAACAGATAAAGCTGATTGTAAAATATGTAGTTGTGTCAGGATTTCTCACCGTATGATATCTATTACATACTTGCTCACAGCGTTTGAACAAGTACGATCAAATATAAACGGGATTTTTTCCTGAACATCAACAGTTGTTACGACTGGCAGCGCGCTTCTACCATGCTTAGGCGAGATCGTTAAGGGGGGGAGACCCAGCTTAACACGGGCAAAATAGGCCAATATTCATTCGATTGTTATATATGCTAAAAACATTGTTGACAAATGCTGCACATATCCCAATATTGGCATGCTTCCTAGCAATCAGAAGCAACTTCAATGATGTCAAAATTCTAATTATAACAATTTTAAATAAAATGTTCAAAATTTCCAGCCTTTTTAACAATATATCACTGTTTGCTTCATAACTATCTTACTGTTTCACGGATATTTATGATTTTTTTCATAGTTTCCTCCCATAGTGCTGTACTACAATCTGTACCTCATTCAGATCAATAGGATTTATGTTAGATTTTATATAACGTATTTATTTTAAAAAATATTAATATTTTCAGGTTCCCGGAATAAAAAAATTGACAAAAATATCTAAATCACAGTCTATATTAATGATTGAGTTTCATTTTTTAGGTGGAGGTTTGATATACACTTAAAAAAGGAAAAGTACGAAAATTCTTATAAACTTGAAATTTATAAGGGAAACAGTGATATATTGTTAACAAGGCGGGAAATTTTGAACATTTTATTTAAAAAATTATAATTATTAGAATTTTGACATTAAAGTTGCTTCTGGTTGCAAGAAAGCATGCCAATACTGGGATATGTGCAGCAATTGTCAATAACAACAATAGCATATTTAATAATTGAATGAATATTAACTTTTCATTTCCCTTTGTTAAGCTGGGTCTCCCCCCTTAAGAGCGTGCTGTTAGATATTTCCCACCGTTTCACGATGTCGGAGCAACAGGTGCACCCTTCTACTGCCCAACGCCTAATTATAAAATGTCTTGCTCGTGAAGGAGTTACAGCGACGAAAATGTTCCAGAGATTGATTGCACAGTTCGGTGATCAAACATTTTCAAGGACCGTGTGTTTGCCTGGCATAAAAATTTCAAGGAAGGACGAGAACGTGTAGAGAATCAACAACACGATCGCCGTCCCCAGACCAGCATTACAGACGAAAACATTCGTGCGGTTAAAGACATTATTGGTGATTGATTTGTTTGCATGAGCGACGCACAATCAATGCTGCTTACTACTGCAAACTGTTGGACAAGGCGAGGATTGCATATCGCCGCAAAAGACGAGAACAGCAGATTCGACAGGTCATCCTCCTCCACGACAATGCGCGGCCCCATACTGCAGCTCTAACTGTCTCCAAGCTACAGGAAATGCACTGGACTACACTTGATCATCCTCCTTACAGCCCGGACATATCGTCCTGAGATTTCCCCTTGTTCGGGGCGCTTAAAGAAGCTCTAGGAGGACAACGATTTGAAGATGACGAGAATGTGGAAGACTTCACGCCCAACTTGCTGGTGACACTACCCTGTTTTTTTCTACGATAAGGGCGACGAAAAGCTGCCCATACACTAGGACAAATGCATTTCCAAAGCAGGAAATTATGTGGAAAAGTAAATTGTAATTGTCTTGCGTTTCTCAATAAATGAATTTAAATAAAAATAAAATCCTGTTTATATTTGATTCCCCCTATAGATAGGTCCCGGATCATGGAATCGTTTTTTGCACACTTTCTGGTGAAATCCATACACGGCGAACCTAGTGACCATATGACTTAAGTCATGGTGAGTAATGGCGGCAGGTACGGTGTGAGTGTTAAGTGCTCTCTGTTATATCCTGCGAAAACAGCAAGAACAACAGCACCTAGGTACGAACTCTGTCACGGAAAACATTCGTACAGTGTTCTAGTTGAAATATAACACTAAAACATGACACTTAAAGAAGTTAATCAAAGAATAACTGTCTTTGAAAGTCAACTGAGTGACTTCCAAGCTCGCCTAGCAGCAGCGACCACCAGTGCTGGCGACACTACTACCAACCCACGACAAGAAATACAGAGCCTGGCTGCCGACTTTGAAGGACCAAGTGACCACTGAAATTGCCGAACTAAGGACTAAGATATCGACAATGGACGAGACTCTAACCCGTCATGAAGAAATTATTGATGATTTGGCTCAGTATAGCCGTCGTAGCTGCCTCCTACTGCACGGTGTTGCCGAGGAACCTGATGAAGATGTGTATAAAAAGTTACGGACTTCATCAGGGATAAGCTATAACTGGACATCTCACTAGGAGACATTGACCGCTGCCACAGGCTTGGTGAGCGGACACGTACAACAGCTGAAGCCGTAGTGACGGGAAGACGACCGATTATCGTGAAATTCCTTAGGTTTCAAGACCGTAACCGGGTTTAGAGAGTTATAAAACTTCTCAAAGGATCTAAATTTCTAATAACTGAATCGCTTACGAATATCTGGAAACAGATTCTAAACAGAGCTAAGGATATCCTAGGGCATAAGCGGGTATGGACAGTCGAAGGACGCATAGTAGTGTTACTGAATAATGGAAGGAAAGAATATATTAGTACTGTAGGTGACTTTAACAGAACTCTAAACTCAGCAGGTGTAACAGTGAATTAAGGTTTAAGTTTTTAATGTCCGGTAGTTTTTAATGTGTATATATTTGTGTGTGTGTCTGAGTGTGTACGAATTGAGTCAGCGAACGTACCTGGGAAATTCTGGGAAAATATTTTTTTTAGTTATGCATGATAATGGCTAAGACTAATCTTAGCCTACAAGGAATACAAAGCCTGCTTACTCTCAGTGCTCTCTTCAGAAACAGTGTCCGCCTGGCAGTGCGCGTCTTGACCACTGCAGCGCTAGTATACCACCTCACATCAGCACTCGGTAACATTGGTAACGGGAGTTAAAACCAGAACAAACTTATCTCTACACTATACTTCCTGTATATTATATACGTTACTGAGCAGAACGAAGTTGAAAATAATAAATGTTCACCTTTTACCCCTAGGAGTTCAAATCAGCTGTGGATTTCATATCAGATAACACATATAACTGTCGAAATTTATGTCTGACATTTAAAAGTATATAAGGGCTCAACTAGATATTTTCACTAGCGCACCGTAGATTTTCAGTGAAAAGGAACGACTTTAACTATTTTCCTTGATATTTTCTTCTCATAAATTGTTTTTCTTCCCGAGAAGTATTCTCGGCGATACTCATCTCTCATGCCATTAGCGTAGTTAGTGACAGAGGGGTGCAGAAACTTCTGCAGGATTATTCTGCTTTGTTCCTCAGGATGATAACTTTTCCCACACTGTAGAATATGATTTTTAGCAACACGTGGCAACAGTATTTCGGTTAATGTTTGTGCTATTTTTGGACTGCCCAGCGTTACCGATAAAATTTCGTCCCTTACTTGCCCCATTTTCATCAGCAGTGAAACAAAACGTACAAGAACAGTGTTTTTATTTATCTACTGGCTTTGGATACCTGAGACGTGAGACCACCACTGTCTTTGATTTTTATTAATGTCGTTAGTGGAGATGGACTCTGGATACTACTCATTTTATCAACACACTCTTGACATGGCATGTGTTCTTCGACAACTCTTACCAAATGCCCTCCAATATATACCATTGCAGCACTCGACGGAGCGGTCACTAGGGTTCCTTATCCTTGGTACCACTTACACAACAGAATAGGGGAATTATTATCATCAGAACAGGAGCAATAATAAGAAGTAATCTAATTTTTGCCGTCACATTGTCTGCGTATTTATTGCACCATACCTTGTCTGGTTATTGCTTTAATCCATAATTCCCTAGTTGGCTCTTAGCAAGGAAATTCATGGAAACTAGTTCCAGGAACTTTATTTCTAGAGCCTTGTTTACAAAACTGAACGCAGCAGTACACCAGTGTAATATTATTGACGTATTTTAACAATACTTTTTTCCCATTTGGTCAGTGTGTGAATCAAGCCGAAAGTGCCAGGTTCCAATTCATCCTCAATTTACAAGAGATTACCCGTTTCACATCGGATGGTAAAATTATATTCTGGGACGTTTGCATCAAGAGGTGAGTGAAACTTGTTTTATATTTCCCCACAACGAATTATTATCAATTTAGCAAAATCAACATGGTGTTTTAAATAATGCATATTAAGATACGTAGAACTGCAGGTGCCTAAAAATATTGTAGAGCCTATTTGAGAGTCTGTTTTAGGCAGCTAAAATAACATTTTAGCACCTAAAAATCCGAGGTCTAGTAATCACTATATCAACAAACACAAACACCAGTCCCCGAGCCAGAAGAATTAACAAGACGTGATTATAATCACCTATTTGGCCGGCAATCGAATCCGGGACCTTCTGAACCGAAGGCCTCAAGGCTGACCATTCAGTCAAGGATTCGGACAAAACAAAATCATTATTGAGTTTCATTATTTCTATCGATATTAACTTTCAATTTTCGTAGTAAACGTCACCAGTAAGAATACAACGTGTAGAAATACCGCCAACCGAGGTGTTCATGTGAGGTTGAATTGCAGCACCTCTAGCGGCAAATATAGCATCCACAAGGCGGACAGCTATGAGTGGCTATTGGGCAGGCTTTGTATTCCTTGTAGGCTAAGGACTAATGAGCCTGTGCTTGTAGCAAATGAGGAATTCCTGCATGCCATTGACCCGGACGTATTCCAAGACAATGACAACCCTCTTTCACAATCACCAGTAGCTTTCCTACCCCAACCCGAGCCCACAGGAATCCTATTGAAACGTGCCTTGTCGCAGTTTTCTAGAACCCTGCAATGTTGCTACATTAACCGTTTATCACTTTTAAGTCACTTTGACGAAGTCTGTTCTATAATTACTGGTACAAATATCCATTTAATCGGTCTGAGTGAAAGTTGGTTGACTAACAGTATCAGACCGTGGTATACTTTATACAGGAATGACCGCGCAGTTAAACGAGGCGGTGGTGTTTCAGTGTACTGTAGAGACGACATTAAGAGCAAAATAATCTGTAAATCTTCCCCCAATGACACCCCGCATACTAAATATATGTTCCTTGAGGCGATTGTCAACCATCGGAAAGTGTTAATAGTAGTAGTATATAAGCCACCCGAGGTAAGTAATATAAACGCACTTGAAGCGGATCTGCTGAAAGTTACACCAGGTTACGAACACATCATAATCCTCGGTGATTTTAACATCGATCGATCACTACGGATCTGCATTTAGGGCAGCCGCCCAGGTGGCAGATTCCCTATCTGTTGTTTTCCTAGCCTCTTCTCAAATGATCGCAAAGAAATTGGAAAATAATTGAACATCTCCCTTGGTAAGTTATTCCAGTCCCTAACTCCTCTTCCTATAAACGAATATTTGCCCCAGTTTGTCCTCTTGAATTCCAACTTTATCTTCATATTGTGATCTGTCCTACTTTTAAAGACACCACTCAAACTTATTCGTGTACTGATGTCCTCCCACGCCATCTCTCCACTGACAGCTCGGAACATACCACTTAATCGAGCAGCTCGTCTCCTTTCTCCCAAGTCTTCCCAGCCCAAACTTTGCAACATTTTTGTAACGCTACTCTTTTGTCGGAAATCACCCAGAAAAAATCGAGCTGCTTTTCTTTGGATTTTTTCCAGTTCTTGAATCAAGTAAACGTGGTGAGGGTCCCATACACTGGAACCATACTCTAGTTGGGGTCTTACCTGAGACTTATACGCCCTCTCCTATACATCCTTACTACAATCCCTAAATACCCTCATAACCATGTGCAGAGATCTGTACACTTTATTAACAATCATATTTATGTAATTACCCCAATGATGGTCTTTCTTATATTAACACCTAGGTACTTACAATGATCCCCAAAGGAAACTTTCACCCCATCAATGCAGTAATTAAAACTGAGAGGACTTTTCCTATTTGTGAAACTCACAACCTGACTTTTAACCCCGTTTATCAACATACCATTGCCCACCGTCCATCTCACAACGATATCGAGGTCATTTTGCAGTTGCTCACAACCTTGTAATTTATTTATTACTCTGTACAGAATAACATCATCTGCAAACAGCCTTATCTCTGATTCCACTTCTTTAGACATATCATTGATATGTATAAGAAAACATAAAGGTCCAATAATACTGCCTTGAGGAATTCCCCTTTTAAACTCATTTTTGCCAGTAGTCTTCCATGATCTACCCTATCAAATGCCTTAGATAGGTCAATCGCAATGCAGTCCATTTGGCCTCCTGAATCCAGGATATCTGCTAAGTCTTGCTGAAATCCTACAAGCTGAGCTTCAGTGGAATAACCTTTCCTAAACCCAAACTGCCTTCTGTCAAACCAGTTATCAATTTAGCAAACGTGTCTAATATAATCAGAAAGAATGCTTTCCCAAAGCTTACATACAATGCATGTCAAACTGCCTGGCCTGTAATTTTCAGCTGGCCTGTAATTCACACCACACGGCATGGGCCAGCACGAACTGCAATGCAAGAGGTGAGTCTTTACTAGAGTTTATTATTGGAACTGATTTGACGATACTAAACCTAGGAAACAAGCCTACATTTATAAATAAAAATCGTAGGGAGGTAATAGACATTAAACTAAGCACTACGCATATTGCAAAATTTACTGAAAACTGTAAGGTGCTGGAGGAACCATCATTGGCCGACCACCAGCACATCCAATTTGCAGTAGATGCTAGGCTATGTGGGATTGTGATGTACAGAGACCCAAAATAAGTAACTGGGAAGGATACAGAGAAGTTCTAGGGAAGGCTGTGCAAAAAATCCAACTAACGTTAGATGACAGAAAGAATTGGATGAGGCAGTGGAACTATTAGAAGAGGACGTTATAGACTCATTCCATGAAAACTGTCCTCTCAAAGAAAAGAAAAACACCTAAAAAGTAAGGTGGTGAAACAACAATCTAGCCAAAATGAAAAAAGATGTTAGGTTTTTGTATAGAATATCATCTAGAAATGGTATGTGGGACGTATATCATAGGAAACTCACTGAGTTTAACCTAGAGATACAGAAAGCAAAAAGAAAATCTTGGAGACTGTTCTGTGAGAAAGTGAAATAACACACTGAAACAGCAAGGCTCCAGAATATTCTGAAAGCAACCCGCATAAATCAAGTGGGGACAATGGATAAACCAGATGGGTCATTTACTCAGGCGGGGAGGGACACGCTGGAGATACTAATGGTGTGTCACTTTCCTGAGGCTGAGGAGATGACAGAAGAAGAAACGGCTGGAGCAGAGACTGGAGCCCGAAGAGCAGACTGGAACTTTAATCTCCTGACCCAGACTAGCGACTCGGACCGAATTCTCAGACTGTTCATTTCAATGGACATGACCATCTTACCATTAGACGTAATTAATCACGTACGGCTCAACCCACACTCTAATTGACAACTTAGTGACAAATAATCCCCATAAGGCTGTCAAGCACGGACAAATCTCTGTCCCTGGTATCTCTACACACGATCTTATCTATCTGTGCTACTCATTGCGGGTGCCGAAGTGTAAAGCTAAGTATATGAACTACAGAGACATGAAAAATTTAAACTTAACTCTACTACAATATGACGCATATAATTTGCCTTGGGATGTCATACGAAAATTGCACGACGTGAACTTGAAAGTACATCGATTTAACTCTTTATTGTTAGGACTCGATGACAAGCATGCTCCCGTTCTGCAGGCAAGGGTTTCTCGCTCTCCTGCTCCGTGGTTAAACACTGAGATAAAAGCAACAATGGCCCGCCGTGATGCTTTGTTTCGCCGGTACAGAGCAATAAAAGAGCTAACAGATTATTTCGAAAAATACTGTCGTCTACGGAACAATTACAAAACGAAACAATTAATTAGAAACAGTAAATTTATATCAGAAATCAAACCAAAAATCTCAGTACAGTTAATGCGTGGAATCAGTTACGCTCAATAGGAATAGGAAAAATTAAAGAACCTCATATACCAACAATGTCACTGGGCACACTTAACTCTCATTTCACTGTAAACTAATCAAAGAAATTCGACCCCAATCCGGAATCCCGTTACACGAAAATGGCAAGTGGTATGTTCCGAGCTGCCAGTGGAGAGATGGCGTGGAATGATATTAGTAGACGAATAAGTTTGAGTGGTATTTTGAAAAGTAGAAAAACCGGGCGCGTTGGTCATGGGGTTAGGGCCGCGCAACTGTGAGCTTGCATCCGAGAGATAGTGGGTTCGAATCCCACTGTCAGCAGCCCTCAAGATGGTTTTCCGTGGTTTCCCATTTTCACACCAGGCAAATGCTGGGGCTGTACCTTAATTAAGGCCACGGCCGCTTCCTTTCCAATCCTAGGCTTTTGTTATCCCATCGTCGCCATAAGACCTATCTGTGTCGGTGCTACGTAAAGCCCAATGTAAAAAAACTGGTAAAAGTAGGAAAGATTATGAAGATAAAGTTGAAACTCAAGAGAAAAAAGGGGGCAAATATTCATTTGTAGGTAGGGGAGTTAGCGATTGTAATAATTTACCAAGGGAGATGTTCAAAACATTTTCAAATTCTTTGCTATCATTTAAGAAAAGGCTAGGAAAGCAACAGACAGAAAATCTGCCACCCGGGCGACTGCCCTAAATGCAGATCGCTGTTGATGATTTTGATGTTTTAATGCTGAAAGACGATTCTAACCATAGAGTCTTAACACATTTCATACAGGAGAAATTTGTTTCCACAGAAGCATTTGTATTTGGATTTGTTGCAAGGAAACAAAATAATCTGAAAGATTCTGGGAGAATTTCATTAAATTCGTTTTGAATCATTTGCTTTATTAAGATACACAATTTTAAACCATGAACTGTTTCCCTATGTAATGGCATTGTATAACGAATGTGTTTGTTTACCGTCGAGATAGGAACCTGAACCTAACACGAGATCACAACATACGCGAATCGAGTTTCCGTTATTAATTTTAATAATCTCCCCCTGAATATTGCAATTTATTAGCTTCGTATTTTGACGTGAGAATCCTAGCAAATCTGTAATTGAGTCGGAACATCAAAGTCTACGTTTTAAGACATTTTACAGCGAAGATAGATCTTTTGATAAGTAATAGAAAAAGTTTAGTATCTCCCTCTAGAGAGTCATTCACCTCTTCGAGAACAGGGAAGCTGTTTATTGCTTCTTAAACTAGAGCTCCTATTTCTGAAAAAATGTAACTACCCTCAGGTAATGTGATTGCAGTTCTTTTGTCTCCCTTCATTTTAATACATATCTGGTTATTTGTGCCATTAACGCTCTCGTTACCTATTTCATCCAGCTGAGATTCATGGTTACCATATTTCTCGTGTACATTTAACAGATAGCCTAAGCTAATAGCAACACTGTTAGGTACATTCAAATCAATATCAAACGGAGAATGCATAGTAGGTTTTAAAACTAAGTTTTGGAGTGTACTCTTCTAGAAATAGTTTCACGTTTCAATAGTTAGCAAACCTTCTATTTTTGCAACGAGACCTTGCACCTCGTTTACTGAACGAAACCCAGTTCGAACGAGATTTACTTATCGGATCTACATTCAAAATACAACTCTCATTATTATGAGAAATTTTCGGTTACGTATCTCGCATAAACACATCTCTGAAGTAAGGAATTTTTTGACGAAATGCGTAACGATATAGATCTATGTTAGTTACAGCTCTATTCGGCAAATCTTCCCTTATCTTTTGTATGCAGGAGGATTTAAGTGAATGCCCCTTCCTTTGTTTCGAGTCCAATGCCCTTTCCCACGCATTGATTCTAGCATTCGATTGTGTCGCTTCATCTCTCTTAATTCTTCCTGTGCGGATTTCGCCCTGTTTACAGCCGGTGCTATGCCTGCAGCTCCACTTGCTAGACGGCCCAAGCCCGACAAGGCTGCAAATAGCAAATTTATTATTTTTATTAAAGGCATTTCGAATACTATTAGATGTAAATAGTGCGGCAAGTCCTATTTCATATAAAGAAGCTCTATTTAAATGAATTTGTGCAAGAAAACCGCGTTCCTTTTTTACACCATGTTGTCTTCTTTTTGGTTTTGAACGTTCTCTTCGATGTTTTAATTTTGTTCTTCTTCTAGCCCCACCTACTTTAGTTTTCGCATTCATGATACCTGTAACTGCTACTGCAGAAGCTCTTTCTCCCAATGATACGTCCTGAGAGTTTACACGAGACCAAGCCTTAGAGGCTAGGATTTAATCTGCTTCTTTTCTTCTGTTCTGATCTTTGTATGTAGCATAAGCGATATTGTGTACTTTACATGCCTTATCTAATAGGTTTATTCCTTTATCACCACGTTTAAGTCGTTTTTCCAACTTTGTCCCAGGCCTTCAGAATTCATGCCCTGGTATGTGCAATTCTACTGGCAAATTATCTATGGTTTTATTAAGAACTTTGCCTATTATTCCTCCTTTCTCTACTCCTTTACATGGAGCTGCAACAACGTTGCGTTTTCGACGCAGCATACTCAAATGACAGCTCTTGCTCCGAAGTGTGCTATTAAATACGAATTAAATTTCTCACGATGTGCAACTATTGCATACTAAAATATATTTGAGTTCAGATATTCTTAGAAGGTAGGTAAGATATATAAATAAGAGGGATATTTTCTGCTCTCCTCACTTTACTTCATCATAGCGCACATTACTCTTCCCATAAATTGAAAATTTGGAGTAGATCGGATAAGATCTTTCGCTAGATGGCATGTATCGTGTGTAGACCCTGTAAAGCTGGATTCTATTACACAGGATACCTAGACGCAGTTAGATGGATTTTTGTGGAATCGAAATATTTTCGTGGGAAAAAGATGATAATCCTTTAACAGAACACAGAAAATGGTCACCTTGGTGCCGGTATATGAGGGGGTGTGAAGTTGGCAACATACCATTAGATCTCTATAATACAACGCTGCTCCAGCACTTCTCAATACTGGGTGTAGTGTGTTGTATGAACCATACTGGAACTAGATAAGTGCAACAGAAGGTAAGAAGTTCGTGGTTATTTAGTAAACTACAATAACTTCATCTAAGAAAACACTCTACGTGTTGCTCCTGTGCACTCGATCGTTGAAATAATTATCAAAGAAGAGTGATGGTAAAGGCAATAAAACAATCATTATCTTTACCTGTGACGAATCTGCACGAAACAAAAGGTTAAATAAGGAGGAAAATAAACACACAGTAGTAAACGGTTGCCGGACACAATACGCGATATTATATGAGTAGTATAATGGGAGAGTTCAGGCGCCACCTCCACCTCCGGCTCCCAGCGGCCTCCTCCGCCTCCACCTCTCGAGGGGCCTTCCCAGGCAAATTTCCACGTGCTCTCGTTTGGAAACAAACCCACATGGTTTTTTTGACAGCTGTCATCCGCCATCTTTAATCAAGAGAGCACCGTGCTGCACTCTTCAGCTACTTACCTTTGAAATGTGGTGGAGGCAAATTCTACATGCTCTTGTTTTGGAAACAAATCCACGTGCTTTTTTGACAGCTGTCATCCGCCATCTTTAATCAACATAGCTCCGTGCTGCTATCATGCGGGCAATTTCTTCAGCTGTCATCCGCCATCTTTAATCTACAGAGCACCGTGCTGCCCTCATGCGGGCAATTTCTACGTCACAGCTGTCATCCGCCATCTTTAATCAAGAGAACACCGTGCTGCTATCATGCAGGCAATTTCGTCAGCTGCCATCCGCCATCTTTAAACAACAGAACACCGTGCTGCCCTCATATGAGCAATTTCGTTAACTGTCATCCGCTATCTTTAATCTACAGAGCACCGTGCTGCCCTCTTGCGGGTAATTTCGTTAGCTGTCATCCGCCATCTTTAATCTAAAGAGCACCGTGCCGCACTCTTGCGAGCAATTTCGTCAGCTGTCATCCAACATCTTTAATCAAGAGAGCACCGTGCCGTACTCTCTAGTTGAAATGTGGTGGTGGCAAATTCCACATCCGCCATCTTTAATCTACAGAGCACCGTGACGCACTCTTTGTGAGGGCGGCAAATTCCACATCCGCCATCTTTAATCTACAGAGCACCGTGCCGCACTCTTTGTGGTGGTGGACAATTTAAAAGAACGTGTCAATGAATAACTTTGTTCTAAGAGAAAACAAGACTACAGTTCCGAACAGCTTGCGTAAGATAGCGATTGTTATAACCTCCTTTTTTTCCCTGCTCCGTCAAGGCAAAGCTTTATCGAATACTTGAAGATTATATTACAAAAGAAGTGATTAAGAATATAATCGAACACTGTACTCGATACAACATATGATCGGAACAGCGATTGATGTGTTTAGAATATGTCTGGGGGTACACCTTCGTTCTAAGAGAAAACAAGACTACAGTTCCCAACGGCTTGCGTAAGATATTGATTGTTTGCTTAGCATAATTTGCACCTAACATGCTTTTGTAAATTAGCGGGAAGGGCAACTGGCTAAATCCTGGTCTTTCAGCGTCAGGAAGGGCATCTAGCCGTAAAACAATTGTCCATGATGTAAAAACACTAGATACTATGATTTAAAATCCTAAAAGGGTATCCGGCTCTAAAAAACAGATTCTTGCGTTAGGAAGGGGTATCCAGCTGTGAAACAGGTTCTTGCGACTTAGAATCACATGTCAGGAAGGGACTAGGAGTAGGAGAGCAAAAGCTAGCTGCTTCCTAGTGTAGTTCAGGCGTTAGGTATGTACTAGCACTGGGTTTCGAATAAGCAGACGTTAGAGTACCTAAACAAGAAAAAATATCTGGGATATGTATTTTAGATGAAGTTTGAAGCAAGCCTACACACACACACACAAGCTACATCCGGCTGGCGAGCTGCCGTTGGAATGTGATACATCAGCAGAGTACGTAGTTCACCGTACACGTCTGCAAGTCCTATATCCGCCTAGTGATAAGCTGCATATTTACTCGGTGCAGCCTGTGTGAAACGCTCCTCGCAGTTCTCTGTGTGCGTTAATTGTGTGTACGTATCCTTTACTTGCTCACCTACCGTCTAGTAGTAAAAACAGAAGGTAAGATTAATTCCTTGAATATTATTATTATTATTATTATTATTATTATTAATATTATTATTATTATTATTATTATTATTATTATTATTATTATTATTATTATTATTATTATTTACGATTTCTTTTTTATTTGTTTTTTTAGAAAATCACTGTCTGCTGAAAA
Organism: Anabrus simplex; assembly: GCF_040414725.1. NCBI lineage: Eukaryota > Metazoa > Arthropoda > Insecta > Orthoptera > Tettigoniidae > Anabrus > Anabrus simplex. The sequence continues at coordinate 36,868,436 of NC_090269.1, forward strand.
TATTATTCTCCAGTTTACAGCCTTCAACTTAATGTAAGCCTAAACTGTTAGTTAGTGTTTGAATAAAGGTCTTTGAGTTAAGGATAGCTAGGTTAGCTGTTAACAAACCAAGTAACTTTTGCAACCTTCATTGTTATTAGCATTTTACGATAGGAGGATTAGAAGTCGTAGACAAGGAAGAGGTTAATCTTGTAACTTCAAACTCACAACAATGTCTGACCTCTATAGGTTGAAACTTGGTTTCTTCTAAACATCGCAACTCTAGGCTAGCTGACTTTTCCTTTCATATCGTATTATTACATTTGCTTTTACGCTAGGTAATAAAGGTCTTTGAGTTAACCCGCCATCGGTATCATTGTTAGGTAGCCCCTAACAAAAACATTTCTTATTAAGAAAAGTTTTTTGGTTTAAGACTCAAACTTTTCAAACTCCAGGTATTCTCAAATGAGTTTATGAGTCACATGTTTTCCTTCGTTACGCGATATTCACGCACACGTGTCACGTGGAGGAGTGGGGGAAGTGCGTTCTGTCTGGAGTGTTAGTCCTCGCCTCGCTACGATACCGGCCGCGTCACAGGCAGTGTTAGGCGCATTCCAGCCTCGATACCTTTGGCGTCACAGCTTTTGCGTATTCCGTGCTGGTGTAATGTTTTAGTAAACAGTATCACAGTGAAATTATAATGGCTAATAGGCCTAGTGAATCTCTTATTTTGAGCTGGATTGAAGAATCTTGCCCTGGAAATCGTAAAGCCACATCTGTTGAGACGTGCTTTAGTCGATGTTCTGTCAATTGGTCTCAGAAATTCCATCAAAAATATCTTTGGACAAGAACTTCCCGTCAGAAATGCGACACCAGCAGCCCCAGGTAAGTATTGCTAACAATTCTCACTTCTCCATTTTTACAAGTATCTAATTGAACACTTTGTAAAACTTGTTTATAATCATTACCAAAAAAAGCTATGGTGTTTACTGTATATATTTTCAGACGTTCCCGGACGGAAACCAAGATGTGCCTACTCCCAGTTCGAAAAAACCGATTTACGTCAGCTCGCTGTGATGCGTGCAAACGCTCATCGTGCAAAGAGCACACTGGACTAAGAAAAGTAGTATGCAGTGAATGTTTTTCGTAAGAAGTTGAAAAAAATTAGTGAACAGGACAATGATACAAAATAATGAGGTTTACAAATCATGTTAACATTTGTTTTGTACTGTAATATGTATTTGTAATGCCAAGGATTTTTGTTACTATTCATAATATTTAGTAATAGTTATGTAAATTGATATAAATAGTTAACATAAAACCAGTCTGTTAAAACAAAATTATAATTACCTTCTAAAAGAACGAAAACAGTGTACGAGTCGAAATTATAGTAGCAAATATTTAGGTAATAAACAATTGTGGATATATACATATATGTAAGTATATATACTAAAAAAACAAATACTAGTATCATTTATTCAAACTGCCGAGAAGAGCTCGTATAAGAACTAAAATCATATACCAAGCCGATGTTAGGAAGCCCCTATACACGCTACCTCTCGCGTAAGTGCGGACAACGATACCGATGACGGGTTAGAGATAGCTAGGTTACCTGTTAACAAACCAAGTAACTTTTCTAACCTTCATTGTTTTTAGCATTTTGCGATAGAAGGATTAGAAAGAGTAGACAAAGAAGAGGTTAATCTTGTAACTTCAAACTTACGACAATGTCTGGCCTCAATAAGTTGAAACTTGGTTTCTTCTAAACATCGCAACTCTAGGCTAGCTGACTTAACAACAAGAGTGCTTCTACTTTGTTAGGTATAGAACATTCATCTCTCTCTGTCTGCTTTTCAAAACTCACGACAATGTATGACCTCTATAGGTTGAAACTTGGTTCCTTCCGAACATTGCAACTTTAGGCTAATCTCTATTGATAAATAGTTGTTCTCTTCAATCCTTCATGCTGGTTGATCGTTGTTAATTGAATTTTCGTTTTTTCCTTGCGACTCGAGGGAAGGATATTGAGTTACTACAGTTTTAACAACAAGAGTGCTTCTACTTTGTTAGGTATAGAATATTCATCTCTCTCTGTCTGCTTTTCAAAACTCACGACAATGTCCGACCTGTATAGGTTGAAACTTGGTTTCTTCCGAACATTGCAACTTTAGGCTAATCTCTATTGATAAATAGTTGTTCTCTTCAATCCATCATGCTGGCTGATCGTTAGTAATTGAATTTTCGTTATAGGTTGAAATTTGGTTTCTTCTAAACATCACAACTCTAGGATAGCTGACTTATCCCTTCATATCCTATTATTACATTTGCTTTTACGCTAGGTAATAAAGGTCTTTGAGTTAAAGATAGCTAAGTTACCTGTTAACAAACCAAGTAACATTTGCAACCTTCATTGTTTTTAGCATTTTATGATAGGAGGATTAGAAAGCGTAGACAAGGAAGAGGTTAATCTCGTAACTTCAAACTCACAACAATGTCTGACTTCAATAGGTTGAAACTTGGTTTCTTCTAAACATCGCAGCTCTAGGCTAGCTGACTTGTCCTTTCATATCGTATTATTACATCTGCTTTTACGCTAGGTAATAAAAGTCTTTGATTTAAAGATAGCTAGGTTAGCTGTTAACAAACCAAGTAACTTTTGTAACCTTCAAAGTTTTTAGCAGTTTACGATAAGAGGATTAGAAAGCGTAGACAAGGAAGAGGTTAATCTTGTAACTTCAAACTCACAACAATATCTGACCTCTATAGGTTGAAATTTGGTTTCTTCTAAACATCGCAAATCTAGGCTAGCTGACTTAACAACAAGAGCGCTTCTACTTTGTTAGGTATGGAACATTCATCTCTCTCCGTCTGCTTTTTAAAACTCCCAACAATGTCCGACCTCTATAGGTTGAAACTTGGTTTCTTCTGAACATTGCAACTTTAGGCTAATCTCTATTGATAAATAGTTGTTCTCTTCAAACCTTCATGCTGGTTGATCGTTATTAATTGAATTTTCGTTTTTTCTTTGCGACTCGAGGGAAGGATATTGAGTTACTATAGTTTTAACAACAAGAGTGCTTCTACTTTGTTAGGTATAGAAAATTCATCTCTCTCTGTCTGCTTTTCAAAACTCACGACAATGTCTGACCTTTATAGGTTGAAACTTGGTTTCTTCTGAACATTGCAACTTTAGGCTAATCTCTATTGATAAATAGTTGTTCTCTTCAATCCTCCATGCTGGTTGATCGTTTGTAATTGAATTTTCGTTATAGGTTGAAATTTGGTTTCTTCTAAACATCGCAACTCTAGGCTAGCTGACTTGTCCCTTCATATCCTATTATTACATTTGCTTTTACGCTAGGTAATAAAGGTCTTTGAGTTAAAGATAGCTAGGTTAGCTGTTAACAAACCAAGTAACTTTTGTAACCTTCATTGTTTTTAGCATTTTACGATAGGAGGATTAGAAAGCGTAGACAAGGAAGAGGTTAATCTCGTAACTTCAAACTCACAACAATGTCTGACCTCAATAGGTTGAAACTTGGTTTCTTCTAAACATCGCAACTCTAGGCTAGCTGACTTGTCCTCTCATACCGTATTATTACATTTGCTTTTACGTTAGGTAATAAAGGTTTTTGATTTAAAGATAGCTAGGTTAGCTGTTAACAAACCAAGTAACTTTTGTAACCTTCATTGTTTTTAGCGTTTTACGATAGGAGGTTAGAAAGCGTAGATAAGGAAGAGGTTAATCTCGTAACTAAAACACATGACAATGTCTGACCTCTATAGGTTGAAACTTGGTTTCTTCTAAACATCGCAACTCTAGGCTAGCTGACTTGTCCTTTCATATTGTATTATTGCATCTGCTTTTACGCTAGGTAATAAAGGTCTTTGATTTAAAGATAGCTAGGTTAGCTGTTAACAAACCAAGTAACTTTTGTAACCTTCATTGTTTTTAGCATTTTACGATAGGTAGATTAGAAAGCGTAGACAAGGAAGAGGTTAATCTTTTAACTTCAAACTCACAACAATATCTGACCTCAATAGGTTGAAACTTGGTTTCTTCTGAACATCCCAACTCTAGGCTAGCTGACTTGTCCTTTCATATCCTATTATTACATTTGCTTTCACGCTAGGCAATAAAGGTCTTTGAGTTACAGATAGCTAGGTTAGCTGTTAACAAACTAACTTCCCTTTCATATCCTATTATTACTATATGTAATACAAGTGCTGTGTATGTAAACATGAGAATGTGCTTTCAGGCAGTTACTGTTAACGAACTAAATTACTCTTATATCTTGTTATTACAGGTGCTTCTACACTTGATAATAAAATATCTTTGAGTCGCATGTTTGTAAAAAATAGCTAGGCTTGCTCATTGTTTCTAGCATTCGAGGATAGGAGTATTATAAAGCGTAGACAAGGAAGAGGTTAATCTTGTAACTTCAAACTCACAACAATGTCTAACCTCTATAGGTTGAAACTTGGTTTCTTCTAAACATCGCAACTCTAGGCTAGCTGACTTGTCCTTTCATATCCTATTATTACAAGTGCTTTTACGCTAGGTAATAAAGGTCATCGAGTTAAAGATAGCTAGGTTAGCTGTTAACAAACCAACTTGCCCTTTCATATCCTATCATCACAAGTGCTTCTACGCTACATTCATATATTTTTGTTCCTTTTTAGGCACAGCGACATCTCTGAAGAAAAGGTTTATACTGTTGCAATGTCGAAGAGTAAGCTATACATCAGTGAAAATCCTAAGCATAAGTTGTAGTATTTAATATATAATAAATAATGTAGAATTAGCATATTCTTTTATTTTAGATTAGGTATTACCTTCTCCTCCTACTACTCTTTCCTCTCGAAGAAGAATAAGAGCAAGAAAGAAGGTGTTGAGCAAATTCGTAAGTATGTTATCGTCTAGCTCAGTAAGTATGTTGAGAAGAGAATTTTTCTTTTTCTGAACAGCGTTTGATTCTAGTCCTGTAATGCAGTGTTCTACAACATCGAACTATAGTATGTATATGTTTTTGAACAGTAGTATGTGTTCAAGTCTAAACTTGCGCAATCTTGCTTTTGCAATGCATGTTCGATAGAGATGTACCTTGACAGAGGAAGAAGAGCAGCTTAGTAAGTATGTTGAGAAGAGATTTTTTATTTTTCTAAACAGTGCTTGATTCTAGTCATGCAATGCAGTGTTCTACAACATCAAACTATAGTATGCAATTCTAGTTGTAATAGGTTTTCTAACAGCAGTATGTGTTCAAGTCTAAACATGCATCACTGCAGTTACGTGATATGCATAAAGGTATTCTCAAACATCTCGTATCGTGTTCTATTCTAGTCTTGATCACTTATTTAGTGTTTTGAACGCTTCAATTAATGTTCTGATCACATGTTAAGGTTAACAACATCGAGTGCAGTGCACAATTCTAGTCTTGTTATGTTTTAATCTAATGTAATGTTCTAATCACATGTTGAAGTTAACAACACCGAATGCAGTGTTCGATTCTAGCCTCGTTAAGTTTTTCAATCATGCTTTCGCAATGCATGTTCGATAGAGATGTACCTTGACAGAGGAAGAAGAGCAGCTTAGTAAGTATGTTGAGAAGAGATTTTTCTTTTCTAAACAGTGCTTGATTCTAGTCATGCAATGCAGTGTTCTACAACATCAAACTATAATATGCAATTCTAGTTGTAATAGATTTTCTAACAGCAGTATGTGTTGAAGTCTAAACATGCATCACTGCAGTTACGCGATATGCATAAAGGTATTCTCAAACATCTCGTATCGTGTTCTATTCTAATCTTGATCACTTATTTAGTGTTTTGAACACTTCAATTAATGTTCTGATCACATGTTAAGGTTAACAACATCGAGTGCAGTGCACAATTCTAGTCTTGTTATGTTTTAATATAATGTAATGTTCTAATGACATGTTGAAGTTAACAACACCGAGTGCAGTGTTCGATTTTAGCCTTGTTATGTTTTTCAATCATGCTTTCGCAATACATGTTCGATAGAGATGTACCTTGACAGAGGAAGAAGAGCAGCTCAGTAAGTATGTTGAGAAGATAATTTTTTCTTTTCTAAACAGTGCTTGATTCTAGTCTTGCAATGCGGTGTTCTACAACATCAAACTATAGGTTTTCTAACAGCAGTATGTGTTCAAGTCTAAACATGCATCACTGCAGGTACGTGATATGCATAAAGGTATTGTCAAACATCTCGTATCGTGTTCTATTCTAGTCTTGATCACTTATTTAGTGTTTTGAACACTTCAATTAATGTTCTGATCACATGTTAAGGTTAACAACATCGAGTGCAGTGCACAATTCTAGTCTTGTTATGTTTTAATCTAATGTAATGTTCTAATGACATGTAGAAATTAACAACACCGAGTGCAGTGTTCGATTCTAGCCTTGTTATGTTTTTCAATTATGCTATCGCAATGCATGTTCGATAGAGATGTACCTTGACAGAGCAGGAAGAGTTCGCTTCTAGTCCTGCTTTGTTTTAATCTGATGTAATGTTCTAATCACGTGTGGAAGTTAACAACATCGAGTGCAGTGTTCGATTCTAGTCTTGTTATGTTTTACAATCACAGAGCAGGAAGAGCAGCTTAGTAAGTATGTTCAGAAGAGATTTTTTTCTTTCTAAACAGTGCTTGATTCTAGTCTTACAATGCGGTGTTCTACAACATCAAACCATAGTATGCAATTCTAGTTGTAATAGGATTTTTAACAGCAGTATGTGTTCAAGTCTAAACATGCATCACTGCAGGTACGCGATATTTGTGCTGTCTTGTGCATAACATCGCGTTGTAGGTTCGATAAAGCTTTGCCTTGACAGAGCAGGGAAAGAAAGGAGGTTATAACATTCGCTATCTTACGCAAGCTGTTCAGAACTGTAGTCTTGTTTTCTCTTAGAACAAAGGTATAAATTGACATGTTCTTTTAAATTGTCCACCACCAAAAAGAGTGTGGTACGGTGCTCTGTAGATTAAAGATGGCGGATGTGGAATTTGCCACCATCACATTTCAACTAAAGAGTGCGGCACGGTGCTTCCTTGATAAAAGATGGCGGATGACAGCTGACGAAATTGCTCGCAAGAGTGCGGCACGGTGCTCTTTAGATTAAAGATGGCGGATGACAGCTAACGAAATTACCCGCAAGAGGGTAGCACGGTGCTCTGTAGATTAAAGATAGCGGATGACAGTTAACGAAATTGCTCGCATGAGGGCAGCACGGTGTTCTGTGGTTTAAAGATAGCGGATGACAGCTGACGAAATTGCCTGCATGATAGCAGCACGGTGCTCTCTTGATTAAAGATGGCGGATGACAGCTGTGACGCAGAAATTGCCCGCATGAAGGCAGCACGGTGCTCTGTAGATTAAAGATGGCGGATGACAGCTGAAGAAATTGCCCGCATGATAGCAGCACGGAGCTATGTTGATTAAAGATGGCAGATGACAGCTGTCAAAAAAGCACGTGGATTTGTTTCCAAAACAAGAGCATGCAGAACTTGCCTCCACCACATTTCAAAGGTAAGTAACTGAAGAGTGCAGCACGGTGCTCTCTTGATTAAAGATGGCGGATGACAGCTGTCAAAAAACCATGTGGGTTTGTTTCCAAACGAGAGCACGTGGAAATTTGCCGCCACCACATTTCAAAGGTAAGTAACTGAAGAGTGCAGCACTGTGCTCTCTTGATTAAGGATGGTTGATGACAGCTAACTGAACTTTTTAAATTGCCCGCTACTACGTGCTTAAGGTAGTAGCCATAAAGAGAGCAGCACGGTGCTCTGTATATTAAAGATGGCGGATGACAGCTGACGAAATTACCTGCAAGAGGGCAGCACGGTGCTCTCTTGATTAAAGATGGCGGATGGCAGCTGTCAAAAAAGCACGTGGCTTTGTTTACCGATTCAAATTTCGCGCTAGTAAGGTTATGTTGGCAGCACTTATGTTTTGGCCCGTCAAGATGGCAGCACTGAGGTTTGCGATACGTTGTTGTCTGTCAAAAAGCACGTGGATTTGTTTACCAATTCAAATCTCGCGCTAGTTAGGTTAAGTTGGTACCACTAAGGTTTAGGCTCGTCAAGATGCCAGTTCTAGGTTAGCGATAGCGATGCGTTGTTGACGATGACAGCTGTCAAAAAGCACGTGGCTTTGTTTACCAATTCAAATTTCCCGCGGGAGGTGGAGCGGACCCCTGGGAAGGCCTCCCGGGAGGAGGAGGTGGAGCGGCCCCCTGTGAAGGCCCCTCGGGAGGTGGAGGCGGAGGAGGCCGCTGGGAGCCGGAGGTGGAGGTGGCGCCTGAACTCTCCCATTATACTACTCATATAATATCGCGTATTGTGTCCGGCAACCGTTTACTACTGTGTGTTTATTTTCCTCCTTATTTAACCTTTTGTTTCGTGCAGATTCGTCACAGGTAAAGATAATGATTGTTTTATTGCCTTTACCATCACTCTTCTTTGATAATTATTTCAACGATCGAGTGCACAGGAGCAACACGTAGAGTGTTTTCTTAGATGAAGTTATTGTAGTTTACTAAATAACCACGAACTTCTTACCTTCTGTTGCACTTATCTAGTTCCAGTATGGTTCATACAACACACTACACCCAGTATTGAGAAGTGCTGGAGCAGCGTTGTATTATAGAGATCTAATGGTATGTTGCCAACTTCACACCCCCTCATATACCGGCACCAAGGTGACCATTTTCTGTGTTCTGTTAAAGGATAATTATCTTTTTCCACGAAAATATTTTCGATATATTTTATGAGATTTATACTGTCTTAGCAAATGCCACGGGATAGTCACCTAATAGCGTGTGGGGCCTCCTCTGGCCCCGCGAAGTGAAGTGAGACGCCATGGAAGTGAGTCGACAAGGCCCTGGTAGACCTCTGGACGCAGCTGACACCAAATCGTTTGCAGAGCGGCCGCCAATGCCGGTCTGTTCGTGGGTGCAGGATCCATGGCAGGGAGCCTGCGTTCCAGGACATCCCAGATATGCTCCATAGGGTTCATATCGGGGCTCCTGCGTGGCCATGGCAATCAATCAATCAATCAATACTGATCTGCATTTAGGGCAGTCGCCTAGGTGGCAGATTCCCTATCTGTTGTTTTCCCAGCCTTTTCCTAAATTATTTCACAGAAATTGGAAATTTATTGAACATCTCCCTTGGTAAGTTATTCCAACCCCTAACTCCCCTTCCTATAAATGAATATTTGCCCCAGTTTGTCCTCTTGAATTCCAACTTTATCTTCGTATTGTGATCTTTCCTAATTTTATAAACGCCACTCGAACTTATCCGTCCACTAATGTCATTCCACGCCATCTCTCCGCTGACAGCTCAGAACATACCTCTCAGTCGAGCAGCTCTCCTTCTTTCTCTCAATTCTACCCAGCCCAAACTTTGCAATATTTTTGTAACGCTATTCTTTTGTCGGACATCACCCAGAACAAATCGGGCTGCTTTTCTTTGGATTTTTTCCAGTTCTTGGATCGGGTAATCCTGGTGAGGGTCCCGTACACTGGAACCACACTCTAGTTGGGGTCTCACCAGAGACTTATATGCCCTCTCCTTTACATCCTTACTACAACCCCTAAACACACTCATAACCATGTGCAGAGATCTGTACCCTTTACTTACAATCCCATTTATTTGATTACCGCAATGAAGATCTTTCCTTATATTAACACCTAGATACTTACTATGATCCCCAAAAGGAAATTTCACCCCCATCAACGCAGTAATTAAAGCTGAGAGGACGGAGCTCTATAGCTGCAGTCGCTTAAGTGCGGCCAGTATCCAGTATTCGGGAGATAGTAGGTTCGAATCCCACTGTCGGCAGCCCTGAAAATGGTTTTCCGTGGTTTCCCATTTTGACATCAGGCAAATGCTGGTTCTGCACCTTAATTAAGGCCACGGCCGCTTCCTTCCCACTCCTAGCCCTTTCCTGTCCCATCGTCGCCGTAAGACCTATCTGTGTCGGTGCGACGTAAAACAACTAGCAAAAAAAACTGAGAGGACTTTTCCTATTTGTGAAACTCACAACCTGACTTTTAACCTCGTTTATCAACATACCATTGCCTGCTGACCATCTCACAACATTTTCGAGGTCACGTTGCAGTTGCTCACAATCTTGTAACTTATTTATTACTCCATAGAGAATAACATCATCCGCAAAAAGCCTTACCTCTGATTCCACTCCTTTACTCATATCATTTTTATATATATATATATAAGAAAACATAAAGGACCGATAATACTGCCTTGAGGAATTCCCCTCTTAATTATTACAGGGTCAGATAAAGCTTCACCTACTCTAATTTTCTGAGATCTATTTTCTAGAAATATAGCAACCCATTCTGTCACTCTTTTGTCTAGTTCAATTGCACTCATTTTTGCCAGTAGTCTCCCATGATCCACCCTATCAAATGCTTTAGACAGGTCAATCGCGATACAGTCCATTTGACCTCCAGAATCCAAGATATCTGCTATATCTTGCTGGAATCCTGAAAGTTGAGCTTCAGTGGAATAACCTTTCCTAAAACCGAATTGCCTTCTATCGAATCAGTTATTAATTTCACAAACATGTCTAATATAATCAGAAAGAATGCCTTCCCAAAGCTTACATACAATGCATGTCAAACTTACTGGCCTGTAATTTTCAGCTTTATGTCTATCACCCTTTTCTTTATACACAGGGGCTACTATAGCAACTCTCCATTCATCTGGTATAGCTCCTCCGACCAAACAATAATCAAAAAAGTACTTCAGATATGTACTACATCCCAACCCATTGTCTTTAGTTTATTCCCAGAAATCTTATCAATTCCAACCGCTTTTCTAGTTTTCAACTTTTGTATCTTATTGTAAATGTCATTGTTATCATATGCAAATTTTAATACTTCTTTCGCCTTAGTCTCCTCCTCTATCTGGACATTATCCTTGTAACCAACAATCTTTACATACTGCTGACTGAATACTTCTGCCTTTTGAAGATCCTCACATACACACTCCCCTTGGCAGTCGTTGGACCTCCGCTGCATGTTGCTTGAAACACCGCAGAACCGTGTGGGCGCTGGAAGACCAAAAATGGGTGAAGATGGTCTCCGAGCAGCTCAAAATACCGCGTACCATTCAAAGTCTCTTCCAGAACAACTAGGGGGCCCATTCTGTACCAGGAAAATGCGCCCCAGACCATAACAGAGACACCAGCGACCTGGACCACACCTTCGAGGTAGGCGAGATCCATCGCTTTATGTGGTCTGCGCCATACACGGTGCCTCCCACCGGCATGGTGCACTTGAAATCGTGATTCGTCCGAACATATCACGTTACGCCATTTTTCCAGTGTCCATCCATGGTGACTGGCGACAAATTCGCGTCATTGTGCCCGATGACGTTGGGTTAACTGTGGCAACCGTGTGCGGCGCCGTCTCCCAAACCCCATAGAACCCATGTTCCTACGGATTGTCCACTGGGAGACGTGTCTAGCACGGCCTGTGTTGAATTGAGCCGTGATTTGTTACACGTTTGCCTGTCTGTCACTATTGAAAATCCGTCTCAGATGTCGCCGGTCACGGTCATCGATTGTGGCTGGACGGCCGGTCGTTCGTCTGTTGTGGACGGTGACACCAGCATTCAACCATTCACCATACACCCTGGACACGGTTGATCATGTGAAGCCAAATTCCCGCACCACTTCTGAAATCGCACTTCCCATCCGTCGGGCACCGACCACCATACACCGCTCGACGACGACGACGTTCCATATTACACTTGTCACATGCACATCCACTGATCACAAGGTCTCCTATACAACTGCCGTTGGCACAAGGGGCGTGTGGTGCGCAGACAACACACCTGCGCATCAGTGCTCCGCTATCCCATGACATTTGCTCAGTCAGTGTAAATACTATAGCGAATGCATTAACGAACTCATTTTCGAATTGTTGAGTACAGAAAGAACATCACGACGATATCAAACAACAGAACTAGTAGCATGTATGTAACGCGACCATCATCACGACATGATGTTGCTACTAAATCATATGTGGCTGAAAAATGTTAATTATTAAAAATTACGTAACATCAACATCTGACGGAAATTTAAGTTTCCAAGGGAAACGGCTGAAGGACGTTGCCAATCCTATAAACATGCGGGATGCTTGTAAAAACTTATATCTTAAAAACGTCAAGGACAGTATTAATAAGGAAGAAATACAGCATGACATGTTAGATCCTAAAAATGAAATACATGGCATATGTGAATTAGATGAAGATTCAGTTGATTTTAAGAACAAAAGGCTGAAAGGAATAGCTCCAGCGATAAATGGAAACGAAGCAGCTTCGCTTAACGAAATGCGTACACACACTGATAATGTGCAGAGAAATTTAGAGACACAAGTTAATGACGTTTCAGCACGCATAGAATATGTTGACTCGCTTAAACGTGATATTGTGGAAGATCACCTTCCTCCGATTGACAATAAACTCAACATGAACAACAAGAGAATATCGGGTGTTGCAGATCCAGAAGAGGAACAAGATGCAATATCACTTTTATTTTTAGAAAAGCACACAAAAGGTAGGTTACTTCAATTGAATGACGATGGATCAATAGATATGCAAAATAAATGAGTATCGAACATCAGCAAACCTATTCATTCGACCGATGCGATCAATAAAGCATACCTGGAAAAACATTCAGCAGAACTCGAAAAACTGAAGAATGAAATAAGCAATCAACAGAAATTCAACGTTAATGTGGGTGGCACGTTGAGTATGGAAAATAAGCGAATTACTGACGTACATAATCCGTTAAATGAGGAAGATGTTGCAAATAAAATCTTTGTAGAACAGGATGCGGCTACGCGGAGAAAAGTTTACAAGTTAAAACGTGTCTTATCTAAACTTCAGGAAAAGTACCTACCAGTAGAATCTAACGGAGAATTAAATATGTGGAATAAATGAATTTTAAATGTTATTCTCCTATTCACGAGCAAGACGTTGTTAACAAAATGTATTTAGAAACGTTTGCTACTGAAAAGAAGAGTTTGAAATGATGAAAAAGAACTGCAAAATAAACAAAAAAGCTCTTTATCAAATTAGTGGTCTACAATCAAATCAGTCACCAATATATATGCTACATAATAGCCGTCTTATGTATAAGCTTCCATACACAGGTACACTAACACCATTAACAGTTTCACTGGAACCTTTCCCACCGTCCCCCATGACTCATGGGACCATGTGACAACCAACCAACCCTTTCGGGTCACGAACACATGGGACCATGCTCCACGGAAGTCGATAGTCAAGGGACCTTTTCGGCCTGTGACGATTTCCCCTCATTGGGATTGTATATTTAATCCACTCACATGAGAAGTTACCGGCCATGCGGCTCAGCTAGGTCAGAGCTACTCTTCCGTTCCTGAGGTCTGAACACGGACACCCCAGGGCCGAAGACCGTTCGCGGCATATAAAGGCTATCATACATAAACTATCTTAAAGGCCTACAATGAACGGAAGAGGATTCTGGATGCATGTTTTTCGGTATAGATAAGCACGAAATAGTCTAGAACAATTTACTATTCACTCGGTGAAATATACAAAATTTACATACACTCTTGATACTTATTACACAATTGATATAAGCAATCACTTATTTCAGCAGCGGAAAAATCCGTGCTGCCATTGACATCAGCTGTTACCTCCACATTCCACAGACAAAATCTATGTGGACGGCAACGTTAGCTGGTACTATCTCTAACCCAATAAATTTTCCTTTTTGACACAGACGTTAATATCCATATCCCTCTCTACCAAAACAGAGAATAACCGAGAGGTTGTTAATATGATCTCACTTTTTTCACATACTATCACTTTGAATTGCCTGTGCCCTACATTGCTTACAAAATTACTACATTGGTTTGGATGTATGCTGCACAGATTGTTTTGTGTATTATCGCGATTGTTTTGTGCGTGCTATCACCCGGTTTACCATAAACCACTGAGTACGACATACACAATAAAATGGCCCTACCATATTCACAAAGACAAAACAAGCCATGTTTCCCCCAATGCGAGTATTCCATGGGACTGAATCCCGTATTACACGTTAAAATCTATTTACACAAAAGAAAAATGTCCTCTTTTTGAATGGTCGGCTAACTTAAGGTATCAATAAAGTAAATATTACAATAGGTTTAATCCGAATATATCAGAAATCCATCACTAAATCACGGAAAAGAAAAATAAATGGACTCAAGTCTTCCATAAAATTAAACACAGACTTGAAAAACGAACTATCACTTGCAATCACTACCAGTGGACTTTCACGAAGTCTAGATTCAAATCGACATCCATTACAAGTAAACAAAAACACATCCTAGAAAAGAAATATATCAAACACATGTATCAATAAATACAATGGCTGTAGTTGATCCGTTGTAACCCGCTATCTTAACGAGCTGTTGATCCCTGCTGTGCTCACACGAGGTTTGAACCTGAGACTCTGGTCGTCTCCATCCAAGGCACTGTAATCAAGCCCTAATTAGTCTAATCATGTATAGAACAGTCATGACAAAAATAAACATCTATATTGCTCTGAGGGTCATGGTCTACGGCGTGGCAATTAAAGAACTTGCTGTCTTTATTCTCAAAAGAAAACAGACTGTTGGTTCGACCAACCTTTCTGCTTGTATCTATTCCTCCCTGTTCCAGACTCTCCCCCTCTCAGCCATAACTCACGGCTGACACTCGTCCCACTGTCCGGAGACTAAAGACACTATTCAACCTGCTTCCCGCTAGGATTTTTTTTGTGTCCATCAAATTAATTCATTCGAAACTGGCACATTTTATTCAATGCTCGGGCCAGCCCAGATACATTCAGTACACGAGAATCATTTCTCAAATTCGACCGTTAATTCACATCTCATTCTCTCATATCTCTGGAGGTCTGGAGTTCGACTCGTATCTTCTCTCCTTCCAAAAGTCCACCATCCGTCAGCCACTGACCACAGCAATATTCCTATTTCTCCGCCTCTGAGGCGAGAGTGTGTACCTATCAGATACTACCCTATTGCTCGAAATCTATCGGTATAAATCATCAATCAAAATACTTTCAGTAAAATAATAATAATAATAATAATAATAATAATAATCCTCTAACCTGTTGCTTGAAATGTATCGGTATCAAAACACTGATCAAGTCACATTAAGAAAATAATAATAATAATAATAATAATAATAATAATAATAATAATAATAATAATAATAATAATGATAATAAAATAAAAATTAATTTAAGTTATTAAATTCTGCCAAACCACTAACAGACCTTCTACGTGTAACCTCACTAGTGTAGTGGAGGACAGGGGTTCAAACCTCGGCACTTCCTTGAACATCTTCAGTTACAGCCAAAACTTATATTACCATGCAACAAAACTACTATTTCTATCTTTACGAACATAGTGCTGATTCTAGCCCAAGTCTTTCCTTTTATACGGGCACTTGTTGATGATTCTGTCACCTCGCTAATCCCTGCGTAACTTAGGCAATTGCTCAGATGAGATCTACATCATTAATCTACATAGCATTCTACTCCTTTTCCCCCTCAATTCCTTCTCAGCACTAAATAAACAAAATATGATAACATGCAAATATAGCCACTAAAAGGGGTCCCATAGTCTATACACTAACATAGGATCACTCCCTTCACATATCTAATTAATTGAAACCAAAATGAATAAAAGGATGCCCTACCATTCTATGCGGATTTAGCCTATTTAATCATGTTATTTATAACCCTATCCTTCATTACCGTTATTTACAAAGGGAAATACTAGCATTGGAATAGAAACATAACTTTGTACTCAACGGTTGATGTCTTCGGCCTCCTCCGAAGGTTCCGGAGGCCTACCCATGTTGGATTACTCCATGGCGCCGGATCCTGGAGTCCTGGAGTTCAGAAGTTCCATATCTTGTCTCGCGTAATCCATTTTAGTAGCACACGGATCACTGAAATCAGATTGTAATTTACACAATTTATCGATTTCTTGCTCACGTGTCACCATTCACTCCTACTACTTCTTTGTCTACCCACTGACAGTTACATGGAGATGAATATACCGGCTACTTTCAGCTAGTCTACCTCAATTGCACTGCTAATACGGGCATTCCCAGCATCCACATGATGCAGAATTTTCTATCCCTATCTTCTGTATGTTTTAATAGTTCAGGAACACTTCACACTGCCTGTTAATCAGTTAATAATCTAACCTGCGCTTTGTCCAGAAAACAGAGTTGATTTTAGACAGTTCTTTGTCTCTACCCTACCTATTTCGCAAAGGTCTTTGAATACTGTGATTCTGTCCCTCTCACTAGTTCGTTCTTACGGCTATTGATTGTCAATCTACGAGAGCGTTCTCCTACATAAGTCCTGCGTCCTATCATGTAGTCGTTGCTATACAAATCCTACTTCACATTTCACGAAGTCTTAGTCTATTTTGCAACCGATATCTTGAGTACATCTCATTACCATAATCTTCTGTCGCCTATCACAAATTATAAGCGAAAAAACTGAAAATTTTCACTCCCGCTTTGTTCACATAGTACACAAAGGAGTGGTAATTCGATAGCGAACCGGCCGTCGTTTCCCGTCGAAAGCTCCTCACCGAATGCTGCAGCTCCTTAGGAAGTGCAAAAACTTATACTGGACCCGGCAGTAGGGGCGGCTAACGAGATCATCCCCCTCTCTTATTTCGACTGCTCCTGGATAAACCAGCCTGTCGAAATTAGCAGTACGCTAGACTGTGTGACTTGGTTATGCACAAGTGCGCTAAGTCATGCGGAGTTGAATATGTTCGGCGGATCCGCAGTAATTAATTAATCAGCTTGAAAGGGAAGTAGGGAGTCCCCGAAGGCATCTGGCTTTTCACTAGGCGTACGTACGCTAACGACGTTATATAAGTTGTTTACCAACGCCTTTCGCCTGGAGAGTATTTTCTATCCGAACTCCTGATTTTATAATTCCACCAAAAACCAGCACACTGCTCTAACGGGTGCAGTTTTGTTAATCAAGCCTTATTTACGCCGAAAATACATTAAATTTAGCCCGATCGCTTTGGCATCGCTGTACGCTGGCATTTGTTTTCCAATATGGAGTCGCTAAATAGTGTTCTTCTGCTGCTTCTTCTCTGACGTGGGCCTAGTTCGGGGATTCTTTAAGCCACCCAGTGGGCGGGTGAGGCGCCTCTCTGGCGGGCCTCCTATTGTACAACGTGAAGCTACTCCCAACATCCACACAAAGAAAGCTTGCTGCCTGCTTCCTTACCAAGCATATCACTTGAAATAAATATTAATTGTGCCAATACGGTCACATCACCTAGTTCACTGGTATATGCGATTATTAATCATGTGAACAAGCCAATCGAATTAGAAGAAGGTGCACCAATTGCTGTAAAGGAAGGTGATGAAATTCAATTCCGCCTAAAAAATCCAGAGCAATGGAATACTAATGATCTTCAGCTCCATATACTACTCTTTGAATATACTATATATGAATAAAAATGGATGTTTAACTTCAGTTAGAAAAATTCAGGCGAACATTAAGGCAAAAAGTTGTGTAAAAATAAATTAGGTAAATTAAGAAAAGATGTAAAAAATATAACTCTCTCCAAGCAGATATGGCATTAAACCAATTAAATTTAGAAGAAACATTTAAACTAATAACTGAACCATTAAATAAGCTGAATCTGCTTACAGTCAACTTGAATGGATTAAATGCAAAGAAAAATCGAAAATTAAATAGTGATATAAGTTAGGAAGAAAAATCTGAAGACGCTCTAGTAAACATGAAACAACTCTCCTGCAAAACAATCTTAACCCACAATTAATACACAAAGCTGATAGAATATTTGGGATACGAGTAGTTAGTGGAGAACACTATTAAGAAGTAAAAAGTACTGTTTCACGATAACAATCTCATAATTGACAATTACAACTATCCATTAATCGAACGTCTCCTTGAATTAATATTTCAGAAAGTTCCAGACGCAAACTCGTATGATGATAATGATTTGGCAGCATACGGGAGGGACGAAGTCGCTCAAATTTCAAAAAGTTATCAAGTCACTAGTAGAAGATGCAAGAATAAAAACAGAACGAACGCACCAGAAAATTTAAAGGTACTCAAATACAAACCTGCAGAAAGAGGAACAAAATCGCACGAAAACGAAATCTTGTCAATCGAAGAACTTCGAAAGTGTTTTATTGAATAAATGCACACTGCGTGAGACGAATTCCATTCGCAAATGGATTCTCTAAGGATATATCAGTAACCTACGAAATTGAATAAGAGGACAGAAGGAGCAATTGGCAATAACTACCTATAAACAGCCTTCGATTTAAGAAACGAATAGACGACACAGAACGAATTATTTTACCCATACTTTATGAACAAAATCAGAGAAAAAATAGCGAAAGAACTCCACGCTCCACTACCAAAGAATTTTGAAAGACGGGGTGTAATTGCAAGAAGAAAGGCAACCTTCACCAGGCTGATCTTGTTGATATGTCATTATTTTCGAAAGTTAATAATGGATATAAATGCATGTTGATTGTAACTGATGTTTATTCAAAGTATGCCTAGGCAGTTACACTTAAAACAAAACAGGAAAAGAAGTACCGTAGTAGAAAATCTGGAACGTATCTATTCAAAATGTAAACGCTTTCCGAAACATCTTCAAACTGACAGAGGAAAGGAATTTTATAATAAGATTTTTCAACAGTAGATTACAAAAAGAAAAATTGAACACTATTCGACAGGGAGCAGTTTGAAGGTAAGCGTAGTTGAACGCTTCAATCGAACACTGAAGCAGTGGATGTGGCAGAAATTCTCTGCATGTAGTTCTTACCACTGACTTCGTATGCTACAAAAACTAGTACTAATCGGAAACATCGAACGATTGGAATGAAACCTATAGAATACACAAATGATCTTCAACAACTTGCAAATTTGTAAAAATTGCGAGAAATAAAAAAAAGAGGTGTTCTTATCCACCAACATTTAAAGTAGGTGACGTAGTACGAATAAGTAAAATCAAGCGATATTTATCAAAGGGTTATACTCCTAATTGGAGTAATGATTTATTTACTGTAACAAAATTAAAAGAAAAATTACCGAGATCTTTCTTGCTTCACGACTATCAAAAGAAACCGATATATGTAGCGTGCTATGAACAAGAACTGAAGAAGATAAAACTTCCTAGAATATACTTAATAGATAAAATTTTACGCAGAAGAGGCAACCAAATATTAGTATCTTGGTAGGGATTCGACGCCACACATATTTCATGGATTCACAAAGAATATGTATTCTAAAAAGTATCGGCGGTAAGTACGCTAATATAATATTAATTGTTTACGCTTCTACGCCAATGTCTACTAGATTTACCTACTTATAGTATTCTCCCTCTCAAGAAACAACAGTGTTTGTTTTGTACACTTCTACTCTATTGTCTACTACTAGATTTACCTACTTATAGTAATCTCTCTCTCTATTGTTGCAGAATTCTCTCACTCAAGAAACGGTAGTGTTTGTTTTGTTGGTGTCGACGTAGCGCTTTACCTCAATTAAGAAAATATTTTCATCTCAACTATACGTAATTAATTCAAGACATTTATGTAGCATATGTCGTATTAAATTATATAACGTTTTAAGTCTACTTATTTATTTCCCGATAAACAATCACTACCGCGCGGGTTGACCATGTAGTTACGAGGCGCACAGCTATAAGCTTACATCCGGGGTATAGTAGATTCGAACTCTCGGCTGTCAGCGGGCCTAAAGATAGTTGTCTACGGTTTAATGTTTTCACGCCAGACAAACACCGTAGGCTGTACAATAATTATAACCACGCTCGCGTCTTTCCTACTCCTACACCTATCTGTGTTGGTGCAAAGTAAAATAAGAAAATAGACTAAAGATGACTAAAATAAAGAAATAACATTTTATTATCCTAGATTAGATTGCCTTTCTTCTTTCTTTCCTGAGAAGAAGAAAGAAAGAAAGAAAGATAAGATTCTTTCTTTCAAAATAAAAGTAAACAAATCTCATTTACAATTACGTATAAGGGTAGGAATAACTTTAATCCTCCTCCTTCTTCCCCTATGTAGAAAGGAAAAATAACGTAGAATTAAGTAAAAAGAAATAAAAAGAAAGAAAAGAAAGATTATTTCTTTCAAAATAAAGCATATTTACACTCACCTATAAGGGTAGGAGAACATTTAATCCTCCTTCTTCTTCTTTTGCTTCGTCTCCTTCCTCTATATCTAAAGGAAAATTAATGTAGAATTAAAGAAGCTTGTTTTCCCCTATCGCACAATGCACCTCTTCCGACATCTCTTCCAAAAATTGTATACTTCCGCGAAATTGAACTGCACGCGAAGTACACTGACTGACAGAGCAAATGCAACACCATGAAGGAGTGGTCAGAACTTTATGCCAATTGCAGGGTAGACTGACGTCACTGAGGTATGCTCATGATGTGAAATGCGCCGCTGTGCTGCGCACGTAGCGAACGATTAATGGGACACGGCGCTGGCGAATGGCCCACTTCGTACCGTGATTTCTCAGCCGACAGTCATTGTAGAACGTGTTGTCGTGTGCCACAGGACACGTGTATAGCTAAGAATGCCAGGCCGCCGTCAACGGAGGCATTTCCAGCAGACAGACGACTTTACGAGGGGTATGGTGATCGGGCTGAGAAGGGCAGGTTGGTCGCTTCGTCAAATCGCAGCCGATACCCATAGGGATGTGTCAACGGTGCAGCGCCTGTGGTGAAGATGGTTGGCGCAGGGACATGTGGCACATGCGAGGGGTCCAGGCGCAGCCCGAGTGACGTCAGCACGCGAGGATCGGCGCATCCGCCGCCAAGCGGTGGCAGCCCCGCACGCCACGTCAACCGCCATTCTTCAGCATGTGCAAGACACCCTGGCTGTTCCAATATCGACCAGAACAATTTCCCGTCGATTGGTTGAAGGAGGCCTGCACTCCCGGCGCCCGCTCAGAAGACTACCATTGACTCCACAGCATAGACATGCACGCCTAGCATGGTGCCGGGCTAGAGCGACTTGGATGAGGGAATGGCGGAACGTCGTGTTCTCCGATGAGTCACGCTTCTGTTCTCTCAGTGATAGTCACCGCAGACGAGTGTGGCGTCGGCGTGGAGAAAGGTCAAATCCGGCAGTAACTGTGGAGCGCCCTACCGCTAGACAACGCGGCATCATGGTTTGGGGCGCTATTGCGTATGATTCCACGATACCTCTAGTGCGTATTCAAGGCACGTTAAATGCCCACCGCTACGTGCAGCATGTGCTGCGGCCGGTGGCACTCCCGTACCTTCAGGGGCTGCCCAATGCTCTGTTTCAGCAGGATAATGCCCGCCCACACACTGCTCGCATCTCCCAACAGGCTCTACGAGGTGTACAGATGCTTCCGTGGCCAGCGTACTCTCCGGATCTCTCACCAATCGAACACGTGTGGGATCTCATTGGACGCCGTTTGCAAACTCTGCCCCAGCCTAGTACGGACGACCAACTGTGGCAAATGGTTGACAGAGAATGGAGAACCATCCCTCAGGACACCATCCGCACTCTTATTGACTCTGTACCTCGACGTGTTTCTGCGTGCATCGCTGCTCGCGGTGGTCCTACATCCTACTGCGTCGATGCCGTGCGCATTGTGTAACCTGCATATCGGTTTGAAATAAACATCAATTATTCTTTCGTGCCGACTCTGTTTTTTCCCCAACTTTCATCCCTTTCGAACCACTCCTCCTTGGTGTTGCATTTGCTCTGTCAGTCAGTGTAATTAAATTTTTGGAGGAGGAAGAGTGTAAGTGGGGGTTATCTCGATCGGAAATTATATACCATTACAAACTAACGAAGAGCTGAAATTCCTCGTTAGTTAGTTCTCTTATACTATTTAGGACAACCCGTTCGAACGGACCCTCTACTTCAGGGCCTCTCAGGGTGCGTGCACTGTGCACCGTGAAAAAGACGACTTCGCTTGGTTGACCAGAGTACAGACCACCAATCCTCGATTTGGAGCAATAGCGCTGTCTCTCTCTTTCCCCACGTGTGCCTCGCTCGCCTCCACTGTCTCCCTCTTTCTCACTTGCTCCGTAGCGCTCCAAGTCCAAGCCGAGTTGAGCTGAGCTTATCCGAGTAGCCCAGAGACGAAGCGTTGCTCCGAGCCGAGCCGAGCGGGACCGATGAACTGTGCACAGGAACTCAGCGCCGCTGTCTGCACGCGTGAAATTTTTGGCCTTTTGAGAGGCCCTGCTCTGCTTCATTAATTGGACGTTCTTCGCACTCTTCTTTTATTCGTAATATCTCTAGTAAGATGGAGAGTTTTACAAACAGAGCTCTGTATACGATCATGGTGAACTCACTTCGAAAACACACAGTGTTGTAATTTCAACAACGAATCACGCACTTTATATACACGTAAAACGGGGACACGTATTTTCAAAACTGCTTTCTAAAACCTAGCGGGCACAACATCTCAACTTTCGAGTTCACAGTGTGCTAACATTTCGGCAATATGTTCATATTTTTGCTTGCCCGCAGGGATACAGACTGGTCAACATTCGGCTACACGTGTTAACGTACATTCCTTGCGACACGTTGACCTCTACGGGCTTGGTAAAACACTCGTCTGCAGCTTCCTGTCTAGAACACTTTCATGACGTACCGAACTGTGTGTCTGGCGATCGCACAGATGTGTAGTGGTGATTTTTTACACACAACTAACTCGCGTCGACCTCTTACGGGTTGGTAGAATGTCGCTCGCTCAACACCTGGCTTGATTTTCGCGACGAAACGAACTGACTGTCTGGCGTTCTGTTCAAACATATGTGTACTAGATCATTTTTGTACACACAAACTCGAATCTGCTAATATTAAATAATATAATCTCACACCTAGCATTAATATATAACAAGCGAATTCGCTCACACCTTTAGTTGGACATCCAGAAGAAAGTAGGTTCGAACCACACTGTTGCCAGCCCTAAAATAGTTCTCTGTGGTTTCCTATTTTCACACCAGGCAAATGCCAGGGGGTTTACCTTAAGGCTACGGGCGCATCCTTCAAACTCCCTACTCCTTTCCTCTCCTATCGTCACCATAAGACCTGTCTGTGTCGGTGTGACGTAAAGCCAATTGTAATCTACCATTAAACGTGTGTGAATAAATAGGAAAGTATCCTCACCGTTGCCATCTGTGTGTTTAGAAAATGTTGAAGATTATGGATCGTCAACAAGTGAAGAATGAGCTTCGGGAGAAAAAACGCAGAAACTATCACCAAACACAGCTGTAAACGCGAAGTATGTACACCGAACATCAAGCCTGATGCGTTACGTACTATCTATTCCTCACTAGTAAGTGATGCTTCGGTAGGTTACTTGGAATGCCACAACATCTAATTAATTATTTACCATCTGGGTTTCTCTCATACATGGGCGCCCGCAGGATCTTTTCCAGGGGGGGGAGCACATTAACAATTTTCTTGAATATAAAATATAAAAACCAATATAACGTCAGCAACATTAAATTGTTTACAGAAACTTCCAGTTATAACATATGCTAGCTGACTGTCAGTAATTTCAGTTTATGAAATAATCTAGTATGATATTAAACAATTGAACATCAACATCTTTAGAATTCCAGGGGGGGGCAAGTACCCCCCCTTGCCCTCCCTTGCGGGCGCCCATGCTCTCATAGTATGCTGCTCACGACGTAGATTTTGCTTGGGGAAAAACTACCATTCTACACAAAGGCTTTACTCGAGGTAGCCCCATGCCGTCGTTGCCAACGCCACTACAATCCTCGTGGAGATAGTGGAGATGATTTTGACGGTGCGAATCCAATGATTAAGGAATGCGAACCCTGTAGGAAAGAATTTAGAAATGTATTTTGAACAAAAAGTAAATAAAACAATGTGATGTACTACATTATTAGAATAGCTTGAATATAATGATTCTTCCTTCCTTTCATGCATACACGTCCTCTCACTTTTTAACTGTCTTTTTTCCGTTGACAACCGGGCGTGTTAGCCGTGCGGTTACGACCGCGCAGCTGTGAATTTGCATCCGGGAGATAGCAGGAGTTTGAACCCCCCTTGTCGCCAACCCTGAAGATAAGTTTTCCCCATTTTCACACCAGGCAAATGATGAGGTTTTACCTTACCTGAGACCCCACGTTCGCTTCTTTCTGTGCCTTTCCTATCGCCATAAGTCCTATCTGTGTCGGTGCGACATAAAAAACTGTACAGAAACTCCGTTGACAAAATTATCCAACATGAAGATTTACGTCTGGATGCCCTTCCTTACACCAACATGAACAGTTCGAGCGCTAATTAAGATAAAATAAACGCTCATAAATAATAATAGGTAAGTAGGTAGAAACAATTCTGTAAATAAGAATTGTAAGAACTGACCACTTTATTTACACTCAATAGAGTTCATCCCCACTCGTAGAGTTGGGGTGTGTAGCACGGTTAGCCTGCTCGCTCTTACATTAGCCTTCAGTAAAGGATACAAAACAAGAAACATAACAGATGTGGCAATTCCGCACACGCATGGCCTTGCTGCCAGGGTCAGTGGCTTTGCCGGGGGATCACACGGAGGGAGCTGACGTGAGTGCTGGCGCAGAGGCTGAGATGGTCTTGAGTTCCTAAAAGTTACCTACTCTTAATGTTTTCTTATATATATAGTAAAGAAATGGAATCAGAGATAAGGCTTTTTGCAGATGATGTTATTCTGTATAGAGTAATAAATAAGTTACAAGTTTGTGAGCAACTGCAAAATGACCTCGATAATGTTGTGAGATGGACAGCAGGCAATTGCATGATGATTAAACGGGTTTGAAAGTCAGGTTGTGAGTTTCACAAATAGGAAAGGTCCACTCAGTTTTAATTACTGTGTTGATGGGGGTGAAAGTTCCTTATGGGGATCACTGTAAGTACCTAGGTGTTGATATAAGGAAAGATCTTCATTGAGGTAATCACATAAATGGGATTGTAAATGAAAGGTACAGATCTCTCTACAGAGGTATGAGGTCGTTTAGGGGTTGTAGTAAGGATGTAAAGGAGATGACATATAAGTCTCTGGTAAGATCCCAACCAGAGTATGGTTCCAGTGTATGATACCCTCACCAAGATCGCTTGATTCGAGAACTGGAAAAATCCAAAGAAAAGTAGCTCGATTTGTTCTTTGTGATTTCCGATAAAAGAATAGCGTTACAAAATGTTACAAAGTTTGGGCTGGGAAGACTTGGGAGGAAGAAGACGAGCTGATCGTAGAAGTGGTATGTTCGGAGCTGTCCGCGGAAAGATGGCGTGGAATGACATTAGTAGACGAGTAAGTTTGAGTGGTGTCTTTAAAAGTCGGAAAGTTGGAATTCAAGGGGACAGATTGGGGAAAATATTCGTTTATAGGAAGGGGAGTTAGGGAATGGAAAAACTTGCCAACGGAGATGTTCAATAAATATCAAATTTCTTTGAAATCGTTTAAGAAAAGGCTAGGAAAACAACAGATAGGGAATCTGCCACCTGGGCGACCGTTCTAAAGGCAGATCAGTATTGATTGATTGATCCAAGTGTACACAAAACTTCCAAATTTCAAAATTGCCTACATGACCGGATATGATTTCTCCCCGATAGCGAATATCTTTAAGGTCAGAACAAACTTCTTTTAGATGAGTTCCTCTCTCCTTAATAAAAAAAACATCGGATACTTACATGTAAAGGGATCAGTATTACGCCCTGGGACATGCAGGTCTGTATGTGAGACAAAACAAATAGTCCATTAATAGAGAAACAGACGCAATACTAGGACGAATAGACATATTATACCGAAAATACAGGATTAAATTACACCGGAACTCTGTTTTGATCACTGAGGTGGTCTTATCAAGTTGACTAATACCAGCTTCTCAGCGCTCCATGCGTCCGAACTAGTAACTATGCTGTTTTCGCTCGTTTACATATTGTGTGGAGAAGGGAGAATGGAAATGTCAGTCATAGTAGAGAACGATGTTCCAGCTGAAGTAACGAGGCGTTATTAGTCAAGCTTTACAGGCGGCGATGACTACACAATCTGGAGTTTTGAACATGTATGCTTGAATCATAGACTGATGCATAGACAATTAATATTCTAGAATCCATGGTATGGCAGTGCAGCACTGAATTAAGAAGCCGGTGAATGAACTGTTTGGTAGTTTTCGGCTGTTGATTGAACTGTGTATTTAGTTTACTTTAGTTGTAAATTCACCTTTAGGACACGGCTTAATTTAGCTTGGCAGCGTCATATAATCATCATTTTAAGCTTCAATCTCCGAGATTTTCTCTATGGATCAAAGAGTATGATGGAATTCCGTCATTTATGTCATCTATTTATTCTGTGAAATACGATACGACTTGGTTTAAGTAGTAAAACTTGAAGTAATGTAGTTTACAGCTGTTTGTTTGCAAACTCATGGCTGTTGTTTGTAAAGCGTGTTTATATAAGCTCACAGTTGGTGATTTGTTAGTGCGAAGTTAACAACTTTCAGTGAATTGTTATCTATTACTGCCTGCATGGGAACCTCTACATCGAGAAGGATGGACGATAGTGATTCGCGATCGCGGTCCGATGATAGTTCTGATCAAGATTCTGATTTAGCTACTATTTTACAGTATCTCATACGAAGGTTCGTATATGTCACAGTAAGGATTAGCGTTAATACATCCTCATTTTTTGCTGTGTAATTCTCTGTTTGCTGTTGCACAATTCATTGTCATGTGCTTTGTACGTCTTAGATTTCGTACCGAGATAATTTGACGTTATTGTGGAGTAACTGAAACTGTTCTTCCTCGTATTGTAAAAATATGGATGCAGATGAAACTGTTTGTTGGTACAACCTGTACTTTGAAGCATTTGACGTGCGCTTTATTACGTCATTGCCCTATGCTTTTGCGGTCGTACGGCATTGTATGTGAACCAGTTGCCAAACAAAGAGGTACCTATAGCGTACTATTCGTGTCATGATCAAAACTGTGGTACGTTTTGAAAATTGATGCCTAGTGACGTAGATTAAATTCAGTCCGACAGCTTGTTCACTAAGCCATACTGGTCGGCCCTTTGTGTGAATTTGGCCCAGTTTTACGGCTAGATTCCCTTCGCGGTTTTCTGTGGTGGTTTGTAGTGTTGTGTGTAGTTCCTGGGATGTGTATCGAGACGATCACAAACCCAGTTTCCGGACCAGAGCATTTAACTAAAAGCCTACACAAGTAAAATTTTTGAAACCAAAGAAAACCATCCTCAGGGCTGCTTACATGGACTCATACCCACCATCTGTTGAATACAAACTCTGAACTGAAGGCCACTTTTGTAGCCCTAGGTAAAAGGTTTCAACAACACTGGGACTGGAAAGGTCTATTAAGAGGAAGTCAATAGAATACTATCTTTGGGGCTGTCAACTGAGAGGGCTCATACCCACCATCTCCTGAATACAACCTTATTACAAATAAGTCCATACTGCAGGGTTTGGCAAGTTTTGTCCAGTAGGTGGTTTTAACCAGGTTTTTAATGTGGTTGTAACCACCGTGGTTAAAGTTAATTCTGACCACTAAAAGGGGTCAGAATGGATGAATGGTAGCTGATATTTTTGGACAAAATTACTTGAAAATTAACACTTTGAAACTAATACTGTATTTGCTCTTTCAAGCAAACATTGTGTTGGGGACAGATAAAAAATATTTTAACAATTCAATTGCAGGCACCTGTGTTTCAGAAATGGAAAGATATCTGAAGTAGCAGAAAAGAGAGATTCTCCCTGTATGCTTAATAGGGACCCACCATCCCACCTGTAGAAAAGTTCCTATCTACAGGATAACCTAAAGGAAAAAATGAAATGGCATATGGCTTTTAGTGCCAGGAATGTCCGAGGACATGTTCGGCTCGCCAGGCGCAGGTCTTTCGATTTGACTCCCGTAGACAACCTGCTCGTCATGATGAAGACGACACATACACGCAGCCCCCATACCAGAGAAATGGACCAATGATGGTTAAAATTCCCGACCCTACCGGGAATCGAACCCGGGACCCCTGTGACCAAAGGCCAGCACGCTAACCATTTAGCCATGGAGTCGGACAACGTACAGGAGATTTAAAACAAGATTGTGTAAATATGCCAAATGTTGCTGCTGGCTGTGATGGAGGCAAGTTTGCTAGTGTGTTGCATCATGTCTGGCCTCAGTGCTGCCATATTCAGTCAAATTAAGAGAAGAGGCCGCTTGAAATTGTTGACCAATGGTCTTGTCACTTACAGGATCTAACCTAAGCAGACCGATGGTGATAGCCAGGGGATACTAAAGGCCTGTAAGCCGCTTTGCAGCTCTATCCTAGGGGTGTGTGCCCCTTGATCCCCTTTGCTTGTCATGCAACAAATGGTCTTGTCACTCACTGTCTTGCCCTTGCTTGCCATACAGAGGTAATTCAACTTTTTGTCCGCTCTCGAACATAGCTGATGTGCAGTGTTTATGTTATGTAGCTTAATGCATCAGCTGTTCTGTTTACTGAATTCTGACATCGTCCAATCCATACCATATTGGATTTCTAACCTATCTTTTGAAAGGACCTTTATATTTAATTATTTTTATTTCAATCATACAAGTTTTGATCACTTGAGAGCAATAAACTTTGGGAGATAAATTGGTTTAAGTAACAGAGTAACCCCAGTATGACATTTTTGTTAATCAGAAATAATCAAAGTTCTAACCTGAATTTATGTTCTGTTGTGTTCATAGGATATCTCCAATTGTGATTAATCATCAGCATGGATATCCGGCTCCATGGCTAAATAGTTAGCGTGCTGGCCTTTGTTCACAGGGGTCCCGGGTTCGATTCCCGGCAGGGTCCGGAATTTTAACCATCGTTGATTAATTTCACGAGCACGGGGGCTGGGGCTGAGTGTATGCGTCGTCTTCATCATTTCATCCTCATTATGACGCGCAGGTCATCTACGGACGTCACATCAAATGACCTGCACCTGGTGAGCCAAACATGTCTTCAGACACTCTTGGCACTAAAAGCCATACGACATTTCATTTCATTAGCATAGACACTGCAGTAGTGTTACCCCATAAAAAATTCTGGTGTTCAGGAAAGTTAATAGCTGTGACCTTTTAATTGGTGTCTCATACACATTGCTAACACAAATCCTGATCATGGCTCTCTGAATACAGAAATACAAATTTATTAAGCCTTTTTTACATTAAGGTAATTTTTTAAATTTCACCTCATTCTTTAGTCATTTTCAGCAATTCATTAAATTTATTTCTTGTTTTTAACTCGCATTTCTTTGTTCTGTTTTATTACCAAGTTGTTTTTATACATTTACGTTGGGTAATCAGCGTACCTTATCATCACTTAAGCTTTCAATAAACGAGAATACCCAAATGGTTATAGCTCAGTTCAAGAACTGTAAAATATTCTTCTACAACTGTTATTCATACTCTTTGTAAATCCACATCTGCAGAGAGCGATGAGATACTGCTTTATGTAATGTGGATGGGCATATGATGGGAACGGAAGGTATTATCACTGTAGTAGGGACATCATCACATTTCAGTCAGGTTGATGAAGTGGCCGAGTACTAACATTCGTAGTTTATAGATGCTTGCAAATTTTGTTTTATACAGTGTGAGTTTTATTTATTTATGTGATCCATTTCAAAGTGTTTTTGAATGCTGATGATAAAGCCATCTAAAGCTGTCCATTGAAGGAAAATTATTTCCAAATTCAGTAAGAATATTTTTTTACAGATGGTCAGATACGCCTACATTTCTGAGAAATATGTGAAGTGAAAAGGGCAGCAGATAAGACTTACTATTCAGCAGGTTGCTGCAAACGTGTGGTATCCAGAATATCAGTGTATTGCAGAAATTGCATACTGTAATATTCCAATAATTACTACATGTAGATTATTGGTTATTTTGCTTGAAAGAACTGCATTTAAAAATAAGTACCAAAATATTTTTCTCCGTGGTGTTTCTTTATCTAATTGTTGTTATTATTGATGATGACACATTAATTCTATTCACTCTATTATTAGTTAAAGGAGAATGGAGAATAAAAATATATTTACTGTTTTGGGTAAATATTTTGGGACATTATTTGCACTTTTTATTTTTAGGTCACTGTATAGGTCATTTATTGGCATTTAATAGATCATCAAACTCTGGGCCTTGACCGTTACCTTACAGATTGTTAAATCATCCAATGAAAATCAGAAGGTTGTGGGTTTGGGTCCCAGTGGTGTCTGATTAATCATTTTTATTCTGTACTTAACATCTCTTCATTATGTATGTCCTGAAGATGACAAAGTATGTTGAAATTTATTTCTAACTAGGCTGAACCTGTTGAAATTCAATGAAATCCTAAGCTCTTGGTAATATCACATAATATATCAGAATATTAATGGAAGTGTTGGTCACTTAGCAACCTGCTAAGTACATAATGTATTGCAGGTTAAGGTAAGCCTTCGCCTGCAATTATTGGAGTGATCATTTAATGATTTGATTTTATGATTACTCAGAGTTGGCTGAGCTTGGAGACCTATCAATGTCTCATGATTCATGATTAAAATGGTACATGCAGCTCATCTCCATTAGGAGTGTGCCCTCAGAAAAGAGCTGCACAGCTCAGGACATGGACACGAGTTGACTTGATACTCTAATAAGGTTCGTACAAGAGACTTACGTGCCCTCTCCTTTACATCCTTATTCATCATCATTATTATTATTATTATTATTATTATTATTATTATTATCAGTTTCCCTCGTCTGGCTCACGCCAGATTGCGATGTTTATGGCACCTTTCCATCTTCCCCTATCCAAACACTGTTATTCCATCTTAACTGTGTTCCAATCCAGGTTTCTTCTAATTATACTATTCTCGATTGTTTTCAACCACATTAGTCTGGGTCTCCATTATCCGCTTTGACATCCTTCCCTCTTCAATCCTCTTAGTATGTCCAAACCAACTCAGTTTATATCAATCTCCATTCTGTCGTTAAGCTTTCCTGCTCCATTTTCCTTCCTGATGTCCTCGTTTCTTACTCCATCCTTTCTTTTCTTTTCCTATCATACTTTTTAAAACATTCATTTCACTGGCCTGGATTTTATTCTTCTGTTTATTCGTCATTGTCCAGGTCTCTACTGCATATGTCAGGAATGAGCCATAGTGCCTCTTACACATTACCTCTTCACACTTTATTGGTACTTCCTTCCTCCACACCAGGTTTCCCACACTCTGGTGGTAGAATGCATTTCCCTGTTCAATCCTTTTACTGATCTTTATGTACATACCTGCATCCTGCACCTGTTCGTTTCTCAAGTACTTGAAGCTCTCCACAATTGCATGGTTTTGTCCCTTTATTTTGATAATTCCCTTCCCTTTCTCCTCTAGTCAGCATCATTGTCTTACTCTTTTTTCATACTGATTTTCATTCCATAACTTTTCAATAATCTCATGCAATTTGTCGAGTTGCATTTGTGCTTACTCTCCATTTGCTCCCCACACCACAATGTCATCTGCAAACAGCATTCAATACCTTCAGATCCCTGCTCCCGTATTCTGCCTTTGTTTCAGGGTTTCTGTCACTTAGCTATCAGCTTGAATTTGGGAGGTAGTGGGTTCGAACCCCACTGTTGACAGCCCTGAAGATGGTTTTACGTAGTTTCCCATTTTCACAGCAGGCAAATGCTGGGGGTTTACCTTAACCTCTTAGGACCGGGTATATTCAAGGATGGCGCGCCTAAGAAGACCAGCTGTTTAGCATGCGGTATGGCGAAAAAGACCAAGGCGTTTGAGGCATATTTTTCACATCTCCTTTCAGAAATCTATAACTTAGTCTGTAATAAAGGTTTCTTCACGATTCATTTATTTTTATTTTTTTTAATCTTAAGAAAACAACCATTTTTCTTATGACATGTAAACGGAGGCACTTTGAACAAAATTTATATTTTTAAAATAAACTATATTTTATATATACACTAAAACTGTTTTTTAAATGTTGAAATGAAATAGCTGTAGCTTGTAAACTAAGCAGAATGTATCTATGGCAAATGTATTATTTACGTTCCATACTTCATTTTCCTTACTACCATAAATTTTTTGGTGGGTTCGGATTGTAATTAATTAACAAAATATTGTTATTGTCAACTTGATCAGAAGTCCAAAAAAAAAAAAATAGCGCAGCAGTAAGCACACATTGTTTGCCTACTGTACACTTTGTAGATACAAAGCCAGAACCTCTGAATAACACCAGTGCACACCTACAATATAACACTGAAACTGACCTAGTAATGGTTTAAAATGTTTCCAGTTGTTTTCCACACTTACAAAATT
This sequence comes from Anabrus simplex, assembly GCF_040414725.1. Lineage (NCBI taxonomy): Eukaryota > Metazoa > Arthropoda > Insecta > Orthoptera > Tettigoniidae > Anabrus > Anabrus simplex. Next base: position 36,900,894 of record NC_090269.1, read on the forward strand.
TATTTACAAGTATGTTTTGCAATGCACACACCATGGCATCCTTCTTGGCATTTGGTACACACAGTTCTTCAGCCGGTCCTATAAGGGTTAAAGATTATTATTATTATTAATAATAATAATAATAATCTTATGACATGAGGCAGCAAGTAACCTAGTGCACTCTTCTCAGTTTTATCGTTTGTTTGTTTCCTTATTTACGGTATCTGCTTTCCAAGTGGATAATTCTTTTGAGTGTTGTTTTCCGTTTCGAGTGATACAGCCATCGCCTTCGTAAATAATGAGTATTTCTCGTAAACGTACGACAAGTTGCAAATTGTAGGCAGAACTCGACAAGGAGTCTGACGATGACTTGTTAGATAATTTGTCAGATTTCTGGAAAGGAGATACCGTAAATAAGGAAAGAAAGAAAGAAAGAAACAAATGATAACACTGAGGAGAGTGCACTGTTACTTGCCGCCACACGTGTTTTATGTTGAAACAGCAACAGCAGACTGCACGCGCAGCTCGGCGCTCTGCATTAGATGTGCTGCACTGTACTTGCTGGTGTTTATTTCGTGCTTTGACTCTCATACTCAATCAAACTTTAATCTAACAGTCCCAAAAGTTCTTCAAGACACTTAATATAGCATCATATATTCATGTGTTAAAATATTTGGCCTACAGATATCCTTTCATTCCATTGACGAAATATCGTCAGCTGATTTTTTTTAGCCAACGTGACCAATTGGTCTTTCTCGCAAGGATTGTCACTGACGATATATCGTCAGCTGTCCTATAAGGGTTAATTTTTTTATTTTATTTTTTTTGCTAGGGGCTTTACGTCGCACCGACACAGATAGGTCTTATGGCGACGATGGGATAGGAAAGACTTAGGAGTTGGAAGGAAGCGGCCGTGGCCTTAATTAAGGTACAGCCCCAGCATTTGCCTGGTGTCAAAATGGGAAACCACGGAAAACCATTTTCAGGGCTGCTGATAGTGGGATTCGAACCTACTGTCTCCCGGATGCAAGCTCACAGCCGCGTGCCTCTACGCGCACGGCCAACTCGTCCGGTTAAGGGTTAATTAAGGCCACGGTTGCTTCCTTTCTACTCACATCCTTTCCTATCCCATCGTCACCATAAGACCTATCTGTGTTGGTGTGACATAAGGCAAATGGTAAAAATTACCTTTGTCTCCATAATTTCATTCATATGCATTATGAATAAAAGTGGTGACAGCATACTTCCTTGTCATGGTCCAGTTTCATTCCAAAACCACTCTGTTCTCCCCACATGTATCAGAACACCGCTGCAACAATTTTTATACATTGCCCATATTCTATCATTTATTTTCCAAATCCTTTCGGCTGGATTACTCTCCATACCTTCGCTTTGGGTACACTATGGCAAGCCTTTTGTTAAATTGAGAAGTGTCTTCAACATATCTCAACTGTATTCACAGTGTATTTCCATTAACTGCCTCATACTGAAGATGGGGTCAAGTGTTGATCTTCCATTCTGAAAGCCATATTGCTCTTCTTGTATTGTCCTTCCACCTTTCTTCTCATTTCCTTCTCTAGTACCCTTTAAAATATTCTGCTGCCTGAGATATGAGTCTTATTCCTCGATAATTGGATGCCGTTATGCATCATTAGACCAAGCGCCTAAAGTTGGTTTTGAGATATTCGTGTTTAACGTTAGGTTTATGTGTAAATTCGAGCAAACATAATTTTGTTAAACATGGTATTCCTGGTGTTGTAGGATAATAGATTGTACCTTCTCACCATATTTCAACATTTTTATACTCACAGTTCATAGATTTTCTTGAAAAAATGGCGCTTTGTCTACTGATGCAATTTAAGGTGTTTCTCACGTGCGAATAATGCATGACAATGCTACACCAGTAACCCCTTACTGTTGAGTATCTACCGAGTAAGACGTCAAACAAATATGCGACTGCAGTTGTGATTAAAACCTATATCTTCTACTGCGCTAAGTGCTTGAACCATCGCGAGCCGCGCCACAACTCTGGCACATTATTCAAGTTTTAGATGGAGAATCTTTAGAAGGGGAGCTATTCCCTAAAGTCATTGCTATAACCATTATTGATTTGATGAATTTAAACTGACCTGAGTCAAATACAAATGGTAAGAAGTGAGCCATTGTAGTCTATACAATGCAATGTATATTTCTTTATGGACTTTCCTTCACGATAGACCTATTATGTTCTGAGAGTACAGTACTGATGTGATATTTTCAAACTTATGGGTAAGTTTTGTTCTGCTTTAGACACACATTAGTTGCTAAGTAGAATGGCAGTTTTTCATACCATTAGGGGACGTTGACCTAGATGTTAGGCCCCTTTAAACAAGCATTGTCATCTTTATCATCATCAGAATGGCAGACCCTTAAACTAAGTAAAGGATATGGATTCCGGTATATGTGGTTATGATTACCTTATTCCAAGAAAAATAAAGCGATTCTGAAAGAAAGTATAGAATTTTAATTACTTATCTCATTCAAACAGAACAGGAACAGAAAATATTTACTCCCATAAATTCATATAAAATACTGGACGGGTAATATTGTTACTCTCAGTTCATTCAATCTCGAAATCAGGATCTCCATTGAATCCATTTATGCCGTCCATGATGTCATAATCTCCTTGAAATTTCTGGTAAAATTATTTGGCATCTGCAAGTATTAGGTGCATCAGCGACTTAAGGTCTCCAAGTTTGGCTTCAGAGATAGGTTTTCCATTTGGCCACAAAGGTATTAATGGCTGATTAAAGGGAACTCTAGTTTCCTGTGGTCGTCCCAGTCTTACCATATTTAGATTTACTTCATATATTCACCATCAAATTTAGTTTTGACGTACATACTGAACGGTTGTGATTTCAAGAACTGGATTTCTTTTAGTTTTAGCCAGTTTATATTGCAACCATGGAAATCTGTTTCCCGATTCACAATCAGTTTTTCAAGTTCTGCTGAACTGAAGAACGACGTGTCTTCTATCTAGCGAACAACAAAGGGGTTTTTCCGCCTGTAGTTTCTCATTATGTTTACGTAGTCCTCTGCAGTCTCGACTCTGATGAAAGTCGAGGGCACGCTAAACATCTGCAAAGTCACTGCATTCATTATTCTGATTTGGAATTCACTGATATGGCGTGTATTACCTAGCATAACATGTTAAAACACTGTTACAGTGAAGCCTTCGCAGCTTCATATAAATATATCGATACAGAAATATTATTTACATTGCAGACTACCGTATTAGATGTCATACAACAATCTCATTTTGATACTAACCTTAGAAAGTTCTTCTGCATTAGTAGCATTGTCCTTCTCCTTACTTTCGGAAGTACTTGATACATCGCTGAACTTCATCACTTGATAAACCACTCTGAAACTGAATCTGAGTTGGGAGAACAGCAGGATGACAGAGTAGTGGACATAAACAAGCAGTAGTATTTGGCATAACCAAGTGCAATCATATTTTTAACACGTAATACATGCTTCTGAGTCACTTGTTCAGGACTTCAATACCTGTATAGTTTGGCATAGGAGCCAGATCAGCTATGGTTGGTGCACTTCACTTTCCCTTCACTTTCTAAATTTGTATACAGTCCTGCTGGTAGTGCATAAATGTGGAGGCTGTTCCCAAATTATGATTTGATTGAAAAGTGGTCAGTGTATTCCACTCCTAGTCTTCAGACTTCAGGTGGTATATCATGAAGGCCATTGCCTTCTCATTCTTTAAGTACAGTAGAATGTGGTTAATTCAAACCTTAAGTGTCCAGAAAAAAATTGAATTAACCATGATTTGGAATTAAACTATTTCAGTAACACAGTACACTTTACAATTTTAGTCAGCCAGGTTGGTCATGATGCTGTACTGAAATACAAAACCAGGTATCCTGGCACAGCACACTATGCTGCAAGCATTGTACTGTACTTGTATATTGTACTTGATAGTTTTGTGTCAGTAGCAAAGTCTAGTCATTGCAGCTTAATCCATTCGCAATTGAAGGGGTTAAAGTCAAAGTGGTGTAAGTCAATTTTCGGTAGAAATTGACTTAGGCACAGAAAGGCGATGTAGAAATAAAAAACTGTTCATAGAAAAAGTGGAGTAAGTCAGAGCTTCACTCATTTCGTCGTTAGATGGCAGCACAAGTTAGACTGGTAATGGATCATCTGTTTTGCTGATAACTGAAGTGGGGTGAGTCAGACTTACACCAGTGTGGTTGTAATTGTTCCGCGATTTTCATCGAGTGTTGAATGCATGCGTGAATACTCAAAGAAACGATGGATTCTGAAATAAGTTTAAGTGATCCGTTGGATGAGCTGGAGTCCAGTGATGAATGGGAGCGTGAACAAGGAGAAAACACATCAGAAACAGATGATGGTAAGTACTATTCACCTTCTAACCTCTCAGTTACTCACCTACTAACCTATTTTGTTGCAACGTTTTTAGCAAGTACTTACATTAGATTATGCCTTAGGTCCTTTTGGTCTACTATTCCCTGAATAATACACCTTTGTAATCGGTTCGGAAAAAAAGAAAGGAAAAATGGAGGAAAATGCATGAAGAGTGATGTTTTTAGTGAATTTTCTGTGATTATTGAAAATGGTCGTGTTGAGTATCGTTTTTCACGTAATTTTGAATGCTGAATCGAAGCTTCCCCTGCAGTTTTTTATTTCGGTAGTAAGTGTAACAAGATGTTTGTTGTTTCAGAATCAGAAGGAGATGAAGAGGTAGACGGCGGACGCCAGCGCAACCATTCCAGCGAATTTCCTACTGCTGGAACTTCTGAGAATCGAGAAAACGCTCACCCGAGAACGAGGAAAAGACAAAAACACGAAAGTAAAGCTCAAAAGCGAAAGCGAGCACGAAATTCAGGGCTCCCGTACGTGTCCTCTAGAGGAAAAGAAGTGGCCGGTAAACTGTATCAGAACTTTGATTGTAAATGTAAGAAAAAGTGTGTGGAGAACGTACCTGAAGTGGCGAGGCGAGAAATTTTCGACACCTTTTGGAAGCTAAGCAGTTTTTCTGAACAAAACGTATTTTTATGTGGTTTGATTGTGCAACAGAAACCTAATGTAAGACGCCCACGAAATTCAACGAGAAATGCAAAGTCTGTTTCAAACAGCTTCAGATTCCAAGTCAGAGGCAATAGCGTTACTGTGTGCAAGCGTTTTTTCTTACAAACACTCCAAGTTTCGGATGGGCGAATGACAAGGGCAATACAAAAAGTACGAGAGGGTCAACAACCAGGAAGTGATGGCCGAGGACGCCATCCCCCCAAAAATAAAACACCGGAGGCTGCCATGAATGGTGTGCGTGACCACATAGCATCTTTCCCATCGTATCAATCGCACTACAGTAGATCAGAGAACCCTAACAGGAAATACCTTCCTCCTGACATGAATGTACGTACAATGTATGAACTGTACAAAGAAAAGTGCACGGAAAAAGGTGATATTCCTGTTTCTGAAGCCATCTACCGTCGAACCTTTAGCAATGAGTTCAACTTGCATTTCCACCGGCCTCTTAAAGATACGTGCACCAGATGCGATGTGCTTGACAAGAAGATTGAAGTGTGTGAAGATGAAGACGAATCTACAAAGCTGAAGGCTGAAAAAGAATTACACCTCAGAAATGCCGAAAAGGTGAGAGAGGCTAGAGATCGGGACAAAGTGAAAGCACGGGAAGACGAATCTTTCTATGGTCTGACATTCGACCTCGAAAAGGCTTTGCCATTTCCTGTTTTGACGACGTCCGTGGCTTACTATAAGCGGAATATGTATTGTTATAACCTTGGCTGCCATGAACTTGGAACAGGTTTAGGCTTCATGTTCTGCTGGGATGAAACGATCGCTTCTCGTGGGTCTCAAGAGATTGGTTCCTGTATCGTCAAACATCTTGCAGCAAGAGCGTCATCTGCTAGGCACATAGTGTTGTACAGTGACGCATGCACGGGCCAAAACCGTAATATTAAGTTTTCCTTGTACCTCATGAAGTACATACAGGGCCCTCAAAGCAATGCAGAAATTATCGATCACAAATTTATGGTAAGTGGCCACTCTTTTCTACCCAACGACGCTGAATTTGGATCAATTGAATCGTACGCAAAGAACAAGTCCATTTATACTGCAGACGACTGGTACAGTATCATAATGAAGTGCCGAAGGAACAATCCATTCATGGTGACGAAAATGAGCCGAGAGGATTTCAAATCTGTTGCAAAGTTGGAAAGTTGTATCACGCGACGAAAGAAAAATGAGAACAACATTGCTGTTAATTGGTTGAAAATTCAATGGATACGAATTTTGAAAGATCAACCTTACACTCTCTTCTACAAAGAAACTGTGAATGAGGATATCCCATTTTCTAAAGTAAATCTAAAGGCAGCAAAGCCCGGTAGGCGACATTCTCTGGCCAACGTTTCTCAAGATGTTTTGTACCCAAGGGGAAGGCCTGTTACCGAGGCTAAAAAGAAAGATATGCTTGATCTTCTGCCATACATTCCACCAGTGAAACATGAATTCTTCGTTTCCCTGCGAACCACTATTGAAGAAGGTGAGGAGCTTGTAGATGTTGGACCTCTGGAAATTGTGGAAACCACATATCCTGATGAAATAGACTGAATCCGTATTGCCATGTTAAAAACATTAAGACTCCATTTGTGATAAAAAATTAAATTGTTTGTATTATTCTTATACTTTGTGTAATGTTCAATAAAAATGTGTTTGAGAAGTGCAAGTCAACTTTACATCATTTTGTTGATGTCCATAGTGGTGTAAGTCTTTGGTTTTAGGTCATACAGTGGTGTATGTCACAGGCTTTGGTAAGGCACAGTGGTGCAAGTGACTTTGGTTAGTGCGTGAGGTACAACTTTTGAGCAAAAAAAATTTCAAATCAAGCCTAATCCCTAAGTTTGGACCTACGTAGTACCTCTAAAACAATACCATCACAAAAACTTGTCTACTGAATTAACTACAATACCTTTCGCATTATGCTCATTTCCTAAAAACGATGATAAAGTGACTTACACCACTATACCTTTAACCCCTTCAATTAATGACCGATATTCTCAACCTTCCAAGCTGTCGGTAGCCAGTTGAATGTATCTTTTCATCTGATGACTGTTCTTAATCAATTAGGTATAAGTTGAGTTCTGAGTTTGGGCTTCATGAGCAGACTTCCACCCAGTCAGTGTTCCATCATCCTTAGATATAATTTTTTGAAAAGCTCCCTTTGTGAATTAGTGGTAGAGTATTGGCATCCAGATCCCAAGATCGTGAGTTCAAGGCCAGCAGAGGTAGTCTGTTTTATGAAGGGTGGAAAGAAGTCCATTCGACGGTCCTTGTCGTACGATGTTGGCACATAAACAGTCCTTAGTGACACATTTGGTGTTCATCCAACAAAATTAAATCTTGCCATAGATACCCAAGAGAGATTTGATTTACTCTGACGTCTAGTAGGCCTAGAGTAAAACAAAACATTGAAACTGACTAGCAAACAACCAGATTGCATCAATGCCGACACATGATAGCTGAGGCCATACTTCTTCTGCTGCGAATCAATCAATATACTGTAATATTCTAGCTGAACACTTACTGTATTTTTTACATTGCCTTGGGATTGCAAGAAAGGTTCAAATTATTCACGAATTTGAATTTAAAATGTTCATATTAACCAAGTTCTACTGCATATACTCATAATATTCCTCATCCTCTTAAAGGGCATCACCGCTTCCTGGCAGTACATGTCTGAAGCTGCCCTTAAGCTTTGTATCGTGGCGTGCTGGGCACAATATTACTAGTTGCCAATGTGTTGGTGAATGTAACATTTCCGTCAGGGGCTTACAACTTGTGAGGTCCATGGGATTCCGGCTGAGTCTGATATCGCTTCTGGTTGGAAATGTCAATCTCTTCACTTTCATCCTTCATATATGAACAGCCTTGTTCAACAAAGAATAATGGCATGGAAAATGGAAAGCCCTCTGGGAACGATGTCACATATCATTTAAAGAAGAACTTGGGCTTGGAGTGTACTGAAGGAGGACAGGACTGCTACTGAGCAGCTTTGAGGCAAATAAGAGCCAAGAGATTACCGGAGAAGCATGCCATTGGTAGTTGCCACTAAATTCTCTTTACGGATGAGGAAATTAATGCTGGTGACACTAATGATTCGGATAGTGAAATATGAACTTATGTGTTTTGAAGGTTATCCTCCTCAGTCTTGATGTCTCCTATGGAAGAAACTATGTACTTTTGAAATTCATGGGAGACCATCAAGGAATTATTATATAATAGTTTGGTAACACTGCGTGACATTAACAACAGTTGGTGCTATTTTCTCAGTGTGTGTTGGACAACCTGGAGGAACTGACTACGTGATGTCAATTATTTGAATATGGTGGTTTCTAGGAGAAAGGAAGGAGCGAAAGTTTGTGCCGGTATGTAATTATTTTGTTGGCAATCTCTTCTCCTACTTCATCCCTCAGGACCTTGCAAAGGAAACTAACATTTCCAAAAGAATCACCTCCTCCTTCAGAATCTGTTTTTCCAGCTACGGATACTAATTCATTGAGAAGAACTTTTTGGAAAAATGTGGCATCAGGTGCATTCAATCCTCTACCCTCAGCTCCTCGTTTTGAAGACAGCATTGATATCGGGATTACTTCCATAAATACATTCCAAATTATCTCATAAAAACACTAACACAACACACAAATCAGAGATATGTAAGAGACGCTGGCAGGAACTTAGGCTTAACAGAAACAACTTTCGTAGGAATTACAATAGTTATGTCCTATCTGAAGTATCCCAGGATCCGTATGTACTGGGCCCGGAAAACTAGAGTTCCTGAAATTGCTGATAACATGTCAAGAGATAGATACTTCTTGATTAGGAGAAATTTAAAATTAAGTGATTATTTGGTGATTTCTGACAATGAACAGGCTGAAGACTAATTTTGGAAAGTGAGACCTCTTTTGAAATACATTGAAGCTAATTTTGGAAAGTGAGACCTCTTTTGAAATACATTGAAGCAGCATGTTTTCTGAATGAAAGATCTAATGTAGCCATTGATGATTCCTTTCTGTGGCCATGCACCTGCAAGACAGTACGTGAAAGGGAAGACAAACCCATGTGGTCACAGATGTTTTGTAGCAACTTCCCCGGATGGTTTGCCGCTAGATTTATTTTTTGTTTATGCAGGACTTGAATAGAAAATCACTGAAGATGATGATCCCGTCATTAGCAGTTTAGATACTGGTGGAAAAGGTAGGTGTGAGACTAGTCAAACATATGCCTCCTGGTTGTACTTTGTACATGGATCGATATTTTACCTCAGTTCAATTATTAGATGTTCTCCATTGCAAGGCTCAATGTCAAGCAACAGGAACACTGAAGAAGTCACAGATCCCTTCAAACATCACTTTCAAGTCTGATGCAGAGTTGAAAAGACTTGGTCGAGGTTCTATTGATGAGAAAGTGAGATATGAGGGTCAAATTTGTATTTTAAAAAACCGGGCGAGTTGGCCGTGCGTGTAGAGGCGCGCGGCTGTGAGCTTGCATCCGGGAGATCGTGGGTTCGAGCCCCACTGTCGGCAGCCCTGAAGATGGTTTTCCGTGGTTTCCCATTTTCACACCAGGCAAATGCTGGGGCTGTACCTTAATTAAGGCCACGGCCGCTTCCTTCCAACTCCTAGGCCTTTCCCATTCCATCGTCGCCATAAGACCTATCTGTGTCGGTGCGACGTAAAGCAAATAGCAAAAAATGTATTTAAAAATGGTTTGATAACAAACCAGTAATATTAGCATCCTCTGTTGAAGACAAGGATCCGCAAGATGTTTGCCGTCGATGGACGAAGAAGGATAAAGAATATATTCTAGTAAATTATGCACTTGGTGTGAAAAATTATAATGCTTTCATGGAAGGAGTCGACCTCTTGGACAGAATAATTAGTTACTACAGAATTTTTGCAAGAACTAGGTAATGGACGATCAGAATGATGCATTTTATTGATTTTGCGATAGCACCAAGTTGGATAGAATATAGAAGACACCAGCTTGTCTTGAAAATTCCAAAGAAAGATGTACCGGTATTCGACTACTTGGGTTTTCGAATGAAATTGGCAGATTATTTAATACATAAATCAGCTGAAGAACAGGATACCTCATAATATGAGCCCAGTGGACCTTCTCCAAAGAAAATGCGATGCAATGTTAGGGCACCACTACCTTTTTATCACCTGAGGATGAAGAACGTCTTGCATCTTCCAGAGATCCTTACACCATCGTCCAAAAATAGATGCAGATTGCTGGGTTGTAAAGCCAACTCTGCAAGAATAAGATGTTCAGCTTGTGCAGTCTATCTCTGTAGGTCTATGCAAGAAGACAGGCAGTTCTTCAAGTTGTTTCATAGACTGTAAATGCAAGGAGAATGAATTTTGAGTCACAAAGAGTATTTGTGATGCCAGGTTGTAAAGTGAACCCTGCTAAGAGATGAAATTCAATACACCAAGGCTATTTTTGTAATGCAGAAACAAAGACAGTGCTTTAAATTTTAAGAAAAGTGCTTATTAGACTGTTTACTCCCTCAGTTTTTATGTAAAAATAGCTCACTAAATGTCAGTGATGATAAAAAATTTGTGTATGAACACCAGATTTTAAGTGATTAAGACCTAATGCCTCCTGTAGGATACAGTAAATTTCCAGAAGACTTGGTCAAAGATCATTTTTATTGTTTTTGTATTGTAATGCAAATTATTTAGCACAAGAATAAGAATAAAAAACAAAAAAATAAAATTCAAACCCATCTTCAAGACTGAGGAGGTTATGTATTGTAAATAATTTAGAGTACCGGTAGGCCTAAATTGTAACATTCAAATTACACCTTTTTTCAAAGTTTAGACCTAGGCTTCATAATGAAATAATCTGTATTTTATATTACCAGAGCAATAAATATGTTGAAATTACTTCTTTTTTTTAAGTTTCTATAGTGATAAAGAGCACTGCAATTCTCGTACACTAATCAGGATATTTTAATATAATAAGCAGTATAAAATAGTAGAAAACAGCACCTTTCAGATGGTGTATCACAAGTTAAGATCCGTTGAGTAGATAGAGAAGAGGATTTTTTTAATGACTAAAAATGCCTGGTTTCTGAAGAGAGTTACAAAATATGGGCTTGGTCCTGAGTGTGTTAATCTCCTAAGATAACTAGTGAATAAGATATCCTGAGAGTTTACCTAACTTTCATTGCCGTTCAGGAAAGTCGATCTGAAAACAAACTGGTGTTAGGATAGTTCTATCCACGACCTGACTTCTTTCTTACAGAATATTGCAGATCGCAACCTCACTGCATTAGCTTTGCAGCACCCTGATTTAGTTTCACTTACTATGCTACCATCGTTGGAGTACACACATTGATCCAGTGAATTGGCTGAGAAGTTAGGATCGCATAGCTATGAGCTTGCACTATGGAGATAGTGGGTTCGAATCCCACCATCAGCAGTCCTGAAGATGGTTTTCTGTGGTTCCATTTTCAGATAAATGCTGGGGCTGTACCTTAATTAAGGCCATGACTGGTGTCCTTCCAATCCTTTCCCATCCTTGCATTGCCAAACCTTTTGATGTGTTGGTGCAAGGTCCTTCGGACATGCTGCACTCACAATCACTGCAGCAATTTAGACAATACGGCTCTAAAACGCCCTGCTTTTATAGTAGGGGCCTACCCCATGGGGAAGCTTCCAGAACTCTTTACTGATAGGCCGGATTCCAATACACACCCCTGGTTTTAATTGGCTAGAGAAAATATTTCCAAGTTTTTGATACGTTGATTACAATCAAGGAGGAACCAGCTGAAGTGTTGACAACTTCGGAACATTAAAATATCAGTCCTCAGAACCAGTTTATGAAATTCGAAAATAAACATTTCTTTATGAAATAATTAGTTTAGCCTGCTAGAGAGAGCAGATAAACCGATGGTAGAGACACCTAACAATTGAAGACCAAAGTTTCTTGTAGTTCACAAGTTCAAGTTTGTTTGCATAGATGGCCTTAAAAAAGGCACGCAGTTAACTAGCTGGGGAAGGTGTACCCCTGGTTACAGTTATAATGAAATAACTGCAGTAAATCTGGAAAGCATTTATTTGGTTATAAGAAGAATTAAAAATGTAGAAGGATTAATTCTGCATCATACACTAACATTAAAGTTAGCCTATCTGGGGTCTATGATCTTCAAGGTTTCAAGTCCATATGATCTGACACTGTGATTTGATGGTTCAAGTCCTGTTGGTTGAAGAAATTTTCATAGTCAGAATGTTGGCCGGCAGGCTGGGAAAGGTGATTATATACAATTTCTAATCACTAGATTGCATTCCAAAAGCCTGACAGTCTTCGTATGGAGTGAAGGCAAATGACACTGTTGATGGTGATTTGTCCACCGGATGAGGAGGTTGAGCCTTGAGCAAACCTCTTAATGCTATTCGCCATGAATAGGCTATGTGCTAACACTGGGTTTCACCCCTCTTTCTTCCTATTATTATATATTACGTCATTCGTATCAGCTAATTTACGTCAGGCCATAAAAACTTGCTACAATGATTCATCTCGCTTCAAACACAACCCTGTAGAGAAAAGGGACAAGGGTTGGACACACACATATGCGAACATTAAAGTCATATACTACTGGAAGACATATTATACATGCAGCAGTTGAGTGAGGAATTCACGTGTAGAGAGAGATACCCCTGTCTTTTAATTACATACCTTCAGTTTCATTCTGCTATAATTTGTGAATTTTGCTTCCTACTCTAGTTTCTTAGGGGTTATTCTATTTTATTTTATTTTCTACTTATGGCTGTACTTTTTTACTACCTCCTGAGAGTAGCTGTGCAACAAGCAAAACCTACGTCTGTTGGGGGAGGTGTAGGATATTTCCATGATATCTTCTGCCTGTCATAAGAGTCCATTAAAATAATTAATCCCAGACTCTAAACTTGAGACCATGGAATGTGTAGCTGAGTCTAGCATCATTTCCATATACTTTTACCATCTTCACCATGTTCATCTATTGGACCTTCCTTGGTCAACACTTGTAGTCCTCTGATCCCCCAACAGTATTCACTTGCAAAGCCTAGCCATTCTTTTAATTTACATTTGCTCCCTATGTAGGAGGATAGACTACATCGATGGTATCTCCTGCCTGACGCAAGAAGCAACTAAAGCGAGTTACTTCCCAGGTGCTTTGAACTTTATAAAATTAACTGGGGATCAGGGGTTCCTAGCCGAGTCTGTCATTTCTTCAACTTAGTTCTGCCAGCCTCCTCACTCTCAATCTCCCTTAGTCAACTCCTGCTCTGATCCAAACATGGCATTTTTAGGTTTTTGAAACCTAGGGAGTGGAATTCACCCGGTTTTATGACTGAATGCCATTCATGACACCAGCCGTGTGTGGAGGGATGTATTGAATAATGACATGTTTCTGCAGTAGTTGGCAGTATGCTGCTCTGTGTGTGTAAATCCAAGAATCAAAACCAGAACTCTATGAACTAATAATAATAATAATAATAATAATAATAATAATAATAATACTGGTTTTATGTCCCACTAATTACTACTTCAATTTTCAATGATGCCAAGGTGCTGTGATTTTGTCCCACAGGAGTTCTTTTACATAGTAGTAAATCCACTGACATGAGACTTGCATACCTGAACACCTTGAAATATCACCAAACTGAGCCAGGGTCAAACCCACCAACTGGGTTCAGAAGGCCAGCATTGTCTGAGTTAATCAGCTCGACACACAGCTAAAGGTTGCTGCGCTGGTCATTTAGACATCTACTTATTATTATTATTATTATTATTATTATTATTATTATTAATGCTGCTTTGATTTGCACTGTTCATGTCTTGATCTTTCTTCTATATTTTTATCTCTTAACACGTCCTTTCGATGTAATGCATCCCAAATCACCTGACTTCATTCTACTGAATACGATTACATTTGTTTAAAATTAATTAATTAATTTATTTATTTATTTATTTATTTATTTATTTATTTATTTATTTTGTTCATTTGTGGCAAAGTTAAGGTTCACGGCCCTCTCTTACACTTAACCATATATATTTAAAATAAACTTCATAAAACAGAATAATTAAATAATAAAAGAAAAGAAAAATCCTAACCTAATTCATTCTGACATTCATACAAGCTGGTTATACATTTAACACATTAATGACGAGCTACGTTAATTAACGTAGTTTCGTATTGGTGCGCGGGCAGCCGGCTACGTAAATTAACGTTTTCTCACATTGCTTCATTCATGTGCGATTTTTTCCTCTCCGCTGTTTGTTAATCGAATTATTTCATATTGTTTACAAACTAAATTCTTTGTTGATCGGAATTTACATAGATATATTCTTTCCTTGGCAATGCTTTTGGCACAGGAAGTGTGGTTTCATAACACTCAGTACCGCGTGACTGAGTGATTTGTCAGGTGTCAGCATGGCGGGCCGTAGCAAAGACAGCTTGAACGATGATGAAATATTTCTAGAATTGCATGCTGATAGTTTATCTGATGTCCCCAGTGATTGTGAAAGTGTAAGTATTAGTGATTTTGAAGATGTGTGTCCGTCAACATCAAAATATACGCGCAGAAGTGAAAGTGCAACATCCAGTTCAGGCGAGTCTGTTGCCGGCGACAATAATACGAGTGAAGGTGCCAGTGATAGTAGTGACAGTGAGGTTGATGGATGAACAAATAAGGATGAAAACAGAGTCCTAGAACCCTTTTATATATTTTACAGGCCTCACTTATATGGCCAGTAATTCCGCGAGTATCCCGGAGGTAGTAGATCGTTCCCTAGGCGATGACTTGCTTCAGCTTCTTGTGGAACAATCAAATCTCTATTATGAACAAAAGTCTGTTAGGTATAAAACCTCCCCAAGATCCCAGAAATGGAAAAATATAAATGTGATAGAAGGAAAAAGTACCCTCAGAAGCCCTGCAGATTATGCTCTGCACACAAGAAACGCAAGGAAACAAGGTACATCTGTTCAGTTTGTCAAGTTCCCTTGCACAACGGCAGCTGCTTCACGCAGTACCACACTAAAATCAAGTACTAGAATCACTGGTAAGTGCTCTCACCAGGTTTCAATAATTTATTCCATGTTATTTAAAAGTTACATGTATTTATATTTCATCCTACTTCTCAAGCTAGGTGTGCTTCTGTTCCCGGTCCACAGTAAAGAATGGAGTAGTGCGCGCCCGGACAACAATGAGTTAATAGTAATCTCGGCAAGACTGCTTGAAAGAAGCTAAAAAAAAAGTTCAATTCCTAACACTTGACTGGAAGGGAATTCCATAGCCTTGCACCAGACACTTGAAAGGAACAGTTAACCCTCAACTGGTGACGTATTCCGGAAGGAACATAACTGGTGACATGGTGTCTGAGAGACGTCTATAATTTGAGCATTTTTAATGGAATCACATTTCATTAAGGCGAGGTTTATTCATTTTATAATGAAAAGGCATATCTTGACGAATGGTTTAAAACATTTTATTACCAACTCCATTGCACCAAAAATTTTAAAAAATTCTGAATCCAAGTGTATGTCACTTTATGAAGAAGAAATCTAGGTTTCAACTTAGATTGCATCATCGTCGCTCATATGCATACGAATGGCTCAAAAACTACTTTCCTACACAGACTGAAACATAATCATTTCAGAAAACTTAAGTTTATCACACATTCACTGAAACTACAAAAACCTGCAATGCACTAATTTTTGCACTTTCAAAATACTCAAAAATATTACAAATATTCGTAATTTGTCTTATTTGATTTCTTTTTCGTCCAATACACACCCGAATCACATATTATATTTGTTTGCATGTTTTCACTAATCTCAAGAAAATACATGTAGGGTCTATCTTTTTCTGAACCCTTTGGAGCAAAAGAGGCCTAAGTGTTCAAATTAAGAATCAAAAGACATGTAGGTTCTTTAGCGGACCATTTATAACGGTTTTTTACCATAGTAATAATGCTGTTCTGTGCATTCTTGATCTTCACCTTCACTACCTGTGCCTTCTTCTTCCGAGTCAGTACAATGATCACTTTCAATAGCAAAGTTACTGTCCACACCATTTTCAACATCACTAAATTCTGTATCTAACCACTGTGCTACCTGATCTTCGAACCCAGGACCTTCAGGCCTTATAGGTCGAGATGGACCAGCACGGTCTGCCATTGTTGAATTACGAACAAAAATTAAAAAGCAATGAGTTCACTTCGTATAACTTAAGAATCCACACATTAAAATGTTACACAACTGGTGACGTGGTGTCTACGAAGCCACTTGGAAACTTGTCTACACTTTGAGGAGAAAACGATAATACTGAAGGCGAATCTCTAATGATGAAACGTTTGTTGACAGAGAGATATAAAGGTACTGCAAACCAAAAGTCTCACTTCCGATTGTGTGCTTAGGGGTGTACATGTATCTCCTACAAGGAGTCTGTCAGACACCACGTCACCAGTTGAGGGTTAAATGATGATGAGCGATGCACAGGAATTGAGAGTGTAGTAGTTGATCATGTGTTATGTTCATGAGAGGAGGAGAGTAAATTAAAGTTTGAGGATAAATGCTGGGGTTTAGATTCATTCAGCAGACGAAATACGAGAGTTACAATGTGAAGGTTTCGTAGTTTATCAATTTTTAACCAGTTCTTATTAGAATAGGAGCTAATCAGATTTAAAATAGAATTCATCTGAATAATTCCAAACTCAATATCAACAGCTTTATAGTGATAATATATTTGTAGATCATCTGCATATAAATGATACTTACAGTTGCTGAATTGAGAAGAGATATCATATATATATATATATATATATATATATATAGAGTAAACAGAATAGGTCCTACACGGATCCCTGTGGGATACCTGTTTGCTTCGTCTTCCAGTCCATGGTCATTTACTGTTGTTCATGTATCTTTTTCACCTTGCCCACCTCCTCAAAGACCATGTTTCATCTCCAGGTCCTGTCTATGGTAGATTCGTAGAAAATAAGGTTTATTTTTACTTCAAGTGTCATGGCTGCTAGTGGTTCAGTTTGATTCAAATATAGCTGTCATATTAACAGTCTACTTTTTTCTTGCTGTTGATTAAGACAGTGGGTGGTACACAATCCTGTGTTCAGGAATAGAAAATGACTCTGCTTCATCTTATCAGTGCGAGACTACTGATTCTGATTCTAACTGTCCCAACTTCTCTTTATTAATTTACATTAATGATCCAAATTAAAATAGTTTTGTAACACCTAAGAATTCAAAGAAAAAATTACCTTTGCTTGATACTATCATTTTTTTTAAGGTTTCATGACTGTACCTCAGTATTAAGAACACTTGTTTTTCCCCCTTAACTTAGCAATTACTACCATCTTAAACTGGCCATCATTCCCATTGGTGAACTGATAATTGACAAGAAATTTGATATTTTAAAATGCTAATATGTGATACGTATGTATTTTTCCAGTGGTCAGGTACACATTATATCTTCTGAGCGAGATGACAGTGATGAAGAGTTTGTGGCAGCTGTGAGTCCTCCTAAAATTGATGTTCGGCCTAACACCAAAGAATTGGATGTAAGTTCATTTAACATAATTTTCCTACTCCCATTATTATATTTGACAATTTTGTTTGTTTATTTATATAGATATTAGAACAACAAATTTTCCACTCTTGACATGTAATGGAAATAACATGCTCTCCTTACATTGCTGATTCTCTGGTCTTTCAATACTATCATTGTTGACAAAAGTCCACTTTGTTTCTTCCTTATCTCAGTTCAAGTTTGATCGTTTGTTTCAAAGGAACTCAAGTCTCATGAGTTCCAAGGTTTGCTTGTGACATTGTTTACAAAAGTGGAGAATGGAAATATATTTTCAAATGAAGTAGTTGGTTAGCATTGCTTACATAGAAACCCAACAGTTCAGGACTCAAACTTTAAAACTAATTCAACCTCAAATATGATGCACCCATTTTTTCTACTTTAAGGTTAATTGTAGACTACAGTTTTTGTTGTTGTTGTTGTTGTTGTTGTTGTTGTTGTAAATTTCAAGGGAGAAATGATGATGTAGGGTACAAAATTTCATTTCCTGTGTTCATGAATTGAAGTGGGATAGAATTCTGCCATATGTGAAACATTTGTTGCCTTTGATAGTAATATGAAGTTTGTATGACTGTGTCACCAAAATAATTAGGAGCAGTATCATACTGAGCTTTAAAATCTGGCTAGATTACATAGTAGTGTGGCTCCTCATGTGATGATCATTTTCCACTCCAAAGTAAATTTTGTGGATGCTTGAGCTCTTTCAATAGTTCAGCCAGAAATATCATCATGAGAGGTGAGAATATGTAGTGTTCATCATGTAAATTCTCTAGACGTTGATTGGACCACACTCTTGTTGACTGTTGAAGGTCTTGTTAAAACATGCTGCACTAAAAGTGGAATATGCTTTTGTAGAACATTCCAAGGTAAATAAAGGTCACCAATTGTGAGAAGCAAATTCTTGTCATTCTCATGGGTTCTCCATTTTGAAATTATGGAATTATTGGTGTAAGTTCCAAAACTGTAAAACACTACTATACATCGTATAATTAGAGTTAGTTACTTCTCCAGTTAATTAACCTTTTAAGTACCATGTTATCCCTTTCAGACTGTGCACAATTGTGTACATTAATTTTTTCCCCAATTTTTTTTTAAATTAAATTTTTTAAATAAATGTCATTTAGGTACTTAAGAATATTTGAAATGCACATTCGTCCTTAACAATGTCAGTTTTCTTGTGAACTGAAAATAGCATGCCCTAGCTATTACTGTTCTTCTGAAAACATGGCATTTGTTCAATTTTATTATTTCATTTTGAAACGTAAGTCCCTTTGCTAATATTTTGCATGTACCTTAGTATAGAACTTTTTTTATATCCTACATGACTACTATTACTCCATTGTTGATTTCAGAGCAGTTTTGGGAGTAATAATATGAATGTACACAACACAGTTGTAGCCAATTGTTCTCAACTGAATACAAATAATATTACAAAATAATGTTAATATTCTTACAAATAATATTAAAAATAACATTTTGAGCTCTCTTAATTGTATTTACAAGAATACATGTGTGTGATTACACTAAAGAGTCCTTTTGATTCTCAATATTCTTCATTTTTCGTAGAAGTTTCTGAACTTCTTAGTACATTTACTGAACTTCTTTGTTAGGTATGACTCCTCCTTGTCGTCTTTTGGGCAATGAATTTGAAAGTTCTGGAAAACTTCCAAATTTGCCAGTCAAAAATGGAGGCATTCTGTAAAACTTCCAAATTCACCAGTAAAAGTACAGAGAGTTTTTTTTTTTAGTTGTTCCGCAGCACCACTCGGAGCACTGCGCGGCTGGCGCGGTGACACTCGGTCGCTAGCCAGTATAATGCACGCTTTTCCTCCTCACTACTCACGGCAGTCCACACTTATAGAAATCTATTTCTAGTGAAACTATTAGTCTAAGACCTACCTGGCATTATATTAGTTGTTCAGGATGTTTTTCCTTAGTTGTCAAACACGCCTGGCACCTCGTAAATAGGTTTGCAGACACTTGGCGAATCTCAGCCCGTGTGATGTTCGAAGTAACTTGTGTAATGTTCTCTTGTAGTTCTTCTCTTGTGTGAGGTTTGTTCACGTACACTTTTCCCTTCAGCATCCCCCACAGGTAATAAACACAGGGATTTAAATAAGGAGATCTAGAGGGATAACTAACCACACGATCTTCGAAAACTTCCCATATTACTTCCATAGACCAATTAGCAGCGTGTGCCATCGCATTATTTTGCATAAAGTAACCATTACTCCTTTTTTCTTCCGTCAGCTCTTGAAAGAATGGTGTGAGAATGAGGTCTATGTATCGATCACCATTCATTGTTTCGCGGAAAAATATAGGCCCTATAATTCTGCGAGCACTTATTCCGCACCAAACTCCTATTTTTACTTCGTGAAGTGGACGGACGTGCAGCTGGTGGGGATTTTCTGCACACCAGTAGTGATTGTTTTGAATATTTACATAGCCACTTAAGTGTAGCCATGTTTCATCACTATAAAATAAAAGTTCTGGGTAAACATACCCATCGTGAACTGACTGAAGCAACCAGTTACAATACCGAACCCTAGCGAAACATTCAGGTCCTCTTAAATATTGGGCAGCGGTGGGTTTGTACGGTTTTGCTTTTAACGGTTTTGTTGCTTTGTGGGCAGAAGATAATGATACATTAGCTTGTATGGCGCGATGCAACAGGGATTTTGTTGGAGTTCTTTCCAAGAGAGCTCCTATTTCGTCAAGCTTTACCTCCAATATAAATGGTCCGATTGGACATTAAAAATTTTCCAGCTAACTCATTCATGGTTGCCAGCGTTTTGCTCCCGTGTGCTAGGTTGGGCTCATCAATTGGTACTAGCACACATACCAAGATGCATGGCTAGTGCATACCGTGGAGGCCACTGCATAGGCTATTTGAAGCCGCCGGCAGTGCCAATGCACTATGAGAGACTTTGTCTCACTACCAAAAATTGATGCCTGCTTGGCCATCAGATGATATAGATGTTGATTCCCATAGGGAATATGAAATATTTGTCCTGAATGAGTAAATTTATAATACCAATATAAATGGTATTGGCATTAGCACTGCCAGTGGCTTCAAATAGCCTATGCAGTGGCCTCCACAGTATGCACTAGCCATGCGTCTTGGTAGGTGTGCTGGGTACCACCTGATGAGCCCAACCTAGCACACGGGGGCGAAACGCTGGCAACCATGAATGAGTTAGCTGGAAAATTTATAATGTCCAATAACAGGCCATTTATATTGGTATTATAAATTAACTCATTCGGGACAAATATTTTAGATTCCCTATGGGAATCAACATCTCAACATCTATATCATCAAGCTTTTCCTCTGTTAAAACGGTTCGTCTCCTGTGTGATTTCTTGTTAAGAATGGACCTGGTGGGCGGAACTTCTTTACTAATTTGCGTACCGTACTCCTTTGGGGAGGGAGGATGCCAGGAAATTTGCGAATGAATCGAAAGTGGTATTCTGTATAAGAAGCATGCTTCGCATAGCACGACACAATGAATACACACTGTTCTACTGTATACATCACTCGTTAAACACACGATTAGTATTCCTATAGAAAGTACGCTATTTTAAAGCGAACACATTGAACACTATCAGTACCGCAGATATTGAACTGAACTATTGCTGTGAAGCAATGGTTACCGCTACCGTACTGCATTAGATCATCTTAGCCGGTCATGAAGCAATATATCTCTTGGCAAATGAGTCACCCGGCCTCGCTATTGCCTTCTGTGCATGTTCCCCTGACACGGAACAAGCCATAAAAAAGACCCTGTATATGGCCCAGAAAGAGAAAGTGAAAATTAAAATAATTCATTTAATATTCCGTTGTTTCTTGCTTAAAACTTATGTTGATTGTTAATAGAGAAGGTTTATATTAATTATTTTTGTGCATGCTGTAACATCTATTATTGTAATGTTCATGTACAAGCACTAGTTATCACTGTTTTTGAGGCCTGAATTTCAAACATAATGAATTTTGGTAACAAGCATGCTTTGTTAAAGGTTCAAACATAAGGACTGTAAACACCAGTGACTGAACAAATGTTACTTCCTCACTACTGGCTAACCAACTGAGTAATTTAGTTCGATAAGCACTTGCCTTTCATCCTTAAGCATACCAGTTCAATTCTTGATACAGTGAGTTGGGATTTATGAGTGCTTAAAATGTATGCAGTTCTGGGCAGAATTTGTCAGTCTACAGCTGTAGGGACATTAAAGATAGTGTTCTGCTAACCTCTCTGTACAAGGTTATAATGGAATGTCGAATTGTCCTTTATATTTGTGAAGAATATTAAGTCATCTAGGCCTAATTCATGTGTCCATATTTATCTTGTACATTACTGAACAGATCCCTGTAAATTTCTGATGAGAGTTTAGTATGTAGGTTGATTATTCATGTCATGGTAACTATTATTTATCGCTTGAATATCTGCAAACACTGGGAATTTTATATATACATCCTCTGTAATATTGCCACCAGATGGTACATAAATGCACTGGTTTCAGTGATCGTTTGGTGACAACAGTGCATAATGTAAGTAAGTCAAGTTGAACAGTATTTGTACATCAAGATACTGTAGCTGTTCTCTGTAGCCACCATGCACGAGAATGTCATACTTAACTATGTGAGTCCTTAGATGATTATGGTCTATCTTATCATACCGGATTGCCAAACAAGGAAGAACTGCTAACCTTTCTCACACGGCGTCGTTCTGCCTCCCTCTAGGGATACCAAGACCTTGACGTCGGTGTGGGGGCTTGTGTGTTTGTTGATCCCGAGGGCTGTGTCAGCTTAGGGTTACCCATGCTAGATTGGCCTCGGTGTAGGGCCAGTCTAACAAGGTCCCCCCAAGTTGCCTGAGAAGTGTCTGTGCTCTTTATTCTTCATTCTATCCTCATCTTCTTAAATTTCATTTATTTTACTGTCTAGCCAACCTCTCTGCCTCGGGTAGAATAGGTTAGTACGGAGGTTTTATCCTCCCCCTTCACAAGTTTCAGGTCGTGGTGAGGTGATGCATGGCTACTGGGAGAGTAGTTCTTAGTGACCCACTGCAGATACCGAGCTCCCTCTGGAGTATATAGCCTTGCCTTTGCCATGTCAGGGCTCTGTCAAAGGTCAAAATTTGATTGAAGAAATTGCTGGTGGTGAAGTTGACGAGATGCGCAAGTTAGCAATGGATCCGTACTAATCAAGACATCATTGGTTGAACAGTCTAGACGGCTACTTGAAGCCAAATTATTCAGAAAGGTAGAGATCAGAATTGATAAGCACCAAACCCTGAACTTCTGCAAGGTAGTTATATTCCACAGATATCTGGTTAAGTTTTTCGATGATACCCTGATCAGATATCTAGCCTGTTTGGGTGCAACCGACGTGAAGAGGTTGAAGAGGCATGTGGGTACAAAGTTGCTCGATATGGGTGCTTTCATCCTTACTTTCGACGCCAAGACTGTACCTGAAAGATTAAAAGTGGCTATGTACCGACCGAATGTTCTTCCGTATATTCCAGCACCAATGAGGTGCTATAACTGCCAAAAGTTTGGCACACTTCATTGAGATGTCAAGGTTCAACGACCTGCAAAATGTGTGGGAAGTGCAAGAATGCTGGGGTTGATTGCACACCACTACCTGTCTGTGTCAACTGTCCAGGTGTGCATGCTCATATCTCCAAGGAGTGCCCCATATTCAAGCAGAACAAGAAGATCCAGGAGTAAAAACTCTGGATAAGCTTTCTTATCCAGCTGCCCGGAGAAAATTCAAATCAGTGGCTGCTCTGGAGTTCTCCATCTCCTTTGCTGAAAAGGTCTTGAATGTGCGGATCACCCCACATAGTTTTATATCTCCTAAGACAGCTAGCATCGACAAGTCTCAGCCACCAACAAGAGCAAGTACTGAAGGAAACTGGAGATTCCAGCAAGGTTTTGGCACATCCTGGGAGTAAAACATGCATTATTGCCGGCGTCGCCTGGGAAAGGCCCTTCCCAGGAATGTTTGGCTGGGAAGTCCCCTCCCAACAGCGCGGGGGAAAGGCTTCCCCAAATAGGGCTGGGAAGTCCAGCCTTCCTTCCAATGCCCATAAGAAAAAAGAGGAGAAAGGGAAGCTCCATAGCTCCCCTAAGAAGTTAGAGAAGCAGCCTTCTCCAACTCAGTCGGGGGTCCACAGGATCCCCGAAGAAGACCTGCAAGGCATTTGCCGGTTCTCCTCCTAAAAAGACAGAAATGGTTAGCAAGAGTGAGAAGGCCAGATGCTCAGTCACTTTCTGGGGAACGTAGTTCTCCCAGGAAGAAGGCCCACTGTTTCCGATCAATGAGATCACCGTCCACGGAGTGCCCAATCACCAAGTCTCCCTCTTCTCAGGAGACCATGGAGACTGAACCCCTCATTGTCATGGATGGTGATGACGACATAAAAGACACCGACAAAGACGGCGGAACCTGGTAGGTAGTGGACCGAACGAAGGGCAAGAAATTGCTCTAAATTCGAAGCGCTGCCTATCCGCACAATGGCACTATTGCAGTTCTGTTGTTATCACTGTTGCGTAGCTGAGATACGTCAATTGATGTCCGTCTCTGCGGCCTCCATAGTCTGTCTACAGGAATCTCGTTTGAGTCCTGGACACGACACGAACTATGAAAGGATATCGTCTTTTCTCTAAAGACAGAGTAGCTGTGGATAGCGCGGCGACTGGGGGCATTTGTAACCTAGTTCGCTCCGACATCTTCAGCAATGAATTACCGCTCTGTACTCAGCTAGATGCAGTTGCGGTTCACACTCCATTGCCAGTAATGACAGCAGTGTGCAACGTGTACATTCCACTGGCCTACAATCTTCAAATGCATGCACTACAAGATCTGATCGCTCAGTTACCTCCTTTTCTCTTGCCTGTAGATGTGAACACCCATAAGACACTCTGGGGTTCTCGGTCTTCCTGTGCTAGGGGAAGGATGCTTGAGCGATTGATCAACAGTTAGATCTTTGTGTACTTAACACAGGAGAACCAGCTGATGTCAGCAGCGCACATGGCACATTCTCACACCTGGATGTCACACTGCAGCCATGCGCTAGTTCCCCTGTTACGATGGCAAGTACACGATGATCTCTGTGATAGTGACCACTTCCCGATAATTCTAACTCTCTTAAATTAAAAACAGTCCGAAGTACCCAAGCGCTGGTTACTTCAGCGGGCAAATTGGCCAGAATTTTCCATCTAGAGAAATCAATTTCATTTTATGGGTCCGTATTGATCTTCGATTAAAACAAATTAAAATAAGTGAGTTAAATCCACTTTTTCAATACAAATTAAATAGTGTTTATTAAATAAACATCTAATGGGACGTTGTTCTACACACAATATGGCTGAAGATGACCTTTCAATAGGTCAAAACTAGTCCCATTAAATGTTTATTTAATAAACACTATTTTATTTGTATTGTAAAGGCAAAATTTTCCAGATGCACAGTAATGGCCGATGACATGCTGGAGTCTGTTTCTTCCATTACTACTGGGATTTTAGCTGCTGCAGAGGAAACAATGATTCCTTCCTCATCCAGTATTCCTCACTGGAAACAGGTCTCGATCGACGAAATTGCAGCAGCCAAATGTGATGCCAACGGGCTTTTAAGCATTATCGTCCAAATCCTACAGTGGCCAGTCATATCATTTTTAAGCGTCTGCACCCGAAGGCCTTTTTTTTATTTCAGAAAGTAAGAAAGCTACGTGGGAAAAGTATCTGCTTCCATGACTGCACATACTCCGTCATCTCGAGTGTGGACAAACTCCGCCGTGTTGTCGGAGTACAGAATGTGCCCTCAGTCCCCGGAATCTCCATTAATGAAGATATAGTTGTGATTCCTTCAGTCATTGCAGACCATTTTGCATCACATTTCGCAGATACGTCCAGCTCTGGTAGATACGAGTCTGCATTTTTACCAGTTAAGCACAAAACAGAGGCACGCCATCTCTCTTTCGCCTCTAATGCTTTGCATCCCTACAACATGCCTCTCATAGAGTGGGAGTTGCAGAGTGCACTCGCGCTATGCAGAGACACGGCTCCTGGACCAGAAAAAATCCACAATCAAATGCTTAAGCATTTGAGTGACAGATGTCTTAAGGATATCCTTAGCCTGTTCAACAGAATATGGAGTGAGGGAGTGTTTCCATCTCTATGGCGTAAGGGAATTGTGATACCAATTCCCAAGCCAGGTAAAGATCCAAAACTTCTGGATAGTTATAAGCCAATATGCCTTACAAATGACCTTTGTAAACTATTTGAACGGATGGTTAACTGGTGTTTTGTGTGGGCCATGGAAAAGGAAGGTTTCTTGTCTAACTGCCAGTGTGGTTTTCGCTCTCATTGGTCTGCCACTGATCATCTGGTCCGACTGGAGAGCGCCATTCGGGAAGCCTTTCTCCAGAAGGAACACAGAGTCGCCGTGTTTTTTGACCTGGAGTAAGCTTACGATACTACCTGGCGATATGGGATTCTCTCCACACTTCATCAGTGGGGATTTCAGGGAAATTTGCCAACATTTATTGAGAACGTCATGTCCCTCCAACTCTTTCGAGTCTGAGTAGGGAATGCATTTTCTCACTATTCCATTCAGGAAAATAGAGTACCACAGGGACCTGTTCTGAGTGTCACGCTGTTCGCAATCGCCATCAACAGCATGATTGCCGCTGCTTGGCCCGCAGTCATTCCATCGCTGTATGTAGACGATTTAGCTCTATGTTACAGCTCTGGAAGGGTGGCCTTTGCTGAGAGACAGATGGGCCCTGCAACATGATTTTCGTTTTTCAGCGGTGAAAACTCAGTTGTATACTTCTGTCGACATCAGCTAGGGCATCATGAACCAGAGCTCCGCTTGCAAAACAGTGTCTTACCAGTGGTAGACACCGGCAGATTCCTGGGTCTCCTTTTTGATAAGAGACTAACGTACCAGCCCCACATCCATCAGTTGAAGATTGCCTGCATGAAGAGACTTCACATGCTTAAGTTTCTCAGCAGCACTTTTTGGGGGCTGATCATGCGGTGCTGCTACGTTTTTACACGGCAACGGTCCTCTCCCGAATGGACTATGGTAGTGCGGCTTAAAGCTCAGCATCAAAATCTACGCTGAGTCTTTTAGACAGTATTCACCATAGTGTAGTTAGGCTGGCAAGGAGAACTTTCCGTACTAGCCCCATTCCCAGCCTACTCGCTGAAGCGGGAGTTCCATCTTTACGGATAAGGAGGCAGCACATACGCTGCCAAAATTCATGAAATGCCACTACATCCTAGCTACCAATGCATCTTTAGTACGCAATACCACCAGAGGTACCAAGACCGGCCGAATGCCACATGGCCGGTGGTGTTTCGAATTGATAGCTTGTGTCGTGAATTAAATATAGATATCGGTGGTTGTCTTGAACAAACTTTTAGCGAGGTACTTTAATGGTTAGTTCCGCAACTGTAAATACGTCTAGATCTACTCCGTGGATCCAAGGTGAATACGGATTCCACCGAGCTCGATAGCTGCAGTCGCTTATGTGCGGCCAGTATCCAGTATTCGGGAGATAGTAGGTTCGAACCCCACTGTCGGCAGCACTGAAAATGGTTTTCCGTGGTTTCCCATTTTCACACCAGGCAAATGCTGGGGCTGAACCTTAATTAAGGCCACGGCCGCTTCCTTCCAACTCCTAGCCCTTTCCCGTCCCATCGTCACCATAAGACCTATCCGTGTCGGTGCGACGTAAAGCAACTAGCAAAAAAATAAATAAATACGGATTCCTCCGTTTATCGGAGGTATTTCCAGGACTTCGTTTGCCAGTATCCGGCCACGACACATATCTTCACGGATGGTTCTAAAATTGCAGAATGCCGGGCTGAGTGGCTCAGACGGTTAAGGCGCTGGCCTTCTAACCCCAACTTAGCAGGTTCGATCCTGGCTCAGTCCGGTGGTATTTGAAGGTGCTCAAATACGACAGTCCCGTGTCGGTAGATTTACTGGCACGTTAAAGAACTCCTGCGGGACTAAATTCCGGCACCTCGGCGTCTCCGAAGACCTTAAAAAGTAGTTAGTGGGACGTAAAGCAAATAACATTATTATTATTAAAATTGCAGAAAATGTTGGTTGCTCTTTCGTCACTGATGATATGAGCGTGAAGATCTCGCTTCCTAGTGCATGTATTGTGTATACTGCAGAGCTTTACGCCATCTTAGAAGCTCTGCAGTTTGCACTGGGTGACGAGAAAAACCATTTTCTTATGTGTACCGACTCGTTAAGTTCTCTGCAGTCTATTGAAACCTGTTTCTCGCAACACCCACTAGTGTAGCAGATTCATGACTTTCTAGCCAGGCACCAGAATCACTTTTGTGTGGTTTCCAAGCCACTTTAGGATTGCGGGAAACGAACTTGCGGATGAAGCTGCAAAGGAAGCGGTACTTTACCTCCAAGACCTATTAATGTACCTGCTTAATATATTTGTTCTCAGCTACGTCGAACCATCTTGGTCCTGGGAATCGGAGTGGCTAGCTATTCGAACTCCCAACAAGCTGAGAGCAATTAAGAAGACAGCTACTGTCTAGCGGTCCTCTTTCCTGCCTTCACGGAAAGAGGCCATAGTATTCTGTAGGCTGAGGATAGGTTATGGACAATTTACATATTCTGATCTAAAGAGAGAAGACCCCCTCTCCCCCACATCCTCACAGAGTGCGCCCATCTCTCTGGCTTAAGACTGAGCCTCGGTCTGCAGGAAACACACGAACGCATACTAGCCGATGATGCGACTACTGCTGATCTCATCATCTGTTTTATGTAGGACAGTGGATTAATCAGGGGTATGTAAATTACAAGTGTACTGTTACTCAGGGAGCGCACTTCCCTTTGATTCGTTAGTCATTTTTTGGCCTTTTTGTTTCATTTTCCAAATTCCTTCATTGAATAAATAATTTTGTTTTCATTTGGATTTCTTTTCCACTAATTTGTTCAGAGAGAATGATTACCTAGTTGTAGTTCCTCTTAAACTAAAAATCACCACTACCGTCATTCTATGTCTGTTCTCAAATATATATCTGTGGCTGTAATTGAACAGTGCCTGTTGGTAGACACGCCTTGGGGCTGTGATGAAATTAGTCTAGCATAGAGATATTCTTGCATCATCAGCGCACCAACTGCTATGACTTAAAACTTAAATGTTTTTGTTTTTTGCTCTTTAAAAAAATTGATATCTGAAGTCATCTCTTTTCAGTTTTGACTAAGTTAATTTGTAACTGTTAGGCTCTTCAGTCTGCTGAAACTTTGAATAAATAAATGTATAATAATAATAATAATAATAATAATAATAATAATCGGATGGCCTCAGCTACCGTGTGCAGACGTTTCAATTTGACGCTGTCTGCTCGTCAATTTCGATGTTCCGTTTTATGCTAGGCCTACTAGATGGCAGACCGAGTAAACCGAAACACTCTTGGGCGTCTATGGCTGATATAAAATGAATCTTGTTGGGTAAACACCAAATGTGTCACCAGAGATCTTTTACATGCCTACATCCTATGACATGGAGTGTGGAATGGACTTTTTTCCGCCCTTCAAAAATCCGTCTACCTCTGCCGGGTTTGAACCCGCTATCTTGGGATCCAGAAATAAATGTATAAACTACCTGAAAGAGAAAACATATGGTAACAGTATTACACCTGCAAAAGCCTCTGTGGCTCAGGCAGCAGCGCGTCGGCCTCTCACCACTGGGTTCTGTGATTCAAATCCCGGTCACTCCATGCGAGATTTGTGCTGGACAAAGCGGAGACGGGACAGGTTTTTCTCCGGGTACTCCAGTTTTCCTTGTCATCTTTCATTCCAGCAACACACTCCACTATCATTTCATTTCACCTGTCAGTCATTAATCATTGCCCCAAAGGATTGCGACAGGTCTCGGCAGCCGGCACAACTCCTATCCTCGCCGCAAGATGGGGGCTTCGTTCATTCCATCCCTGACTTGGTCACTGACTGCAAAAACAGGTTGCAGGTTTTCATTTCATTACACCTGCAAATGAAATAGCTTACTGTAATTAAAATAGAATTGAACCATGCCTGTTGGTGGACACACCCTGGGGCTGTGATGAAATTAGTCTCCAGTAGCATAAAGATATTCCTGCATCATCAGTGCGCCGAATGCTATGTTTCTTTTGCGGTGTAATACTGTTAGCATACTTTTCTCTTTCATGGAGTTTATAAATTAATTTACTCAAAGTTAGTTTTCGGCAGACTGACGAGCCTGACAGTTGTAAAAATAAAATATAAAAGGACTTAAATGTGCAGAAGATTGCGTCCAATTAGTTATATCACTTAACTACACAAAGTTTGACGAAATACATCGCTGAGTAATGTGATTGGTGTTATTGGAATATGACAATCAAGATGTTTTGGTGTGTCATCCAGTTTGTTGGGACAAATTGTAATTACACAATATTACTCAACATTTTGTGGTTTGACTTTCATTGTGTAATGTAGGAGAAAATCCAGAACTGTTGGGCAACATAAAAGTTTTACATGACAATGCTGGTGGTGAGAAGTGATTATTGGAAATACTTTTTCGGTAACCATCCCCTATACCACACAAACCATATGCTGTTGGGGATGAGAGGTCTGCCGCACTTCTTTTGCTTAAAGATGTATTTGGTGCAATGCCAGAACATTCAAAAAGAGCTTGGTTAACTGAGGATCCCACTTCAAGAGCGGAAGGTTCCAGGGTCATTTTGTTGCGGTCATTACTGGACGAAACCATAGGCGGAACATTACAGTGTGCAAACTGAGGCAGACAGTTTAAGCAGGGTACTATTGAGAAAGGGAGAGAATGGGAAGAGAGTGTGCCGAAAAAAGCTTTTTCAGAGAAGTTAACAGGAAAGAGACCATGAGGAAGACCCCGAAAGAGGTGGACAGATTCAGTGTAGGAGTACATAGAGAAGAGGGGAGGAAAACCGGAAGATGTACTTAAAAAAGGAGAAGTGTGGTGGAGAGACAGGCAGCGATGGAGGTCCTTGATTCACATCCCCACCCCGGGAAGCTGGAAACAGGAAATGAAGATTATGATTACTATTGCGTGTCCTCAGCTTTAATCCTACATTTTCAATATTTTGTTATTTTTAGGACAGCGTGCGGTCAATTGTCAAGTCAAGATCTTTGGTTAAGGAACTGCTGTCATTGTGTATTGCTTGATGATTTATTTTTCTAATCATTTTATTAGTTTCTGTGGAAAATTGCCTTGGAAATTAGCTTAGTTTTAATGTAGAAATTGGATTTAAGTAGTCTGATAATTAGCTTTTATGTCCTGACCTGCTGAAGACTGTAATTAGTTAGGTGTTCAGGTCTTGTGGTCAAGGTGCAGAATCATATTCTGATGCAGTGAGTTGATTTAAGCTGATGAGCAATTGAATTAGATATAGTACCTGTTTTGGAAATATGGTGCAGTGGCTGGTCCCGTGAATGTAATAGTTCTGCATGGTACATAACTGTGATGTCAGACCTTATAGTAGCCTTATGAGTAACCAGCGAGCACAGGATGGATAAGTCACGAGACCTCAAAGAGCTTGATCATGGCCAGATTGTCGGTGCCATAACATAAAGCAAAGAAATATTGGTGAAAACTGATCTTGAAACCTACTGGTCCATGGACCATCATGTCCAAAGTGTACCATGGGTACGTAGATTTAGACAAAAACTCCATCGCCACTTTCAACTGCTCTGGAGTATGTGTTGTTGACAGGGGTCCTATTGAGCACATCTAGGTTGCTGTCGAGAGAGATGTCCCTGCTCCAAACAATGTTTGTGCATTATGGAAGGCTGTGCAGTGATCATGGAATGGTATGATTTCCCGTGCTTCCAGAATCTTTTGGAGTCCGTCACATCAAATTGCCATCATCAGGGTGAAAGGGTTTGCTGCACGCGACTAGCCTGGTATCTCTAATTCTATTTCTCATCAGTGTATACTATCTGCAAAACTTTTAGTGACACTTCAGCTCCCTAGTGATCAGTAGACCTTCGTTATCTTCAAGACACAAATTGACAACCTATAAAACCAAAAATGAATCGATTATGCATTTCTGTGAGACATCTGGCAGTGTAATCGCTAAACTTTTGAAAACAATTTTTTTTTTTAATTCATAAAATAAAGCAAAGAAATATTGGTGAAAACTGATCTTGAAACCTACTGATGATGATGATGATGATGCTTGTTGTTTTAAGGGGCCTAACATCGAACCTACTGCAATGACTGAGAAAAATCAGGAACATCTTAGAACTCCTACTCAGAAACGGGCTGTACACAGAAAAGGCAGGAAAATAATTAACAGATTGCATTGATACAGAAAAAGAAAACAAACAGTTGAATGAGCTGCTCCATATAAGGATAAATCTGTTTCTATGATTGCAAGGATTAAAAAATTTTCTGCCTCTCACCTTGGTGAATCTCCAGCCACGTCTGATGATAAAGTGGTGGGCCAGTCTATTTTTTTATGGGTAATATAGAAAAAAGCAATGAGAGAGAGAGTGTTGGTGTGTACGTGCATACGTGTCTCTCTCTTGTACTATCGATTCGATTCAAATTTGATGCTGTTATGGCTGGATTGAGTAACTGAGGCGGTAGAGTGCTGGCCGTCTTAGTTCAAGTTGCCTGGTTTGATCCCAGCTAAGTCCGGTGGTATTTGAAGGTCCTCAGATATGTCAGTCTTGTGTTGGTAGATTTACTGGCGTGTTAAAGAACACCTATGGGACAAAATTCCAGCACCTTGGCGTCTCCAAAAACCGTAAAAGTAATTAGTGGGATGTAAAACCAATAATATTATTGCTATTCAGTTCAGATTTCATTTCCATTCAGTTGGCAGTACTACCGGAACTGTTGAGGTTCCCTCCTTGCCCCTCACCCTCATAAAACAAAGTGTCGCTGAAATTTTGCGCATAGTACTGTATATGGGAGATATCCGTATCATTGAAATAGGCTTACATTTAAAATTTTCCTTTTCGGTGCAAAAATGATGTTGCTTGTCTGTTACTTAAGACAATTAGTTGTTGAAATTATGTTAAACATTAATGATTTATAGACTACCCTGTTGTACACATTCACTCTTTCAACTGTGAAATATTTTAGTGTTCTGTGTATTACTGCTGTGAGTGCCGACAATGGTGGTGTTATGCAGTGGTAAAACAGATAATGTAGGAATTAATGCACATCACTCATACAATGCCATACATTGTTACCAACATGTCATACAAAAGTGTAATATTACACCTAATCAGTTGCTGTACTGTACTGAAGGTGTTTATTACACACCTCTTTTCAAAATGAACAGATTCTCATGCTGAAAGAGAAAGAGGAACTTTTCCTTTGTACTTTACATTAGTAAAATTTTCACAATATCTGTTTTTAACTTAAAATCAGTGCATTGATATTTGTGATATTACGGTATATTTTATGCTTCATCGCTGTTCATAATATCTTTACGTGTGTTATCAGGTTGATAGCAGATGTCGAATTTAAAAATGATGATGGTAAGGGAAACTGAAATTGGGAATTCTTTGACAAATCATAACATATATGACATATCAGTTGAAAAAATTTAATTTCCTCTCATTTTTAATTGCAGAAGTCTTTTCTAGACTTGTTAGTATTTAATTCTCATATTTTCATATTTTCTTTACTTTGGATAAAGAAGTCTCATATCATCCATAGATATTTCTGCAGGACTGGAGTTGTCAAGGAGGACCTTTCTGCAGTTTGGCTGAAAGACGATGAAGAGGACAGCTTCCTCTTTGGAGCTCTCTTACCATCAGAGTGGGCTCACATTGCAGGTGATCAGGAGTTTGAAAAGTTATTTTGATGACTGCCCTCCATGTGCACTATCATGAGCCTCGTAAAGGTCTCCTCATTGTCCCTTTTAACAACTCTGAAAATATCAGAAGGGTGACCTGAGGTAAAACAGGCTAGTGAAAGACCTGTGCTCCACCATAAATTAGGTAAAGACCTTTAGGCCCGGAGTGCATATGGTTTATTTAGTGCATGAATGTGCAGGGAAGAAAACGCATAAAAATAGTCTGTCATTTCTATGATTTATCTATCCGTACATTAGGAGTAAAAACTTCTGTTTCATGCATTTCTCTATTCTTGCTAGTATATGTAAATTTTTATGGTTTCCACATGGCTGCATAAAAATGGCCCTTTGTACTAACATTTAGATTTTTGCGGTCCGCATTGCCAAAGCTCGAGTGTATGCCGCGTAAATAGTTTTAAATCGTTTGAGATATGTACTTCATATCTTCGCCAGAAATTTCACTGGTGGCACATGCGCCGATTATTTTTAGTGTTGTGTTGGACCATATTAGATATGGTATGTTTTGTAAAGTTATGAGCGCAAGGTGCAAGAAATTGAAAAGAGGAGAGTAATGAAACTGACATGGAAAAGAAGAGAGTAATGAAACTTACAAACAGGCAATGTAATATACATGTAATATACAGCATCCCTGCTAAAGAGGAATTCCTGTATTTTTCTAATCTTGTATGATCCTAGACCAACTCTGCCTCACATGTTCAAGAGCTTAACATGGCAGGGAACAAGGACAGAGCATTCTCTGCTACTTCACATTTGTCTGGTTGGTCACGAATGATGTTACTTCAGTTTTCTGTTAGTCATTGGTGTGATTGCTCAGCTTCTTAACAAGGCAGCTACAGTTCAAATCCCAGCCAGTGCTTGTGGAATATTTTGAAATGAGAAATCAGATTCCTTTGATTTGGAATCTGTTAAGAAATTTTGGTCCCATCACATATTATCACTGTTATATAAAATTGTTAGCTTAATTACAGGCATAACAAAACTCCATGTTTTCCTGATGTACACTTGGTTTTCAATAGAAGATATTTTGTACATCCCATGATATAGTATTTAGAGTATCTTGGAACTTTTTAGGTATTTGAATCAGTTTCTATTTCTTTTGTTTTTATAGAATGACAAACTTTTTTTGTTCTGTTGTCAGAGGATCTTAGTAACTTAGTTGTTCAAATGTTTTAGAAGTACACTGTTCCTCTGCATTTTCCTATTTGATGGCTGCCTGTTCTTTATTTTAGCATAATAAAGACTTTTAACTTGATGAATGAGTAGTTCCCTGCATGTCCTCATTCAGTGATGTATGAGGTTGAGAAAATATTAAATTTTTACTTTGAAACTAACCCTCAGAATTATAGGAAGCAGTTCATTGAAAGGCTAAACTGACCTTGCATATTCATGCATTTATGAAATATTAAAAAATTGTCTGCTGTTCATTGAATTCTGTTGTTAGTTGTGTGATGATTTATTTGATACATAATACTGTATTTTGATTTCCTTTACTGTTAAGCCACACAAATAATTGTTGTTTAGAGTATTTTGACTTGATTTTTAAATGTACATACCTAATTTTACCATTGTTGTGCCACATGGTTTTCAGTGATTTGACAAAAAATACTACGGGAATTAATTTTGAATCCAAAATGCTAATTACTACTTAAAAGGACTACTACCTTTGACATTCACACATCTTTTATAGCCATTCATAAGTGAGTTTTACAGAATATCTACAACTGCCTTCACTAGAGAGAATGTCAAACTGATAATCTGGTGTCATTTGTTGTTGGCTTTGTCCTGAAGGCATAGATCTCAATTTGTATCCAGAGGATTACAGAATGAGCAAACAGAAAGGGAAATTTAGTCCTTTAATTTCTCCTGAACCTCTGCTATCTCTTTGAAGGCTTCAGTTTTGTTGGCTAATCCTGCCAAAAGCTGCATTCCACCTTTCGCACAGAAATTGAGCTGTCATGTATCAACATAGCTTACTGACTTACACTGGGTGAGTTGGTCATGCAGTTAGGGGTGCACAACTGTGAGCTTGCATCTGAGAGATAGTGGGTTCGAGTCCCACTGTCGGCAGCCCTGAAGGTGGTTTTCCATGGTTTCCTACTATCACACCAGGCAAATGCTGCGGCTGTAAGTTAATTATGGCCACGGCTGCTTCCTTTCCACTCCTAGCCCTTTCCTATCCCATCGTCACCATAATACCTACCTGTGTTGATGCGACGTAAAGCCAATTTTAAAAAACTTACTTAAAATCAAAATCTTACGTGTTGCCTCACTGAATATTAGCACACTTACCGGACGCAGAAATGCTCAAGCGGCACAAAGTGGATATTGCATGCATGCAGGAGACTTGGAGAAAAGGTCAAAAGTCCCAAAATAAAAGTGGTGGTCACAAGCTTATCTACCAATTAATCACAGACAGCGAAGGAGTGCGCATAGTCATTGACACGTAGTTGTGAAATAGTGTTTCGGATGTCCATTGTCGTTCACATCGGTTATGTCTCCCAGCATCAACATTATGAACCAAGAAACACAAGTTTTCTCAGTTATTGCTCTACAAACTGAGTGTGAAGAGGAAGAGAAAGAACAATTTTGGACTGAAATACAGGACCTCATTACCATGGTACCGCAAGAAGAATTTTTGTTAATCTGTGGTGGCCTAAACAATCATATCAAAAGGACTCTACATGGCTATAGATGCCATGATAACAACTGATAAGCATGGCTATTTGTCCTCTTTTCCAGGCATTTTATGTTGTTAATAAGATGTTTTCTCTTCCACATATTTTCTAGTATTTACTTTATCTTACAATAGTTTCGACAGATTGGAAAAATTAAAACTGAATTTGAAACTGTAAAGAAATGGCTCCTACTTTAACGGAGAAATACATCATACGGTGAAGTATTGCAATCTGTGCAAAGAATCGAATGGTAGGAACTACGATAATCACAAATGGTGTCATATTTTGCACTGTCACATAAGTAGACACTGCAAGGACTGCTTTCTAAAACTCCATCCAAATTGCTGCAAGGAAAAAACTTTGGGCACCACAAAATCTGGTCTATATATCAACAAGCAAACATGACTATGGACAGATGTAGTGCAGCAAACCATAAAAGAAAAGAAGGCAGAGAAGACCGGTGAAAGTTGGGTAAGATATTCTGTTCCAATTGGAGTGGCTAAAAAGCTGTCACAAAGGCCATAGTGAAAACCATCGAGGCTTGTATGAGTAGTTGGGTACCAAGGAAAGGGAGAAAGTTATCTATCACCTGCTAAGTGCTTGGACATGGGCATCTCGAAACATGGAGCACTAGACATATGTTGTTGTTGTTTTTTGTTTGTCACCAATCCATAGACTGGTTTGATGCAGCTCTCCATGCCACCCTATCCTGTGCTAACCTTTTCATTTCTACGTAAGTACTGCATCCTACATCTGCTCTAATCTGCTTGTCATATTCATACTTTGGTCTACCCCCAGCATTCTTACCACCTACACTTCCTTCAAAAACCAACTTGGGTGTCTTAAGATGTGTCCTATCATTCTCTCTCTTGTTCTCATCAAATTTAGCCAAATCAATCTCCTCTCGCCAGTTCGATTCAGTATCCCTTCATTTGTGATTTGATCTATCCATCTCATCTTCAGCATTCTTCTGTAACACCACGCATTTCAAAAGCTTCTATTCTCTTTCTTTCTGAGCTAGTTATCGTCCATGTTTCACTTCCTTACAATGGCACGCTCCACACGAAAGTCTTCAAAAACATCTTTGTAATTCCTATATCAATGTGTGAAGTGAGCAAATTTCTTTTCTTAAGAAAGCTCTTCCTTGCTTGTGCTAATCTGCATTTGATGTCCTCCTTACTTCTGCCATCGTTAGTTATTTTACTACCCAAGTAACAATATTCATCTACTTCCTTTAAGACTTCATTTCCTAATTTAATATTTCCTGCATCACTTGCTTTCGTTCAACTGCACTCCATCACTTTTGTTTTGGACTTATTTATTTTCATCTTGTACTCCTTACCCAAGACTTCGTTCATACCATTCAGCAGCTTCTCGAGATCTTCTGCAGTCTCAGACAAAATAACAATATCACCAGCAAATCTCAAGGTTTTGATTTCCTCTCCTTGGATTGTAATTCCCTTTCCAAATTCCTCTTTGATTTCCTTTACTGCCTGTTCTATGTAAACATTGAAAAGGAGGTGGGACAAACTGCAGCCTTGCCTCACTCCTTTCTTTATTGCTGCTTCTTTTTCAAAGCCCTCGATTCTTATCACTGCAGACTGATTTTTATACAGATTGTAGATAATTCTTTGTTCTCGGTATCTGATCCCAATCACCTTCAGAATCTTAAATAGCTTAGTCCAATCAACATTATCGAATGCCTTTTCTAGATCTACGAATGCCATGTACGTGGGCTTGTCCTTCTTGATTCGATCCTCTAAGATCAGACGTAAATTTAGGATTGCTTCACATGTTCCTACATTTCTTCTGAAGCCAAATTGATCTTCTCCCAACTCAGCTTCAACTTGTTTTTCCATTCTTCTGTAAATAATACGTGTTGAAATTTTGCAGGCATGAGATGCTAAACTAATGGTGCGATAGTTTTCACACCTGTCAGCACCAGCTTTTTTGGGAATCGGTATAACAACATTCTGCCAAAAATCGGATGGGACTTCTCCTGTCTCATACATCTTGCACACTAAATGGAATAACCTTGCCATGCTGGTTTCTCCTACGGCAGTCAGTAATTCAGAGGGAATGTAATCAATTCCAGGTGCCTTGTTCCTATTTAGGTCTCTCAAAGCTCTGTCAAAATCTGATCTCAAAATTGGGTCTCCCATTTCATCAGCATCAACAGCCTCTTCTTGTTCCAGAACCAAATTATGTACATCTTCACCTTGATACAACTGTTGGATATGTTCCTGCCATCTTTCTGCTTTGTCTTCTTTCCCGAAAAGTGGCTTTCCATTTGAGCTCTTAATATTCATACACCTAGATTTCCTTTCTCCAAAGGTTTCCTTGATTTCCCTGTATGCAGCATCTACCTTTCCTAGGACCATACAGCCTTCGACATCCTTGCACTTCTCCTTAAGCCAGTCTTCCTTAGCTACCTTGCACTTTCTATCCACTTCATTCTTTAATCACCTGTATTCTTTTCCGCCCTTTTCATTTCTAGCATTCTTGTATTTTCGTCGTTCATCAATTAGGTCTAGTATCTCCTGAGTTATCCACTGATTCTTAATTGATCTTTTCTTCCTTCCTAATATTTCTTCAGCAGCCCTGCTGACTTCATTTTTCATGACTGTCCACTCTTCCTCTATTGTGTTTCCTTCAGCGTTTTCGTGTAGTCCTTTTGCAACATGTTCCTTGAAACAATCCCTCACACTCATTTCTTTCAACTTGTCTAGATCCCATCTTTTTGCATTCTTTCCTTTCTTCAATTTCTTCAGCTTCAGATGGCATTTCATGACCAACAAGTTGTGGCCAGAGTCCACGTCTGCTCCTGGGATAGTTTTGCAATCCAACACCTGGTTTCTGAATCTGCCTAACCATAATGAAGTCTATTTGATACCTTCCAGTGTCTCCAGGTCTCGTCCATGTATAAAGCCGTCATTTGTGGTGTTTGAACCATGTATTGGCAAGGACTAAATTATGATCATTGCAGAATTCAACCAGCCGACTTCCTCTTTCGTTCCTTTGTCCCAATCCAAATTCTCCTACAGTATTACCTTCTCTTCCTTGGCCTACCACTGCATTCCAGTCTCCCATCACAATTAGATTCTCATCACCTTTTACATATAGTATTAAATCTTCTATCTCTTCATATGTTCTTTCAATTTCCTCATCATCCACTGAGCTAGTAGGCATACAGAGCTGCACTATTGTGGTGGGCATTGGTTTGGTGTCTATCTTGACAACATTAATTCTTTCACTATGCTGGTCATAGTAGCTTACCCGCTGCCCTATTTTCTTTTTCATTATTAAACCAGGTCCTGCATTTCCTCTGTTTGATTTTGTGTTGATAATTCGGTAGTCGCCTGACCAAATATCCTGTTCTTCCTGCCAATGTACTTCACTTATACCAACTACATCTAACTTTAGTCTATCCATCTCCCTTTTCAAATTCTCAAATCTACCACAACGATTCATACTTCTAACATTCTACGCTCCGACTCGCAGAATGTCAGTATCCATCTTCCTGATGTGTAGTCCCCACCCGGAGATCCGAATGGAGGACTAGTTTACCTCCGGAATATTTTATCCGGGAGGAAGCCATAATCAGTACATCATTCATACAGAGAGAGCTGCATGTCCTCGCTAGTTAGTTATGGCTGTAGTTTCCCGTTGCTTTCAGCTGTGTAGCAGTATCAACACAGCTAAGCCATATTCAGTATTATTACAAGGCCATATCAGTCAGTCATCTGGACTGCCGCCCTTGCAACTTCCAAAAGGCTGCTACCTCCCTTTCGATGAACCATTCCTTAGTCTTGTCTCTCGACAGATACCCATCCGATATGGTTGCATCTGTGGCTCGGCTATCTGCTTCATTGGAACACACAAGCCTCCCCACCGCGGCAAGGTCACACATTGGAACACAGGTGACAGCATTTCAAGCAAATTTCAAACATGGAATTACCACAACCACATATCCTGGATGGAATCTCAACTGCTTCTCTGCTGCATCACAGCTTATGAAATCTCAGAGGCTGTCAATTGCATGAAAAATGAGAATGCACCAGGACACAAGGACTTGGTACCAGATTTCTGGAAGCTAAAGAAATTCCAACACTGCCATCAACTGGCTAGCACATTTTCAATGCTATCTGGATTCCAGTCGTGCAAAACGAATAGGTTGAGAGCATTACTGTCTGCGTATACAAGAACAAAGGTGATTCTGCAGTTCCTCTCCAACCACATGCATTGAAATTTTCTTTAGAAGCATATTCTCGACGCATACGTGAAATTGTCTGACTTAACAGTAATCAGTGTTGCTTTGTTCAATGCTCAACAACTACTGATGTGATTTTTGTAGTGCGCATACATATGGAGTGTTGCCTAGAAAAATGTATACCATTATGCATAGCCTTAGATCTAGGAAATGTGTTTGATTGTGTCCTACACCAGTTCATCTGGTACGCATTGTGTGAACACGGAGGAGTTCATTAAATTGTTAAATGGATGCAAATGCTGTATGTAAGCTGTAGCAGCTGAGTAAAGTGTGCAGCTGGCATCTCTAACAACTTTGTGGTGACTTGGTTTACATCAAGGATCAGCACTCTCCCCCACTATTCTTCATTCTCATTATAGATATGAATATGAAATACTTGCAGAGCAAGCTCCTTCATGTTGATGACATTTTTCTCAGCAAGTACCAGCAGATTGGATCTTCAACGTCAAATCCAATCATGGAACAACCGTCTTAGGCAGTACAGCCTTCATCTCAACACCAAGAAGACACAGTATATGGAGACCAGTCCCAATGATAGATCCATTTTTCTCCAAATCCAAGACCACCTTGAATGCAAGACAACCCCCCACTGTTTCCTTCAAAAAATTTAAAACAGGCGTAAAATGTGCTTCGTAAAGTTATAATTTTATTTATAACAAATTTCAAATTTAATGTGAGAAATAAAATAAACACACACAAATATCATGTAAATCCCACATACTTCCCTAATTATTTTCATTAGAGGTATCTGATACTGTCTTTAAAAGTTCAGAGAATTCCTCTTTGTGAGCCCGCATTTGTATCTTGTCTCGTGTTATGGTCATTCCTGCCTTGCATTTTTTGCTCAATTATGTCACAATTTCATGTTCGACTTCTTTAAGCTGTCCTTGTTGCAGGCCACTGAATGCTTTTCTTGCACATTACACATTTTTAGGGTACCCTTGTCTTCACGCCAACGCTGAACATTGGCTTTAGTTATGCCGTATTTTCTTGTGGCTGCACAATTATTCTTCATTTCCACGTGTTTAATAACCATTAACCTAAAATTGGCATCATAGTATCGACGAGAACCCGTTGAAAATTTGCCGGTAATACCTGTTCCTCGTGTCTAGAATACGACGATCCATCAGGAAAATACTTCTGCTGTCTATAAAAAGGTTACTGTTACTATGCGTCAGGTACAGTAGACGTGTTATAACTCTGTCACTGAGTAACTGCTGCCTTTCTTAGAATTTAAAGGGTTGCATCCTTGCTATTCCAATTCGAATGAAATTTCCTGCGTAGCTGGGGCTCGGAAGTACATTATGGTCGACTTTGCAATCACCTCAAGAGAGTAGGCCTAACGTTTTGATGCCATTCTGCAGATTTGTGAAAAATTTCTGTAGAGGCTGGTAGAATGTCATTCCATTATTTGGGAGATATTCAGTTCAAATTCCACTGTCGGCAGCTCTGAAGATGGTTTTCCATGGTTTTCCATTTTCATACCACGCGAATGCTGGGACTGTACCTTAATTAAGGCCACAACCGCTTCCTTCCCACTCCTAGCCCTTTCCTGCTCCATCGATGTCATAAGACCTATCTATGTCGGTGCGACGTAAAGCCAGTTGTAAAATAAAAATGTCATTAAGTCTTCACTATTTTCTGAGAACCACTGATGTTATATAGAGGCACTGTGCATTCAATTGCCGTGGCTAGTGATGTATAATAAAGATGCAGATAAAGTCGAATGTAGAGTTTTGTGTGTGTGCGCAGGGTGAAGGGAAGCAGCGTGGTTACCGTCGTAGCTGCCCGTTGTGTTCATTACTGTTGCGTCGCAAACGCAAGACGACCCGTGATTTTTCACATCAGATGTCCCCTCTTCAAACCCTCACGACGACAGGCAGCAGGATTTTACATAATTTGAATCACC
The DNA here is from genome assembly GCF_040414725.1 of Anabrus simplex. Classification (NCBI taxonomy): domain Eukaryota; kingdom Metazoa; phylum Arthropoda; class Insecta; order Orthoptera; family Tettigoniidae; genus Anabrus; species Anabrus simplex. The sequence goes on from NC_090269.1 coordinate 36,943,290, forward strand.
ATAAAGCAACATTCGGACAACAGATCATTTAATATCTTATGGAAACGCTACCAAATTTTCACATTTCACATGATTGTGGAACATGGCATACCGCTATACTTCTTAAATACAGTGAAACCTCGTAAAGGCATTTCTTCAGGGTATAAGGATAAGGAACTTGTTAAGTGAGAAAACGTACTACTGAATAAGCAATAAAAACTATCCAACAGGGATATGGAAATACTAGATTAAAAAATATTCTGACATGAGGGCATTTAAAGTCAAATAAATATGAAAGTTTATTTGTTCCACCTTTTCAATACATAATAAGATTTTTTTAAAAAAGAATTAAAACTGTAGGGACATGTTTTGCTCTTTAATTAAGAGCATCATCAGCCTATATCTCAAACTGAAAGGTAAATAATCAGGTACTTGATTGTAATTAAATTAAATATACTAAAAGAACTTCAATCCTAATTTCTCTTTCAATTCTACACAAGTTACTCCTTCCAACTACCATTTGACAAGCCACTTACCATCAAGCACCCTTCTTCTCTCGGACTTCTGGAGGACTACAATTTTATTTCTTCACATAATATTATAAACCTCACTTAAAATGGACCACAGAAATGTCTGTATGCTATGAATTTTAAGAATTGGATCTGAACTCCACTCTGATTTATTCCCAATGTTCGAAATATTTAACAATGTTAAATTTTCTCTACTACTCTTCTTGTTTCAACTTAGCAATTCACCTTAGACCTCACTTCAAGTGAGCAATGTATTAATGCACCATTTGGAATTGTCAGCTACATTTCATTCATTAATGTGTTAATCAATCTGTTTAGGATCTGTTAGTTTTCCATTACGCCCTCAACCTCCACAGGACACCTATTTGCTATATTTAAACAAGAACTTTGAGGAGGGTGTATAAATTTTACGACTATCCATATTTTAATGTTTAAACTATTGTCAACCATTTCGCTCACCATTTGTAACATCATCTTCACATTTATATTTAATTTAATTACAATCAGGTACCTGATTATTTACCTTACAGTTTGAGATATTGGCTGATTATACTCTTAATTAAAGAGCAAAACATGTCCCTACAGTTTTAATTCTTTTTTTAAAAAATTCTTTTTATGTATTGAAAAGGTGGAACAAATAAACTGTCATATTTATTTGACTTTATTGTACATTTCAATATGGACCAAAATATGAGAATCATAACATGTAATGAGGGCATTTTACGTCATGTACCCATGGGTACAGTGAAAACTACATCTACCATTTCTAAAGATGAGAGGAGAGCATTAAAAGGTATTAAAGAAACATGAGAGAACAAATATGAAATCCTTTTCCACTGGTGCTTATAAAGTAACAGTGCACTGAAAGGTGTAAAAAACACCAGACAATAAATATGAAAAGATTTCCACAGGGGCCCATCAAAATTCCAAATTATTGTTGCAGATCACATTCTTTCAAAACAAATATTGGTGGAAGCCTTTTATTTCGGACCATTAGGTTATTAAACATTATTTTCTGGTCACACTCTTAGAAGAAGAATTAGAGGTTACATGACCGTGTGCAACTGCGAGAAAATAACTTTGGCCACCATTAAACTTAGACCAAATCAAGTGATCCAGTCGAAACTTGAAGGAGCAACTTTCAACATTCGCTCCAACTCTGCACGCTTAAAGATGCAGATGTCAGTCCACTTTCTGACAAGATTTTAATTTTGTCTTCATTAGTAGGGAATTTCATGACCTTTTTCTGTATCCATAACTAGCCTCCTTTCACTATCGTTATGTGTGAACACCAGTTATACTCCCCCTCCCAGACCGATTCTGATGGTGCCATGAGCTTCCCCTTCGAATGCTAGTGCTGTACAGCGTACATTGAACCATCTGGTGACAAATGAATGTTCCACTTACACTTCTGTTACCAACGTCTAAATTCAGACCTTCATTATTGTAAAAGTCTTCCTCGTGAACAGTCGAGATTTTCTTCTGAAGATGCGGAGCAAAGTTCCCTGCGAAACGTAAAGAGTTTCACCTTGTTTTCTTGATACGGCATAAGCCCAAAAGCCCATATCGTGTCTACAAGTACAGGTCGTGAAAGCATCAATGTTAACGAGAGAAATTATGTTCCTGAATTAGAATACAGGATTGTAAGGTCATAAATGACATTTATATTAGGTCAAACTAGGTGAAAATTTCATGGAAATAAGTGTAATAATTAATGTCCTGAACATTTTAATACTACATTGAACATTATGAAAAATGCTGAACATACATGTTTAAGTTTGATGGATCTCGTACTGCCCAAATAATAACATTTGTCACATTTATTCAAGGTGGCTTCAAGATATCTGGCATCTGTTTTGTTGAGGTTTTCGATACAGGTTCTGCACACTAGTTATTCTTGGATAGTTTTTTTTTTTTTTTTTTAGGTAAACTTTGGCATGGAAGAACAGATCGTAATTTTATATAATTTTGTTCTAGAAAACAGCCGTTCACACAGGTTGAAGATTTTGCTTTCAGTCAATGGAGAGGGAGAGTTTGTGACTGCTGTGAGGAAGACAATGACACAGCCTGAGAGGCAAATGTGCAGTGAGAAGGAAAGGGCCCTGAGCTTGCCCTAGGCATTGTAAGGGTCATATTATCAGATATCAGCAATTTAGCATTTGCTGGAATTGGTATGAGAATTGTCTGTGTATTCTCTGTGTGAGAGGTAGATAAGGGTGAAGTGGACAGATTTTATGAAGCAGTAATAAGTGACATTGTTCATCATTACATATGGGAGGGTTGGGGCACCAGATGATTTAAAAAATATTTTTCCTCACAAAACAAAAAATGAAAAAAAAATGTAAGAGTGCAATGAAATCAAGAAAATACAGTATATGTGCAATATTCCACAAAATTGGTAATTCCTTTTATTTTGAAGTGTATTTATAAGCTGTGTGTCCTTGTCAAAAGAAAGATAATGCTTCATATTTTTGCCATATTCAAGACCTACCCATTTTGTGCACTGTTGGCACTAGAATAACTTTTAATTGGCTGCCTAGTCTTCTGGGAACAGCAGGTTGCCAACATTGTTTGGCACAGCTACAAGCAGACAATTTTCTTTATGTAGATGATAAAAATCCTGGTTCTTTGCTTGCAAGTCTTACATTTTCCCATTTTCCGTGATCCTTTAATTCCTTTGACAAATACCCTCATACTTCAGATACTTAGAACTCATTCCAAAATAAATATTTTTTAAAAAACTTGCAAGCTTGTAGTGTTACGAGACTGTTGATATCATGATTCCATTTTCATAGGCACTGGACCTCCAGATTACATGAAATCCAAATCAGAGGAATGTGACTTTTCATTTCAAAAATCCCACTTGCCATAGCTGGGATTTGAACTCAGCCTCATTATTATTATTATTATTATTATTATTATTATTATTATTATTATTATTATTATTGTTATTATTATTATTATTATATGGTACAGTACACAAAACAACATACATAAACAGTAAGCACATTATAACAGCTGAAACAATCATCCAAGCAAAAGGGTGTTCAAAGATTTAGATCTAAATTTTCTAGCCATCGTATGGCCTCAGTAGGAGCCATCATGAAGTCCTGTGTTGGTCCAACAAATGCCCTGCCAACACATACTGTGACAATGTGGTTGATAGTCTGCTTAACTGCACAACAGTCACACGCTGGGGAAGATCTCATATCCACTTAAACATCTTTGATTCACATCCCCCAATGACAAGCATACTTATGACCTTGTCTTTTGTATTATCGCAAATGTGTTGTAAATTTACAAGTGCCCTTTTAATGTGCATTTACATGGTGTTTCAGAAGTAATTATTAATATGTCAGGTGGTAGTATAGACTGCTTCAAGTAAAATGTGATACAAACATTTGTCCAATTTGCAGTGTGTGTGTAATTACAGCTGTTTGTATGGTACACATACGAACAAACCTACAAAATTTACTATACACAAATTAGTGAGCCATTACATTATGACCTCCTCAACCCAAAAACATTTAGTGCTCCTGGAATGGGGAGAGTCATACTTGACATTCTGTAGCATGGTGTATATGTAGGGCAGGTTAATGATGTCTCCGGCATCAGATTAGGAAAGGCGTTTGATAGGTGGTACATTGTGATGGCACAACGCCTTGATCAGCTTCTCTGAAAAGATGCAGCTTGTAGGCTGCTCTCATGCCGCAGTTGCGAGCACATATAGAAAATGGTGCAAAGATGGGCAAATAATAACGTGTCAACAGCAGCTCATTGAGGCCAGCATAGGCTGTTGCACATTGTACAGAGCAACCGCTGGGCCACAGTTTGAGAAATCGCCAGCAGGTACAATGGTCCAATGTTTCCCAGCTCACATTTTAATTAACACTGCTGTGCATGAGACTGTGGCATTGATGACCTAGTAATCCCCAATGCTGACTGCACTCCACTGAAAGCAGCACATGAAATGGGCACAGAACCATTGCCACTGGACTGTAGATGATCGTAGAAAGGTCACCTGGTCCAGTGAATCCAGATTTCTGGTTGATCACGTCGATGGCCAAGCGTGTGTATGCCGATTTCCATCGGAAGCTATGGCTCATCATTGCATGGTCGGGTGGAGGAGGCAATGTTTTCATGGGACGCATTGGGACCCATTAACCCAGTCCACCAATCCATAACATCTACCCATTATCTGGACACTATTGGGAACCACCATCCCATATTGTCAACAGTGTTCGCTGATGATGATGGCCACTTCCAGCAGTACAGTATGCCATGCCACACTGCCAGGATTGTGAACTAGTGATTTGAGGAACATGATATTGAATTTGCTTTAATGTCGTGGCCCCCAAATAGCCCCAGTGTGAACTCCATTGGAATTTTCCGGTTCGACTTGGAGAAGCAAGTTTGTGTTACATAACTGCTCAGCAGTGTACGCCAACTGGAGGACCTGCGGTTGCATGTCCCATACATGCTTGATTGGGGACAGATCGGGGAATCGGGCAGGCCAAGGCAACATGTCAACACTCTGTAGAGCACGTTGGATTACAACGGCGGCATGGGGGCCCGTATTATCCTGTTGGAAAACAACCCCCGGGAATGCTGTTCATGAATGGCAGCACAACAGGTCGAATCACCAGACAGACGTACACATCCGTAGTCAGGGTGGGTGGGATAACCACGAGAATGCTCCTGCAGTCATAGAAAATTGCTCCCCAGACCAGAACTCTTGGTGTAAGTCCAGTGTGTCGACGCTGCAGACAGGTGGAATGCAGGCGCTCACCTGGCCTCCTCCTAACCAACACAGTCATCATTGGCACCAAGGCAGAATCGGCTTTCAACGGAAAACACAACGGACCTCCACTCCATCCTCCAATGAGCTCTTGCTTGACACCACTGAAGTCTCAGACAGCGGTAGTTTGGGGTAAGTGGAATGCACGCTGCAGAGCGTCTGGCTCGGAGCTGTCCTTCAAATAACCAATTTTGAACAGTTGATTACGTCACTATGGTGCCAACTGTTGCTCAAATTGCTGCTGTAGATGCGGTTCACTGTGCCACCGTCATACGCCAAATATGGTGTTCCTCCCTCTCTGTGGTGCCACGGGGATATCTGGAGCCCGGTCTTCTTGTGAGTGTACCTTCTCATGACTACTGGCGTCAGCACGCATGCGCATTGGAGACGTTCCTGCCAAGTCATTCTGCACTAGAGTGGAAGGAAAATTCACTTTCACGTAGGCCTATTACACAGCCTCGTTCAACCGCAGTAAGCTGTTGATACTGGCCTGTTTGTCGCCGTAAAGCCATTCCTGACCCACTCACAGTCACTCCGTCCATTCTTACAGGTAACTAACTCTTTCGCACAGTACAGCCCGTGTTTAAAGCAAATCTGATGTGCAGTATAATGGGACCGCTGTTAGCGCCACGCTAATGCGATTTGCAGGAAATTTGAATCATAGTCATCTTTCAGATGTATAAACATGCCTACCAACATTCGTTAATCTAGCACAACCTCTTCTTGGTGTTCGGATTTTTTTTCCCCGCCAGTATATTATTCTTATAAATTAAGCCCACCATTTCCATCGATCTTTGTCTGTCTGTTTGTCAACACTATGAATTTGTTGTCAATACTAGTTCTTGGATCTAAATGTGAAAAACTATACACAGATGCCCCTAATCTTCCTTGAAGAGAAGATATCATGTTCTGGAACAACCTGTTGTATGCTAAAATAACGTATGGATGGTGAGCTGGACAAGGTAGCAATTCTATTCACTCTGATTCCTAAGTATTTTGTTGTTGGATTAATTATGCTTGGTGCACTGGATCATCATATTGCTGCAGCATAGCTTGCATTCTGTTTATTAAAGCTGAATAATGTCATCACAAATCTTTGTGAACCCAATCCGGTTGTTCACAGTAGGACTAATTCAATTTGAACACCACCTTTGAAATTCCATCAGATACAGGGTACGAGTGCAAAAAGAGTTATGTTTGCTCACATATTATACACGTTTCCTAAACTGCTCGCCTTAGGAATTTTGAGAAATTATTTGTAGATATCAACTTGTTGCTGGTCCTGACTTATTTTTACATGTGGATCCACTCATTGAATTGTATACACTGCATCTAGTTTGTGAAGTATAACAATGTTAGCTTTGGAAGCACCAAGGCTTACTGTCAGTTTGGAGAGAGTTCTTCTAAAATGATGCACAAAATCTCTTTTCATTATCTAAAGTTCAGACTAAGCAGTGTTTATCTGTCTCTGAATATCCTTAACTGTTATGATGCTTTTCAAATACTCTCCACCTCTTCAACTATTACCTCCTACTTTTTCACTTGCTGACTTTGCACTGAAACCTTTTCTCCAGGATTAGCAAAATCATGTTATCAGAGTTCTCAAGATGTTGCCCACGTAATACACATTAAAAATAAACGTTGATGCCTTCTGCGAAAACATGCAGATATTCTAAATCATTGGCTCAGTTACTTTGATGCAGTCTGCAATGAGGAGTTCCAGCATTCATCAATTCCAGCTGATCCTGTAAAAGATGCAGCTGAGGTTGCTCTCCTTGCCAAAAAAATGGTAAGGCAACTAGACTGGATGACATCCCAGCAGATATTTGGAAGAAGTTGGGACATCAGGGAGCAGTATTCCTAGCAAAATTCTTTAAAAAGTGCCTCGAAAAAGATGAGATCCCTTCCACATGTCAGGCCAGTATTACAGTACCCATCTTGAAAGGAAAATGTGATGTCACAGTTTGTATCAGTTATTGCCCTGTCTCCTATGCCACACCATGAATGTCCTTGAACATGTGATTGACGCCTGAATTCATAGCATTGTCACCATCTCACCAAACCACCATGGTTTTGTGAAGGACTGTGGAACAACCGACGTGTTTTGTGCTGCTCGTCTACTAATAGAGAGGCATTTAGAGAAAAGAACAGTCCATGTGCCGTTTCTGGACTTAGAAAAGGTACTTGACCAGATCCCAGACGACCTGATTTGGTACTTGCATCATTCCTGTGATTTTCCTAAGGCTTATGCTCACTGGGTAAAACTCGTTATAACAACACCACCAGTTCTGTCCGCTGCAGGTATCACTCAGCTGTTTAGCAATCGAGTGTGCGTCCATCAGAGTTCAGCTTTATCATCGTTACTGCTCATTCTCTGGAGAAATATAGACCCCCCCTCGGCTATGGTCTTCTTTATGCTGACAATGTTTTGCTGGCTAGTGACTCCTGGAACAGACTTGAACAACTTGTCAATCACTGGTAAGAAAAGCCTTAAACTCTCCAGACCGTATACTACCTGGAGTGTTGCACCCAGATGGCACAGTTCTGGCCAGTGGAATTTCCCTTATGGTGGAAGTCCTGTGAGTTCAGATATCTTAGTTCTCGCCTGTCAGCAGATGGTGGCACGTTCCAGAATGTTCGAGTTGAAGTAAACGCTGTCTGGCTTAAATGGTAACAGGTTACAAGCATCCTCTATGTAAGAGGAAGATATTTCAGCATCTGAAATCAAAGATATACCGCGCGATTGTCCACCCAGTAGCTCTGTGGGGCAGAGCATTAGCCTTTGATTACAAGGCAGGAACATGTGCTTCATACCATGGAAATGAAGATGCTAAGATGGTCACTGGGAGTCACACAGCTGGATCACATCAGGAGTGAAGCCATCTGGACCTCTTTCAACGTCACACTGATACAGGACAAGATGCTGGAGACAAGGATTTGCTAGTATGGGCATGTGGCCAAAGCTGATCCAACGTACATTGATGGGCAAGCTTTTGCACTAACCATGATAGACTGAGACTAAGAGGAAGACCAAGAAAACGCTGGATGGGCTGTGTACGTGAGGATATGCAACACATGGGTGTATGACCTGCTGATGCCAGAGACTGGATAAAGTGAAGGGCCCAATGTAGACTTATGGTGGACCCTGCATCTCGACGAGAAAATGCCAAGGAAAAAGAAGTTTCTGAATTTTTTTAGAATACATGCAGATTTTTTTCATCTAGAAATATTTAAAATTGCATGATGAATTCAAAGAAGAAAATGAATTATGAACATTTATCAGGAAAAGCTTTTAGGTAGCCCAGTAAGTTGGACCTAACAATTGACTCGACGAGTTAAGTTCTCACATTAGAATATGAAAATATTTTTCTGTTGAAATTCATCATAGGCTCTGATGCCCGTGAAGGCTACGACCGAACCAAAGTTAAATATCTGAAATAATATCTCTGATCAAGTCTTTGAATGTTTCATTAGTGGCTGTTGCTGAGGACATTAAAACATACTCAATGGTAGAATTTGGAAGACCGAGCGAGTGCCCTCACGGTTTTGGATCACACATCACACATCTGTCAGCTTGCATTTGGAAGATAGTGGGTTTGGGCCCTACTGATAGGAGCCCTGAAGATGGTTTTCCATGGTTTCCCTTTTTCAAACCAGCCAAATGCTGGGGCTATACCTTAATTAAGGCCATGAATGCTTCCTTCCTACTCCTAGCCCTTTCCTGTCCCATCATCGCCATAAGACCAATCTGTGTCGGTGCAACATAAATCAAATTGTAAAAAAAAAATAATAATAATAATAAGCAGATGTTTAATGTTTCATACCCTACAAATATGCCCTTCCATATAATATTCCACATTTACTTAACCATGTTGTTTTCCCCTCTTCAATGAAAAATAATACTGTATTGCATTTCTGCATTTCAAATCATTATGAAATAGGTAACCTTATTTAGCTTTCTCTGATGCATGTTGAGTTAGGTGGCAACCTCATGATATCTCTTCATGGATTGGTAGCAAAGAATTTTTAAATTCAACTCATAACAATATTGAATGTGTTTGGATCACCAGTTCATGATGTCTAATTTTCTCACACACACACCAGTATATGCATTGAGAAATGAATGGTATATAAATGAATTTAGCTGTCACTGTTGGAAAATGTTTGTCAACTGGATTAGCTTTGTTTCTTGTCACTGGTAATATAGGTTCTATGTCAACACAGCAACTTGATGTTTTGTATTTTCAGCAGTAATTTAATTTGGTGATTTAGAAGATTAATTTCAGTTTGTATGAATACCAAAATTTCTTGGATTTTTACAGAAAAGTGAAGTGAGCTTAGTCACAAAGCAGGCATGTGGCCTGATGCAACCATACGGCTTCGATGGCCCCACCTCAGTGACTGCAATGATCAGTGCCAGAGAGGTAAGTGTCCCAAATGAAATTTAATTGCTCATTAACCTTGATGGGTTTTTAAAAACAATATTGTGTATACTGACCTCTGTAGTGTAATGGTTAACTTAATCGGCTGCCATCCTGTGGAGTCCAGGTTCAGTTCTCCATACAGCCAGAACTTTGATTGACAGGAGGCCTGATATGTGATTAAAATGGTGCATGTAGTTCACCTCCATTTGGGGAGTACTGGAAAAGAACTGTGCGAGTTTGGGATAAGGACACGAGTTTACTTACTAGTGTTCCTCTTTCATACTTCTTGAGCTTGTAAAGAGACTGAGAATTAAAAGTTTTGAATAGGTTCCGATGTCCAGGAATGCTCATTAAATCTCGTACTGCTGCTGGGTCTAAGAGCATTATTTTCAGCTTTCGTTTGCAGAAAAACATTTTACTTAACTGCAAATCTCTATGAGTGATGAACTACTTTGCTGTAAACATTAGAATTGTAAAACACTTTCTGGTATATCATCACTCCCCTTATCCCACATATTAAAGGAGTTTGAATTCTTTATAGTCTTTCTCCTTTTATATCTTTTCTGTACCAGATCCTTCCGCTTGTCTTTCTGGACTCTCAAGCCATCCATATTTTGTCCAAGTGCCTCCTCCCACCTTGTCATTGGGTCTACCACGTCGCCTTCCTTAATTTTCGGATTCCCATATTGAAATGGACAATGTCTCTCCTTGTCTTGTCATTTAACGTCATAGCCTGCTTACCTCAACGTAAATAATGTCATCTCTTCACTTACATCTTTCTCAATACTGAGGCACATCCTCATGTCTTACTTATTAAACCTGTTTGTTGCCATCTTTCAAAATATGTTCTAAGGATGTTATTTTCTGCTGCGTGGATTTTCCTCTCTTCAGCTTGGGGTAAGAACTACAGTTTCAAGTCCATACATTAGGCAAAGATCTAAAATATTTAGGCTACAGCTTTCCCTTTAATTTCATGTTTCATGCCAAGCCTCCGGTCATACAACATTCTAGAGATCTATTTAACTCCCAGCTATGTACTACTAATTCTCCTCCTTAGCTCTTTATCCCTTGTCAAATCCGTCACCACTGGTCTGCATTTAGATCTGTCACCCATGTAGCAGATTCCCTATCATTTGTTAAATGATATCAGAGAAGTTAGAATTTTATTTATTTATTTTTCCCCAATTTGTCCTCTTGTATTCCAACTTTATCGTATTATGATCTTTCCTACTTTTAAAAACTCCGCTCAAGCTTATCTGTCTATTAATATCATTCCAAGCCATCTCTTTCCTGACAGCTTGGAACATTTCACTTAGTAGAACTGTTCGTCTCCTTACTCGCAAGTCTTCCCAGCCCAAAATTTGCAACATTTTTATAACACTGCTTGTTTGTCGGAAATCACCCAGAACAAATTGTGCTGCTTTCCTTCGGATCTTCTCCATTTCTCCAATCAAGTAATCCTGGTATAATAATGGTGTGTGGTCTCCGGAGAGGCCTGGTGCAGGTCTTTTGATTTGACGCCCGTAGGTGACCTGTGCGTCATGATGAGGATGAAATGAGTCGTATGCATGAACAAACGTCTATGTTACATTCCCTATATATTTAGAAAAACTGCAATAAAGATGATTGTTGACCGCGGGACATGGTTACGCGAGAGAATGTAACATAGACTTTTGTTCCATAAACCAACAGGTTAGAAGTGCACGCGCTCACTCATTCGCACATAATGGATGCATACAGAGGAGAATACGATCACTACTATCGTCTGATTGCATGACTATGGTGTCGATGAGAAACTAAATAAACTCAGTAACATAAGACTGAACACACCAGAACAATCTCCGGACTAGAATGTGTTCATTACACTACATTTGGTTCGTGGCATTGTTGAGCACTCGCACGGGAAACGATGTAGCATAAACTTTTGTTCCATTATTCTTCAAGTGCATTTCTCTTCACAATTTCCAGAATACTATAGCCATCTGTTGAGATATGCTCAAACTACCTGCAAATACAGATCCAGGACACATCATAGATGTTTGTTCCGTGAATATCTCAAATACCACAAAAAAGTAACATAGACGTTTGTTCGCGCATACGACTCAAATGATGATTAAGACGGCACATACACCCAGTCCCCGTGCCAGGGGAGTTAACCAGTTATAGTTAAAATTCCCGACCCTGCTGGGAATCAAACCCAGGACCCCTTGTGACCAAAGACCAGCACGCTAACCGTTTAGCCATGGAGCTGGACAGTAATCCTGGTGAGGGTCTGATACACTAGAACCATACTCAAATTGTTGTCTTAGACGGATCCGCAAAAGTCATTTACGATCTCTCCACCTGGACACCTTACATCAAAAAACCCCACTTCCGTCTCCCGGGGCCTGTCGACGCTCTCCAGTGCATCCCTCAATCTCACTTGACCAGACATATATATGCCCTCTCCTTTATATGGTTACCTAGTGGTACTTCCTTTTGAAACAAAAATCAGCAATTTTCAAACACCTTACTACAACCTCTACTATGATCGTCTGATGAGAAGTCACGGGGTAAGCAAAACTGCTGCGCGTGCGCCTGTCTCAAGGCCTGACAATAAACGTCTGTTCTGTCCGCTGTGACTCTTGTGAAATGAGGTTCCGCTGTGAAGTTTCAAAGGGGTAATGCAATCGTGCCTTAATCCACATTTACTGTATGACAGCATGATGAAGAGTTTGATAATGAATATACATTGATTCACAGAGCTTGCATTACCTGTCACAACTGATATTTGTAGCTAAGAGTGTACTATCTGTTACTTGTGCTGAACCTACAAGCTGCCGCTACTTCTCGTCAGAAGCACCTGCTAAATACTCTCATAATCTTTACCAATCAATGATCCAGTGTACACTGACTTAGCAAATGTCATGGGATAGTCACCTAATAGCGTGTGGGGCCTCCTCTGGCCCTGCGAACTGCAGTGAGACGCCGTGGAAGTGAGTCGACAAGTCCCTGGTAGTCCTCTGGACGCAGCTGACACCAAATCGTTTGCAGAGCGGCCGCCAATGCTGGTCTGTTCGTGGGTGCAGGATCCATGGCAGGGAGCCTGCGTTCCATGACATCCCAGATATGCTTGATAGGGTTCATATCGGGCCTCCTGGGTGGACATGGCAGTTGTTGGACCTTCGCTGCTGCATGTTCCTGGAACCATTCTCGGGCGACGTGGGAGCGATGTGGCGGCGCATTTTTATCTTGAAACACTGCAGAACCGTCTGGTTGCTGGAAGGCCAAAAATGGGTGGAGATGGTCTCCAAGCAGCTCAACATACCACGTACCATTCAAAGTCTCTTCCAGAACAACTAGGGGGCCCATTCCATACCAGGAAAATGCACCCCAGACCATAACAGACACACCAGCGCCCTGGACCACACCTTCGAGGCAGGCGGGATCCATTGCTTCATGTGGTCTGCGCCATACCCGGTGCCTCCCATCGGCATGGTGCAGTTGAAATCGTGATTCGTCCGACCATATCACGTTACGCCATTGTTCCAGTGTCCATCCCTGGTGACTGGTGACAAATGCGTATCCTTTGTTCCTACGGATTGTCCACTGGGAGACGTGTCTAGCACGGCCTGTGTTGAATTGAGCCGTGATTTTTTGCATGGTTGCCCGTCTGTCACTATTGACAATCCGTCTGATATGTCGCCGGTCACGGTCATCGAGGGTGGCTGGACGGTCGGTCGTTCGTCTGTTGTGGACGGTGACACCCGCATTCAACCATTCACGATACACCCTGGACACGGTTGATCGTGTGAAGCCGAATTCCCGCACCACTTCCGAAATCGCACTTCCCATCTGTCGGGCACCGACCACCATACCCCGTTCGAACGGTGTCAGCTCTCGACGACGTTCCATGTTACACCCATCACGTGCACAGCCACTGCTCACAAGGTCTCCTATAAAACTGCCGCTGGCACAGGGGGTGTGTGATGCGCAGGCAACACACCTGCGCATCAGTGCTCCGCTATCCCATGACATTTACTCAGTCAGTGTACACGGAGGAAGTTATTCATATATCAGAGGAAGAAGTCAAATTCACTACGTCACAAATGAGAATTGGTACAGCATCGAGTGTTTATAGAATTATCATGAGAATTTTTAAATTGTGTCAAACTGCAAAAGTAATAAGTCATCTAGCGAATGCCGCATTGTAGTTCAAGAAGTGTCGTTCACTGTTTAGAACAGCTAGAACAGCCCTGATATTTAAATAATAATGATATTGTTTTTACATTCCACTACTTTTTTACGGTTTTCGGAGACACAGAGGTGCTGGAATTTTGTCCCGCAAGAGTTCTTTTAAGTGCCACTAAGTCTACCCACATGAGGCTGACGTATTTGAGCACCTTCAAAAACCACCGGACTGAACCAGGATTGAACCTGCCCAGTTGGGTCAGAAGGCCAGCGCCTCAATTGTCTGAGCCACTCTGCCCGGCGCCCTGATATGTGAAGTTGGTGACTGGGGTAAGATAACTAATTGGAGACCTATCTCGAGTTATTTAGTAACAAGAAGTATAATAGAAAAAAATCTTGACTGGCGTTTACAAATATTTGTTACTTTTTCTTCTCAACACTGATGGTTGTTTCTGTCCCAGGAACGCATATCAACACTTCTATCATAAATAGTTGTTTGAGAAATGCTAAATTCAATCACAGGAACTGCTGTATAGGACTGCTTGATGTACCTAATGTATATGACAATGTTGGTCATGAGCATATTAATAGATGTTTGTATCGTATTGATATGTCTAATAATCTATGATAGCCAGCTATTGATCTCTTCCATGGTAATTAAATAAGCATTGAAGTTAGTCTGAATAAAATTGAAGGTATTCTGTTTTTTACGGGAGTAGCACAAGTTCCCCTATTATCGCCTATTTTGTTTAATTTTGGCAATAGATGATGTCATTAACAACACTACCGAATCTGAGATACTTGATATTTACGGATTCAAACTGTGCGAGGGCATTAGAAGCGTTTCAGCTTTAGTATTTGCTGATGACATAGCATTAATTAGCAGTAATATCAATTCGATGCAGTCCTTGGTAAATTTAACTGTAGATCATTTATGTGAGATACAACTGAAAGTCATTCCAAGTAAATGCAAGGTTATAAACATTCAGAATGGGATCTTAAGTGAAGGTAATGTGACACTCAGATGGAATGAACTGCGATACATTCAAAGGGGGGTGACGATAAGATATGCAGGAATGACTTTTGGAGAAGAAACTATCTTGAACACGTCAACATCAATTCACAAATTGTCAGCTGATTTGAACAGTCTATCCACTTCAGTTCTCCTAAAACCTGATCAAAAATTGAACATTCTTAACCAGTATGTTTGTCTGAAGTTAATTCATTCATTCCAAAGTACTCCCTTGAACAAGATACCTTGCAATGTTTTGGTTGTTATTACTAAATTATCCGTGCAACAGTTAAAGATGATATGGGAATCCTCAAGATTGTCCATGATTTGCACAATTTTATGCTGCCACTCATCTCGGAGAGATGGCATTCCTGCTGCATACAGTGTGAGCTAAGGGAGTTGCCTGCCTGAATATTAGTGAGAAGTAGCTGGAGGGTTGGATAACTTTCTTTTTCCGCAAGTAATTCCTCTATTTTTCTGATAACTACTGGCACATGACACACTGGTTCATCCCATATTCTTACTTTCACACTTGCTGCAAATCAGATTTATTTTCACAAACTTCAAAATATCTCTGGAAATATTAATTCTATCTAAACAGTGCATATAATGACAATTGTAGATCTGTTTTCTAATCTTGTACATGTTTACCTTACGAGGTATAATAATGGAGATATTAACAAATTTAAGACTTTGTTGGCAAGTCTGTTAACGGCAAGCATTGCCAACGGGCATAACTTCTATTGTTCAGTTGATATGATAATCGACTAGCTAATAATGATGGTGATTATTGTACTGCAAATCTGCTGTTATTAGCCACTATTGATCAGGAAGATGATGATGACTGTCAACATGAGAGAACAAGGTAAAAGGGTATCGTAAGGAAGGTGGTTGAAAGCCTAATATTACCTAGCTCAAAGAAAACAAAATGTGTTGGCCTACAATGTCCTAAGTCCGTAAAACTTAACATGATTCTAAATGTTAAATGGGGACTGAAAACACGAGGAATAGGTAGAAATGAATTTTAGGCCTTTTAGCATTACTAGAAAAATTATGGTCATGATTCGCTTGTTAGGAACTACATGTAAGTCTTCATGAGACCATATGTTTCCTACATGAGTCTCATTTCATGTGGGATACATTCAGAAGAATATCTTGCCTTTTATTCTGGGCTGTGAAAGCATCAATTCAATCATGATATACGGGGTAGAACAAATTAAATTGTGTTGATGTAAAGTAATAACTGGGTTGATAATGGTGCAGCAATAATACTCCAACTGCTGCAAATCTTTTAGATGATAATGTGTTAATTATGAGGAAATTATTGCCAAAGAAACATAGCTAGAATGTACTTTGTGTTATCACCACAAAAGAAAGTTCAGTCGACAGAAGGAGTTTTTTTTTTAAATGCTGTATCAACTCTCTCTGTTACATTTGCCTTCTGTGGAAGTTTCAAGGCATTATTATAATAGTGGTGATTATAGTGTTAAGGTGCTGCCAAGTGATGTACAAACATTGATAAATACAGAAGTAATGTAAGTGGTTGAGCGATTCCAAAGCTATACAATAACTTTATTATTTGACATATTGTCACAAGGCTTTGCACACACACAGAAAAACTCAAAAAGTTTTTTTTGACATTTACAAGAGTTTGATATGTGCTCCTTTAGTGATTCTGCAGACATCAAGCCTATAAGCAAGTTCGTCTCATACTCTGCCCAGCATGTCCCTATCAATGGATTCGAAAGCACGGTTGATACGAGCTCGCAGTTCTGGCAGGTTTGTTGGGAGAGGAGGTGTAAACACAGAGTCTTTCACATAACCCCACACAAAGAAATTGCATGGAGGCAATGGCATGAATTGCTGATCATCAGCTTCACCGCAACCGATCCATCGGATTTACAATCTTCCGTTTAAGAATGAATGAACATCACCATGGAAGTGGGGTGGAGCACCATCCTGTTTGAAGATGAAGTCTGCGCTGTCCTCCAGTTGCGGCATGGGCCAATTTTCCAGCATGTCCAGATACACGTCTTGTAATGGATTTTTCACAGAAGGAAAAGGAACCGTAGACTTTAAACCGTGAGACTGCACAAAAGACATTAACTTTTGGTGAATTTTGAATGTGCTGCACGATAGTGTGAGGATTCTCCACCCCCCAGATTTGCACATTGTGTCTTTTCACTGCACCATTAACAAAAAATGTTGCTTCATCACTAAAGACAAGTTTTGTACTGTACTCATCCTCTTCCGTACACTGTAGCAAGCGCGCCGAAAATTCAAGGCGTTTGACTTTGTCATTAGGAGTCAGGGCTTGTAGCAATTGTAAGCAGTAAGGTTTCTGCTCTAGTCGTTTCCGTAAGATTTTTCCAAACGGTCAGCTGTGGTATGTTCAGCTCTCTGCTTGCTCTCTCTGTCAACTTCTGTGGGCTACGCGTGAAACTTGCCCACACGCGATCAACTGTTTCTTCAGTCACTGCAGGCCGACCCGTTGATTTCCCCTTACAGAGGCATCCTGAAGCCTGGAACTGCACATACCTTCGCCGAATGGAGTTAGCAGTTGGTGGATCTTTGTGGTACTTCTTCCTGAAGTGTCGTTGCACTGTTATGACAGACTGATGTGAGTGCATTTCAAGCACAACAAACGCTTTCTCAGCTCCTGTCGCCATCTTGTCTCA
Source organism: Anabrus simplex (assembly GCF_040414725.1). NCBI lineage: Eukaryota > Metazoa > Arthropoda > Insecta > Orthoptera > Tettigoniidae > Anabrus > Anabrus simplex. The sequence goes on from NC_090269.1 coordinate 36,960,881, forward strand.
CTGTGCACTGCTCACTGCTGCTGCGCTTTCGTGGCAAAAATCTGAAGTGCGACTTCAGCAGACCAAAACTTTTTAAGTTTTTCTACATGACTGTTGAATTTTGTGACCATATGTCAATTCATGAGGCTACATTGAATTTATGAAATGGCTTCAATCTTTTGTAATAACCCTGTACATTCGGAAATCTTACAACACACTAACTCCATTCCAGTATTATCCAGTTGTGTGACATTTGGTGAGATATTTTAAATTTTGACTTTGTTCCTGTGTATCCTGATGATCTGCCGATTACAAAGAAGGAGTAGGAGGGTCTAACCATGTGCATACCTGCCATCTTTCCCGATTTAGGCGGGACACTCCCAATTTTCATAGTTTTTCCCGCCTCCCGATTTTAGTTTTTTTTTTTTTTTTTGGTGAACTTCAAACATTTATTTTTACATCCCGCCATTTCAGCATTGTACGCCGGAAGTCTTTCGCTTATTGGCTGCTTTCAAATGAAATATTGACGTTCATTAATACGAGAAATGCACACGAATGTGCGATGTTCATTTTAAACTATATATCGCGACGTGTATATTGATTATAAATTTGCCGGGCTGAGTGGCTCAGACGGTTGAGGCGTGGGCCTTCTGACCCCAACTTGGCAGGTTCGATCCTGGCTCAGTTTGGTAGTATTTGAAGGTGCTCAGATATGTCATCCTTGTGTCTAGATTTACTGGCATGTAAAAGAACTCCTGCGAGACAAAATTCCGGCACCCGGCATCTCCAAAAACCGTAAAAGTAGTGCTTGTTGCTTGATGATGCTTGTTGTTTAAAGGGGCCTAACATCTAGGTCATCGGCTCGTAAAAGTAGTTGGTGGGACGTAAGCAAATAACATTATTATTGTACTGTAAATCTCTCGTTCTTGCGTGCTATGTTCGTGTTTCTTCACATCAGTCTAATCAATTCTAGAGACTAGTCGCTAGATTTGTAGTCTGTTTTAAGTAATGTAGTGACATAATTTCAAAGATAGCAACTAGTGCCTTTTCTAGAGATTTTAGGTGTCATTTGGAGACAATTCTGGCAAATTTTAATTTATTACTTGATAAAAATAGCATTGCGCTTTGCATAACTGCACGGTTGCGTTATGCAATATATTAATTTATGCCTCTGCATTAATTTATGTCCATTCATTTCATCTTCTTTGACTCCTCAGCTGATGTTGGCGACAGAAAGGCCATTCGGCCATAAAACGAAATGAAAATATCCAGCCTGTTCCCAGTCATTCGACCGGGCCAGGAATGGAAGGAATGAAGCTCCCATCTAGTGGCGAGGATTGGAATTGTGCCAGCTGCCGAAGCCTGTCGCACTTCTCTGGGGCAATGATTAATGAATGATGGATGAAATGAAATGATATTGGAGAGTGTTGCTGGAATGAATTATCACAGGGAAAACTGGAGTACCCGGAAAAAAACCTGTCCCGCCTGCGCTTTGTCTAGCACGAATCTCACATGGAGTGACCGGGATTTGAACCAAGGAACCCAGCATTGAGAGGCCAGCGCGCTGCCGCCTGGGCCACGGAGTCGGCCATAAAATATGGCATGTAATTTCATTTCACATCTTCCCCCATCCCGTATCAGGAAACAGGACTAACTGGTAGACATACAGAAAAGAAGGCTCTCCAAGATACACTCATTTACCTGAAGAAGGAGCACTGCGGTTTCTATTTGAAGATTGTAAGTAGGTTGAGAATTGTTATTCTTTCATGTATTATTATTATTATTATTATTATTATTATTATTATTATTATTATTATTATTTGTATATGGATCCAATGGATCACGCCAAGCTCTAATGATTCTGTTTTCTGAGTTGCCAAACAGCTCTCATCCTTTCTCCGTGGATCCTTTCTCATTCTTCTGTCCACTGTGCTCCAGTCTTCTTTTTCACTTCGTTCTCTGGTTGCACTTTCCATCCATTAATTTTTTTCCTATAGAGGTTTCTGTCCGCGGTGTCAGTTGAGTTCATCTGGGCTTTTTCTAGATCTTTCTTCACTTCGAGTACCCATAGAATATTTTTTAGATGTTCTAAGTAGGTGAGAACCTTGTGTGTTAGTCTACTTGTTGGTAGTCTGGGGACGTGCCCATAAAATTTCAGACGTCTTTTGCGGATGTCTGCTGCAATGTCGGAAAACTCTTCTGTTACTTTGCATGGCCTCAGTCTATAACTATCTTCTGTTTTTCAGGGGCCGAGAATTTTCCTTAGGGTTCTTCTTTTTCTTTTAAAATGTTTTCTAAGTCACCTTTCCTGTTTAGTGTAAGGGCCTCGCTGGCATATAAGACTTCGGGCTTAATTACTGTATTATAGTGTCTGATCTTAGCATGGCGGGACAAGCACTTTTTATTTTATAAGTTGTGGACCCTACCGTAGGCTTTCTGAAATTTTTGTAGGCGAATTTTCTGGGCAGTCTTCTCACCTCCCATTAGTTCAAGTATTTCTCCCAAGTACTTGAAGTGTGGTACTCGGTTGATTTGCCCATATGTCATGTTCAAATTTTGGATGTCAAGTTTTGAGCAGAAGAATTTGGTCTTTTCAAAGGAAATTTGTAGGCCAAACTTTCCAGCACATTCGCTAAGGGTTTCAATTTGTTTAACGGCTGTGACTACATCATCTGTCACTATGGCCAGGTCATCTGCAAAAGCGAGGTAGGATATCTTAATACCGTCTTTGGGTCGTCCTAGTCGTATGGGGTGCCAGTATCCCATGTCTTTCAATGTCTTCTCCCACTCGTGGATGACTTTGTCTAAGACGAGGTTGAAAAGAAGCGGAGATAGGCCGTCGCTTTGTCGGACGCCAGTTTTAATCGGGAATGGTTCAGAGATTTCCCCCATGAATTTAACTTTGGAGGTAGTGTCAGTGAGTGTTGCCTTGATGAGGTTGAGGGTCTTGGAGTCAAGCCCGAGTTCCTCAAGAATAACAAAGAGAGACTGTCGATCAACCGAGTCGTACGCTTTCCTGAAGTCAACAAAAATGCAGATGACTGGTTTGTTCCTCAATGCTTTGTATTTAAGTGTTGCCTTCAAGTTGAATATTTGTTCTGCACACGAGCGACCAGGGTGGAATCCTGCTTGATATTCGCCAATACTTTGTTCAGGTTGTTCTTGTGTTCTTTTCATATATATATATTTATATCCATGTGTGTGTGTTCGAGCACGCATGCCTATTCTCCTGAACCCTTGTCTCATAAAGGCTCCGTGGTGGTATTTTAAGCCACCATTGCTGCAGGTTTGAATCATTTTAGTCCTGTCTTCCTGTCAGATTCTTGTGAGTAAATGAAATCAACAGCGTACTTAATATGTTGCCATTTTACACAAGTATACCACAGCCTCACTTACTTATGCTCATACTTATTTACTTAGGTAGATTTTTATGGTGAACTTTGAATCATATACCCTTATCCTCGTTACATCTATTAAATTTTAAAGGTATGTTGAATACCAATTGCCATTGAGTAAGAAATAACCATTATCCAGAAAATTCTTACTTGCTAGCTTACCCTGACTTTGTCTTGACCAACATATATCTTGTTTGAGTGAATATAACCCTTATTTGACACTGACATGTTATAAACCAACTTGTAAATCTTCCTACACATTTAATGAAATGTGTATAACCCCTACATTCATCAGGAATCCATCTATTCACATTATTGCACAGTATGTAATTCATAACTTATGACTGGGTGAGACTTCCTTCATCAGACTTACTACCTGCCAGATCAAAATATTTATTTTGTTTTAGAAACTAATCACATGGCACGACTACTCTGAAGTGTGGTGTGCTTACACAAATACCTGTGCAGTAGTGCACTAATCTTATCAAAATACTATGAATTACAAATAGTTACAAAAGCACTCCAGCCATTGTATCTGCATCAAAACAGAAATTCGACAATTAATATTGATATATAAATGCCGAACTAAGGACATTTATACACTCACAGGTAATTTGAACCTCTGTGACAAGTTTCAACAAGTACAAAATCTTCTATAAAACATCCATTAGTGACACATATATTTGTTATGTGAGAGCATGAGCCGTAAAAAACGAGTTTGTATTTTAGTTTATACAAATACACATTCTAGACACCACAAAAACATAGATTTCCTTACAGAGTGATACTCACTGTAAGTACAAGGGCTGATGAGCGCACACTTTCAAGCCCCTATATTTAAACATATGATTTTATATCTGGCATATAATTTATGTGTGTTTTTCTCGTTACAGAGAGGCATGTATGGCAGGAACTGCTTTTCACGAGGAGACTGCTGCAAGATTACAAATAGTTACCTTCCCAACAAAATGTCAACGGTTGACATGTATCATAGTAAAGCATTCTGTGGGTCATACTCGAAGGATGGTGATCATTTTCTTAGTGCGTGTCAAGGTGAGTTGTATTCTTTGGTAGAAGTGCATTATAAGTCAGGCTATAAGTATTTATATTTTTAGGAATTAATCTTGAGTATGATGGAGAACTCTTTTCATTCAAGTTATATTCATAATTATAAGTGCTACGTTATGCTCAACAATGGGAGTGGAAGGCTCTGTGAGGAAACCAAGATTTGAATTCTGGTGCTGAGAGTGGCTGACCCCAGTGTGGTTTCTTTCTCAGATTTTTCACGGCTATAGGCAAATATCAGAACACAACAAAACTCTTAATTTTCTAGACTTAACCATTACTAGACATCCTTCTTCTTTATCATATAAAATTTTCAGAAAACCAACCCAAACTGCAACCACAATATGACAAGATTCTTCGCACCCTCAATCACATAAACGTGCTACTTAAAACAGCCTAATTTTCCGTGCCTTCAACACCCCTATGTCTAAAAGAGATTTAAATAATGAATTAAACACCATCCGTAACATCGCTAAATTCAGTGGCTATAACAACTAAAGACAAAACCAAACCCACTGCATTCTCTACTTTCACTTTCACTCAAGAAGCTTATAAAATAACTAATGTTCTTAAAAAACATAACATGAAAATTTCCTTTAGAACCAATAACAGAAATTTTGATATATTACACAACTCTAAATCACTAAATAAATCTAATGCTTTTTCAAAATCTGGAGTATACAGATTCAAATGTAACAACTGCAGCTCCCCGTACATCGGTCAAACTGGCCGCAACTTCAACATCAGATACTCCGAACATATCAACGCCATTAAATACAACAGATTCTCTGCCATAGGATTCCAAGCCATGACTCCAAGCACAATTTCACCAATACTGAAAAAGACATGAAAATACATTAACAAAGGCCCCCTCTTAAACACTACTGAAAATCCTCTCTTAAACACTACTGAAAATTGTTTTATTCACCTTGACCAATACTTCAACCCCAATTTCAACTTAAACGACATTTCTGAAAAACCCAACATCCTATTTGACTTCCTAATTCTTCTTCTCAAAAATTCTAAATTTCAAAACCTAAATTCAATTTTCCATGCCTTACAAAGTTCTTACCCACATTTTGTACCTCCAGTAACCCACCCTCCTAACCCACCCTAAACTACCCCTCCTTCATCCCTATCTTATCCTTTCTCACCACCTTTTAACTTTAAACCCTTTTAATCTTTTCTTATCCACTAATCTTCTTTCTTTATTAACTTATCCTATTTTTCTTTTCACCTCTAAAAAAAAAAAAAAATGCTACATTGCCACCTTCATTTTGGGCCCTCACTTTCAAATTTAAACTCATGCCTTGCGTCCGCCAACTTTGACTACTTCAATCACGACCTGAATTTTTTATATTCAAGAAATAGCGCACTGTGCATACACGTTTTCATTTGTTTCCGGTATTGCGCTTTTTACCTTTTTTTTCTCTTCACCATTGTTTTTTCACGTCAACTGTTCTAAAAATCTTCAAGATCATAATTACGTATTCAGTTATATTGAATCGTATTGTAATTATATATTGAACCCGAGTGACTTAGGCCCAAAGTCAATCATGATTTGATTGATAAAATAATATATGGTACATTTATTGAAATACAGAAGTGTAGTTGAAAATATTTCATCTGTGTCGAAATATGAGCGAGGAAGGACGACAGACTGGAGCCTGACGGATTAGCTCGACACAACGACATTTAGCTACTTCACAGCAGGGGATCTCATTAGTTGGCGAACAAGGAAATACAGAGTCCACAAATAAGTCTTGGTCAGAAAGAGAAAGGGGATAGGTGATACAAAGGAAACTCGCAACATGAGTAATGCACTGGGATATTTTTGGCAGGACGGAAATTCCGTGACGTCATGGAAAGCTACAGCGGCTGCGAGGACATTCGCTAGCCTAGGTTCGGGCAGGTGGAGATTTAAATCACGTGACCGCTTGCCGGCCAATCGTAAAAATTTGATGTAAGACTCAAGGATACCATTTTAAGGAATGATGGATGAGATATTCTCGTAACTTCAAAAGTAATTAGTAATAAATTATTGTGAGTACACGGATCGATGTAATGAATTTATTAGATGTCACGCATGGAAAAATAATCAATAATTATTGGCAAATTAAATAAATTGAAGGCTGGATTTCTTGGAAACCAGACAGCTTGAATCTCATTGGCTGGACGAAGACCACGTTGTAAGGGACGCTTCCGAAGGCGCGAAATGTGAGGAGCTAAATCCACCCGTATCTCCTAAATCTGTGATCACCAGGAGTTCATATTTAATCCAGCAGATATGCTAGCGGAGTGGATTAATTTGATGTAAATGTTAACGTCCAATTCGGAGTGCAAGTACCGATATTAAAATTCCACCCCCTCCCTCAGGGGTATGACGTCAATGAATCCGCAAGGGAAAGCTTCATCCATATATACGGGACAAGGGATCCTCGCCAACACACTTGAAATGAATCTCTGGAGGTGAACCATCGGTCGCGGCTAACTTCAAATTCTACGGGCGTACAGTAACTCAACATTTAATGGCGCGAGCATCCGCCAGTGTTTATAAAATGTGATCGCGCTCAAGCAACATGAACTGGAAATAGTTAACGTAGGACAGTGTTTGCCAGCTATAAATATCAGTGAAGTAAATTAATTGCACTGTAAGAGAGTAATATAAATTGTACCACAATAAGTACGTAAATAACATACTGTGTGACGGACAGTACTTTAAGGGAATAATAGCCTGTACTTTGCAATATCGAACCGCTATCATGAACACTTCAAGAAGGCCGTATGAAACGGGCGCATCGCGTCATACGACATAAATCGCGACGGGCGTAAAAGTTGACACCTCGTCGTACGTGTCCAGGTTCATTGTGCGGTAATTGGACGAAGATTAAAATAGTGTAAAATATTAAATTTTTGGGTCTAGGATATTAATTTGTTGTATAAACGTTAAAGTGTTCAGTGTTAACGTTTTCAATGGTGAAGTTTTGTGATAATTAAGATATTAGTGTAAAATGGTAATGTGCCAGGAAATCTTTTGTGGAACTATGCCATCAAGAATGGAGGAGTAAAATGCAGAGAGGGGCCGAAAGGAGCCTCTCATCTGCAAAGCTGTAATGGAATACCGATAACTAAGATGAGTACTAAACTGTAAATAATATTTGGGAAATGTTATCGTGATGGGAAAAATGGGAATAATTTGATTACACTTGGTTACCTTCTGTAACAAGATGAGTCGCTTAACGACCCCATCCTAAATTTGTAGCACGGACAGTAGTAAATAATAACAATGTAAATAATCGGGTCTTTTTATGTATTCAGTTTGTTGTAGATGTAAATTTTGTAGATATAGGGTAGTACGTTAAGTCATGCATGCATTCATAATTTCTTTGTAGTCAAGAATAATTTTCTTTACATTTGATTTTGGTTATGATAGTTAAATAGACCCGATATGTGCTTTTCTGTTTGTCATTTTAACGAGCTATGTAATGACATTGAAGGAAGGTCCAGCTTCGTCATACCAGTTGTGTTTTGTTGTTGATTAGTATGTTCACAGTTTCAAAGTGAAGTTGTTAAATTTGGGAGAAGCGATTATAATAATAATATTCCAAGTAAATCGTATCTGGAGTTGATTAGTGCCAGAATAAATCGAAATTGTAAAAGGGGTTATGCGTTAAACATATTAAGAGTGGACTACCGTGTAACAGGCGAAATTAAATTTTTTAAAATTAATAATAATAATAAATAAAAAAATAAAACTACTTTTTTTTGAAGAAATTTTTTTTTTAATTTAATTTTGATATAATAATAATTCATGAGATATTGGAATTTTTAATGATCAGTGCGTAATAATAAAATTTAAGTGATCAGGTGTTGATTTTGTCGGAAATCATTTAATGACGGGAGGTCGTTTTTAATTCGGAATTAAAGTGTGTGGTAATTTAACTTGATAAATTAATAACATTGAAATGTAGATCGGTGCTAATAATCCGTACATGTTAATGAACGTGTGGTTTAAATTACGGTCCAGTATTTTTTACGTGTAAATGTCGTGTCTTAAAGTTGCAATTCATTAGCCGGAACACGTAGGACTAATATTACGAAACCATGATTGTCAAATTTTGGTAAATATAATTTCAAGATGTTACGATTATTTGTGGAGAATGAACTAAGGCGTAGATCAAAATGAGATAGAAAAATGTTAAAGAATCTGCAGTCAGATAATAAAAGGTCGTATGATGTCAGAAGTAAATAAATAAGTCAGTTGATAATTCTGTGAGAAATAAATGAATCAAGGAATATTGAGATAGAAAGGGATATAAATTCCGTACGAGAGACACTTAGGATATTGAAATGAGTGTAAAATGTACGGGCAGTGTCACAGAGAAATACTGAGTTACGTAGCGGGTAGAATTCGAACCCGTGACAGCATGTACGAAATAAATAGACTGCACAGCTATTCGTCGAGATACTACGGATCTAAGGATAATGAGAGTTCTGAGTCCACATAAATGATCGTATATTGTAATCATTGTAATGACGAGCGATGACAATCATGATGTCGTGATAATAATAATAATAAATATTGCAGATAAATGATTGGACCGCCTTAATTAATTGAGCGTTGATAAAGATGTTAAACGGGAATCTAAATGATAATATGCAACCGATAATAATAATAACAATGTAAGGACGATGTTAAATCATCGCGGTCAGATTAATAATAATTGTCATAATAATAACAGTAATGATGCCGTTGGTTGATCAGGGAAATAATTATAATTGCGACCGATATCTTAATAGGTTTTGGCGGAAGTGACCGGTTCATTAGTAATAATAATAATATTGAGTGACGTGAATAATAAATATAATAATATCTTGGGTCACCTATTTAATAATAATAATAATTTCAATGATGATAACTTCGTGGATAAATGAATATTCTAACGATAGTGGATTTAATTATTTGGTGACAACATCCCTCTACTCTTATGTTGAATAATAAGAGTGATAATATTATAGTCATTTTGTTACCTCGTTATCGTACGGTTTCCGCACGGGAGGAGTTACAGTAATACTTGGTATGTTTGTTTACTTCGCCCGCGATGCGATGGGAGGTCATTGCCACGGTATTTCCCACCGCTTCTCGTTATCTCATCTGTGGCAGTAGTCTACTGAGGCTACTTTGTAACATTTCAGATCATGTGTAAATAAAATGTAAATGCTAATTCATTGGTATGGCATCAGCTGGACATCGTAAGATAGGAATTGTCCTGGAATCCATTTTTCATAATTCACGAGAAACGTTACCCAGTCTGAGTACCGGTCTCGGAAAAATGTATATAGCCGGGGTACATCATCTTAGTTAAATCGGGAAGCCAACCGTAACATGGGTTATGCTCGGGCTCCCGATAAAAGGAAGTTATATCCTTGAACAACGGTTCGATTCAAATGGAATCGATCCGTAAGTTATACTCCACTTGTAATTTCTTTCAGAAGCAACCCAGCAACATATTGTTACCACTTGCGGTATAGCAAGTGATTTATTTATGTAACATGTGTGGGAATTTAAATATCGTTGCCAAATGTATCAAAGTTTCGTACGTCGGATGGCGTAATAAACTGCTCCTTCTGGCAAATTATTTCAAAGGAAACCATTCTCATAATCTTTTTATTGTAGTTAAATGGTACCCTTTTTAAAGTTAACAGTCACTTCCTAGTCCTATCATGGAGTCCTTAAATTCAAGTTTACAATCGAGCCTTCCCCATTTTTAATTTTTAATTGCTCCGTTCATTCCCGTGTTCATTGATGCCGCTATATTTATATTTGATGACTTAAATAATGAACCGACACCCCTAAGATAAATGCTAGTCTGGGACTCGGGAGGTGGACGGGTGCAATATATAGGTACATTTTCGTGAACTAAGCAAATACTTGATCATTAATCTATCCTTCAATCTCCGTCAGCGTATGAAACTACAGCACTTGACGTTGTAAACACCGCGCCGATCTTCTGGAGCTTGCAAGTTACTTCGGTTGAGCTGCTCATCTCTGGCTTCTTCATGACTTTAGATCTTCATATTTGGATTGTGTTGTGACTTTGTGCCTGACGGTGTATGCAGTCTGGCTCATTTAACTGTTCTCTGCTTTTCGTGAACATTGTGAGACAGTGCCAAACATTGCGTGTGCCGTGCTGATGCTCGGAAGATTACGCATTACTTCTTTTAAGTGACTTACATTCCACTTCGTCTGAATTTTACGGTGCCTACCCCCGTCATTTTTATATTGCCTCTTCAACTGATATTGTGTGGACTTGACCGATAACTTCTTTCTTACTTATGCATTGTTTTTCGAGTTATAATCGGCTGATGATGACCCAGACTGGGGTCGAAACCGGTACCTTTTCCGCTTTTAATTAAATAAGAATGTAATCTCTACATCTCTTATTTACTTGTATTGAATAGGTTGAACTACCATATTTATTATTTCAATTTAACTTTGATACTTTTCAATACGGAACAATGAAATTTTTATCTTTAAATTCAGTTAGTCAGTCGAGCAGTACTTGGTGATACAGTAGTTCTGTGGACTTACATTTATTGTATTATTCATTTGTTCATTTTTATGTGATCTTTTTGCCCTATTGCTTTGCATTTGTAGCACTCGCAGATTTGTCTTTAAAATTAATTTTTTTCTGTCTGTAATGCAAGACTAATGTGTGGCTGTACTGACATGCCAGCTGCTCACCCCGATATCATCTATTAACTGCAATAAACAAACACTAGCACCTCCTCATCCAAGTGCAATATTTTTTTTTGATAAGTAATACAGTTGAACTGGTTAAGACGTCTCTCTATAGTGCATTTACCTGGTTATTATACACCATTATTCCAAAGTCCCAGTCCATATCCTATTAAATGCATGCTAAGGAAACCTGGATAGTGAATTTATGTCACTCTTTAGTACATTCATAACTTCCGCCGTAAGGAATATAAATTAGCATTCCCAGCCACGTTGCGCACATGACTGACCTGGGTAAGGATTTGGTAGAGAACTTAATTTCGCTGCTCCAGAATGAATAGCGCAGTAGCGTGTTAGCCTACAACTACAGGGAGCATCAGTCCCAAGCCTGCATTTGCTGTGGTTGTTTGGATCATGCAACAATAGTTCAGATGACGTGTTCATGCTTAATTTTACGTTCATAAGTGAAACGTACTTAAATTAGGCCTACTCTTCTTACACATAGTGTTTTGCAGGACATTCAGATATGGAGAAAAAGAAAGCTGGACAAAGCTGGCAAAAAATCAAAGTTCATTGAAAAAATGGATGCAAATCGCCCAAATATTGGAGATTCTCACGATGACTTTAAACACAATTGTAAGCAACCGAAAGAAGATTGATGATACTTATCTGGCAGGAGTAAGCAACCAAAAGAAATTTGTTCGTAAAAGCCAGTTTCCAAATTCAGAAGATGTTCCTGGTGAAATGGTTTAAACAAGCTCGGGCTGTAAATGTTCCTATTGACAGAACAGTGATTTGAGGAAATGCATCACATTTAGCTGCCAAAATGGGATGATGCTGGTGGCTTTACATAGATAGGTCTTCTGGCGACGTTGGGATAGGAAAGGCCTAGGAGTTGAAAGAAAGCGGTCCTGGCCTTAATTAAGGTGATGTGAAAATGGAAAACCATGGAAACCATCTTCAGGGCTGCTGGTAGTGGGATTCGAACCCACTATCTCCCAGATGCAAGCTCACAGCCGCGCGCCCCTGACTGCACGGCCAACTCAAAAATGGGATAATGTAACTTCAAGGCATCTAATGGGTGGCTTGAAGGTTTTAAAAAAACGAATAAACTACCATAGAAATCTGCTCGTGGGGATGCTGCCAGTGTCAGTATCGATAATGTTCAGACTTTGAAAGATACGACGCTGCTGGAAGTCTTAAAGGACTATAGTAGTGATGATAGTATTGGAGATGAAGCAGTGCTATTTTTCCAGCTTCTTCCTGATAAAGTGTATGCATTCAAGGATGAGAAGTGCCATGGAGGTACACTGAATAAAGAGAGACTAACAATGCTATTATACTGCAACAAGAGTGGTAGGGAGAAATTGGCACCGCTTATAATAGGGAATTGGAACAATACGTGCAATTTAGGGATGTACGTACCTTTCCATGCCAGTATACGGCAAATACCATGCTTGGATGATGTCATCAATTTTTGAGAACTTCTTGCTATTATTTTATGCCAGAATGGGAGTACAGCAGAAGAAAATCATATTGTTCATTGACCGATGTGCTGCACATCCAATTAATACATCTTATGTGACAAATGTTTGTGTAGTATTTTTTTCTGCGAACTGTACAAGCCATCATCCGGAGCGTGAAGCAGAAATATAGAAAGATGCTCTTGCAGAACAGGTTGACTTTTCTGGAAACGGCTTTACGTAAAATCTGAATTTTTACACTATGCATTCCTTAAAATGTACTTGGGAATCTGTAAACGAGACCACAATTCGTAACTGTGTCTGCGAAGTGGGCTTCATTCAGCCGATTTCAGTGGAATTAATGAAAAGCACTGATCATGTTGTTGAAGAATGTAACCAGCTTGGGGCAGATGAAAAGGCAAATTTTGCCACATATGTTGAATGTGTGATGACGATGTTGCCACCTGCAATGTGCTGGTGGTAGACAAAATTCATGAACAACTGATGAATGATAAGGACAGTAACAAGCAAGATCCCAAGGATGAAAATGAAACCGGTGAGACCTGCGCAGCAGTACCAACTTATCCAGCAGGTGAAGAAGCTATGGATGTAGTGCGACGTTGCATGTCAAGTTTTTACGTTGACACTCGTGTATGTAATTTGGAACAAAAGAAATAGCAGTCTACTTTAGACATGTTTCTTTCACGCATGTGATGATGTGCAAGTTACTCTGTGGATTTTTAAACCTGTGTTTCTTTGCTCTGAATCAAATTCTTGATTATTTTTCTGCATTTTATATTTTTATGCAAATACTGTTATACATAGTTCATATTTCTAAGAACATTTTTCCTTGATGTTTTACTATGTTTGTGTTTTTAAAATGTACAGTTCCTTTATTCATTTAATTATTTATAACTGTAAACACTTGTTTCTTTGTTTTTATCATATTTACTTTTGTTCAAACCTAACTGTAAATTTAACAGCATAATTTTTTTTCATTTCTGGCATATTTCCTCGTTAAGATATTTTCAGTCCCCACAAATATGTCCTTGCTTACATTAGTTCACAAGGCTAATGATAATAAAGATATCCTGGTACTGGAAATGAACAGTTATAACTTTTACAAGTGATAAACTACATTGTGGTTCCATTTTGAAATTTACAATCATATAAATCTTATTACAGTGAAACCTCGATTATCCATTTCCAGAAACCATGTTTTTGCAGATTACTCATTCAAATTATGTGGTGCCAGAAGCATCCTAATTAAATCATGTTGTAAAAAATCTTGCATTATCCGTTCTTCGAAGATATGATATCCTGAATCAACCGTCCAGAAATTTGAGTCCCATCAGCACTAAATCCTCAATAAAAGATTTTTCAAGAAAATATCTCTTTCAAAAAAGCAGTTACAACATACCTATGGATCTGTATGTTAACGTCCCATTATTACGGTAATTAGAGCAAGTAGATACTGTACTGAGAAAGCGATCGGCTGTGAATTTGCTTAAGACACAATCTTAGCATCTCATTCGGCTAGTATCATGTAGGAAATCCTTGAAAATCATAAAGCAGAGAGTGGCCACAACAATTGGAAGGAGACAGCGCATTTTGACAGCTCTAGTTGAAGACTGAACAAGTTTCATCAAATGTTCGTACTTGTAAAACCTCTGTGTTGTGTCCAGGGCTAGATGTTTATTTTTTACTTTCTTCTATTGTATTGCCGAACAGGTTTTCAGCACTTCACACAGGGCGCTATATATACAGAGGTGTGAAAATGATTAAACACAAAGCAAAATGTTTAATATTTTCTAGTTCCATTCACTCTAGAATCACTCAACTATGTGATACTGACAATTTTACTCAATCAAATGCATGAGGCAACCTTTAACTGCATCATGATGTAGAATTTGGCAGCACTGTGCAGAAAACATAGAGTAAGTAAAACTGACTATGCAGTCAAAACTGGTTAGGACGTTTTTGTGGGGACCGAGGAAAAAAAAAAAAAAGGTTGTAAAGAGGAAACGTGCTAAAACGTTTTTGCTATTAATCTTAAAAGTTAGGTTTGAATGTAAAAATAATTATGATAAAGACAAAGAAACAAGTGTTTACAATTATAAATAATGAAATGAATAGTAAAATATCAAGGAAAAACTTTCTTATAAATGCGAACTATATGTCCGTATTTGCATAAAAAATTTAATTACAAGATATTAGAATAATTCCGTATTGACGGTTTTCACTTCACAAAGGAAAAATTTAATGTATCCTCCTATTCAATTCATAACGTAATTCCATCATTAGATGAAGTAATAAAATTCAAACATGTTTCAACTCGTTTGAGCCATCTTCGGTGAAATGGGGGGGTGTAAAGTTATTTACATCATGCAAGCTAAAAATGTGCTAAAACATAATGAAGGAACAAATGGAAAAACAAAAGAAACATAAACAGACCTCTTTAAGTCTTAATCTCCTGCTCATCATGACGTATAGTCTGAAGAGTTGCATCATGCATAAAAGGGAAATAAATCAACTGCAAGCTGTTGAAATGAAGTTCCTTAGATCAGCTGTACAGAAAACAAGGAAAGACAGAATTCGGAATGATCAGATTTGAAGAGACCTGCAGGTCAACCTGATTATGGAAGAAAAGCTGAGTGTTGCAAGGCTGAAGTGGCTAGGACACGTTTAGTGGATTCAGGTGCTTCGAACACCAAGGAAGTATTTTGAAAATATCGTTCTGGGACGAAGACCATTTGAACGCCCTAGAAAAAGGTGGATATATCAGATAGGAGAATACCTAGAGAAGAGTGGAGAAACTTGGGATGTTGTAGAGAGAAAACAAGCATACCAAGACTGTAATAAATGGAGGCACATCATTCTTAACCTGGATCTGCCCAAGATTTTAGTTTTTGAGAATCAGCTTGTATCTTTTAGCGTTGGATGATGTGGATATGAAGATCCCAGAAAACCTTTAATTTTATTTATTTGGCACGAAACTTCCGAGAAAAGGCCTGTGCCATATATTGCAGACTGGGCTTTAGTGCTGCTGTCTTTTGTTTCATGTACAGGAATTTGGATGTTATTCCGCATTTGGCTACTGATATGCTTTCATTCAATACTTTCTTTTGTAAATCATCAGAATACAAGTTTTTCTTCAATATTTGCATATATTACAAAAATGATGTTGTTCCAGAATTATTAAAAATACATAGATGTTTGAATTTTGGTGCTAGGGATGATTTTTTTAGGGGTTGTAAATGACCTGAGTTGTCAATTGTATGACGAAATGAATTTATATTTTAAATAATAATGCTAAAATCTCACAAGCTACCGAAATCTTGAGGCAATCGGTCTGTATGGGGAATCATATTAGCGGTATGTAAAAAGGTAAGTCACCTGTTCATACGAGTACTCCACTAACGGTGTTATTCTGAAAGGCAAGTACACACTACTTATTACCTTTGCATGTATGATAATTAGTAAAACAGACTACACATAAACGTACATTGCACATGGTACACTGGGTTCTAGGCCCAGCAAGGCAATTTTCTGACCCACATCTTCTCTTCGCTCCTGGAATTGTAGAAGGCCAGTTATGCATTCCATCGTACCGTCATACTGCATTACGTCCAAAACAACGAGATCTGCTGAACAAGGGAGCAGGTTTGTAGTGTGTGAGATAAGTTCGGACAATTGCTCGTTGAAAATCAAGTTGAGAAATGCCTTCTCCAGACATGTGTTTCAGCTGCCATGCTCAAGAACATTCAGCTGCTGTAGGAGTGACGACATAGTTCGGCATCAACCACAGTATTTTAGATGTGTCATTTCGTTTCAAGTTTGAATGTTTTGTTTGGACTTCATCAATGTTTTAAATTAAGATTGTAAATTGTGGCATACCAAAGTTTTAAATTTATTATTGGTTATATGTGTGCATATGTCTTCCAGTTGTAGCGTGGCTGAAGATGACCCAACATATAGGGGGTCGAAACTAGTCCCAGTTTTATAAGACAATATACAAGCTTATGGTATTGAATAGGTAGACCCTTCTCTACCCTTCAGTAGTGATCTGTTGTCAATACAGACCATAATGAAACTCATAACTTATGAGTTCACTTCCTTCACTTTCAGATATGAGGTTGTACCTCTGGAGATGCCCCTGATTTTCACAAGTTCCTAAACTGGGATGTTGTCTGAGTGGGTTTTGATTTTGTACAAAACAGCAAATTTTCTTGAGCAACGGCAACCTTTTCGTGATATTTCACTCACAATGTGATCTGACTTTGCTCAAATGTTAAAGTGGCAGCATTGACATGAAGACAAAAGCAAGTGTTGAACTCGGCAACAATGCTCAGCTATTTATAAGCAATCTGACTTGAACTTCATTATGAAGAGTAAAGGTACTCTTTAATAACATTCTTGTCTCTGTAAACCGATGTACGGTATCGCCTAAGCATTCCAAAACCACAATTGTTTTGGTATGTTTGTTTCCTTTTTTCTGTATTTGTCTTTACCAAATGACTGTCTAGTGTATCAGGTGTCTCGCAGAAGCAGCTTTAACTGTGTATGTTAACCTGTAGAGTGAGGCTCACTTCAGGTGACGGGGCTGGAGGGAGCCCGCTGGTGGGCACGCGTCATGTAAAGTGCAGAAAGTTTTTATTTTTAATCTCCATTACGAAACGAGCGGCAGGTTTGGAACTTTCTCCGTATCTTCCAAGAGGTGCTGCCATCTGACAGAATTTTTTCACCTTCGTGTATCTAAGCAGGTCTCGTCTGGGAATCTCCTTGTTTTGTGCTACATAGCTGCGTAGCCCAAGAACAACCATTGTGGCGCTTGGCTATTGCTAGTGCAAGAAGTTCAGTCAGTGTGCTGCATGGAGCCTAGCATTGCGTGTCTCGGTGTGAATGTTTTCAGCTCTCATTTGTTTTGTTGGTATATGTACCAGGAGGTACACCTCAACCCTGCACATTTAAAAGAAGCACCACCGGGCGAGTTGGCCGTGTGGTTAGGAGCGCGCAGCTTGTGAGGTCGCATCCGGGAGATAGTAGGTTTGAACCCCACTATCGGCAGCCCTGAAAATGGTTCTGCGTGGTTTCCCATTTTCATACAAGGTAAATGAAAATGAAATGGCGTATGGCTTTTAGTGCCGGGAGTGTCCGAGGACATGTTCGGCTCGCCAGGTGCAGGTCTTTCGATTTGACACCCGTAGGTGACCTGCGCGTCGTGATGAGGATGAAATGATGATGAAGACGACACATACACCCAGCCCCAGTGCCAGTGAAATTAACCAATGGTGGTTAAAATTCCCGACCCTGCCGGGAATCGAACCCGGGACCTCTCTGACCAAAGGCCAGCACGCTAACCATTTAGCCATGGAGCCAGACATCGAATCAAGAAGGACAGGCCCACGTACATGGCATTCGTAGATCTAGAAAAGGCATTCGATAATGTTGATTGGACCAAGCTATTTATGATTCTGAAGATGATAGGGATCAGATACCGAGAACAATCTGTATAAAAATCAGTCTGCAGTGATAAGAATCGAGGGCTTTGAAAAAGAAGCAGCAATCCAGAAAGGAGTGAGGCAAGGCTGCAGTTTGTCCCCTCTCCTTTTCAATAGAACAGGCCGTTTCCTTCCCATTCCTAGGCCTTTCCTGTCCCATCGTCGCCATAAGACCTATCTGTGTTGGTGCGACGTAAAGCAAATAGCAAAAAAAAAAAAAAAAGTGCCTTAAAGAAAATTTTGAAACAGCTACAGCATAAAGTTGGGACATTGACCAGAAGATGTCACCATTGAATTATGGAGTAATTTTGTTATTGTGAAGTTGCCTAAACTGTCTGTATTTATTGGTTTTATCGTGGATTACGTCAGGATGTTTTTCCATATATGTTACAAAAAACTGAGGTAATGCACTCTGGTGCAAGGTAAAATAATGAATGATTTAAAGTTTTGTGTCATTATGTTTTCTCAACTAAAGTAACTTTCATTTATTTTTGTTATTTCAAGGTTTGCAACACTTTTATCTCATTCCGCCAGTTTTGGAATCTGGCCAATCACTAATTTTCTGTAAATATTTTTCAGCCAATCACTGGCTTCTTGTAGGTTTTTGGTTTACCCAATAAAAATTGGAGGGTGTGTCCGGATTTAGTCCAGAACCCTCTTGAACAGTCCCCTCGGGTATATAAGCTGCAGCCTTTTCAGGCTACCTGGTCTTATTGATCGTCGTCTTTCTGAGAGTTTGTGTTAAGACAGGAGGCGGGGTGCCTTATTCTTCGCCAGCCAGTTCAACAGCCAAGGTAATGGCCACTAGTCTTATTTTTCTGTAGTTACCTCCGCAGACTTACACAAGGGGAAGGTTCAAATTTCTAACTATGTAACCTCCTGGTTTCTAATATGTAAACCTTCTTTCGGCTAATGTAAAAATTTCATAAAGACTTCAACTGTAAATCGGGGATAGAGAGTGCGTTATCCTCTCGAGTTCCCCTTCAACTTAGTTTGAGGTGACTACGATGTTGTAACTGTTTCTCTTTTCTGTAAAGCATTTAATTAACCTTCATTCTAGTCACCTCAGTAGCTTGGGATTAGCCTCTGCATCATCGGGCTGAGAGCCCAATTAGGGTTTTATATTTAATTTAATAGGAGCGCGAGTGAACGCCTAGACTCATTTTGTGTTCGGGTCAGTAATTTAACCTGTTTTTCTTTTCCATGAAGGCCCGTAGTTTTACCCCTGTGTACTAAATTGTAAAATTGCAAGTTGGATTTTAATCTCCTTTCAGCAGGTTGATATCCTAGAGAGGCCAGAAATTGGGAGCGCAGTCTCCTTGGTTAATGTTGGAGAGCATGTAAGCTCTTAATGAGATTGCTGTCTTGCTGCCTTTGGAAGGCCGTATTTGTAACCTTTGAAGCAAGGTGCTCGTTTCGGAAGATTTCTCCTTGTCTATGTAAACGCTAATTGGTGATATTGTAAAGTTGGAAATTAGGGGCTTGGAGCCCAAATCGGTTAAATTCCCTATTCTTGTGTTTTCCAATTCTTGTATCAAGATTGTTAAGTTTGAAATTTCAAAAGAAATATAACCTTCATTTTTAAAGTTTTAACTTAATCTCTGATATAGTATGTACCGGGCGGTACACCTCCACGCCGCTAATTTAAAAATTGCGCCAGGTGAAACTCCTCTGCTGGAGGAAGTCTGAACTTTATCTACGCTGTTAATTCTTTACCTTCTCAGAAGATGTCACCACGTGGAAAATTTTGAGTTTTTGAACTGTGTCATTTTTGATGTGTTTTTGTTTCGCTTGAAGTAAGAAGTGTAAACTTTCTCTCCTAGAGGACACTACTGAAGATCAACAATAGTGCACCCTAGTGCGGAGTCAAAGAACTATTTTGTTGGAGAAATTTTTATTTCAAATGTTTGTTTCTTGTTAAATTTCCTTCTGTTATTGTTTAAGTTGGCTGTATACCCCTCCTTTTCCCCTTGTTTTAGGTTTATCCAATCCCGAATTTCTTTTAGTAATTTCCGACCAATCTGATGTATTTTCCCCCAACTTGGATATGTTTCTGTACCCTAGCCAATAAAATTATTGTGGGCGGGTGTTTTCATTCCCCTAACGCCTAGAACCTTCCGCGAGAGGATATAAACTGCTGATTTTTGGGTCTCTGCGCCACTTCTGTTCCATCTTTCAGTGTATTAAGTACATAGCAGGGGGCGGGAAGCGCCTCTTTCTTCGGCAGCGGTCAACAACAAGGTAATGGCTGATTTATAACTTCTTTCTTTGCTAGCTCAGCAGTTTAACTTTCGGCGCGGGTTCTAAGCGTTCAACCATGTAACCTTTTCCTAAAATGTAACTACTCTTTTCATCTATTCTTTTTTAAAGCTTCATACTGGGATAGAGAGTGCTAACCCTCTCGAGCTCCCACTCATATTGTTGTGAGGTGAACTTAGTTTTCTCAACCTATTCTCCGTTAACGTAAAACAAATTGTTCTCTTCTTAAGTCACCTCTTTAGTATGGGATTAGCCCTTGTATTAACGGCCTAGGGCCAAGTAGGTCTTAAGCAAAGTGTATTGGGAGTGCAAGTTCGCCTCCTCTCAAATTGTATTTTAGAGGTCATGCATTAACCTTCTTGTCATTTAACAGACCTCAGTAGGTTGGGAATTTTACCCCTGTGTATATGTCCTTGGAGGACAGCTTAAAGGTGGAGTTCGGAGTGGCCTATGATAGGCTTGTATTTTAGGGGGAAGTTGCCCTTTCTTGAAAATTGTGTTTCTGCCTCAAGGAGGCTTTTTGGGTGTAATTGGAAGCAAATGTTTCTGGCATGTTTGGGGGTTTTCGGCCCCTTTGTTGTATGGTGTTCATTGTAAGGTTGGGCTCATTGCTCAAGAATTATGTTTCTGACTTTTGAAGCCCCAAATGGGGTACCTATGTAAATGTATTTTTCAATCGTGTTTCGGCTACTAAGTACCTGTTCTATTTGTTGTTACCTAATTTTGAAAAGAAAATATAACCTTGTTAAATTTTAAAATTAATTTCACTTTAGTAGCTTGAGACCTATTCACCACCCAGCACCTTCTTTCATGCATAACTACCACAAAAACACGGTAACAAGTGGTAGCAGAGCGTGGTTGAATGGGTCTCAATTTAGCCCCTTTTGACGGCTACACATTGTTTTGATCCGAACTCTAACCATTTTCTCAGTTGCTGGAATTTTTTGACTTTTTCAAAATTGTTCTGTCATCATGCCAGGCCCTCGCGATGTTCTCCATCTTAATTATTTGCGCAAAGAGGAGTTGATCTATGAATTAACTATCAGAAATGTGCAATCTGGAGGCACGGTTGCAGTAGACACTAACAAGCTTAGAGAGTCCCTAGATTTGCCCATTTCCATCCCCAATTTGGGAGAGAAAGAAATTGACGACTCTCTTTCCACGATCACGGAGAATATTACTGGGCTAGCTTCTGTAGTTAGTTTTTTTTATGAAAATGATCCTTCTCCCAATCAAATTAAGCGTGTGCAAGCTAGGCTATATCACTTTTCAAATAGAGTTAACGATCTGTTGTCTCTAAAGTTGAATGACGTTCAGAAGAAGGAAGCTAGTACGCTGCTTGAAAATATGTCTGAATTATCTAGCAAGGTCACGCAATTGTTAACTGGGGAAGTTCCTCCCAAATCTGATCAACCCACCATAGTGAATGTAGGTAGCGAGGAAGCACCTCCTAAGGGAGAAGTAAATAGGAAAACCATTGCTGCCCAAACTATCTCTGCCCCATTGGACAACGAGCCTGAACGCCGTGCATCGTTGAGTAACATCCGTTCTGAATTAACTTCCTTGCCATTGAAACCTTTACCTACTATGTCACCCGGGTTTAGCAGCTTGCCTCATTCATTGGCAATGTTGCTCAGAGGTATCTCTAAGTTTTCGGTTAATACCACCAGTGAAGTAATTTCATTTTTAAGATTTCTGGTTGAATTTCAGGATCATGCCCTTGTGTTTTCTCTTTCTCCATGTCAAATTTTGCAAATTATCTATCCGTATGCTATTGGTATTCTCTCTGATAAAATCGTAAGAGCCATTGCCGAGCAATCATCTATTGAGGATTTCCATGCCCATTTGCTAGCTAACTTCATCCCGGCTAGGGCCAGGTCCTCCCTTATTCAGAAGTACTATTACCGTGTACAGCGCTTGGATGAAAACTTGGCAGACTTCATCCAAGATATTAAGTTTTATACTAGGGTGTTTGCCCTTCATTTTCCTGAAGATCAGATTGTACAGGCTATTGTGGAAGGCATTTCACCATCTTATAGGTCATACTTGTGTTTCGCGGCGTGCCCGCAAACTTTCTCTGAACTTGAAGCGTTGGCCGTCTCAGCGGAAGGAGTTAGATACGCCGATTCTTTGCGTGTAGCGAAAGAACCCCCGCCTTCCTTTAGTAACACTCGGCCTCCACCTCGCCGACCAGTCACACCCCGTAAATGTTATGCTTGCGGGTCGCCTGACCATCTTCGCAATAAATGTCCATTAGTCAAAACTAGTAGGGCAAATAATGGAGCTGGTTCAGCACAAGGCTGTTTTAAATGTGGGGTTTTCTCACATATCTCCAAGAATTGCCCAAACTCGAATAGCACCCCCTCCTGCTCAACTTCTGGTGCAAATTCTACCTATGCCAATAATAAAAAGTGACTAGTGGCTTCGGCTGAGTCAACTAATCCATCTTCCCGAGACTCAGCCCCTGGTAAACAGGTTGTAAATTTAGAGAACGAGCAATTTTCTAATTTATCTTTTGAAGGTCCCAAAGAGTGTCTTAGGATTGCGGCGGATTCCCCCGCACCGATTCCTTTTCTTAAGATTGAGTTAAATAACGAGCCTATTACAGCTCTCTTAGACTCAGGCAGTGTTTGTTCGATTATTTCGGCTGAATGGTATTCTAAATTGAAATCTGTTTGTAAACTACCTGACTATGTCTCATCTCCTGTGCAATATGTTTCGGCTAATTCATCCCCATTAGAAATTCTAGGTTCCTTATTGGTCAAAATTCGTATTTTTAAATTCACTTGGAGAGTTAAATTGTTTGTGGCCAAGCTCTTGTCTTGCCCCATTATATTGGGAGCGGACTTTATTTCTCACACTGGTCTTGTGCTCGATCTTCAGAGTAGGTCTTGCACTTTCAAATTTGCCTCTAATTGTAGCATTCCTCTATTAAAGTGTAAATCTGCATCATGTTCTTCTATTTCGCCTACCCAGGATGAGATGTTGTTAGACCTTAGACATCTACCTGAGGAGCAGGCTGATAGTATTCGCAAATTGTGTCAGTCGTTTCCCGAGGTGTTCTCTGATACTCTTGGTGTTACTGACCTGATCGAATACAAAATTGAGGTCACGGATTCGATTCCTGTTCGTTTTCCACCGTATAGGCTATCTCCACCTAAAATGAAGGCTCTGAAAGAAATTATCGATCAGATGTTGAAGGATGGTATTATTAGGCCCTCTAAGTCGGCGTATTCTTCGCCTATTTTTCTAGTTCCGAAACCCCAAGGAGGCTTCAGGCCTGTCATTGATTATAGGGCTCTCAATTGGAAGGTGGTGTTGCAATCTGTGCCCCTTCCTGACCTTCATTCTTGCTTTTCATGGTTTCGTAAGGCCAAGTTCTTTACTATCTTGGACTTAAATCAGGCCTACAATCAAATTCCCCTTGCCGAAGAGTCTAAACACCTTACAGCGTTTGCCACGGACTGGAATTTATATGAATACAACCGCGTGCCTTTCGGGCTCCCCACCGGAGCAGCTGTACTCACTAGGCTACTAGATAGGGTCTTCTCCGACATCAAATTTGAGTACTTATATCACTACTTGGATGATGTCGTCGTATTTTCAGAGACTTTTGAAGAACATCTAGATCATCTGCGAGAAGTTCTCGATCGCCTTCGTAAGGCTGGGTTAACTGTTAAGTTGTCCAAGGTTGCCTTCGCTAAGCCCTCTATGTCCTTCCTAGGGCATATTGTGTCACCTGATGGTGTAGCAGTCGATCATTCTAGAACCCAGGCCATCCGTGATTTCAAACCTCCCAAGGACATTAAAGGTATCGCCAGGTTCATTGGTATGGTGAATTTCTTCAGGAAGTTTATTCCTAACTTCGCTAATAGAGCGGCGCCCTTAAACCTTCTTCGTAGGAAAGGCATCAAATTCGAGTGGGGACCTTCTCAACAAGCCGCTTTTGAAGACCTTAAATTAGCACTTTGTAATGCCCCTGTACTTGCTATGCCTGATTTCTCGAAGAAATTCATCGTCCAAACCGACGCGTCGTCGTCAGCGGTAGCTGCAGTCCTTCTTCAAGAGACTGAACTAGGGAGGCGCCCCATCGCCTATGCGTCTAGGACATTGTCGGCTCAAGAAGCCAAGTATTCCATCTATGAGCTCGAAGGTTTGGCAGTCTTATTCGCCTTAGAGAAGTTCCGTCTCTATCTGGAACATGTCAAATTCGACCTGGAGACAGATAATCAAGCCTTAAGCTGGGTCTTAGGTAGGCCGCGTCGTACTGGTCGTATAGCCCGTTGGGCCATCCGTATTTCTGCCTTCCAATTTGATGTCAGGCATATCAGAGGTACCGAAAATGTTGTTGCTGATGGACTCAGCCGTATGTTTTCTAACGACGTCGAGACCCAGGAACCGATCGACAGTTCATCACCTCCCGAGTCCATACTATCTGGTGTTAATGCCATCTTAACAGATGCTCCCATGCTTTTTAGGGATATTGAGAAATACCAACGTGAAGATCCGACGCTGGCTCCGATAATGGAAACCCTTTCTTCTGGGGAACATGTCGTCCCTTATGTTCTGAGGAATGGTGTTCTATGTTGCCCTTCGAGGCATGATAAGATGATGAAGGTTGTTGTTCCAGCGGTTCTTGTACCTATGATCTTCAAGTATTATCATGAGACCCCATTAGGAGGGCATCTTGGTATCTTTAAAACTCGTGAAAAGATTCGTGAAATGTTCATCTGGAAAGGTATGGACGGTGAAATCCGTGAACTAGTAAAGGCCTGTAAATCCTGTTTGATTAGTAAACCAACCATGTCCACCAAGGTAGGCCTCTTGTCTTCGCATCAAGCATCGCGCCCCATGGAACGCCTGTATATTGATTATGTAGGACCCTTTCCCCAGTCGAAGGGAAATGCCAACAAATTCATCTTTGTATGTGTAGATGGTTTTACCAGATTTTCCTGGTTATTTCCGACTAAGCTGGCTACCGCTCAGTCCACCATTACTTGCCTAAATTCTATTTTTGCTTCTTTTGGTCCGTGCCAATATATTGTATCTGATAATGCTAAGGCTTTTACATCTAATTTATTTCGTAAATTCTGTTTTGACTTATCCATCTCTCATGTAACTACTTCTGCTTATTACCCTCAACCATCTCTGGCTGAACGGGTTAATCGTAATCTCAGGTCCGCACTGATTGCCTATCATCATGATGATCATTCCAGGTGGGACACGTCCCTGCATTGGTTAGCTTTTGCTTTGAATTCAGCGGTTCATGAATCACATAAATTCACTCCAGCTTTTTTGATGTTCAAGTTTGTTCCCAACTCGCCGCTCTCTAACCTCTGGTCTCTGAGTGACATTCTACCCGAGACAATAGATCCGGATAATATTAAAGATCTTTGGAAGAAGGCTAAAGCCAATCTTAAAGTGTCTCACGAAAAGGTCAGGGAAAGGTATGATCGTGGACGGAGACCCACCACTTTGAATGTAGGTGACCAGGTAATGGTCAAGAATTTTGTTCCCGCGGGCAAGCTTGCCCCCAGATTTCATGGGCCATGCATCATTCTCGATTTTCTTACGCCAGTTACGTTGTTAGTAAGCAATCCAGCCACTGAGAGGATATTTAGGGTTCACCTGTCACAGGTGAAACCAGTGTAAATTTTGTGTCAACTTGCTTCATATAATTTGAAAGGAATAGGAAGGTTATTTTTTTTTTTTTTGAGTTCAACTTTTAAGGCTTTCTGCCCCTTCTATAATATTTTGTCTTATATGTAAGCCATTTGTAAAACCTTCCCCGATCCGTTAAACTGCCATTCTGTCCTTGCCTCGGCCATTACCACGCTCCCGTCTCCTGCTTCAATACACACTGTGGCTTGATTTGAGTAAATGCCATGGATATCTGCACGCCGTTGACCCCTCAACCTCCTCACCAAGCCTGTGCCCTCAAAAAAATGATGATGGTCCAACAATATTCTGCCGCCTAGCTTTAATGTTTCAGTGCCCCCTCGGCCCCAGCGAGGACGACATGTGCACGGCGAGCCGGAGCTCTCCTCCCGTCCAAGGCTGATGTGCGGCGCACGACCTGCTACTTGCCCGCAGCCTGTATATGTTCACCGCGGGCGCGGCGTGCTTCAACACCTCTGCTCCCCTCATAGTGCGGGCGAGCGGTATCTCAGGGTACTTGAGGGGTCCGAGCGGCCTCCTTTGGACGCAAGCCGCAACGGCCGGTCTGGCCATCCCACTTCATCACCATCTACTACATGAACAGTTACTATAAGTAATGACTACACTTGGGAATTCAACTGCAATATTTGGTGGACTTTGAAATTTTTTTTTTTTTTCCTTCACTTTCAAGTATAAAAAGTTATCTTCAGAAATTCAACTTCTACAAATATAAAGACTTTACTTCATCTGCAACAACAAAATTTTGAAACTGAATCAAACCAAATTAAGAAATCTTATAAATGCTTCTGCAATCAATCTTCATATCCACAGCATAACTTGGACCTTGTTTCAAACAGATTTCATGTGTCACCCCTGGAGGAACTTTTGGGGGGGGGAGGTCTGTACCGGGCGGTACACCTCCACGCCGCTAATTTAAAAATTGCGCCAGGTGAAACTCCTCTGCTGGAGGAAGTCTGAACTTTATCTACGCTGTTAATTCTTTACCTTCTCAGAAGATGTCACCACGTGGAAAATTTTGAGTTTTTGAACTGTGTCATTTTTGATGTGTTTTTGTTTCGCTTGAAGTAAGAAGTGTAAACTTTCTCTCCTAGAGGACACTACTGAAGATCAACAATAGTGCACCCTAGTGCGGAGTCAAAGAACTATTTTGTTGGAGAAATTTTTATTTCAAATGTTTGTTTCTTGTTAAATTTCCTTCTGTTATTGTTTAAGTTGGCTGTATACCCCTCCTTTTCCCCTTGTTTTAGGTTTATCCAATCCCGAATTTCTTTTAGTAATTTCCGACCAATCTGATGTATTTTCCCCCAACTTGGATATGTTTCTGTACCCTAGCCAATAAAATTATTGTGGGCGGGTGTTTTCATTCCCCTAACGCCTAGAACCTTCCGCGAGAGGATATAAACTGCTGATTTTTGGGTCTCTGCGCCACTTCTGTTCCATCTTTCAGTGTATTAAGTACATAGCAGGGGGCGGGAAGCGCCTCTTTCTTCGGCAGCGGTCAACAACAAGGTAATGGCCGATTTATAACTTCTTTCTTTGCTAGCTCAGCAGTTTAACTTTCGGCGCGGGTTCTAAGCGTTCAACCATGTAACCTTTTCCTAAAATGTAACTACTCTTTTCATCTATTCTTTTTTAAAGCTTCATACTGGGATAGAGAGTGCTAACCCTCTCGAGCTCCCACTCATATTGTTGTGAGGTGAACTTAGTTTTCTCAACCTATTCTCCGTTAACGTAAAACAAATTGTTCTCTTCTTAAGTCACCTCTTTAGTATGGGATTAGCCCTTGTATTAACGGCCTAGGGCCAAGTAGGTCTTAAGCAAAGTGTATTGGGAGTGCAAGTTCGCCTCCTCTCAAATTGTATTTTAGAGGTCATGCATTAACCTTCTTGTCATTTAACAGACCTCAGTAGGTTGGGAATTTTACCCCTGTGTATATGTCCTTGGAGGACAGCTTAAAGGTGGAGTTCGGAGTGGCCTATGATAGGCTTGTATTTTAGGGGGAAGTTGCCCTTTCTTGAAAATTGTGTTTCTGCCTCAAGGAGGCTTTTTGGGTGTAATTGGAAGCAAATGTTTCTGGCATGTTTGGGGGTTTTCGGCCCCTTTGTTGTATGGTGTTCATTGTAAGGTTGGGCTCATTGCTCAAGAATTATGTTTCTGACTTTTGAAGCCCCAAATGGGGTACCTATGTAAATGTATTTTTCAATCGTGTTTCGGCTACTAAGTACCTGTTCTATTTGTTGTTACCTAATTTTGAAAAGAAAATATAACCTTGTTAAATTTTAAAATTAATTTCACTTTAGTAGCTTGAGACCTATTCACCACCCAGCACCTTCTTTCATGCATAACTACCACAAAAACACGGTAACATAGTAGATAGACCCATTCCACCCAGCACCTTTTTTCACCTCTTTCTGCTCCACGTAAACACTGTGACAGTATATAAATATCTCTTGTGATATGTTTTAATTCTACATGTAGCATTTCCTGTTTGTTGTAAACATGTCGAAAAGAATTGTAGATCTTCCGAGTGATGATATACAGGATATTCTCGGACTCAGTGAGGAAGATAGTTGCAGTGATTCTAGTTTATATACTAATGGTGAAACGATCCCACTATTAGATGCTCCAAGCACAAATGCTTCCGTCGGAGTAGGCCTGCTGCCTAGATGCCGTGGGCAGATGCCAAGTTCGAGTTCCGATGAGAGTAGTCAGAAAGTGAGAGCGATTTGCCTGCTATTCCGCCTAGTGACTGGGATGTAAGGAGATGCAGGACAGCCAAAGTGGAATTCAGGGCAAACTTTTAAATAAAAAAAGAACCGGACAAAATATTTGAGAATTTTTTTATGGTGAACTGTCCGTACGTATTGCAGAGAAAACTAATCTGTACGCTCAGCAGTCAATACAAGCTAGTATAGGAACAGGTGAAATGAGAAGAAGAAGAAGCAGAGAGAGGGATTGGGTTCCTAGTAACAAGGAAAAAATAAAACTTTTATTTGGGATCTTTTTTCCTCGGTATAATTCAAAAGCCGAAGCTATCTCATTATTTTTCAGTAATAGATTGTTTGCTATGCCCGTGTTTTACGAGACCATGACCGTGGAACTTTTTTTCCTTTTTCTGAAATTTTTACATTTCTTCAATATTGAGGCTTACGATCGGCAAGTATCCTCAAAACTCTACAAAGTGAAGCCAGTTTTAGACATTCTTGTATCAAAATTTAAAATTTCCTATTTGCCAGATGATCGTCTATCTATTGACGAAAGTTTACTCCTTTGGAAAGGTGGCCTGGGGTGGAAAATGTACATTCAGAAGAAGAAGAAGAAGAAGAAGGCTTGTTTTGGGATGGAATCCTTCAAATCAGGTGAGGCTAAAACAGGATATGTGTGGAAAATCCTTTGGTACACAGGCAAGGAAACTGAGCTATTGAATGAGGTTAGTGGGGTAAATATTTCTCAGTATAACAAGCCCTCAAAAGTTGTGTTTGCTCTAGCCAAACCTCTTCCAAGTAAGGGATACAGTAGCCTGGAACTCTTCAATCAGTTCAATGAGTTTCAGACAGACGCTGCTGGTACTGTAAAATCTAACAGAAAAAATCTTCCAAATTACGTCATGGGGAAAAAGTTGAAGAAATGGGAGGTGGCTTTTGCCTATAAAAACAAACTTGTGGCCTTCAAGTGGAAAGACAAGAGAGATGTCTGTGTTCTGAGTAGCATTTACGTCATGGAAATGTGCACTGTTCTAAACAAGAAAGGAGATTTCAGAGAGAAACAGGTCATATGTATTGAGTACAATGACTTAATGAGAGGGGTGGACTTATTGGACCATTGTATCGTGCCATACAGTACGGCAAGAACAGGAATGAAGAAGTATTACCACAAGATATTTGGACACCTACTGGACATAACAATGTTCAATGCTTTCGTGATATACAAGAAACACGGCGGTAAATTCACTCAGCTGGAGTTTCGTATTCAAATTGTGTGGAAACTATTTCAGAAGTATGCGAACGCTACCCCTAACGCAGCTTTGCCAATTCAGTCAGCGAGACCCGCACCCGTTGACTTGTCAACTCTATTCTCGGGAAGGCATTTTCCAGATTTCAATCCAGCCTCAAAATCAAGACTGCATGCAAATAAGAGATGCGTTGTTTGCGTGGCAAAAGACCACGGCAGGACACTCGGTATTCTTGTGTAGTATGCAATGTTGCTTTGTGCCCCTATCCTTGCTTCAGGCTTTACCATACAGCTGAAGTATGAGCATTGCAAATATGCCATTGAGTCTCAGGTTCTATGCTCAAGGAATTTCAGAAGCTCGTGGTGTACACTCGGTGGCTGCTGTACAATCTGTGTGCTGGCAACTATCGGTGTCCATCCTGAACGAGTTTTTTCAATTTTTTCTCCAGTCTTTTGTTATAGCTATTGAGTGTAAATAGTGTTCATAGTGTTCAACAGTGTAGTGTAATTTTGTATAACGTGGTGACAAAATCGTGATGACTGAACTCTTGGATTACTCGCTGCCCTCTACAATGGCAAGTTATAGGCCTACGTGGTGAGAACATTTTTCTATTTTATTTCAGGAAAATGTGATATTTGAGTGAATGTGTCTCTATTATTTGGAGTAATTGATCATTTTTCATTTGTGTGATGCATTTCAATGATCAATTAATATAAGAAACACAAATAATACTCTGAATCAGAGTAAATATGAAATGGCACATATGCAATTTGTGCACTGACGCTGGATGAATTGAAAAATAGTTTTAATTGTAAATAATAATGTAACTTACACTGCAATTATAATTTGGTGGGAAGTTTATCTTAATATAATATTTAAGTGGGTGTAGGTTAGCAAAAACTATTTCTTTTTTGAAGAAAAATTGTACTGAAAATGATTCCCCACTATGCAGTAATTTCTTGTTTATGACCTCCTCACTTAATGGGTTAATATTCTTGACTGGATGACAAATTTAGCCTCCTTTAAAAATAAAGGAATGTTACCTTAATCAAAACTGCATGGATATTTCAAAGTCTCAAGCTGTATGAAAGACCAAAAAAAATGTTAGCATGCTATGTAACTCCATTACAACACACACTAGGAAAAGTATCTCCAACTGAATAATAGCAGACTTCATAAATCCATTACAACAAAAATGAGGAAATCTGCTTAACTCCAACCAGAAAGGATATCTGGGAAATGGTTGACAATTGTAACTCTTTGGAACAAACGAGGTGAATGGTAACTGGTGGTGGGGTGATTCAGGGATAACATTATGTAAAGATTTTTGGGTGGAAACAGACATTTGGCTCAACTGAGATAAAATTCAAAACTTGTTTTTTTTAATGTTCTGTTGCATGTTTTTTGAGATAAAACTCTAAGCATGGTATTTGTTTATTTTAGAATGTTCTGTTGTATGTTTTCTGTAATTTTTGCCTTTTGTATTTTATCTCTAAAATGGTATGTGTGTTTGAGTCATCACTCCGTAGACTGGTTTGATGCAGCCCTCCATGCCACCCTATCCTGTGCTAACACTTTCATTTCTACGTAACTATTGCATCCTACATCTGCTCTAATCTGCTTGTCATATTCATACCTAGGTCTACCCCTACCGTTGTTACCACCTACACTTCCTTCAAAAACCAACTGAACAAGTCCTGGGTGTCTTAAGATGTGTCCTATCATTCTCTCTCTTCTTCTCATCAAATTTAGCCAAATCGATCTCCTTTCACCAATTCGATACAGTATCTCTTCATTCGTGATTCGATCTATCCATCTCACCTTCAGCATTCTTCTGTAACACCACATTTCAAAAGCTTCTATTCTCTTTCTTTCTGAGCTAGTTATCGTCCATGTTTCACTTCCATACAATGCCACGCTCCACACGAAAGTCTTCAAAAACATCTTTCTAATTCTGATATCAATGTTTGAAGTGAGCAAATTTCTTTTCTTAAGAAAGCTCTTCCTTGCTTGTGCTAGTTTGCATTTTATGTCACCTCACTTCTGCCATCGTTAGTTATTTTACTACCCAAGTAAAAATATTCATCTACTTCCTTTAAGACTTAATTTGCTAATCTAATATTTCCTACATCACCTGCCTTCATTCAACTGCACTCCATTACCTTTGCTTTGGACTTTTCATCTTGTACTCCTTACCCAAGACTTCATCCATACCATTCAGCAACTTCTCGAGATCTTCTGCAGTCTCAGTGGTGATTAGTGGTGGTGATTATTGTTTTAAGAGGAAGTACAACTAGGCAACAATCCTCTATATAACACTAATCAGAGGAAAAAAGGGAAGGGATCCGACACTTCGAAAAATGAAGATATCGGTCAACGAAAGACAAGGGCCACAAAGGGCGTGAAAATGAAACACTCCCTAGCCCTCGCAAACCTAATAGCGTCGGGGTCGGAAAAGAACAAGAGTTGACCAAGCGAGGTCGGATAGGATAGATGAAAGTGAGGAGCCTGGCACAAGTAAGTGGAAGCAATGCCAGGACTCAGCTGAGGGCCCCATGGTTGCCAACCCACGCTCCAAAGTTCAGAGCCCCTGTTGCCCCTTTTAGTCGCCTCTTACGACAGGCAGGGGATACCGTGGGTGTTATTCTACCACCCCCACCCACAGGGGGATCTGCAGTCTCAGATAAAATAACAATATCATCGGCAAATCTCAAGGTTTTGATTTCCTCTCCTTGGACTGTGATTCCCTTTCCAAATTTCTCTTTGATTTCCTTTACTGCCTGTTCTATGTAAACATTGAAAAGGAGAGGGGACAAACTGCAGCCTTGCCTCACTCCTTTCTGGATTGCTGCTTCTTTTTC
Organism: Anabrus simplex; assembly: GCF_040414725.1. Classification (NCBI taxonomy): domain Eukaryota; kingdom Metazoa; phylum Arthropoda; class Insecta; order Orthoptera; family Tettigoniidae; genus Anabrus; species Anabrus simplex. The sequence goes on from NC_090269.1 coordinate 36,993,774, forward strand.
AAAGCCCTTGATTCTTATCACTGCAGACTGATTTCTATACAGATTGTAGATAATTCTTCGTTCTCGGTATCTGATCCCTATCATCTTCAGAATCATAAATAGCTTGTTCCAATCAACATTATCGAATGCCTTTTCTAGATCTACGAATGCCATGTACGTGGGCTTGTCTTTCTTGATGCGATGTCCGGCTCCATGGCTAAATGGTTAGCGTGCTGGCCTTTGGTCAGAGAGGTCCCGGGTTCAATTCCCGGCAGGGTCGGGAATTTTAACCATCATTGGTTAATTTCACTGGCACTGGGGCTGGGTGTATGTGTCGTCTTCATCATCATTTCATCCTCATCACGACGCGCAGGTCACCTATGGGTGTCAAATCGAAAGACCTGCACCTGGCGAGCCGAACATGTCCTCGGACACTCCCGGCACTAAAAGCCATACGCCATTTCATTTCTTGATTCGATCCTCTAAGATCAGACGTAAAGTCAGGATTGCTTCACGTGTTCCTACATTTCTTCTGAAGCCAAATTGATCTTCTCCCAACTCAGCTTCAACTTGTTTTTCCATTCTTCTGTAAATAATGTGTTAAAATTTTGCAGGCATGAGAAACTAAACTAATGGTGCGGTAGTTTTCACACCTGTCAGCACCGGCTTTCTTGGGAATAGGTGTAACAACATTCTGCCGAAAATCGGATGGGACTTCTCCTGTCTCATACATCTTGTACACTAAATGAAATAACCTTGCCATGCTGGTTTCTCCTAAGGCAGTCACTAATTCAGAGGGAATGTCATCAATTCCAGGTGCCTTGTTCCTATTTAGGTCACTCACAGCTCTGTCAGACTCTGACCTCAAAATTGGATCTCCCATTTCATCAGCGCCCATAGCCTCTTCATGTTCCAGAACCATATTATCTACATCTTTACCTTGATACAACTGTTGGATGTGCTCCTGCCATCTTTCTGCTTTGTCTTCTTTCCCTAGAAGTGCCTTTCCATCTGAGCTCTTAATATTCATACTCCTAGATTTCCTTTCTCCAAAGGTTTCCTTGATGTACCTGTATGCAGCATCTACCTTTCCCAGGACCATACAACCTTCGACATCCTTGCACTTCTCCTTCTATCTCACCTCTTACCCGCATGCAGGCGCAAAATTTTCCGTAGAAGCAGCGATTTATTAAAGACTTTGTAAATCAATATTACTGATTGAGAATACATGTTGTGGCATGTATTGTTGATCACTATTAAATTCTATTTCTTGGTGTGTATATCATTTTCAGATAATCCTGGAAGTTTTTACAACACTGATCCGTGCATTTTACGTACAGTTTTTCTAACTCCATGGTGGACATTGAGCGCCCTCACCCTCACGTGAAAAAGAGCACAATTTTCTGGCAGTTAGTTAAGAATTTTTAAGAAAATTCATAGAGCATTTGTGATGGTATGCTCCTTTTGTTTGAAAGACTAACAGTTCGCTCATTTTCGTGGTTTTCATCAGTTAAAGTATGGGCCAAAACACAGAAAAGGACTTTTCCTGGAAAGCTGTTAGTTAGCAAGAGAATGCATGTTAAACTTCTAGGTAATTTAATTCTTAGTATAGGGGTCCCAGGCATACATTTTCCCTTGACTTGCTTCACATTTTCCTTCTTTACATGGCCCATTATGAGACAGCATCATAGCGTATGCGTTAATGGGAGGTATCAGCCATTACAAAGCCTAGGTAGATTTTACATGAAAGAAAGGCAGACAAACAAACAAACCAACATTCAGATTTATATATAGGTAAGAATTGTGCATTTGTAATGATATAACAAATATAATCTGATGTAATGACTACAGAATAATCTAGTACTCTAAAATTAAAATTCATGAAACTCAATCGTCAAAAATTACCAGTGTTTCGCCCAGAGTGCGGCATGGGCTCATCAGTTGGATACCGCACCTTTTCCAAGACACTGGCCGGTAGCGACACCACTGCAAGTCATACATGTGATAAGCACAATGCAGTGCTGACGTACTAGGGGAGAATTGCATCTCACATGTATGGCTTGCAGTAGTGTCGCTACCGGCGTGCTAGCCGGCCAGTGTCTTGGAAAAGGTGCGGTATCCAACTGATGAGCCCATGCCGCACTCTGGGTGAAACACTGTAATTTTTTGACGATTGAGTTTCCTGAATTTTAATTTTAGCTATCTCAATCGAGAGCCATATTTTGGTCAATCTAGTACTCTGTTTGTATTATGCCTTTGTGCGTTGTTGTTTCAGATCGAAATTTAAGGTTGTATCATACCTGGGATGGTAAATTTGAACTCTCGCGAACAATTCAAGCACGAGATGTTGGTTGGAGTATATTGGATACTGTGTTCAGTCCAGATGGAAGTCACATAGTGTATTCCAGTTGGTCAGATTGTCGTAAGTACCATTTTCTCTCTTTAACAAGCCTGTCTTCTTATTTGTAAGTACCAGTAATTGGATATTAGTTATTAAATTTACTAATTGCAATATATTATCGTCGCTGTTGCGCCAAAACTGCGAATGTGACAATGCTCCTCCTATCCATTATTTCGCTTAAGGTTGGTCACGCCTCCCAGCCACATATTGATATACATTTCATCAGAACAGTTTTGGTTGAGTTTATTTTCCTATACACATGTATAAAGGAAATGAACCTTACTGTACCGTACTGTAGGAATGTATGTTTTACATGACATATTTACCACTTCTAGCGTATGATGTATTTAAGGCTCATTTTCCTTTTTCACGCCCGCATAGGAGAATGAACTAAAAGAAAATTGTTCTGATGAGCTGCATCTCAATGTATAGCTCGGTGGCTTGACTTGTCTTAAGGGAAGTAATGAATAGGAAGAACATTGTCACATTCGCGGTTTTGGCATAGCAGCGATGTTGTAACTTGTAATAAGCCTTGTTTAGCAATCTTCATATACAGTGAAAAGTTATATGCATTTTTCTCTGTTTCAGAATTAATTTTTTGTCTGATTTGTCACATCTTATAATGTTATCTTTGATGTTGCTATAAGTAATTAGGCTGAATAAAAATGTTGGTTCATTATAAGTGAAATGAGACCTGTGTTAAAGAGTGACAATTAGACAGCAGATCTGTCCTCGGCTGAGTAGATTGCTAGAGTAACACTGTGATTGCTTGAGGGTCAGGTGTATAGAATATGTCTTATAATAGATGCCCCTAAACATTAATTAATGACATTAGGAGTTTGTACTGTAATTAACGATTACTACTTTGTTGAGTTTCCGAATTGTGCTTATCTTATATTGTATGGATTTACTTTCTGACTCTTTCTATCAAGAAATCTTCTGTGTTAACATCATATATTGTCCATTAATAATTTTGATGACCCCACTGTTATTTTTATCACGTAGTAAATCAGGTAGCTTTGGTTAAGGGCAATCCTATCAATATGGGGAATTCTGAATAGAATTTTATATAAATAGTTATTGACATTCTTCTTTCAAAATGTAATCAGTCATAAAAAATAGAACATTATACAGTGGAACATCAATTATCCATTCCCGGAAACTACGTTTTCCTGGATTTTTTGTTCAAATTACATGGTCCTGCAAGCATCCTAATTAAATCTCATAAAAATCCTGCATTATCTCTTCCTCAAAGAAACCATTTCCCTGATCAACTGTCCAGAAATGTCAGTCCCATCAACGCTAAATCCTCGATGAAGCGTTTTTCAAGAAACTGTACCTCACGACAGGAGAGGTACGGCATACTAATGGATCTTGGCATTAATGCCCCGTCATTGCGATAATTAGTGCAAGTACTGTACTGGAAAAGCGATTGGCACAGGACTTACATAAGGGGCCATCTTAGCATCACATTTGGGTGGTATTGTTTACAGAATCCTCGGAAATCATAAAGCAGAGAGTGGCCACAAAAATTGGAAGGAGACAGAGCACATTTCGACAGCTCTACTTGAAGACGGAACGAGTTTCGTTAAATGTTCGTTCTTATAAAACGCCCACATAATGTCCAGGATTGGATGTTTATATTTTTACTTTCTTCAATTGTGTCACCGAACAGGTTTCTGGCACTTCCCTCGGGGCACTGTATAGTCACTGAGCTTTCAGGCAGGAATTGAAACTGCTTCTTCTTAACACAAATCTAGTAATTTAATAATATCATATATGATTGTCATTGAGACCAGAACAGATTTTGCACCTTATGTACATAAAGCCATGGGATTTCTTGGGATTGCCTATTACTATTTTGATCGTAATATAAGTAATATAAGACTGGGAATTTTACGTTTTTGTGTCAAAATGTAAAGAACCGCAGTAGTTTCATTTGCGCCCGTTACATTTAAAATCTTTGTATCATTTCCCACTCGTGCTGACTTCTGCAGCAAATGCACTTCCCAGGTCACGAATAACTGTAATTTCTGAAGTTTTTATTATATTTTTTCTCTTTCGAATTTGATTGTGATTAGTGACGGACAGAATTGAATATAATGCATTAGAGAACTTTTGAGAATCGATAATTCGAAATCATACTCTTGAGTTCAACATAACCTTTAAAATTTGTCGTACCGAGCTCAATAGCTGCAGTCACTTATTTGCGGCCAGTATCCAGTATTCGGGAGATAGTGGTTTCGAACCCCACTGTCGGCAGCCCTGAAGATGGTTTTCCGTGGTTTCCCATTTTCACACCAGGCAAATGCTGGTGCTGTACCGTAACTAAGGCCATGGCCACTTCCTTCCCAGTCCTAGCCCTTTCCTGTCCCATCGTTGCCATAAGACCTATCTGTGTTGGTGCGATGTAAAGCCAATAGCAAAAAAAAATTTGATGTAGGCCTAATTTTCGTGGTACTGTACAAGATTTCCAGAAACTGACTACGAACAGTATACCTCTGACAAAATTACAATAGAAGATTAAGAAAAGAAGGGATTTTGCCATCATGTTAGGCGCTTTTGTATCTATTGTGCTTTCTTTTATTAGATTAGGGAAATAAAAACTACTTGTGGTCAGTTATTGTTTGGCTTGGCGTTATTAGATTTTTTGAAGAGTTTGGCTGATCAGGTTGCTGAACTGCAAGAAGTTTTTACGGGAAGCTGATGAAGTTTCCCCGGTAGAAATGAATATAAAGTATCAAGATTTTTAATCACGTACTGGTAATTAATGTTTGAAGCCGGTCCGGCAGTCTAACTTGCCTGCCTCTTACCCGGTGGACCCGGGTTCGATCCCAGCCAGGTCAGGCATTTTTAGCTGGGTCTAAGCGCTGGTTCCAGGTCCACTCAGCCTGTGTGATCACCTTTAATTGAGGAGCTAATGGAGATAATATTGCTGGATTACATTGAATCCAACTTTACCCAATCAATTAACCTTCTTCTAACTCATATAAATTTTAAGCGATAGTTCCCATGATAGTTCCCAGCCTCTCACCAGTGGGTTCCGTGGTTCAAATTCCAGTCACTCCATGTGAGATTTGTGCTGGACAAAGCGGGAGTTGGACAGGTTTTTCTACGGGTACTCTCCAATATCATTTCATTTCATCTTTCATTCATTAATCATAGCCCTAGAGGAGTGCGACAGGCTTCGGCAGCCGGCACAATTCCTATCAATTTTATATAATTAGTTCCCATGATGCTATTTGTATTGTTTGAATTTCAAGTGCTGATGTGCCTGTGCTGTAAATCTTTGCTCTTTATGCTTGTTTATTATAAATATATCTTCGCCAGTCCTCCTGAAATCCTGTATTTTCTGTTTGAATACACCTCAGGGGCTGGAGGCCAAATTGTTTTATTAATATATTTATATATTTCCTGTCTGAGTGCCTTTAATTGTTATCTTTATGTGTGGTACTTGGATACTGATTTGATATCCATATCTTGCGTATGCTGTGCTCTGCTGTCTTGGTTTTGAAGTGATGTGTTATTTATCATCATATCTGCTTTGTGTTAATGTGTCAGTCATTCATTTCAAGGTAAAACTACTTTGTGGTGTGAAGTTATGCTCAATTACATAGTAGGCCTATGCCATACTAACTAGCGGTATCAGATCATTGTATACAGCATACTGTAGTAAGCACTTGAAAATAAAAATACAGTAGAAGTCCATTATAGCGAGGATTCACAATGGCAAAAATTTTACTCGCTATAGCGGATTGTGGTTATAACAGATTTTTTTTCCATACACATTAAAATTAGTATGAAACGGCAATCGGTTTACTTGCGTTTTCGCGGATAATATCCACACTACGGCTTACTTGTTTGTTGTTTTTCGAAATCCGATACTACGTGAAAGTGTGTGTTTAATTTCATTCTGAGAAAAATATATTACCTTATTTCTCCGAATCCAAGAGAACCACCACTTTTTCCTTCAAAAAATTATAATCAGGCTTTAAAAAAAAGTGCTTTGTTAAATCATATGAATGTCTTTCTTATACAGTACGCATTTTTAGACTATTTGTACACGCCGAACATGGCTTTAGTTATGCAGTATTTTTTTGTGGCTGTACAATTATGCTTTATTTCAGCGGGTTTAATAACCATTAACTTAAAATTGGCATCATAATATCGAAGAGAACTCGTTGAAAATTTGCCGGCAATACACATTCCACGCGGTCTCTACAATACGACGATCCATCAGGAAAATATTCTCGCTTACTATACTAACTTTCACTCAGAGTCGGATATAACTGGCTGCCGCTACACGCACGACTTGCTTGCCGGATTCAGCCAAATTCAGCAGCTAGCGATGTATAGGCCTTAATCGCGGACTTTGAAAGTCAACGATAGAGTTCATTGTGCTGCAGTATGGCAATTCCGCCCTTGCAATTTTGTGCACATGCCGCACAATTTCATCTTCGACTTCTTTAAAGCGTCCTTGTTGCGGGCCACTGAATGCATTTTTTATGCAGTACGCATTTTTTTAGCTATCTTTGTCTTCACGATAACGCCGAATATTGACTTTCCGAGTGTTTAATAGCCATTAACTTAAAATGGCATCATAACATCGACGAGAACCCGTTGAAAATTTGCCGGCAATACCTGTTCCGCGTATCTTTACAATACCACTATCCATCACAAAAATATTCCTGCTGTCTATAAAACTGAATTATACTAAGCGTTAGTTACAGCAGATGCATTATAACTCTGCTACTGAGTAGCCGTGGCCTTTCTAAGAATTCAAAGGCTTGCGTGTTTTGATGGCATTCTGCAGATTTGAGAAACTTTTTTGTAGATGATAATAGAATGTCATTATCTCTTCACTATTTCCCGAGATCCAGTGACGTTACACACAGACACTGTACAATCGGTCGCCGTGGCTAGCGATGTATGATAAGGAGCCGGTCGTTTATTGTCAACGAGTTTATTACGAAAACGTGGTATCCTCTTCCATTTTGAATTTTCTTTAGAGAACAGCGGGGGTGCAAAGAAACTGCGGTGGTTGCCAGTGGTGTTCCTTACTATCAGGCCGTGAATGCAAAAGGACCCTTGATTTTTCACATGAGATTCTGAGAAAAAAACGTCGTCTTGGATTCGGAGAAATACAGTATCACTCCAGAGACTTCTGTGGCAAACATTTCAGTTCTCTTCTTCAAACGGTGTCACCTAAACTAACCGTATATGTATAATGAAAACCTATTTGAAACACGTGCAGAGAAATGATAACCTCCTCACTAAAAATTGAGATGGGAATAGCTTTCCGAAATTTAACTAGACGCTAGAAGATATAAACTATCCTCTGAAATCAGTGATGTACCCTGCCATATCTTGAGGTGTATCACATTCTTACTTCATTTCAGTATACGGTATAGCATTAAAATTAAGATATCGTTTACTTCAGCCTTTATTTTTAACGAGTTAACAACTGCTATCGGTCACGTTATTTACGCATTTATTACAAAAACATGTCATCCTCCTTCATTTCAAATTTTCTTTAGAGAACAGCAGTCGACGGGTATTACTAATCGACTCCAACATCGCCTTTGAATGTTGACGAGAGAGCTTGCAAATGCACGTAGCGCGAAAACTATAAAGTACCGAAGATGATCGATCGCATTTTGTGGCAAACGTTTCAGTTTTGTGATTCAGATAGTAATACCTACCCTAACTTAACTGTACTATATGTATGATGAAAACATCCTTCAAGCACCAGAAGAGAAATTATAACCTTCTCCCTATAAATTTACATGATAATAGCCTTTCTGTAATTTAACGGACGCGAGAAAATATGAATTAAACTCGTAAACAATGACACACTCTGCCTTATCTTGAGGTGTAGGCCTATCCCATTTTTACTTAATTGCAGTATTTAGCATTAAAATTAAGCTATCATTTATTATTCAGTGTTTATCTTTAACGAGTTAACAACTGTTATCGGACACGTTATTTACGCATTTATTACGAAAACATGTTCTCCTCTTTCAGTTTCATTTTCCTTGCGGAAGAGCAGTCGACGGGTATTACTAATCGACTCCGACATTGCCTTCGAATGTTCACGAGAGAGTTCGCTAGTGGGCATAGCGAGAAAACAATACCGAAGATGATCGATCGCATGCAGTATAATGACTGGGTGCATAAATATTGGCAACGGGAAAAATCGAGCGTGCATAATCGCTCGTAAAAACGGATGCGTCGGTGATAGGGCTCTCGCTGTAAGCGAATGGTAATACACAGTTTAGTATAGGAATTTTGAAGGGATGGACAAAAATTATTGTTATAATGGAGTTTTCGTTATATGCCGTACTCGCCATGGCAGACTTTTACTGTATATGAATAATACTGTATTGGGAATGGAAATAGTAAAACTGCATTATACTGTATAATCCCAAGTACCACCCGCACCCGCTATTTTAAAGGACAAAGTTTTTTTTTTATGTTTCACTCGAATTTATTTACAATATTTGCTACAAAACAAGAATGTCATTTCATTACATATGTTTCATGAATTCAAAAATAGTTTCTGACCGTTTTTAAGTGTCCTTGAAATAATACCCAAAAAAATCGTTAAAACACATGCGGAAAATGTTATCAATCACGGAACGATAGTCAGCAGTTCAGTCATCATCAGATATACCAACTTCAGAGCTTTCACTATAACTTTGATCATCACTTTCCTACACAACATTGTTTTCGCTGCCATCCATAGCATTAAATAGTCCATAAGCAATGTACATATATTGCAGAAACATTATGGTTTGATGCTATAAAGTTATAAGTTGAAGATGAAACAGTCACAATGGTGATACATGCATAAATTGCATTAAAGTAAGGCATTAAACTTAGAAGCTGTTTGGACATCAATGTACCATGTTTATACATTGTTCACTGCTTGTGCATAAATTGTTTTCTAAATGCCACTGCTACCATATGATGACTTACATCTGTCAGAACTTTGTAGCGAAGGATACACAACTTTTCAAGAATCTTTTGCATCCAGATTTATCAAATTGAATCATCCTTCAACGGCAGCTAAGTGCCTTACTTTAATGAAGTTTTAATAAGTTGTGCAATTCGTGTTGTTGGCTGATGATGACCTTGACCTTAGGTCAAAACTAGTTCCAAATAAATGTTTCATTTGTAATGTAATCTGCATTACAAAAATTTTGTATTGAAAATGTGGAACTGTTAAACTAAACTTTTAATTTTATATGTAAATGGTTAATGTGCTGGCCTTTGGTCTCAGGGATCACGCGTTCGATTCCCGGCAGGGTCGGGAACTTAAACCTAATTAATTCCCCTGGTACGGGGACTGGGTGTATGTGCCGTCTTCATCATTTCATCCTCATCACAACGCGCCGGCAGGTCTCTCCGGAGGCCACATGTCGTTGTTGTTATTATTATTATTATTATTATTATTATTATTATTATTATTATTATTATTATTATTATTACCACTACCGTTTAGCAGTAGATTTTTCTTCTTTCTCCAATATCATTGTGTTTACAAGTGGCACTCTAATTATGTGGGACTGTAGACTGACTGCCGGCGAACGCTTACAGTAAAAGAAAAGTTAAAGTGTGTTCGGGGTTGCGCGCTGAGAAGCTCAGTTGCCAAGACACAAGTGTGTCAGTGTTTGGTTTCAGGATTGTTCTGTACACAGAAATAATTTTACTGTGTTTATAAACTACAGCTGACTTTTAGGGAAGTTTTACACACGTTAATATTATAGAACAAATTTCCATTATCACATGAAATACATAAGAAAGAAAAATACAGAAGACATGTTTGAATCCAGTGCCAACCCTTAAAACTAAAATACATTAAAAAAGTAACATTTCTTAAGAAACGTGACATATCGCGCCCAAAATGAAAGGCTTGAATAAGACCCGCACCCAATTTTTAGAAGCAATATTTTCAAAAAAATATGTGTGGGCTGTATTCAGGATTATATGGTAATCGTCATAGTAGGTGATGGGGGTGGGGATAGGGTGGTTGATGGACGGGTTGAGTAGGATAGAAGGGGGAGGGAGGAACTGTGTTGAGCATAACCGGATGTGAGTTACTACGGCAGAAGTCACTTCTCTGCGCTATCTGTTGATAATAATAGTAAGGTATTGCACACACTGCGCATTGCGGCACAATCTCTGATTGGGAACTGAAACTACGATGTCCATCTGGCTTGGAACCAAAATTTATTATTGAGTTTCATCTCTATCCTATTATATCCTCTTTGCATCAGTGTCTTAATTCTCTTTGTACTTTCATTTTTGACCTTGTCTAGTATTTTTCCAGCAATAAATACTCTTGTATTTAGATACTTTCATGACCCATTTTAATATCTTTTGCTGTGTGGATGAAGTAAACTGTAGAAAATGTTCACATTTTGCAAAGACTGCTTCTCATCCTCAGAAGAGAAAGTCGTCCGACTACAACTACAACTATTGTAACCATGCCAAAAGGTTTGAACTTCAAAATGACTACTGTTGCTCTGTTGAGGAAATAATACTCTTGTTTGTCATCAGATGGCTCACTATGCACTAAGTTTGATGTTTCTTGTTTACACGTCCATGAGTTCCAGAATAGACAATACAAAGTTATCAGACTAATCAGTGGTTGGGGAGGAGGGGAATATAAACTAAAGTGCAACAGAAGAAAGGTAGACACGAAGAATGGAGTTGAGATGGATATGGAGGAGTAGGAAGTCTGAAACAGTATAGGGGTAGGGGAGATGGAAATAACCTTCTTTCTATTAGCATTATTAATCAGCAAATCAACATCTTTGTATAAATTAGTGTTAAACTTTCTGTACTGGTAATATATTCTTACCATTTGTTTCTGTATTTATCCTATAATGCACATTTTACGAAAATTGTCAGTGTATCAATCTGTTTTATGCTATTATTTTGATGAATTTAACTCATGTGGTTTTTATCAGTTCATTTATGCAGATTATATGGTGATGTTGAAAATCAAGAGGCTCTTCCACTCTGCCCAGAAGAACGAAGGTTCTGTGTTTTCTCCCTTGCCTTTTCATCGGATGGTCGTGAAATTTTGGGGGGTGCCAATGATGGCTTCCTATATGTGTATGATCGTGAGTGCAATCAGAGAGCATTAAGGGTAAGGATGTATTTCTGTATGTTAGTGCATGTACTAGAGCATAAGTGAAAGACCTGTTACCATTCAAGAAAACAGATAATATGTATACTTATGTTCTTCCTTAACCCTGCAATGGGTGCGTGGTGAGTTGGAATGGGAGCGGGTGCGTGGTGAGGTTTTCTGTTACCCATGAAATGAATGAAGAAAATCATCTTTATAGTACATATTTAGATTTAATTGCTGATTTAAAGCTTTCTGTATTTATTTTCATAAGAATTACTGTATTTTACCATTTTTTTAGTTACAAATCTAGGATATTCTACCTTGCTTAATTATATCCTTACTCAACACAAAAACTTATTCAGTAATACAGAAAAGCCACAAGACCATAATAAACATGAAGTAAACAAACAAACAAAATGATAAGATGTTGTTTATTCAAACGGAGTACAATGTAATTGCAACATTTTAGTTGTCACTATCTTCAAGTTGTTCACATCCTCAGCACCTGGTACAGAGAACAATTGGTGCGTGCTCCTCGCACACCGGTACAAGACAGTTGGCAAAGCATGTTTTGGTTAATGATTCGTTTTTCCTTGGACAGAAGCTGCACATTTTTTATCACCATCCCCTTGTGGTAATTCAGAGGGCACAGCTTCTGCCGAGTCTCCAATGATCCTTCTTATCTGTGATCGCAAATGTGTAGGAAAGCATCTTACTGTTGCTCTCCTAATGAGGTGAGGCTTGCAGAGTTCCGTTGCTAACTTTTTCTTAGACTAGCATTCTTACGGTTAAACCTGCATATCATGTAACTGTTCAGAGCACCAGTATCAAGGAGTGTATAAAAGATACGTAATGGCCACCTTTTGGTTTTTCTGGCAACTGTGTAGAGACATTTTAACCCATCCACGAAGTCTACGCCACCCTTCGTCATATAATGGTTTCAGGTTTAGTCTGTTCCCCTTGTTGCTTCATCAATGTATTCTCCTTCATGCGTTGTGGAAAGTAACAATACATTTTTCCTTCTGTTTGACACATATGAACAAAGCAACATGTCTTTCTGTGAGCTAACATGCTTGAAAACTGTGGTCTTCCCTTTCTACTCAGGAACTCAACAGGTATCTGTGGTTTGTCATTCCTTAGAGTTCCAACCAGTGTTAAATCGTGATTGTTTAGAAGATCTAGTGCTAGAGGAACTGACATGAAGAAGTTTCCTGTAGTTATATTCCTGCCAGATCTAGTAATGGCTTGACCGAGCTCGATAGCTGTAGTCGCTTAAGTGCGGCCAGTATCCAGTAATTGGGAGATTGTGGGTTCGAGCCCCACTGTCGGCAGCCCTGAAGATGGTTTTCCGTGGTTTCCCATTTTCACACCAGGCAAATGCCGGGGCTGTACCTTACTTAAGGCTTCGGCCGCTTCCTTCCAATTCCTATGCCTTTCCTATCCCATCGTCGCCGTAAGACATATCTGTGTCGGTGCGACGTAGAGCAAATAGCAAAAAAAAAAAAAGTAATGGCTTGCATGATACGTTTCACAACTGCATTGCACTGTTGTCCTGAAAAAAGGGCCCTCGTGGGTGTGGTGTCCCTGGATAAATCTCCATTTGTATTGTGTAGTAGACATGCACATCCGCTAAGGAATGTATTTTTATGCCGTACTTTGTTGGCTTATTTCACATATAACATTGAAAAGAACATCTTCCTCTGAAAGACTCCAGCATGTCGTCAACATTTACATGTTCAGAAGGTGTCCAGTAGTGTCCATTTCCGAACAAATAATGTCCGTATAGGAGCTAGATTATTTTCTTCCTTTCTTTGCTGCCTGGTGTTGATATCATCAAAATGCTGAACGCGTACAAGCATACAAAAGTGCTTTTGAGACATGACCAAACAAAACAGTTCTGGACCTGTTCCATCAGTAGCCCATAGACCTTCCAGATTTAAACAAGAATTCTTCATCATACTCGCAAAAGAAATTCAGAATGGCGTACAAGGAAAGTGGGTGCACCACAAAGTAGTACTTTAGGACCGTTGCTTTTTACATTGTATATCAATGACATTTCATCTTCTCTAAAAACGTGTAATTATCACAATAGATTCATTGTGGCCTCCAGACAGGCACAGTAATTTGAAGATGCACCAGGTTATCGCAGCTACTGGAACATAAGCACATACCCAGCAGAAACAGAGAACAGAAGAACGTGTAGGACAAGAAACTGAAGAGTTTCAAGGGTGGTTTTTTTTTTAATTTTCTTCATTTACTCTAAAGTTAACTTGAGGCACCTAACTGGTGCTCAATTAATTCCACGGGGAGGTTCCCCCCACACACTACAACTTTGGGATACCCCTGACCCCAGGGCAAGCGATACTTAAAATTTCAAAGAAAGTAGGAAAGATTTTAAAAGAAAAATTACCGGAGAGTACCCTAGACCCACAAATTTACAGAAAGAAACCAAGAGTTTGCCCAACCCAGAACTTAATAAAAGAAATTTACCAGAAAAAATAAATTTTAAAAACATATGTTACTGAGGATACAGCACAAGACATAACAGTTCACCCATTCCCATTATACACAATTTACAATTAACCGTTTCCAGCACTACAGGTATGACTGGTCAACCACAAGAGAAAACATCATCCAGGTAATAAATTACCCAAACTAGACCTTCCTTAACTGAAGTACTACCCACATACCATTAGGGCACATAGATGTACTGTCCATATCCTCACTGAAACTTAATTTTTACTTTAAATTAATTTACCATGTGCATTCTTAATTACCCAACATTAAAAAATAAATAAATAGGAAGTGAAATTTAGAATGTTGCAAGGAAATTCAAAACAGCGAGATAGGTACATTTATTACGCGAGCTTGCATCGTTGCTCACATTATCGTAGGAAATGAGGTTAGTAAGTCACTCTCCCTTTACCATGCCATATACACATTACTTTAAAATTTTAACACTGATAAAACTCACATTACACACCTCTTGTCACACCAGTCAAATTAAAATGCAATTAAGGCCAAGAATACAGAATTAAAAATCACGTAAATTTTACCAATAAACAGAATATCCAAATGAAAATTGAAAGCAGTTCAATAGTGCACATACAGAAATCCAACTCACTGATATAAGAAATAAAAAGGCACAAACAACACCTTCATACCAGAAAATACCAGATTACAGCATGGCACACCAAGATCACCAAGCCTATCTGTCCTCCAACACACGGTACCACAAGAACACACACGAAACACCAGTGCAATGATCAGTGAATCAAGCAGTACCAACCAATGAAAAAGGCACAACATGACCTCAATACTTCTGATTCCATCATACCACAGTACAAGAACACAATACACACAAACACACCATTGCGATGACCCCTAAATCAAGCAGTATCAGCAAAAGAAAATAGCAATACATAACCCCAGTACTCTTGATTTCATCACACGACAATGTGTATTAGAACCAGTATCGTACTCCAAGGAGAGGAATGGCCCTTCAGCACCGTAAGTCCTTTAAATAAAGAAAGAGTAATTAAAGGTAATTAATTAGCTTTTACCAAATCATAACACCTGCAAAATTTCACTACAAATTTTAATGACAAATTTAGAATAGCTGAAACACAAATCTTGATAACCTGCAAAGCAACAACAAATTTAACTGAAACTAATAGCTCAAAATAATGATACCGAAATAAGCATTTCGACAAAATCTTCCTAGTACATAATTTACAATAAACAATGGACATAATTCTCTGTCTAGCCACCTGATACAAAGATAAAGATTACAAAGGATCTCATATAAGATGCACGCCAGATTTCAAATATGTCGTGAGCACAAGTGCAGGTCCATAACCCGTCAAATTTTTGCTAAAATGGCCTCAGCGTTACCTGGTCTACAGATATGGTGAACACGTCACCCTGTGAGACTATCCAAGTTCTCATAGAACCCTCCCTAGCAAGTATAGGAATATGCAGCTAAATAAAAATATGTAACAAGGAAACAGAATATAACACGATTGAAAAGCTCAACAGACAAACTAGAAACATTTTCAAACATTAAGAGATCCATAATCTCTTAATCTGTTTTAAGACTTTAGTAACTGACCGGGAACCGCCCCAAGTAGTCCCATACCTACTTGGAAACGAACCCAGGTACACTAGAAGACAGAAACACCGCACAGTATATGACCAGAAATTTGGATATATACTGAGCCCAAACACGACGTAAGAGATAATTTTAAATAATCCCGCACGCAGAATAATGAAAAACAAAACAGGGCAGGCGACAGGAAATTAAATTTGTATGTGATCTGCCAAAACACCAAATTTATTAAACAGAACACAAACTCGAAAAAGACGAAAAATTACGAACATAAACCTAAAAATTTGTTGCTGAAAATTTACGAAAACAGATATTTTAAAAAAATTTTATGAGACTCCATGGTAAAACTTACTAACATGTACACGATGACCAAGTACGACAATCAACACTACATTTACGTCATTTGGAAGAAGCACAAGTAAATTTATAAGATGGAATTGAGCGCTCACAGGCTCGGAGTAGGTCAGTAATCAGCTGTCTCCCACAGATACGCACACCAGCCATTCGAAAGATAAGTGAAGTCACACGAGAAGCACAGCACTTAGCACAATATCATGACATACCGGGTTATCACGCAGATGTTACAATTAAAACACACAGATCGAGAAAACTTTAAATGATCAAACACATATTGAAACTTAGTAGAGAAGACTTACAGAGTTCGAACGTGGCACACGCAATGTGATAATATAACAAAAAAATAACATGGTTAGCTGAAAGCTTACCATCAATGAAACTTTTAATGAAAATTGTCAATAAAACAGAAATAGAATTTCATAGACAGTGACTTACCATTTCCTCAAACAGATCTGGTAATTACAGGTTGAAGACAGCAAGACGGACAGAGAACGCCGAACATATTCAAAAGTCTTCTCAGAGATACTAGGCAGCCCTCTCGGGATGCGAATGTTGAACTCGAGCAAACATCATGAAAAACACAAATAAACAGGAATTAGGAATGCACACATAACCATTACAACCTATAAAAGAAAACATCTCACCAAATAATATTCTAATAGAGTAATAAAATACTACAAGATTAGGATTTAAATAGAATTTTGAAATTTAGCTGAGAACAATCACCGCAGGCCTCCCTTTCTTCCACAACCCACACTCTGCTAATAATGTAGCACTTGAGCGCTTTACACGCATCATAATAATAATAATAATAATAATAATAATAATAATTAAATAATATGAAATTAAAACCAAATTTAACACCATGTTCAAGATGCGAAAACTTTAACTTACAGGTCTACCAATCGGCGACTACAGAAGGATGTGGAAACGTGGAAGGAACCCTAACCTGGCCATGGGAACGTATGGGATTTTGGGGAAAGAAAGGCACTCATCAGTCACCCTTGAAACAATATATTAACAATTAAGGTACAACATCAAATAGAAAAATAAGGGACAACAAATGACATAGAAATTAAAACTTAAGAACACTGAACTGAAAAACATACCGACGTGAAATATTTAGATAAAATGATTAAATTTGAACAATTAAATACTCAAGCTCCTCGGATAGTAGGATGTACAAAACCTTAACACAGAAGTTGACCCTGGATTACAAGAGGCGAACACAAAAGGCAGATAAATTTGTGTTAATTACAATTTACGTATGTTACAAAATTCTGAACAAGAAAAGAGAAATACCTCTGAATATAAGATGCTGTTACTGTCTGACGAGGCACAGTCATTTAGAAAACCAAAATTGGTGAAACTCCGATACGCAAAATCAAAAGTTACATTACCCCAGAAGTTACTTAAATCAAACAAAGGCCGAACCAGAAGAAAGAATTAAAATTAAATCAAACATAAGATGATAGAGCTTACCTAGGGGGCTAGAGTCCGGAGACGGGGCAGATGCAGAGTGCGTCTGGCCACTAAGGTGATCAGTATTCAAAGACGCGGACAGTTGCCTCGCTCTCACGAGCAGCCCTAAACCGGAAATCGAGCGATCACAGGAGACCAATCGCATTGCTCCAGACACCCACATTAACCAATTAAAACCGTCCTTATTATCACCAGTTACAATTCACCAGATTTCCGCAGGGGAAGTTCGAGAACTTTTTGTTATGCAATACTGTTTTGTCACAGGAAAACGACACGTGGCAGTACACGCTGCCTCACATTTTGCGTTCAGTTTTAAGACACAATTACACAGTACCATACCTGCCAACCCTTCCGATTTACCTGGAAACTTTCAGTTTTTTAACTCGTTTTCCGATTTATTTTTTACTTCCTATTTTTGACCAATATAACCTCGAGTATGGTCAGGACTCTTCCCCTAGGATAAATTATTGTGTGCTTGTGTAATTTACACAGTGTCATTTTCAAGGGTATTGGGCAAGTGTATCGTCCATCGCCTCCTGTATCGTATTTCACTACAGCATCGTTTGTGTTTTACAGCTGGGAATTCGGGACAGCAATCGTCCTATAAGCGAGAGAGTCTAGTGTGCGGTAGCAACTCCCTTAATCGAGACAAAAGATTGAGTTTCTAGTTCGCGCGCTGTTAACATCGTTTCCGTGCGTAGTTTCATTGGAGTTGTAGGCCACGCTATTTTTCTTATGGTTCTGTGCTTTTCCCCCAGTCGAAGTCGCATGCTAATAATGTATGAGACATATTGATCTGTTTTGTATGTGGTAGTTTCACGTATTTAAGTGCATTTGTGTTCATTATTAGTTTGTAATTTGAATGAGTTGAATGTATTTCAGAGAGCTGTGTCGGTGACAGTTACTGGAATTTTCTCTTCACATTATGGCCACAAAACATAACAAACGTTATCTCCAAGTGTTAAGAGATACCTGTAAAATTGAAATTCCTTTCGTGTTACAGTCTAATAAAGGAAACTATTATGCATTTTGTTACGTGTTTGTTACATTTTCTTGTAACGATTTTTATGTTCTCTTGGTTCAAGATTTTAAATGTAATGGTCTGTTCGCCTTGTAACTGTAGGCCTTTTTCCATCAAGATCATGGCGCAATAGACATGATAAAATCCAAGAATTTAAAAATCTTCCTATTTTTTATTTCTAAAAGTTGGCTGGTATGCAATTCATTCTTCTATAAAACCTAACATTTTGCATCAAGATCTTCAGAAAAATTAGTCCTTAAATGTTCATGATTTCCTAGAGCATTTAATTACATAACACCAGATATCTTATACACATAACACACAATATAATTTTTCACTCAGTTAATTTTGCATTTCAGAAGGTCAGATTAAACAATAAATGAATACTTTACAAAACCAAATTGCGATTTTGATTATTTTAAAACTTGGCTGTCCTACCACAGGTGACACGTTTTATTATCATAATGTTTAATTTCTTACGATCATTGTGTCCATTTTTTATTAACGCATAATATGTTTTGTTTGCCATCTCCGAAATCGTTAAGTGGGGACATAAAATTATTATTATTATTATTTGTGAGGTACGTAGGTGAGTAAGACAGTCGGTATGATTGGATTGTTTTTATCGTGTTTTAAACCTAGTTCTAACCAAAAAAACCTATATTTGCCCAAGTTACGATATATTAAACGATCACTTTGTTAATGATCTCGTCTGCTTTATTAATAGCAACAACCGTGAATATTTCTTAACGAAAATAAACTTATTTCCTCATCCCGAGGTGGTGCAGCTCCTTTTAGACAGGCCTCCAGTGGAAGGGAATTGCATGTACCATTTTTACCACACATCAATCTTCCTGCGATTCGTAAATCTGGCAATGCGGTACCGGAAATCAAACTCATGCTCCCGAGAACTGCAGCTAAGTGTGCTAACCATTACGCTGGCGGACATTCTAAACTACAAAACACAGAGACATATACATAATGATGCGTGCTTGCAATGCGCGGGTCGGACACAAAACTATTCATCTATTTGTGCGATGCCAGTAGAGCTGCAGTAGGCCTACGCTACAGAGGTGGACATTTCTTAAATATGAAACACAGATGTACCGCATGACTTCGGTGAGTGTGTTCATTGCGTGGGTCGTACGGATGAAACTATTCTCAAATTAGTGCGATGTCATTATAGCTGCAGTAAGGCTTGTGCCCACTTTGAAGAGGAATTGCTGTTCTTCTCTGACAAATTATGTTGAGGGTCTTGTATGCAAGATTTATTTTTTTCATTTTCTTTGTCTCGGAAAGCCGGGGGTGGGTCTAATACGCGAAGGGGTCTAAACATGAGTAAATACGGTATTATTTAATGCTGAACTTGGTTATTTGCTATGAGTACAAGTAGGCTAATGAAATTATTCTAAACTTAAATGTGTTTATACTCTAGAGCAGTGGTATTCAAACTTTTTGGCTGGCGTGCCCCCAAAATCGAATTGTTTTATCTCGTACCCCCCGAAGTACGAGTATATTGTGATTACACCAGAATCAACAAATGATTGTTGCTGGATGCCAAATAATATTAACAACCATCATCATCATTATTATCATCCACAGCTTATCACACTTGCTCAGGGTCCCTGCACACACTGAGACATGAAAGCGTTGTGGTTGGGGATTTAAGGTTTCATGCCGTTCCTAACACCATGGTATTTTCAGTTGAACATCGGGAATCAAACCAAGGTCGCCAAGATGTAGGCAAGTAGCTAAGCCGCAACACCACCCTATTCCCCAATAATAACAATAATGTATTCTGTATATCTTGCCGTTGGACAAAGAAAACCTCGTAACTCCTTCGGTGTGAAGTTTACAGAAACCCATAACTGAGCGGTCGGCAATGGTTGGAGAACTGTTCCAGGCGTTTTTATTGCTTAACGACAGCCCAGTTATTTGACCATTGGAGTCTTCTGTTCCCTTTTCAGGCAATGCGGCAAGCCTTCACATGGCAGATAAATGAACATGGTTTTCTCATGAGTGGAATTATGAGGTTTTCATTGCCTAGGAACGATATACGAGTACTGTATAATTATTAATGCTGCAATTACTATTGTACTATATATGCACTGCTATTGAAAAGAATTGAAGTGAATGAGTGGATTTAGAAACAAAAAATAAATAAAAAGAGTAATATGCGATAGGTAAGCATTTTTCGTACCTCATCAATGGGGGGTATAAACTGACACATATTTTGGAATGAATAGGTTGGAAAAGGGACTCTGTGTAGTGTTAGATAAAAGCACTAAATGAAAACAAGATTTTTATTGAAAATGAGCAGGCTCAGCTCTCTTCTGAGCTGCTCACTCAAAACAGTCAGAAGGTACGATACATTTGAGTACCCCTTGAGACGACCCCGCATACCCCTAATGGTACGCCTACCACACTTTGAATACCACTGCTCTAGAGGAAATAGGTTTTGTTTTTTCACTCATACACATTATTTTTTAAGTTTTGTGAGGCATCCTAAAATGACAGTCTCCACCACCTTCACTGATGGTGGTGTGTGGGTGTTTTGTTTACTTCTGGAATAATTTTATGCATCTCTTCTTAGCGAATGGTGCTCAGGCAATTATTTTAGGTAATCATCATCATCCTAAACCATCTCCAGTTTCCCGGGTGTGGTATATGAGCCTCCTCCATCTCATCCTGTCCTTGTACCATTCTTCCTCCACCAACTTGTCCCAATCATGACCTCTCAGCATTACATCGCTCTTAACTAAATCTATCCATTTCCTTCGTGGCCTTCCCACGGGTCGTCTTCCTTCTACCTTTCTGTCAAATTCCTTCCTTGCAGTTCTGTTTACTGGCATCCTCTTCATGTGACCAAACCACTTCAGTCTTGATATCTGAATCTTATTTAGGAGAGAATTGTCTATTCCTACTTCTTCTCTAATTTTCTCATTCCTAATCTTGTCTTTCCTGGTTTTCTGGATCATAGTGCGTAGGAATTTCATTTCAGCTGCCTGAAGTTTGGAATTATCTCTATTGGTCAGTGTTGTGGTTTCGAGACTGTATGTGAGAATTGGTGTATAATAGGACTTGTACAATGTCATTTTTGTTTTCATGGGTATTTGCTCATCCCACAGCAGGTGTCTTACCTGGTGGTAAAATTGTGCTGCCTTATTGATTCGATTGTTCACCTCATGTTTTGCTAGGTTGTCATTTGATATA
This sequence comes from Anabrus simplex, assembly GCF_040414725.1. Classification (NCBI taxonomy): domain Eukaryota; kingdom Metazoa; phylum Arthropoda; class Insecta; order Orthoptera; family Tettigoniidae; genus Anabrus; species Anabrus simplex. Next base: position 37,015,474 of record NC_090269.1, read on the forward strand.
ACGCTACCCAAGTATTTGAAAACTGGAACGCTGTCCAGTTGAGCTTCATTTAACATGACTATTGGTTCTGCTCCTTCCCCATACACTTTCATCACCACCGTCTTGGTCTTGCTGATGTTTAAACCATATTTCTTAAACTCCTCATTCCAGCTTTGTATTCTCTCTCCCAATTCATCTTCTGAGTCACTCCAGATCGCAACATCATCTGCAAATGTGAAGGCTTTGATATCTCCGTGTTCTTTCCTTTTAATAGATTTCATTATTACATCCATTACAATAATAAATAGAAGTGGTGACAATGAGCTGCCCTGCTGCACTCCTCTCTTTGTTTCAAACCAGTCCGACAAACCACATCCTACCTGAATACAGCTTCTATTCCCACTATACAACATTTTCACTTTGTCTATGAGGCTGTCTCGCACTTGAAGTTCTTTCATGCATTGCCAAATTCTTTCCCTTGGTACACTATCGTATGCTTTCTCAATGTCCAAAAATATTAGGAATAAAGGCTTGTTCTTCTCCCAGTATTTTTCCATTAGCATCCTAATTGCAAATATAAGGTCTGTAGTTGACCTTCCTGGTCTGAAACCATACTGCTCTTCTTCCAAAATTGGTTCAACAATATCTCTGATTCTGGTCTCTATTATTTTTGCCAATATTTTCAGGACATGAGACAGTAGTGTGATACCACGGTAATTAGTACATTTTCGTCGGCTTCCTTTCTTGAACAGAGGTACAATGATGCCCATCTTCCAGTCCTCAGGAATAGTATTTTCCTCCCATATCTTGTTGAGCAGTCTATAGAGCCATTGGATTCCTGGAACTCCCGCTGCTTTCAGCATATCTGCACTTAGTTCATCTACGCCCACTGCCTTTCCTTTCTTCATGCTCTTGAGCGCATTTTCAACCTCAAGCCATGTAATTGGTGGTTCAGTTGTGGTTCCTCGACTTGGCTCTCCTCTATCCGTTGTTATGTTTTCTGTATCTCCATTCAGCAGCTTTTCGAAATAGATCTTGAGTTCTTGTTTAATTTCTCCCTCTTCTTGTGCCAGAGTTCCATCATCACGTTCTATTGCTTTTATGGTCTCTTGATCCCTTCGCTTGTTTTTCACTACTCTGTATAGCAATTTCATACTTCCTCTACTGTCCTCTTCCAGTTTGTCTGCAAACTCATTCCATTTCTTCTCTTTTTCTTCCCTTACAATGTTCTTTACAGCAAGTTTTTAGGTAAATCATATTTAAATAAATGGGTACAATCAACATGTGGATAATCATGAATTCCAAAGTGTCTCAATTTTTTTTGGGTTTTATTTGTTTTTCTGTTTCCAGATTGAAGGTCATGACGATGATGTGAATACTGTAGCCTTTGCAGACAATACATCACAAATATTATACAGTGGTGGTGATGATGGACTTTGTAAGGTATGATCAGATTTTTATTTTTTTCATTCTGGATTTAGCTGTTGAAGCTTATGCAATGAAATATTTCAGTAATAAGCTTACAGGAAATTCAGTTATACTCATAGTTTGTCAGAGTTTGAAATGTGGATTGTAACATGTTACTACTGTGTTCATTTGCTGGGAAGAAGAATAACAACTACCTATTGTGCTCCCTTCTTACCGGGCATAGCTCAGCCGGAGAACGAGAGTCCCGAGGGTGGACCGTTCGTTGTCTGGCTTTACTTATTTTCGAAGGCAGGGAAAGAGACAAGGACTAGCGACAATAACACAAAAATATAAAACAACAGGTTCTGACAATTATTATAAACTAACACATTTAACAATAACAAATTTAATTAACAATCTTGATGAGAAAATTATTTTTCTTCTCTGCCAGTTCCTTTTTAACTGCACATAATCTCCACTATTCTTGGTCGACATTATTCTGGAAATATACACACGTTTATTAGCCTACTTCTGGCTCAACGAAATAATAACAAAAATAAAACTTTTGAAGGAGGACCTCCTCTCAGTAATGATATTATTCTTTATAAGTTGAAAGAAAATGAAAATTGTCCGATTCGTATTTATCTTGAACTTCGAATTACCATATTTATTCATTTCAACATTTATCTCAAGTAAATCCCTCCTTCTTTAATGTGCTGAATAAAGCGTTACCTCAATTAAATTGAAAATTAATGAAACCAAAATCTTATCAAAATATTACTCAAAATTGTCTCCATTGGACTTAAATTTTGCACCATTGTGCCTGTACAATAATTATTCCTCTTAATCTTCCTCTAATATTTCGTCTGACAAACGTAAAGTCAATCTTTGGTATTTGACACTTCTAAGGAAAATTTTAACGTTGTAGGCTTTACAAAATTAAATGGTGAACCGAGTCCACGGAAATGATCCTTCCTTATTCATTACCTTGTGATACTCTGAACCTTTCTTTACTTACATACCAAATAAAATTCACTAAAGGTTTAAATTTCAAAAAGTTATGCCAACACAAACAACGACGCTAACTATCAAGACTCAACGTAACGAACACGTGGTCTGGTCAAAATCATGGTCAAAGAAAATATCACAATGCACTGAAATAATATCCATCACACACACAGCATTCACACTAAGGCACACGAGATTTATTTACACTATTTACAACAAATTCTAGCCTTTGAATATTAATCTTTGATTTTTAATCCTAAATATTTGAACTTTCTCGATGATGGTATCGGGCAAAGAAAAAAAATATTTTCGTCCCTCAGGATTGTGATGAAGTCTGTATAATCACTTAATTAAAGAAGATGAAACTAACAACGTTGATCATGATAATATCGGCGGTTGATGTCTGAAGAAAATGTCGACTACAGAAACGCACATAGAACAGGTCAAATATAAGCATTCACCTTCTAGGTTCATGAGTCACGACATTATTATAACTCAACTCCACGTCTATCAATTAACACGTGCTCCACTTGAAGAAATTACGTTCAACAACACGTATTCTCCAAAATAAGACTCAATAAATGGATTCACAAGTCAATAACACACAGTAAATAATCCATCCTCAAGTCAATAAAGTATAATAAATGATCCGACGAGAATCTGCAATATTCCAGGCTCGTATTCATCCTAATTGAGCACAGATTAACATCATACACACAAGATCAAGCAATATTTAAACTCATGACCCTTATTCACTTATTTAACCCGAGATGAAAATTCATTATTATTATTATTATTATTATTATTATTATTATTATTATTATTATTATTATTATTATTAGATGTGCGAGATCTCAAATTCGCGAAAACTGGGATTCGACAATATGCCAGATGACACTAACACGCCTTAAATCACACATGAAGAAACTTACATAGAAATCCAGCGTAACACAACATGCAGTAAATCTGTCCCACACGACTTCCAAAAAATATATATATTTTCAGAAATTAAATTGTTAATTATCGGTGAGGACAATGATTTTTAAACACATTAGACTATTAAATGGGACAGCTAGAATAATCGTAGAAGACACACACACGTTCTAGCTAGACTAATAGAGATCAATAATCATTCACACACAAATGACAAAACTACCATCCCCCATATGAAAGAAGAGTGAAAATATTCAAATCTACTGCAAGACTAGAAGAAATATTACCACTAATGAATAAGAAAGCATTATTTCTATAAAGATGAACAGATAAACATTAGTAAAGTGTACTTAAATGAATGATGGAACTGGATCTTCGCCGATGGTCTGGAACATGTGGTAAGCTATCTGCCCGTGGTCGCTTCCTCTTCACAATGTAACAGCATCTTGAAACACTCGTTCCAACACGTGGTGATTTTCTTCCTTCTTCTCGTGGAATAGAAGCTGAAACTGACAAACAATTTTAAGATGTGTTCCACACACACGCGCGATGAAATTAATGATGGAAAAATACGTAACTTGTTTTTAAGAAATCTGCCAGGCTCGTTGATCCAACTATTAGTGAAGGGTGACAGATTTTACTGCCAAATAATTATTTCAAGAAGTGACAATCTTGGAGTAGACAGCAATTAACTCGTCTAAGTTCGCAGCATAAGAACACGTCGAAGTTCGCAGCACAACCAACGAAGAAGAGCACAGCCCAAAAGAGAACGTTTCTTCTGGAAACACAGGTTTTTATGCACATCCAGGGAAAGGGGTGTGGCACTATAATTGTCCGTAATTGGTCGACATCTAGCGTTCAATTCTCGAAAGTACTTCTACCTGAGATTTGACATGTGCTGTCCGCGTGTCAAGGCGACCTTGGCCCGCTCCTTCAGTGTGTCATGTGGGCCAGCTGATAGCTCTGTAGAAAAAAATCAATACATCTCTCCCCTACCAATGAGACCGGTTTTGGACTGATGAAGCTGTCTCTGTAATGCAGGGCTGAGAATATTGCTCGCGCTAATGAAATAAAATCTTACACACGCAAATACAATAAATGCTTATTGTAGGCCAAATTTGAAGGGGACAATTGGTAATGGAAGAAATATTACCGCAATTTAAATACGGTAGGAAAACTAATACAACACACATTTACCTGAAAGCCTGTCTGGTGACCATGATTATTAAGGTGTCAAGTTATTATGGTACAACATCGTAGTTAACTAGTTCCAGTCCCATTGATGGAAAAGGTTTTTGCCTTCAGGATGTTGGTCAACAGGGTAGGAGAGGTGGTGGTATACAGTTATTAATCACTAGATTGTATACAAAAAGCCTGGGTTCAATTCCAGACCTCTCCACAGTGCTCATGGTGATTCATCCGTTAAGTCTTGAGTAGTCCCCTTAGTATTATTCAAGTTGGTTAATCACTAGATTGCATACAAAAAGCCTGTGTTTAATTCTAGACCTCTCCACAGTGCTCATGGTGATTCATCCGTTAAGTCTTGAGTAGTCCCCTTAGTATTATTCAATTTCTTGTGTTGAATAATTGCCAACACCAGGTTTCACCCATCTCCTACATCATTACCAACATCAGCATCATTACACCATTCCTACCCTCTCTGTTATTCGGGGCTGGCAGTAACGAGAATTAACCCAGTTTTACAGATGGATCCCCTCCCTGATGCCAACCCTGTATAGAGGGATGTATTCACTGTAGTGGTTGGTAGTGTGATGTTATCAACATCACTCAACATCACACACTATGCAATACATAACATACAATCATCACAGTAATGATCTTCATCTCTGAGGCAAGTTGTAACTCCTTGACCAAGGATGGGGTGCACAAATAATTAAATATTGCAGCCGGCCATTATCGTGTTAGTTGACTTGTTTCCATGTGCCTGTGGATTAGATCGTGCCCACATTTATCAGAAATTTAAAACATACAGTTCAACACACACAGAAATATATACTGTATATATTCAATCTGCTTTTATTTGCTTCTCATTTTTACGTAAGAACTTTTCTGTTATTTAGCAGACAATAAAGATGTATGGGGAAATATAATTTATAATAACTTTGATCTTTTAACCAATATGTGTTATAGAAAAAACATACAAGCAATATAATACCTACAGGCAGTATAGGTACCACTTATATCTAATGCTAAGGCCACATTGCTGTAATTTTTATGTCACTCACATATGGTTTATACCAAAGAAATTATGAATTCATCTAGAAAAAATTACCGAATACAGTATAACCTTCTACTTTTTCTTTTTCATTAAAAATATTATGACACCATGTCATGGAAAATATACTGAACAGAAATGAAGGAATTCTGTGACATTGAGGTTATGGTTAACAGAAAAATGAAGCTGTTAAATAACAAAACAACACATACTGATAATGATTATTGAAGAGTAAGAAATACTTTACGTTTAAGAAAATCATTGCAAGCTGTTTAGAAACACATGCATAATGGTAAAAACAGATATACTATCTACAACGTGGTACAGCAAATTAAAATCTCATTTGTCCGAAATATAAATGCGCTAGAAAGGAAGATCATCATGATATCTATTTTTTTTTTAACAAGCACGTAATTAAACAGGAATAATAATAATTTTGTGTGGATATTTATAGCCAGGTGCAGCCCTTGTAGGGCAGACCCTCCGATGAGGGTGGGCGGCATCTGCCATGTTTAGCTAACTGCATTTTATTGTGGTGAACGATAGTGTTATGTGTGGTGTGTGAGTTGCAGGGATGTTGGGGACAGCACAAATACTCAGCCCAAGAGCCTTTGGAATTAACCAGTGAAGGTTAAAATCCCCGACCCGGTCAGGAATCGAACCCGGGACCCTCTGAACTGAATGCTGGTATGCTGACCATTTAGCCAACAAGTCAGACATTAAACAGGAATGAAGGATTGAGAAATTGTGGTACCAATGAGTAAACTGTTCTTAAAGGGTAGGGGACATATCTGGTTCCACTGTATTACACTTTGGTCGTGGTGATTCTTGGACGGCACCTATGACAGTGGGACCCGATTAGCACATTCTCCCTAACATACCTGATATGTTACAGAAAAAGTATATCATGTTTGGTGGGAATGAATTAAATGACCGATTACTGAGTCCCTATTGGTTGTTAACTGATGGAGCTTCCAGCGAGTGCTGCATGGTCACTTTGGAGTGACAGTGTTACTGTTTGTTAAAATACTGTATTTACGCAGATAATCCCTGCACCCTAACTTTAGGAAGGCTGATTTTGAAGGGGAAAAAAATGCCAACATTGACTGAAATAAAACCTGCATCCCAATTTTGTGCCTCAATATATATATATAGGCTTTTTTTTTTTTTTTTTTTTTTTTTTTTTTTCAAAGCTACTTTCCTAGCCCATCCCTAAATTAATTAGTTTCACACTCCAATGCACCACAGGTTATTAGGCATAGTTCATATACAGGTGGTACTAGTGATTATTGTTTTAAGTACAACTAAGCAACTGTCCTCCATTAACTCTAATCTGAGAGAAACTGGAAGAGGTTCATCCAACACTTCGAAGAATGAAGGTATCAGCAAAAGAAATACAATGCCTACGAAGGGCAACAAAATTTAAGACTCCTTTGAAATCTAATACCGGTCAAGGTCAGAAAGGAACAAGAGTTGACCAAGGGAGGTCAGACAGGATAGATGAAAGTGAGGAGCCTGGTACAAATAAGTGGAAACTATGCCAGGATTCAACTGAAGGGCCTGTTGTCGCCAAACTACACTCCCAAATTAAGAAACCCTGGAGCTTCTTTTACTTGCTTCTTATGGATGTTATTCTACCCACAGGGGTATTATTTATATACAACCCACAGTACTGATAAGTGTATAAGGAGGACATCCCATAGTACTGATAAGTGTATAAGAAGGACATTTATTACAAAGTTTGGATGGCTAGTCGTAAGAATGATTAATAGCATGTTGTTCGTTTTCTGTGGGACTTGTTTACAGTGAACTTGATGTTTGTAAATTTAATACATAATTGAGATTCTCTGTACTTGAATGGATTAGAATTTATTTTCATAACTTATGAAACATTGCAGTTCATACATATCTTGGCAGTTTACTATTAATTGAGAAAAGAATTAACGTTCTCTTCTGCGGTGTTGCTTATGAAATAATTACAATTTTTGTGCAGGTGTGGGACCGACGTACTCTAAGTGAGCACAATCCTAAGCCTGTAGGTGTGTTGGCAGGCCATATGGATGGCGTTACATATATAGACTCTCGAGGAGATGGTCGTCATTTCATCTCAAATTGCAAGGATCAGAGTATCAAGCTATGGGATGTACGTGTATTTTCTAGTTCAGATGCTCAGGACAACACTCGTAAGGCAGTGTCTGATCAAAATTGGGATTACCGATGGCAAAAGGTGCCCAAGAAATGTAAGTATTCAGTTTCATTGTAATGCCTCTCTAAGATTACCATTACACAGACATGCTTGTTGTTATTGTAGCAGTCTTCAGTTTTATTTTTCTTAATCTCCTCTAAGTCAAAGAGTTCTAGGACTAAGGCAGTTGGTTGTTAATGAACTCATTGTCAGCTCAATTCCCTTCAAAATTGCATAGATGTGTTCTGTGAATGAATGTGAACACAAAATACTATATACAGTTGTACAGTAAACATACGTAAATCGTGAAAATATTAGGTGGATCATATTGTGGCAGCACGTGATGTGACTGGTTCTCTGCACATTGACGTTCTGGCAGGAATGAATCAAAAGTTGCGAACTGCAGTAAACAAACTGTATAACCGTAGACTGCAGTAAGGCATACGTGTCACTCTTTGCCTTCAGTATTTTGACTGCATAAAGGATGTACGTTATGATAACGGAGTATAAAGGCGCGTAATTTGACTCAAATAGTAGGACCCTGGAAAAGCAATATGGGGGATATGGTGTTAAAGTATGATCATGCAGATGGAAGCAGTACAGAGGCCATTCATTATGAATGCTTGCAGTTTTCAGGCAGGTCAATAATACGGTACATTTTTTAGCCTGTATTGAAGTCCATGGATGCCATTTCCAACACCTTCTTTAGACATTTGTCTGTATTCAGCATACCTCAGACTTCATGCAATTTATATACAGTGAAACTTGGTTAAGAAGTTTTCCTGCCTAAGAAGTGTGATATTCTTGGTCCCTTGATCAGTGGCATTAAGATATATGTATATTTTTCCCGTTTTAAGTGTTCTGTTGTAAATATATTTTCCGGTTAAACAGTTCAGATTTTTAGAGCTTCTTGAGATAGAAAACATCCGCTCAAAGCAGCCCATGGTTAGAATCCTCCAGTGTGAGGAAGATAGAAAGCTCATGCTAACGAACTGTAGTACACGTCTTGTCTTTGCGTCTTGTAAGCCTAAGCTATGGATTGCCAAGCATAGTCTAGCGTTGTAATTAGTGTGAGTAGGAGTCCGCCGTGAAGTTAGTTGTACTTGTAATATGAACGTTTTAAGTGATGAGCGGAACTCCAAGGAAAGAGACCACTTTACCGTGCAAGTACACCAGCAACAAGTCAACTTGGATGACAAGTTCCCTGTTTGAAGGGTATATGCAGGCATTAGATGCTAAAATAGGGAGCCAGAACAGGAAGATTGTGGTGTTTATAGACGACTGCCCTGTTCATCCCAAGGAGTGGCCCCATACCCATTCACCTCACATTTAAATACCATAGGAGTTCACTAAGAAATCACATTTAAATACCGCTCTACGGCCGTCGTCATCACACTATTATTTAGAAAATCATACAAAACAAACCAGTGAATATTCCTTTCTGAAAATTTGCATGCATGATAAAGAAGTAATAAACTTACCAATGCCGCTATTTTAGTACGTCTGCTGGGTGTGGTACACCTCAAAACATTCCTCTAAGTGAAGAGCTACACCACACTTTTTGCACTGCCAGCAACTTTCGCTTCTTTTACCCCGACTGTAGCACACAACACACCTTCTTGTGACTTTTGATTTCTTCTCTGTAGGGGAAATACGCATGGGAAAGTGGGCCCATGATTTAGCTTGTAATCTGGTTGGGGTGGTGCTCGCTGAAGGTTGACTTCGAACCGAGTACACCGGCAACTGAACAGTCTCTAGTAGCTGCTGCGCAATGCTAGTTCGGAAGTCCGTGTAGCTCGTCTTTCTGTTAGCAGCGATCTTGTGATACACAGTGAAGGAATTGAAAATACACGTATCTAGGAGGTAAAAGAATATTATCCTATATCCCTTCACTGTGCGTCGCATGACGGGGAACAGAGCTGTAACCTGATCCTGAAGGTCAACACCACCCATCCCCTTCTGGTATTCAAGGCCACACGTGGGCTTTATCACTTCTTCCCTCGGGGTTTGTCCTCTCTTTCGTCTGAGTTTGCCTGTCCCTGTCATGTCAGCAGATTTGTGTTTAGTGGTGAGAAAGCAAACATCCTTGTTATCTTTCCACTTCACACACAACATACTGTTGGCAGCCCACATCTCATACTCTCCACGTTTTAGTTTCTTCTTACTGATATCGCGAGGCATGTCTTTTCGGTTCTGTCTAACAGTTCCAATACATTCATCTGCTTGTCGTGTAGCCTTTTGAATAAATCTGGGGAAGAATACCAGTTATCTAAAAACAATGTATGTCCTCGGCCTAACAAGGGTTCATACATGTTGAGCACAACGTTTGTACTTGCTGGCAGACTTGGATCCGTTACATCATCACCTACATAAATTTTGAAAGACAGACAGTAGCCAGAACTTGATTCACAAATTTTGTAAATTTTTATTCCAAACCTAGAACGTATAGACCTATTACACTGGACATATGAAAGGCGGCCTCTGAATTTCATTAGACTTTCATCTAGAGCAATGTCTTGTGAAGGTAAATATAATTCTGAAAATTTGGAGCAGAAATGTTGTATTATAGGCCTAATCTTTCTTAGTTTGTCACTACTATTGACTTGTTCATCATCAACAAAATGTAAAAATCACGAAATTATAATAAATCTTCCCCTGCTCATGGTTTCACGAAAAATAGGAGTGTTTATACACCTGTTTTTACTCCAATATAACTGTATTCTTGACTTTCGCACTTGTGACATTAGTATAACTAACACAAAATATGCCCTAATTTCATCGGGTGTAGTCTCAAACCATTTGTCATAGTCTTTCAACTTTTTTCTGTCAGGATTGCTCAACTGTTTTGCTGCGTATGAATTTGTCTCGACAGATATTTTGTCAAACAAAGGGTTCATGTATTCATAAAAAACTGAGAGTTCAAATAGTGGCTGCGTATCAAATTTTTTCAATAAATTTTCACTAACCCCACTGTATTCACTAAACTTATGTACAACAGGTTTATTGTCACTTTTTGTCCAGTTCCAGTCAGTCAAATTAGTCTGTGCCAAGGTACGAGCTCGTTTCGAAAGACTCGGCACACGTCATTATTTGCTTCACTTTCCGTGTCATCAGAACTATTATACGCATCCCTAGTACTCAAACTAAGGACTTCAGGGTCTATTTCGTCGTCACAAACATCACTGCCTTCAATGTCACTCTCTAAAACACTGTCTATTAGCTTCCGTATTCCTTCTTCATCAACACCAGCATATCTGCTTGACGCCATGATGGCAACTGACAAGAGCAAAATTATGTGAAAAAAGATTCTCTTATCTCTTGTTCCGGAAGTGTGCGAGAACCTGGGGAAAGGGAAAAAACCGAAGCCACATGTGTAAACTTCAGCTCAGAATGCATACAAGTGGCGTCTGTGGGTTAGTGACTGAACTATATGGATTGATGTACAGCTGTGCATCGCCGCGAGCAGAGCTCGTCATTTGATTCATGTGCCAGGAATAACTATGATGAGCTAGGGTCGTCAAATGATGCGATTGGGTTAAGGAACATCAAGGTAGAATTTTTTTCCACCGAATACTACATCAGTACTATAGCCCGTGGACCAAGGAATCATTAAGGTATTGAAGCAGAGGTACCAAAAATCAGTTGTGCGCCATATGCTGCTACGCATGGAAGCAGGCAATCCTATCTACATACCATCTCTTTTGGACACAATGCATTTCATTGCCTCATCATGGGATTCAGTGGAGCCTGTAATAATAGCAAATTGCTTCGGTGGTGGTACCATCAGCATTGTTATGGAAATTGGTGATGAAGAGCCTGGGTGCTGGAAAACTGTACAGGAGAAGATGGAGATTACCAGTAGTTTCAACGACTTCACTGCCATTGATGATCACTTGCGAGGAGCAGACCATCGATCAGATCTGCAAGGAAATTCAGGCAATAGATGAGGAGATAGAAGAAGAAGAAGAAGAAGAAGAAGAAGAAGAAGAAGAGGTTGAGGAAGAGAATCCCACAAGACCATCTTGTAGTGAGGCAAGCATCTGCCTTGAAAAACTGAGGCGGTTTATGGAACGTTCAGCCAGTGTGCCTCAGAACACATGAAGTGGGAAGTGGAGAGGTTTATACTTCAAGAAAGCAGGAAAAACCTGAAACAGTCAACCCTGGAAATTTCTTTTCCAAATAGGAGCCTAGACTTTTGTGTTTGAAAATGTATTTAATGTCTAATGCAGTACAGAAACGTGTACAGTTACCATTTACCGTTTTAATGTTATTAGTATTTCTTCTTATCTCTTGTGCAGGGTTTTATATAATATGTTCCCTTCTCTTATCAAATATATTTATAATACAGTATGTTCGATTATTTTACTTTATCTCTAAAAATACATGTCATGATAATCAGATTTTTATATTGTGGCTTTCTTTTAGCAGCTCTTATATATCAGCCTATATCGGTATTGTTCACGAACAAGGAAATCTGTTGGCTGTGTGTTTCACATGGCATGAAGCTTTTACAACCTTAGGTCTCAAAATCAGCAAAACGAAGACGTTCATCTAAGAATTGGAGATAAGGAGAAGGATATTGTAGACAACTTCCAGTATTTAGGTAGTGTTATGTCATCAGACAATGCCATACATCAAGAGATTAGTAACAGAATACAGAAAGCTTCCAAATTCTATCACGCTGTACATCAAATACTTTGGGATGAAACATTTCCATTAGTTTCCAAGATCAGCTTGTACAAAATATATCTAGTACCTATATTGACGTATGGCCTGGAAGCAGCAACACTTACTGGACCAACAAAGAATCGTCTTCAGGCAACAGAAATGAAGTTTCTCTGTTCTTGTCTACAAAAAACAAAAATGGATAAAATAAGGAATGTGGATATCCGACAACAGCTTGGATTGGAAAGAAGCTTGTTGGAGACTCTAGAAGTGAAGAGATTGCAATGGTATGGTCACATGAAACGAATGAACCCTCACAGGACTCCTCGAATATACTTTGACCACAATGTTCCTGGGAAGAGACCAAGAGGAAGACCTCGTGATGTTTGGGAAAAACAGATAATGAAGGACCTTGAATTAGAGATGTGAACTGGTGTCGCATATATGAGCAGCATCTGTGGATGGATAGAACAAACTGGAGGAGGTCCGTACAGAACCGCACCCGGCTTGCTGGAGCGAAGAAATTATGATGATGATGATGATGATGATGATGATGATGATGATGATGATGACCCCTTTTAAGAATTTTCCTGCTTAAGAAGGTTGGTTGGGTGTTTTATTTTTTTGCAGTCCCTTGAAAACTTCTAAACAGAGTTTCACTGTATATAATTTGAACGTGTAACACAATATTGTGAGAAAATTGCAATACTAACACCTATGTGTTATACATCAAAAGAAAGGTCTCCATCTCAGGATTACTAGAAGATTATTATTTATTTCATTAGAGTCCTTTATTTGCGTAAAATAGTCTCTTATTCAAATAATACGATGCCTTTGGTCGTTGCAGTTAACTATATGGGCCGGCAGATGACTGTATGAAAGTTGTATCCGCTGATCTTTCAGTGCCAGCCCAATAGAAGGTTCTGTGGAAGTTGTCTCTGAAGATCTTTCTATGTTAGCCTGATGGATGGCTCTGTGAAATCATATTATCACCTTAATGTAAGTTGTTGGCTCCATGATGGTTCTAATAAGCGAGACACAGAAAGGAATCCTTAGGATATTCATTATTTCAAAAAGTCCTTTATTTGACTCGGTCATCTATTTTTCAAAATACAGTGCTGTGGGTGTTCCATTTCACTGCATTTGCCAGTAGATGGCTGTGTGAGTGTGGATATGTGTCTGCATGATCTGCTGAACTTCAGTGCCATATTTCGTCGACTGTCATGGGAGTGTGCTGTCCATGTACAATGTTGGCCATTTCATTACACGCACACGCAATGGCATACTACCAGTAGATGGGTATTCTCTCAGACAGTTTTTTTGTTTGTGGTTCCTTCAGTGCATATATCTCATAGTCCGCACCTAACAGAAACGTAATTATTGATTTTGTTCATCATTTTTAGCCATCAGGAGCACACATATATGGTTCCAAATTTCCTTTTGAACTAAATGAACTGCCTTTATTGGGTAAACGAGACTGCAGAACATGTCGAGTGTTGGCTGTTTTATTCCACAGTGCCATTGTGGCACATTTTATCCACAGCACCGTTATGGCACATTTGATTATTTCTTTGTAGCAAAAGCACCCTTGCAATAAATTTGGAGTGCTGTGACGGAGGGATGTATTATCGATAGCTGGATATTCCTTGTTTCTGTTTTAGATTTTCTTTTGTGAAATATGAAATGAGTTCTATTTCTAGGAGAGGATCCCAAGGCGTTTCACGAAGTACTGCAGATGTCAGAGCTCTAACTAGGGATTGAGTTAATAATTTCCACAATAGGAAAAGAAGTCTGTTGAATTGGAACACTATTCACAATGAAACCTCCATTGATTTATGCAGGGAAGGGTTGTTAAATTAGATCTGTTTGTGGTCCCTAGCACACATTTCTCTGTGGAAATGGTAAATGGACATTTTAATTCGTGTTGCCACAGTGGTTTGGTTTATTTTCCATAACCTCAAGTAAATAATGTGCTTGAAGGTATGATGTATGATGCTATATGATAATGATTTCCTGAACCATATGAGGCAGTGTTATAGTACAATGTCCTTTGCATCCCTCACTGGTAACCATAGCCACATTCCAGGATTAGGTACTTACTGTTTTAAGATTCAGGGGATGATTCATAGATACAATTCAAATTTCCTGGCTACTGAAAATTGCTGAGCATTACCGTATTTACTCGTGTATTAGACCCCCTCGCCTATTAGACCCCCCCCCCCGGCTTTTTGAGACCAAGAGAATGGAAAAAAATTAATCTTGCATATTAGACCCCGTAACGAAATTCAGCTGAGACCAATAAACGATTCCACTTCGTAGCGGGTACTACAAGCTGTACTGCAGCTCTGATGACGTCGTACAAATGTATGTACAAGTTTGCGCACATTTTCTTGAGCCCTCAGCTGCCTTTTGCCAGATCGGCACAATCAGAGCTGACAGCTTTATCTGCGACAGCCACTACAGCAGTACGGTACAAGCATCACAGAATATTGTCCGAGTTCGTAGGTGGATTAGCGTAAACGGAGAAATAGGCCTACTACTTTTTTAGTCTCGACTTTCCAACTACAGACTATCACAGTACGTGTGTCTGTGTCTTGAAAAAATTGCCAACATGTCAGAAAATACGGTGGCGAGTATTCCTCCGTAGACTCGCAATCGGCCATCAGTGAATGAATTGAGACTTAAAATGTCCCGTAAAAGCTGATATAATCAGTACTTGTGACGCAAATGGCGGTTTATGAAAATATGCTTTGAATTCTTAACCTTATATATGTCAATATGACGAACTTTGTTACTGTTGGTTCCATTGCCGGCTGGTTGGCCTCCCTGCAGGAAGAGAGGCGGAAGTGAAACTCTCCACTCACCGCAGCTTTCTACACTGAGAGAGCTCAAGGTTCGTCCGTCCGACCCGCCCGATTCAAGCTCACACCAAAATCGTGTGATACGTCTGTCTTATAGTTAAGAGATGTCTATTTCCGTAGCTTTAGCACTATTAGCTGCCGATACGGTTTGCGATCTTGAACATTTTCATCAGTAATTTGTGTTTTTTAAATTGTTATATTACTTCTAGTCTTCATCTCTCTAGGATAGCGTAGTTCACAGCATTAGTGCAATAACGTAGTTTTTTATGCGTTTAATAGTTTATTGTAGCTGTAGTTTTATTGATATTTGTGTGTTGGTTAGTGTATCTAGTTCTGTGAGTACCATGTCTCGTTTATTCCGGGAAATACACGTGGCAAGAAAGTTACTTGAGTCTCGGATCAGTGGAGTGTTTCTTTTGTACACCATAACCTCCCTTAACTGTAAGTACCGTAATTTGTTATTTCCTCACTCTCTTTTATTCTTATATTCTCATTTTAGTGCCGGATGTTGTTAGTAAGTGTATATTTTGTGAATTTATTTTACCTCATGAATAATTATCTTTTGGGGTACAGTATTACATTTTATGCGGGCTGTGCGCCGCGGTCATGTTGCATCAGCTGAGCGTTGGTAACGTAGGTACGACGATGCTCGCGTATTTCCCGAACTATCAAATACAACTGACAGTGACAAATGACTGGCCATTAAGTTCTTTTTCATTATTTTGTGTTAATATTGCTTAATACGGTAAATAAAAGTGATTGATTATATTTAAAATATATGTAGGCCTAAAAGTCACGTTCACCATTGTCTTTTTAAATTTATAAATTTTCGAACGAAAATAGCCAGTAAAACGCAGAATACATTCATAAGTTTATTAAAGAATAGTGTAGAATGTTTACGTGTACAATTTATAGCCTAGAAGTTATGTGTTCACTGCACGAAATTTGACGTTATCGCATATTGGACCCCCCTTCGCATTTTTTGACTGTAAAAGTGGAAAAAAAAGGGGTCTAATACTCTAGTAAATACGGTATATGACAAGCTTTATGTGATAGATTTGGGCTGAGTGGCTCAGACGGTTAAGGCGCTGGCCTTCTGACTCCAACTTAGCAGGTTCGATCCTGGCTCAGTCTGGTGGTATTTGAAGATGCTCAAATACGTCAGCCTCGTGTCGGTAGATTTACTGGCACGTAAAAGAACTCCTATGGTACTAAATTCCGGCACCTCGGCGTTTCCGAAAACCGTAAAAGAGTAGTTAGTGGGACGTAAAACAAATAACATTATTATTATTTATTATTAGATTCAGGTCCTGCAAATAGAAATTGTTGTGAAAATTCTAATTCCTCTCTTAATACAGAGACAATTGAGACTCCAACAGTTAGCTAACTAACTCATATGCTACAGCATATCATAATGCTGGGAAAGCAATGAAACAAGATATAAGTTTGCAGCTATTGTTGCAACAGGCCACTAGTAACACTATAAACTTGCATCTCTTCCTAAGACCACGACATTCATTAGTAGCGCTTCACCGGGTGGGGGGTATTTTGTGTAGATTCCACTGTTGAAGATAATTTAGTGTGTGCAATCCTTAAATTCCATCCGTGAAAATCTGGCCTTGAAGGCACACAAATTGAAGATGACATTGTTGAAATTAGTATGTGTAATCGTAGGCACTTGCACAAGTAGTTTGTCCCAGTATGGGAATATGTGCAAAATCTCATATGTCTGCTCATTTTCATGTGTTTGTAAATTATGCTTACTGATTTCTAACTTTGTTGCTTGTATGGTATCTGTATTTGTATACTTATCTGGTACAAATTTGGTTCTTTTAAAAATCTTAACGTATATTTAGTACAATTGCTAGCAGACTCGGGCACCTTTTATTTTTGTCATTGGCAATAATGACATGTTATCAGGCATGCCGCTTGCATAGTCTGTCTTTTATTCCATCATAGATCACTGTCCTGATATTCATTAAAATTATTTCAGATACACCCTGTATATTATGTTAAAAATGTTCCCAGGAAATTTCGATCATTGATATCCATGAGTCAAATAGTTATAACTTGTTTTGTACCATATATGTATTAATATCAGTTTAGATATCCATTTTTTGGTGTCACTGTATTTATCTGCATAATGGACTCACATCTTCCCTCCCAGAATTTGTAACAAAAAATCTAGCATGTATCTTTTTATACAAGGAAAAATTGTAATGAAAAAATTAAACATATTAGAACACTTACCATATGCTCAAAGATCAGTGCCTTTATTGAACTGATTACAATATGGGATGAAAGAGACAAGGCCATTGGCAGTTACAGGTGAAGTATTGGCACCAGGTCGGAAGGGCGTCGCACCCCTTCGGGCCATAGACACAGATGCTGTGTATGGACGAGCATTATCTTGTTGGAACCCTGTCCCAGGGTGTTGTGCCATAAGGGGTAGGACATGTGGGTGTAGAATGTCTGTGACGTATCTCTGTGCTGTCAAAGTCTGTCGAAGCACTATTAGAGGTGACCTGAATGTATATCCTGTAGCTCCCCACACAATGATACCAGGGGTTACGCCTGTGTGTCATTCCACAATGTGGGCAGAATCTGTCCTCTGCCCTCGACGCCGCCAAACCCACACACAATGGTCATCGGAGGTTATGGAGAAGCGGGACTCATCACTGAACATGATGCGACACCAGTCCTTTGTCCATGCCTCCAGGGCAAGGCACCACTCCAAACGCAGGCGATGGTGTTCTGGTGTCATTGGCAACCGACGCATGGGGCGGTAGGACCCCAATCTGGCGGAGGCGAGTTGTCGATACACTTTGTGGTAACTCACAGGATGTTGTACAGTCTCCAGTATATGTTCGCAGATGGCAGATGCCGAAGTTATGGGATCCCACAATGCTTGGCACATTATACGACGGTTCTCCCTCAGGGTGGTGTTTCTTGGTCGACCTGAACCTGCACAACATGATTAGATGCCTTCATGTATCCATTGAGTCCAACATCATGCCACTGTGACATCTGAATGGCCCACATACCTGGTAGTTGCACGATACGACTAACCATCCTCATGCAGTCCCACAATGCGGCTTCTATCAAATGCTGTCAGTTGGTAGACAGGCTGTCTTAACACATCTGCGAGGCATCATGGGTGCTTCGTACTGTACGTAGTCCTCTCTGCAGGGTCTTGCTTAACTGTCTGACTCGCAGCAGTTGACTGGTAACAACTTATCAACAACAGGACGGTGCCATCACGAATGCACTCTGGTGGTCATTCCACCCATTACACATCCTTGTAAATCTAATCATTTACTCACACATCAATGGTATGCATGTATACCGAAATGGGATGATATTGGACGACTCCTCCTGGGTGCTTTAACTTTTTTTGTCAGGCAGTGTATATCAGGGTGAAGAGCCATATTTTACATATAACTAAGAATTACTTACAAATCAGATTCAGATAATATTATTATGTCATAATTATGCAAATAATTTTCTCTTGCATTGGGAGATAGAGAGTTCGAACCCCATTGTCGGCAGTCCTGAAGATGGTTATCTGTGGTTCCCCATTTTCACACCAGGCAAATACTGGGGCTGTACGTTAATTAACCCTACAAGTGCCAAGAGTTAATTTTTTTGACTCTTCCGTTTGCTTTGTAGTGCCAGGGCCAAAAAAATCGATTCTGACTACATGCATGTTTTCAGACATATAGCGCCACCTTTTCACAATTCTTGGAAGCAGACGGTGACAAGGAAGTTTCGTGATTGCATTTAGTTAAGTTGGTACTCCAATAGGACATGTATTTCTGTTGTATTTACTCATTGAAGATGCATGGACCATGTGATCATTGTAGACACATACAGCTGACCAAATTGAAAACATTGCAAGAGATCTTGAGAGAATTAGTTTATTGGAAGATGAGAGTGATTTTAGTGATGTGCAAGATGGTGAAATTAATAGCAGTGATTCTGAAGAAGATGATAACAGCATAGATGATTCTAGAGATGCCCAAGGAAGTAGATTTAGGGATGTCCAAACATTTGAACACACTGATGATGAAGATGATGATATACCACCTGCAGGTACGCCTCAGTCGTATTATTAATTGTGATCCAGTTGTTGATCCCATCATTGATACAATCAGTCGTTCAGATATGGCAGAAAGTTAGTGGACCAGAGCCTGTAAAAAATGGTATAGATTTTATGGCAAAGAAAACTGGCTTCCAAGCTAACATCCCCAGAAATTCAAATGCTATGTCTTATTTTGATCTCTTTTTTTCCTGAAGAATTATGGGGGATGATAGCTAGTGAAACAAATCATTATGCTGCTGAATTGTTAGAACAGCATTCAGATTATCTGGAGACACATCTTTATAGCAGACTGAAAATGTTCAAATCTGTAGATAAGTAAAAACTAAAAAAAGTGGTTAGGCATTATTTTGAATATGGGTTTTCCAAAAAGGATGAAAAGAATCACTGGGACACTAGATTTTCCCAGTATATGCCATTCTTTTCAAATGCAATATCTAGGAATGACTTCCAGTTAATTAACAGAGTGGTACATTTGAATTCAAATGCCACAGTAGTTCCAAGGGATGGATCTGGGTATGATTCTTGGTACAAAGTGAGACCATTGCTAGACTTCCTAAATTGTTTGTGGAAAAAAATTGTATATTCCTGCACAGGAAGTCTCGTTAGATGAATCCTTGATTGGAATGAAAAATAGTTATTTTCATACAGTACATGCCAAACAAGAAACGTGCTCAATTTGGCATCAAAAAGTTTGAACTGTGTGAAAGCAAAACTGAATATGTGTTGCATGCTGAGCTGTACAATGGCAAGTATTTTTTGTCTCAGGTAACCCAGATGGCATGGCACAGAAAGTAATTACTGAAATTGTTGGTAAATGCAACCTATATAATAAGGGGTACCATTTGTTTACTGACAGTTTCTATACAAAGTGTCAGTTGGCAGATGTTCTCCATCAGAAAGGGGTCATGCTCAGTCATGCTAACAGGAATGGCCTGAGCAAATTCTAAGAAAGAGCTCATGCAAACAAAACTGCAAGCTGGTGATGTCCTCTATTATAGAAAGGGAGAGGTGCTAGCTTGTGGATTCAAAGAGAAGAAATCCAGAAAGCCTGTATATAGACTTTCCACTGCATATCATGCTGAAACTGTGTTGGTGAAAGCAAAAAATGGTAAGGAGGTATCCAAACCATTGCATATTGCCAAACACTACAATAAACACATGGGTGGAGTAGACCTTAAGGACCAGAAGGTGCATCATGTTGCTGCAAAACATGCTACAAGGAGATACTGGAGAAAAATCCTTCAAATTTGCTTGACATAACAGTGCTAAATTCATACATTGCCTACTGTGACAACACTGACATCTGCCTCCAAATTAATCGTCACAACTACATTGTTGAAGTAGTGGAGACACTGGCAAAGAAACCAACCCTTGCTAGGCTTAATATTCCTCTGAAGCCATCACCTTGACTGTCTGGAGACAGTAGCCATTACTATGCGAAATCGCCTGCACGTCAAGAGCGAAAGTGTGCGGTATGTGGTCCAACAATAAAGAGGGGAAGATCATCACACTGGTGCCCAGGGTGCAATGTGGGAATCCATGAGAAAGTGTTGGGGACAATTAGAGCACTATCATAGACCAAAAGGACTTACGAGGAAGTTGCCGTGTGACTAAAGGCTAGGGACCTAAAAATTGTTGAATCTCTATGTAGTGTTCAATTCGAATGTTCTTCAGTGTTCAGGGCACAGGTACAGACATAGAGACCTGAAACATCGTGTGATGTTAGTTCATGATATTTTCAACAAATTGTATATTCCAAAAGTATTTACTTACTAGGCATTTTTTTTCACAAAAACACCTCAAAATTTGAATCTAAAAATAAATTTAAAAAGAAGACCTCTGTCAAAATGTTTTGAAATATATATGTTGTATTGATTTTGCAAATAATGCACAAACCTTTCTCTTTAAAATGCTGTATCGTTCATAAAAATGTGCCCATTAAAAGTGACTAAAATTAATTATTATTCCAACAAGTAATTTTCTACATTATTCACCTGGCACTACAGACTATACTGCATGGCACTTGTAGGGTTAAGGCCACAGCCACCTCCTTCCCGCTCCTAGCCCTTTCCTCTCCCATCGTCGTCATAAGACCTGTCTGTCGGTGTGATGTAAAGCAGCTTGTAAAAAAAAAATCTCTTTTCTTCAAGAATAGGATTAAAGACAGGTTAACCGAGCAAAGCTATCAACTCGCATTTTTGAGATAGTGTGTTTGAACCCCACTGTTAACAGCCCTGAAGATGGTTTTATGTGGTTTCCCATATTCACATCAAGTAAATGCTCTCCGTAGCTGTACCTTAACTAAGGCCACAGTTACTGCCTTCCCACTCCTAGCCCTCTCCTATCCCATCATCACCATAAGACCTATCTGTGTCGGTGCCGCGTAAAGCAAATTTTAAAAGAAAAAGGAAAAAACAGACTGGTTATTTTAAGGATAAAACTTAACAGCATAATTTTTACTAATGTTTCTTTTAATATATCAGGTTTGCAACATTATTAATGAATGCATTGACAAGGAAACATCGTAACTGCTAAAATTGTAGTTTTAATATTAATCAGAACTTTTCACTCTACACTTATTTGCACTTGAACAAACCTGAATCTTGTAGTATAAATTTTACTTTCTCATCATACATACATATGAAAATACATATAATAACGAATAATGTACGAATGTTTTACATATATTTTGTTGGGACCTACATAAATTTGCATATAAAATAGAATTGCCCAGAACCGAGTTATGTATAAAACATTCTCAACTGTATTTTATTGCTACTATGAAACATTTTGACTTATTTTGTCCATTGCTAGAACATTGTCCGTCAACACTACCAGCTAAACCAGGCCTTCCAACAACACCGGGTTATTAGCCATTAAAACGAACCCGTCACTGTGATTACAGTTTTCACACATTGTTTTTTTAAAAACTTGAATTTGAACGTGTCTGCTCCATCCTTCATATCTCCTCAGCACCAATAAATACTATGCACACACCAGAAATACTGCATACTGTTGTACCCTTTACATATGTGCTATGGAAAAAATTGCTATCCTTTGTCAACACAACTGAGTCTCCAGTCATTAATCTTTGTTTACTAGTTTTATTGCATATTGCAGTCCTCCAGATTTTAAGATTTTAAATATTACTGTGATAATTTTTGTTGAAACTGAAATTCATTCATTTTGCAGTGGTGTCTATGATGCAAATAAATACAGTATAGTACTTCAGATACTGATGTGTGATATTAGATTGTCATTGAGTGTCAATTTTTCAGTGAGCAATCCAAAGAAGCCCTTGGAGGGAGACACTTCGATCATGACCTATCGCGGCCACTCTGTTCTACAGACATTGGTGCGGTGTCACTTTTCTCCTGCCTTCACTACTGGCCAGCGCTACATATATACAGGTTGTGCTGCAGGTCGTATAGTCAGTAAGTATTTTGTTTACAATATACAAATATTTCAGAAAAATATAATTGGACATGATGCATGAGCTGTCAGACCACCCATATTTGGATGTTGTCCATTATAATGTTGATCAGATCATTCTTAAGTACAATTTCCATCTACACAATTTTCTTGCTTTTTAACCCTTAGACTTGCTTTATTAATAATCAGATTAATAAAACTTTGAGCATGATCCTCAGTTGAACAAATAAAATGCATAAAAGATTATTGTGATTTTGGAAATTATATGAAAAATTATTGACTTTCTACTGTTCATTGAGTATTTTCAAGAATATTTTACACATCACCTCAATGAATTCCTGTCAGTAGACTACCTCCTTACGTTATATTTAAACGGAAAACATTTCCGAAGAATTCACATTCCCGACTGGTATCTACGAGACGAAAGTGAAACTAGCCAATGTTCGTAAGCATTGTTTTTTAATGACATGGTACTGTACAATTATAATGTATTGTTTCTCACAAGTTTTTTTTAAAAATGTAAACTATCGATCCCCTCTGCAAGTGAAAGGCCTATAGTGTTGGTAAATTATGAATGTAATATAGACTAATGAATAGCCTCCATGTATGGTTAAATCTCTTTGTATTTTCTACTTTTGTCAGCAAGGTAAAATCATTGAGTATTTTTGAGAATATTTTACACATCACCTTAATGAATCTCTGTCAGTAGACTACCTCCGTACGTTATATTTAAATGGAAAATATTACCGAAGAATTCCCATTCCCAACTGGTATCCACGAGACTAAAGTTAATCTAGCCAATGTTCATAAGCAGTGTTTTTTAATGACATGGTACTCGTAAGGTATCCGCCACCAGTAATATATCCAGTATAAATATAACGTACGGAGGTAGTTTACGACCATCAGCAGTAATGGCCAACATCACTATAAAACGTAACTTTTCATTGCCGGTAGGTTTAAATTATTAGAACACTTGCCGCTCCCTTCTCAGAAACAGTAGTGTTCCTTGGCATGTCAAAATACACAGAGGTTTGATCAGCATTGCTGATCTGTGAGAGGAGATACAAGTTCTGGTGCCTTAGCCTGCTCACTTGCCTGTGAAACACTAGCAGTCGTTAGGCAGTTTTTGTCACAAAGGTGTTTTCCGCTGCAATGATGCGTTATTACGCTTCATCAACTGAGTAACCTGCCTGTGACCTGCCTTGAATAAGTTTACCAGAATATTGTGGGATCATGCAATTTCCCATGCTTTTAGTTGTAACGTTTCTTAAGAAACACTGCAAACACTGTTTCACATCTCTTTCACCCATTCGAGTAACGCTTCGTCAACACCTGGGAGCTTGCCCTGTTTTGGGCCATGAAATGCCACTTGCTGCTTTCTCACTTGTTTTTCATGATGGGTTCTCAATGATAAAAGTATATTGAGAAGGTGGATTTAAGCATATACTATTTTAAATAGCTTTTAATAGACAATTCAATACAGGAACAAGTACGTATTATGGTTAAGCTTATCAGCAGTCAGTAACATGTGACGATCATAAATGCGTGATGCACTGCTAGCTCAGGAGGGGGACATGTCGAGCTCGCAGCTTTGCAGTGGCCTTCACAACAATGCAAGAAAGTGAAGGATACTGATGACAGAAATGCAAAATGAATGTGCCTCAGTACTAGATAAGTGCTTTTTTTCATTCCGTTCATTGATCTTCTATACATTTACTGCACATTATTGTTGAATTACCATTAATTTGTTATTATTATTATTATTATTATTATTATTATTATTATTATTATTATTATTATTATTATTATTATTATTATTATTATTATTATTATTATACTGTACTTATAAAACCGAAGTGATTGATATGTGTTTTTGCATTTCGATTTCATGCACTAGAGAGTATGCATTTATTATTTTAATACAGCATATGTTTATATATATCATACACTAGCTTTTGTCCTTTATCTTGTTTTGCTGTGGTTTCATCAATTGAAAAAAAGCAGTTGGAAGAGAGTAAACTTTACATTCAGACATAGTCATGTGATTGCCTTTCTATGTTTTGTTGCCCTGAACTTTCACGTTTACACTCTGTGTATTCTGGTGACTTTTGAGCTTGCCACAACTGAACAAAAGCCGTAAATCACTGTGGTTCAAGATATCTAAATAAATTAATCATTAAATTAACATTTCATTCATTAATTCGTTTATAAATCTGTATAAAACAACAACTATTACTACTAACCTAAACCACATCCTCTGCTGTATGTGAAATTGAAACACAAAAATAAACGTTATCACCTTTGTTTTATAATTAAAATTATTATTACAACAATAATAAAAAGTAAATCCCATTCTCTTTAGTATGTAAAACTGAAACATGCAGCCATTATTACACATTCTCATCCTCCACTCGCTGCTGTCTTACAACTGGTGTGGCAGAGGAGAGATTTTTTACTCGGTGTACAAAGAGCTATGTGCACAGAGTAGTGGTAAAACGAGAGCGAAAGCCACCAGTGGCCATTTTAACAAAACTGCTGTAGTCATGTTGGCTTCTAGTCGCATACCTGGAACAAGTTTGAATTGTGATGGCCATTACTTGGAATGACACTAATAAATACTATGGAATGGATGTCTGCAGGCTGTTAATTTTAATTTCCGTTTTCTGTCCTACATCCCTTGACTGTTTGTACCAGCTACTGAACACTTTGTAGACAGTATATTTAAATTACTTGAATGTAGTCCTTTGGCTTAAATATAACCAGTCGTGTTTCAGATCAGTTGCGGGAGATTCCTCATTTTAAGGTAGCATAATTTTAGCAGCACAGTTTTTAAGATATTCTCGTAGAATTCCAAACAAATCTTGTATGTTACAGTTTATGATGTGCTTACGGGGAAGATTCGTACTGATCTCAGAGGACATCGTGCTTGTGTTCGGGATGTGTCCTGGCATCCTTATCGTCAAGAACTTGTCAGTACATCGGTAAGTTCACTCGTTAGGTCTCATATAGTGGTATGTTTACCATTCAGAACAATGACGACTTGTGGTTATAAGAAAATTGACTCTGATTAAGATGAAAAATATAACCATATTTTATGTATGTGGAGTTGATTTAATATTCTACATTGTTGGAAAGGAATGTGTTGCTACGATTATTTCCCTGCTCAGAGCACAGCATAAGCCTTCTGGATTATGTCCAGCATTTCTAGCAGTAAAGGTAACAATATGTTCTTAATGATGCTAATAATAAAATCGCAGTATCTTAGGTATCAAATTTGAGATTTTTATGTTGTTCAAGTTAGTTGATGGATGTTAAGTAAAATTGCCATATTATTATTGTTGTTATTATTATTATTATTATTATTATTATTATTATTATTATTTTTGTTGTTGTTGTTGTTGTGGTTGTGGTTGTGGTTATTGTATGCAGTTAATGGAAGCACTTGCTTGCATGTTTGGAAAAGCACCAACAACAAAGACAGCAACTATTATTGATCCCACTGGTGCGTTTTGAAGCCCTTTCTGAACAGGAATCTGAAGTAGACTGCGAGAAGAGATCCTGCTCTCCTACAGTTCCTTATTACAAGGAAAATTTCCAGCTGTTGGGAATAACAGTGTGTGTGTTCAAAGTTCTTCATAGAATTAGCTTTCAACAAACAGATCGCCTTAATGGCCTTAAAAGTGTGGCTCATTTAATCAATTCGTTCACACCGAATATTGTCAATGCCGATGAAACTGCATTGTTTTTTTAATGCCGAGCCCAAATGGACTTGCAGTTTTATAGGAGGGAAGTGCCAGCCAGGAAATCGTACACGGGGGGTCATTGCACTGTGTTGCAATGCACACGGAAGTGAGAGACTTCTTCCCCTCGTCATTGGGAAGTTCGATAAGCCACAATGTTTTAACCTTTTAAGTGCTGAGTTACCAGTTGACTGACTGGTACCTCAGTGCTGAGTTTTTTCATTCGTATGTAAAATTTTTTATAGAATCCTCAATTCTTAACTTATCAGTAGGGTGATTACCTTAAAATGTTTATAAATGTTGAATGAAAACCTACAGCCTGTTTTCCAGTCATGATGTGGTTAGATTTGGCAGTTGTAGGATTTAGGACGAGAATTGTCTCAGTGTAGTCACCATGTGAGGGTGCAGATGAGGATGAAGTTGACAAGTTCAATAAAGCATTGAGTGACATCGTGGTCAGGGTCAATAGCAAGGATAGAATAGTGCTAATGGGCTATTTCAATTGGAAATAGAACTGAAGGATACGAAAGGGTAATTGGTAAATGTGGGGAAGATATGGAAGCTAATGGGAATGGGAAGCGTTTGCTGGACTTCTGTGCTAGTATGGGTTTAGCAGTTATGAATACATTCTTCAAGAATAAGGCTATTCACCGCTACACATGGGAAGCTAGGTGTACCAGATCCATAATAGACTATATCTTAACTGACTTCAAATTCAGGAAATCTGTTAGGAATGTACGAGTTTTCCAGGGATTTTTCGATGATACAGACCACTATCTGATCTGTAGTGAACTATCTCTAGGCCTAGGGTAGAGAAAGTGAAATCTGTCTGCAAACGAATAAGAGTAGAAAATCTCCAGGACAAGGAAATTAGACAGAGGTACATGGATATGATTAGTGAGAAGTTTCGAACAGCAGACAGTAAGCAGGTTCAGGATATAGAAAGAGACTGGGTGGCATACAGGGACGCTGTAATAGAAACAGCTAGGGGATGCCTAGGAACAACTGTGTGTAAAGATAGGAAAAGGCGAACATCTTGGTGGTATGATGAAGTGAGAGCAGCTTGTAAACTTAAAAAGAAGGCTTATTAGAAATGGCTCGAAACAAGGGCCGAGACTGACAGGGATTTGTACGAAGATGAAAGAAACAGAGCAAAACAAATACAGTAGTTGTTAAATCCAAAACAAAGTTGTGGGAAGACTTTGGTAATAACCTGGAAAGGCTAGGTCAAGCAGCAGGGAAACCTTTCTGGACAGTAATAAAGAATCTTAGGAAGGGAGGGAAAAAGGAAATGAACAGTGTTTTGAGTAATTTAGGCGAACTCATAATAGATCACAGGGAATCACTGGAGAGGTGGAGGGAATATTTTTTAAATCTTCCCAGCGTAAAAGGAAATCTTTCTGGTGGTGTTGCAAACAGCCAAGCTCATGGGGAGGAGGAAAATGATGTTGGTGAAATTACGCTTGAAGAAATGGAAAGGATGGTAAATAAACTCAACTGTCATATAAAGCAGCAGGAATAGATGAAATTAGACCTGAAATGGTGAGGTATAGTGGGAAGGCAGGGATGAAATGGCTTCATAGAGTAGCAAGATTAGCATGTAGTGTTGATAAGGTACCTTTAGATTGGACAAAAGCAGCAGTTGCACCTATCTATAAGCAAGGGAACAGGAAGGATTGCAACAACTATCGAGGTATCTCATTGAGTAGTATACCAGGCAAAGTATTCACTGGCATCTTGGAAGGGAGGGTTCGATCAGTCGTTGAGAAGAAGTTGGATGAAAACCAGTGTGGTTTCAGACCACAGAGGGGCTGTCAGGATCAGATTTTCAGTATGCACCAGGTAATTGAAAAATGCTACGAGAGGAATAGGTAGTTGTGTTTATGTTTCGTAGATCTAGAGAAGGCATATAACAGGGTACTGAGGGAAAAGATGTTCGCCATACTGGGGGACTGTGGAATTAAAGGTAGATTATTAAAATCAATCAAAGGCATTTATGTTGACAATTGGGCTTCAGTGAGAATTGATAGCAGAATGAGTTCTTGGTTCAGGGTACTTATAGGGGTAAGACAAGGCTGTGATCTTTCACCTTTGCTGTTCGTAGTTTACATGGATCATCTGCTGAAAGGTATAAAATGGCAGGGAGGGATTCAGTTAGGTGGAAATGTAGTAAGCAGTCTGGCCTATGCTGACGACTTGGTCTTAATGGCAGATTGTGCCGAAAGCCTGTAGTCTAGTATCTTGGAACTTGAAAATAGGTGCAATGAGTATGGTATGAAAATTAGCCTTTCGAAGACTAAATTGATATCATTGGGTAAGAAATTCAACAGAATTGAATGTAAGATTGGTGATACAAAACTAGAACAGGTCGATAATTTCAAGTATTTAGGTTGTGTGTTCTCCCAGGATGATAATTTAGTAAGTGAGATTGAATCAAGGTGTAGTAAAGCTAATGTAGTGAGCTCGCAGTTGCGATCAACAGTATTCTGTAAGAAGGAAGTCAGCTCCCAGACGAAACTATCTTTACATTGGTCTGTTTTGAGACCAACTTTGCTTTACGGGAGGGGAAGCTGGGTGGACTCAGGATATCTTATTCATAAGTTAGAAGTAACAGACATGTAAGTAGCGAGAATGATTGCTGGTACAAACAGGTGGGAACAATGGCAGGAGGGTACTCTGAATGAGGAGATAAAGGCTAATTTAGGAGTGTACTCGATGGATGAAGCTGTACACATAAACTGGCTTCGGTGGTGGGGTTGTGCGGCGAATAGGTTACCTAGGAGAATAATGGTCTCTACTCGGTTATGGAGGGTAAGAGAAATAGAGGTAGTCCAAGACAACGATGGCTAGACTCAGTTTCTAACGATTTGAAGATAAGAGGTATAGAACTAAACGAGGCCACAGCACCAGTTGCAAATAGAGGATTGTGGCGACGTTTAGTACATTCATAGAGGCTTGCAGACTGAATGCTGAAAGGCATAACAGTCTATAATTTATGTATGTTATTATTAATATTACTACTATTATTATATGGTATATTAGCAAGTAAAACAATCATTATGGTTTTATCACATTTTGAGCCTACTGCTCTCCGAAAATTACCTATATTGGCCCGAGTTACTAGATATTAAATAATCACTTTGTTAATGAACTCGCCTGCTATATTAATAGCAACAACCGTGAATATTTCTTAACAAAAATAAACTTGTTTCCTCATCCCGAGGTGGTGCAGCTCTTTTTAGGCACACCCCTGATGGAGAGGAGTTGCATGTACCATTTTTACTGCATATCAACCTTCCTGCCATTCTTAAATCTCTAGCAGTATGATACCAGGAATCAAACTCAGGCTCGTGAGAACAGCAGTTAATTGTGCTATTGCAATGCACAGGTTGGACGCGGAACTATTGACCTATTTGTGCGACGTCATCAGAGCTGCAGTAGGCCTACGCTACGGAGGCGACATTTCTTAACTAGGAAACACAGATGTGCCGCGTGACTTTTGATGCGTTTTTATTGTGCTGGTCATGCAGACGAAACTATTCACGAATTTGTGTGATTTACCGTATTTCACGGCATAATCGTCGCACTTTTTATACCAAAATTTTCGAAAAAAATTGTAGGGTGCGACCATTATACGATGAATATTTAATACCAGTATTTGTATTACTCAAAAAATGTATTTATAACTAAATTGTATTTGATACAAATTTAAGATGCACGTAATACTCGCGTTTATACATCAAAATAATTAAAATAGTCTAAAACAAAATTCATAATTTTTCGCAACAATTCGGCGAACGTTTTTCCAACCTGAAAATAAAAATGAACTTATTAAGTTTGAGTATTGAGTATTGAGTCATTAATTTGAGTATTAAAGTTAAAATATTACACTTGCAAAAAATTATCGCTTTGTTGTGAAATGCGGACTTACCGGTACGCAATTTATTCCAAATCTTCGGTGTCGCTATCGCAGGTTTCGCTATCTGATGCGCCGTCCTCGCCTCTGTTAATACCAGTATCAGATTCTTCGTCTCCCTGCCACACTGCGTCATCTTCGGAACCGTCTAGTGCATTCGAAATCCCAGTCCTTTTGAAGCTCTTGGAGACTAGTTCAGGTGGTATAAGATCCCAACTCTTCTTCACCCACGAGCATAACAAGTCCAAGGGTGGACGCCTGATATTTCCGGCGGGCGTCAATTGCTGATCGCCGCTCATCATCCACTCGTTGTAAAATCGACGTAAGTGGTCTTTAAAGGGTTTGTTAACACATACGTCTAGTGGCTGCAAAGCAGATGTTAGGCCACCAGGAATGACTATCTGTCGTGTCTTATTTGTAGTGAGAATTTGCTTCACTTCGTTCACGAGGTGACGTCGGAAATTATCTAAAACAAGCAGAGCTGGTTGTTTTAGTAGTGCACCAGGTCTTCTATTCCACACAGTTTTAACCCAGTCCAGCATGAGTTCTACGTCCATCCAACCCTTTGGTTGCACTCGTACATGAATTCCACGGGGAAACTGTATATTCTTAGGCATCGTTTTCCTCTTGAAAATGATGTAAGGCGGCAACTTTCTCCCGTCAGCTGTAATGGCTAGCATTGCCATGCATCGCAACTTCTCACTACCGCTGGTTTTCATTAATACACTCCGTGTAGCGCAATAGTGCTGTTGCGAGGCATATCAAAAAAGATTGGAGTCTGATCGGCATTACCGATTTGAGAAAGCAAGTACGAAGTTTCCTTGCGCAAACGTATGACAAATCGGTGAACATTTACAATCTTGTCCGTGTAATCAGCAGGCAACTTTTGGCTTAGTGTTGTTCTCCTTCGCACTGACAGACTGTGTCGTCGCATGAACCCCTTAATCCACTCACGAGTCGCCTTAAACTGAGTTACCGGTATGTTGTGTTTGCGCGCTACGGTACCTCCTGTCCCGTAATTTGTAACATTTCATATGATACACTGCAGCCATTGTTACGTATTTCACTGACGTACCCAAACACTTCGTCAATTATAGGAAACTTCCCTGTTTTAGGACCCCTAAACGCGCGTCTAGAAGGGTTTGTGCTTTTTAGCTTGTTTTTTACTTTCCGCCAGTCACGCACCAACTTTTCACTCACAGAAAATTTTCTTTCTGCAGCTCTGTTCCCGTGCTGTTCAGCGAAGGCAATTACGCTTAGCTTGAAGCCCACAGAATAGTTTCTATATTTACCCATAATCGCTTATAAATGCTTCACACGTTAATGTTTTGCGATATAAATGACTTTCCGTAATTGTTCACTATTAAAACAAATTATTTCTGCAAACACCCAAAACACAAATTAAAAACTTAAGTTCTCACGCAAACATGTCTACAGTAATCACGTAAATCTGAAACAAATAAATGCATCTGTGATCTGTCCATTCCAGAGCAGCCAATACTGTTAGGCAGCAAGGAAGCATGCAACAATTTATCAGTTTATCTCGTTGGTTGCGACACACTACTGCGCTTGCGCAAAGCTCGCAAACCGGAGCTCTAGCTAGCGCGGTGTAGATCTACTGTATAGTTGACTGTATTGCGAGACGTCGGTAACAAACATTCATTTTTTTCAATTTATTTTAAACATACGGTAATTAGGTTAATATTTCTTCCCAGTTATTGATGATTTTACATTACATTACTGACGAGTTTATAAAATAAAACTTTAATAGCATTGACTGCTTGGATAAAAGTTTTCATCCCATGCCCGGACACTTATGACGTAGTAGTAAGATAAGAGTCTAGCGATGACAACTGAGACATCGTAAATAATTCGGCTGAATAATTCCGTGGAAATCTGCGTTATCGTCTTGGATTTCACTTCGTGCGCAATAACACAGGAGCCGGCCCCATGGTGTAGGGGTAGCGTGCTTGCCTCTTACACGGAGGCCTCGGGTTCAATTCACGGCCGGGTCAGGGAATTTTACCTGTATCTGAGGGCTGGTTCGAGGTCCATTCAACCTACCTAGCCGGTATTTCCTGGCGACGTTGCCGATAAGCGATAACTTACAGCCTTACGTATTTCAAATGGGAACTCATAATATGTAGGTGGTGAATAAATAGTACACTGTCTCGCGACCACGTTGTCAAACTGCCGATAGTCTACCGGTAAGCCATGCGTCGTACATATACCGGTATTATTTATTTATACGTTGTGCAACATGTCGCAAACGTGACTGTGTTGCCAAATTGCCCATAAACCATACACGTATTTAAATTGCGCATTCATGTGCAACTTACGTTGCAGTTCCATTGTCTTTTAACCAGATTAGTGAACAAAATTTGGACGTGCGACGATTATGTAATTAAAGGTTTAAAGTCAGATTTTTGTATTGAAAATAAAGGATGCGACGATTACGCGGTGGCGACGATTATGCCGTGAAATACGGTAATTGAAGCTGCAGTAAGGCTTGTTCTTTTCTCACGATTTACATTGGGGGGGGGGGGTCTTGTACGCAAGATTTTTTTCATTTTTTCATTTTCTTTCTCTCTAAAAGCTGGGGGAGGATCTAATACACAAGTAAGTATGAGTCCCGACACTCACTCACTCACTCACTCACTCCATAGGCTTGTGAGGGACGTGAAGTTACCGTTCCGATCTCGCAATCCTCTTCCATCCTTTTTGATCTTGAGCCTGCTCGTCCCAGTTATCAGTTTGGAGGGTCCGGCATACCTTGTTGATCTCCTTCTTCTAGGTGCTTCGGGGTCTTCCTGAAGGTATTTTCCCATTAAGATATCCCGTGTATAGATCTACTGGTGTTCTGTAATCCTGCATCCTCAGTACATGTCCAGCCCAGCGCAGTCTGTTTGATTCTATCACACCCATTATAGTTGTTGTTGAGAGAGGCTGTAAATCTCATAATTAGATCTTTTCTAACAGCTTTGGGAGATAGAATGGACCTATGGGCCAAATATTTTTCTATAAACTTTATTCTCAAAGACTTACAACTGCTACTGCTCTTTCTTGGTTATACTCCATGTCTCAGAACCATACAGAAGTACTGGTCGAATGATTGTATTGTAGATAATCATTTTTGCATTCCTTGTTAGAAACTTGGAGCTTAATATAGGGCTCATAGAGTAAAATGCCTTATTTGCATTCTTAATTCTAGCTTGGTGTTCCTGTTGCCTTCGGTTTTGCTCATCGATTAATACACCAAGGAATTTAAACTCCTCTACTCTTTTAAATATATATTTCCCAATCATCAGTGGCAATCTGTCAACCTCCTCATGATAAGGTCTCTTACAACCATGTAATGTGTCTTTTTATTGTTCACCCTTTAGCCAGTTTTTACTGACATTTCCTCTAGTTCCACAAATAACTGCCCAATTTCTAAATCATTGCGGCCAATAAGAACAATATCATCCGCATATGCAAGGAATTTATGTTGTCTCCCTAATGTGATGCCAGCAAGTACAAGAGCTAATTTCCTGATAATCTTCTCCAGTGCAATGTTGAATAGAAGAGGAGATAGTGCATCCCCTTGTCTCAATCCAGTTTTTTTCTGGAAGGAACTTGATTTTCTACCCTTGAACAAAACTAAGCTAACATTACCATCCATACACAGTGTTGCGACTACAAAGATGCACAAACAAAATGCTGTCGATTGTGTACAGTTTTATTTACAAATTAGACTTGCAGACAAGCGCCTGGAAGTAGTGGAAACGTTTAAATACCTGGGAAGTGAATTAATGGAGAATGCTCGACTGGATGCTGAGATTAGTAAAAGGATTCAAGCTGGAAGTTGTTTCTATCATAGTGTAAGAAACATGTTATGGGACAAAGATGTGCCAATGGAAGCAAAGGATATTATGTACAAGATGTATTGCGTACCCGTAACAACTTACGGAGCAGAAACTTGGACAATGAAAAAGAAGGATGAGAGTCGAATACAGGCAGCCGAAATGAAGTTCATGAGGGGTATGATACAGAAGAGTAGAAGAGACAAAATAAGGAATGAGAAAATCTGGGAAGAAATTGGAGTGGAAAAAATGAATGATAGAATAGAGAAGAGCCGACTAAGATGGTTGGGATACATAAAGCGAATGAGCAACGAAAGAATGCCAAAAAAGGTGATGGAAATGCAAATCCAAGGAAGGAGAGGCCATGGACGACCACGATTGAGATGGAAGGATACCATCCAACGTAGCATTATAGAAAGAAACCTGGACTGGGACACACTGTTGAAGGAGGAGTGGTGGAAAGACCGAAGAAAGTGGAGAGGAACCATATTTGCCTCTACCCGGCTACAGCTGGATAAAGGGAAATGATGATGATGATGATGATACACACACACACACACACACACACACACACACACACACACACATGCTGATAGCTGCCCTCTTGAACAAAACACTGTTAAGAAGAAGAAGAAGAAGACTGCAACACTTGCTTGTCAACCAACTACCACCCCAACAAAGTTCACATATTGACTAACGACTTCCACTACAAGTCTCGTTAAACAACTCAACTCCCAAGACAGCCTCTTTATATACATTGCCTGGCCAGGCTTCTAGAAGAATATGACACATGTTTTCTCATAATTTTGAGAGTCTAATAAACAATGCTAGGCTTGGTCCACCCAATCAATACACATTTTAGTTTTAACTGTATCAATACGGATCTACACGATGAAGTTCGTAAATTGTACTAAATTTGAGAGTCTCCAATAGCCTCTTTACAATGAAAGAATTTTCTGCACAATTCCAGTGGCAAGATGCGTTTTTCTGGACTATTATCGTGTTTTGCATGACATTTTGCTGGATTTATATATCATATTTACAGGTAATAATAAATTATATACTATTAATTACGTGTTCTTACATTAAATACACTCGTATTAATATACATACAGCAGATGTCATCACCATCAGCATCATCGGTTTGCCCTTCCAGTGAGCCAGGAAGGGTGTTTGAAAACAAGCGTCTTCCAAAGTTGCCTATTCAGAAAGATTTTATTGTCCATGACAGATTCCCAATTCCATCCTTTTCTCTCCACGTCGTCCCTCAGTTGGTCCATCCATCATCTTCTTGGTCTACCAGCTGGTCTTCTACCTGTTATTCTCCTTTCCAAATAAGCACATGGTAACTTTGTGCTATTCATTCGTTGAACATGCCCAAACCATTTAAGTCTAGATGACCTAAATGAACTCCATCAATTCATTTAGACCTAGGTTAGATCGGATCTCATAATTTTTCACATGATCAAGTCATGATTTTCGAGGGCAGCTGTAAGAAATTTCATTTCACAGGCTTGAATCCTGCTACAATCCTTTGATGTTAGTGTGCAGGTTTCCAGAGAGCATATAAGGATGGGAATGAAATATGACTTGTACAGAATCATTTTTGTATCATGACATAACCTCACAAATAATACGATCACGGTTTATACCAGATAAAATTCCGTCCATAACTACGTAAATAATAATACTAATAGATCTAAACAACTTCATAGCCACACCTCACAAGTCGTAATCTTCTGCTTTTTTTTTTTTTTCACCGCTTTTCCCACACCTGTGGGATCGCGAGTACGAATTGTGTCGTACATGTTGATTTGGCCCTGTTTTACGGCTGAATGCCCTTCCTGACGCCAACGCTATATGGAGGGATGTAATCACTATTGCAAGTATCTGTGGTGGTTGGTAGTGTAGTGTGTTGTGTGAATACCAAGAGGAAAATGTTGGGACAAACACAAACACCCAGTCCCTGGGCCAAAAGAATTAATCAGAGGCGATTAAAATCCCCGACGTGGCCGGGAATCGAACCCGGAACCCTCTGAACCGAAGGCCTCAACGCTGACCATTCAGCCAATGAGTTGGACACCTCACAAGTCATAATAATAACAATAATAACAACAATCATCGAGCTCAATATTTCCATTATTTACACATGGGTTAGAGAATTGTTTCCAAGTTATACTAGTCCATTACACTTGCATCAACAGTTTGCACATGTTAATTAATGTTATGGGAAAGCCAAACTCCATCCTGATGTTCCACAGTCCTCTATGGATTGAATCATCCGCCTTGAAGAAATCTATAAAGAGATAATTAACCGACTCCTTGTGTTCCCATTAAGAGTCTTAATTGCAGATATGTTGTCTGTAGTGGATGTGTAGGAAATAGGAAGAAATGTGAAAATTAGAGAGGTATAACCCTATTATCACATGGGCTAAAAATAATGGAGAAAGACACAGACAAAAGACTGAGGGATATAATAGAAACAGAAAAAGAATAATATGGCCTTAGACCGAATACATCAACAATAGACTTGATATTTGCAGTGCAAACGATAATGGAAAAACATCTGGAAAGGAACACGGAAATATTTTTGTAGTTTTGGATTTGAAAAAAGCTTATGATACAGTTAAGAGAAAACATGTATAGGAATGACTACGGAAAAGGAATGTACCAAAATCATTAATTAACAAGATGAAAATGTTGTATCATGAGAATAAAAGCAGTGTACAAGTGGGGAGTGGTGACTGAAACATTTCATACAAAAAAAAAAAGTCTCAAGCAGGGAAGTGCACTGTCGCCATTATTGTTTATTATATTGACGGATGAAATCATAAAAACGTGTATCAATAGTGATGAAGTGAATGCTTTGGTATTTGCAGATGATGCGATTTGAGGAAAGGGAGAAAAGGAAGTACAAAGGAGACTGGACATTTGGAATGAAAATGTGAAGAAGTTTGGAAGGGTGATTAATAAAAAGAAAACTGTAGTCATGCACTATGGAAAAGAGAAAGAGAGAAGCCAAGTGAACATAGACTGAGAACGGTTAGAAAATGTAGAACAGTTTACATATCTGGACAGCATTATTAATGAAAGTAATGAAATCAACGCTGAAATTAATAACAGACTAAGTAAAGGTACAACATTTTATCTCAGGTCAGAGAGCTTTTATGGGATGACAAATTACCCAAGAGAACGAAATTAACATCATATAAACAGTATTTCATACCAATTGTAATGCTGGTAACTTAGACTTGGAAAGAGAAGGGGAAAGAGACCAGGTGGAAGACCAAGAAGGTGGATGGATCAGATTTGGAAGGACATTAGAGAAGCTGGATTGGATTTGGCGGAAGTAATGGAGCAGGAAAAGTGGAAGGACAGAAAGGAGAGGACAAAGCTTGTTAACCATAGACGGGCAACTGGAGTGGGACAGTGATGATGATGATGATGATGATGATGATGATGATGATGATGATGAGTGGATCTGTTATTACGAAAACCGTTCTGATAGTCCCCAATAACATATTCAGCAAATGGTTCTAAACACGGTAAAGGAATAAAAGACAGAATTTTGTAGGCCGTGTTTACAAGAGATATACTACAGTAATTTTTCAAGTTTTTACTTATCCCCTCCTTTATGAATTGGGACAATAAGTGATTCCTGCCATTCTTTTCAAGTAACTTCATTGTGCCATATCTTAGAATGATCTTATATATGTATTTATGTAATCTTTCTCCACCATATTTAATAAGCTCAGCAGAAATTTTGTCACTACTTGAAGCTTTATTGTTATTTAAACGTATAATACTTTTGTTATACCTCTTGATATAATGGCTCTGGCTCTTCTGATGGGGAACTAGACAGTTTATCTGTACAGGTTGCTGGATCTGCACAATTCAGCAAGGAATCGAAGTATTTCTTACAATAATTTAATAATTTGTCCTGATCAGCAATTAAATTTCCAGACTTAATTTTGAGTCCCAAGCACTTAGAAATAACAATATTTTACTGTACAGCGGAATAACAATGTTTTACTGTACAGTGGAACCTTGATTCTCCGTTTTTGGAGGGACCCCAGGGAAAAAACATACAACACGGGAAGACGGAAAATCCTGGAAAAATGAACCATCAACAATTTGACTAAACATCACAAAAATGAATTATGTATGCTTATAATCTTACAAACACACTTAAACTAAACCACACTACAGCCTCAATGAGTCTTCCACCTACCAAGCAACCGCTGCTCGGTCCGAAGGCCTGCAGATTGTGAGGTGACGCACGTTCAGTGTGACGAATCCTCTCGTCCGTTATTGCTGTCTCTCTAGACCGGAGTCGCCATCTCACCATTAAATCGCTCCTCAATTAAAGGTAATTGTAGAATGAGTGAACCTGGAACCAGCCCTCATATCCAGGTGACTTGCCCACGAATCAAACCCAGGCCCTCCGAGTGAGAGGCAGGCAAGTTAGACCGCGGGCCCGGCTTCAAACATCAATTACCGAAACTTTACATTGAGTTTTACCGGGGAAACTTCGTTAGTTTCCTCTGAAATCTTCTTTCAGTTCAGCAACTTTGATCAGCTAAACTTCGAAAAATCTAACACCCGTAACGCCAAGCCAAACAACAATCGACCACAAGTAATTTTTAATTCTCTAATCTAATAAAATAAAGCACATTAGATACAAAAGCACTCAACATGATGGCAAAATATATATATTTTTTATTTATTTTTTATTATCTCCCTTGTAATTTGATCACTTGTAGCCTATACTGTTCGTAGTCAGTTTATGGAAATCTTGTACCTCGTAAATTAGGCCTACAGCGACTTTTAGAGGTTATGTTCAACTCAAGAATATGGTTTTAAATGTAAGTATCGATTCTCAAGTTCTGAAATGCATTGTATTCAATTCTGCCCGTCACTAATCACAATCAAATTGGAAAGACAAAAAATATCATTATCACTTCAGAAATTACAGTTATTGGCAACCTTAAACTCAGCTGGAGAGCATGCTCGCTGTACAAGTCGGTACGAGTGCAAAACGATACAAAGCTTTTAAATGTAACGTGCGCAAATAAAACGACTGCAGTTTTTATATCATTTTAACACAAAAACGTGAAATTCCCAGTCTTATATTAGGACGAAAACAGTAATAGGCAATCCCGAAACTTCCCATGGCTTTATGTATGTAATATGTAACATCTGTTCTGGTCTCGATAACATAATCGTATATAAAGAAAGTCTAAAATCTCCACCTTATCAATACATTAGTTTATTTACTCCAAATTAGTAAATTGGTCAATACCGGTTTCAATCCCTCGGGGATCATCTTTAGATGACACACAAAAAAAGAATTTATAAAAACATCACACATGAAAGGTTACATTTGGTGACTATTTCAATTAAATCAAGTGTTGAAAGTTATGTCATTAAAGTACTAGTGGGTACATCTTAGTTTTTTAAAGTGCTATTGTATGAGGTATATTGGCTCACTGTGTCTAAGCTTTTTGTACATATAATGGGTTCTACACTTATTCACATCTGGTATTGATAATATTACATTCAATATGATTGATTCATATGATTAAAACATTTAACAAATATCTTACTAAAATGGTAAAAAATATACATCATTTGTTTAAAAAGTACTTGTTGTTAGAGTCTTTTTGATCATACTACACTTGTATTACAAAATGTGGAATAAGATTTTTCACTCATACACATTAGTGATAATGAGCCCATTATAGAGTCTGAAAAGTATTTTGTTGTAGAGGTATATCACAGCTTATTGGTTATTGTGATGTCAATAAGATGTAATTTCACTTTGTATTAATGTTTGGGGTATTTCACTTTTTTTTTTAAAAGTCCATTGGAGTAAACATAGGAAAAGCTTAATTAAAGGGTTAATTAAAAATATATCCTTCATTACTAAAAATACTAGTATGTGATACCTTATTAAAATGGATCCTTCATTTCTAAAGTATTGATATGTGATACCTCATGTGTTTGTTTTATCATGTATAAAATGGGGTTTACATTTCTAAACAGTAGTACTGTAGGTTGTTACCATCTGTAATACATATGTAATATTACGATCTGACATAGCAGCCAACTGAAAATGTTTAAAGTATAATCTAACGGAATGGGACCAATTCCTTCTTTTTACTGTTTGTTTTTCACTTTCAACTGGTGGAGTGCATAACATATGTGTGTTGTGTTAGATCTATATTATTGTTGAATTTGTTGCAATTTGTAACTGCTGCTTTTGGTGAAGTATCTTAGTCTATGGATGTCATTAGGAAATTGTTAGTGTGTCGTTGCTGGTTGAATGGTGACTGTTGCAAAATGAAGCTCGTTCAAGGTGCCGTGCGTCTTGATGGAATTTAAATTGCACTTTATGGTAATGGCATGAAGGCTCCTGTGTGTTGTAGATTAATTATCTGCAAGCAGAAATAGTAGGTGTGTAAGTTGGTGTATAATAAAGGTGTAGAAGGTAAGTTATATGTTGTGTTACTTACGTTGAATGTTGAGACTGTATGCTTTGCGTGGCTGCCTGTCGAGATCTGTTGCGTGTTATCCTGGGACTGTAGTTAGTGGCGGCGGAGGGGAGGTTTGGAGGGGTGGGTGGAGCGTTTGTGACGGAAGCGGGGTTGGAGGAGGGGAGATCTTTGAGCGGTTCATTTGTATGTGTAGGTTGTTGTTTGTTGATTCATTTTAAATAATGATCTTTTAGGAGGGGAATGACTGTGTTGAAAAGAACATTATTTTTGTCAGTATTTTCATTTAAGTTGAAGTTTGGGTTTGTGTATTGGTCTAGGTTTATGTAGAATTCTTCTATTATACTGAGCAAGGGGGTTTTTGGGTTGGTGTTGAGAATTTGCATGTCATTATTGATACTTGTAAATTTATGTTCTTGATTGTTAATGTGTTGTCCCATTGCTGAAAAGTGTCTATGCTTGACAGCATTTATGTGTTCATTGTATCATATTGAAAAACTTCTCCCGGTAAGTCCTACATAGCTGGCTCTGCAGTCATTACATTTCAGGCGGTAGACTCCTGAATGGTTGTATTTATTTATGTTGTTGACTGATTTGGAGTTATATAGTATGTTGGTATTGTTACGTGTGGTTTTGTAGGCTATTTTTAAGCCTTGTTTTTTAAAGATGTTCGTTATAGAGTGTATATGGTTGTTGTTGTAGGTAAAAGTTGCATAATCTTTTTTGTCTTTGATGGTTCTAGTTAATTTAGTTTTTGATTGTTTTTTATTTTGCTGATGATCTGGTTTTTCAATTCCTTGTTTAGATCTTTTTTCGTGAGTGGAATGTTGTATGCTCTGTATATCATGCTATAGTATGCGGCTTTCTTGTGAGTATGTGGGTGGGTGGAATCTATTTTTATTGTGTTCGATGTGTGGGTAGGTTTCCTGTATATGCTGTATATAAAATGGTTGTTGTGTCTGGTTATGGATGTATCTAAGTAGTTTATAGTGTTGTTGTTTTCAGTTTCCATTGTGAATTTTATGTGAGGATCTATTTCATTTAGTTTTTCTAGGATTATATTTTCATTGGTATGCCTGTTGTCTATTATAATGAATACATCGTCAACAAATCTACACCAAAAAAGAATGTTATTCAATTTTTGGATTTCTTGATGTTTGAGGTGGTCTATATATATTTCAGCTATTATACCTGATATTGGTGATCCCATGGGTAATCCTTTTTGGTGGTATATGGTATCATGGAATTTAAAGTAATTGTTGTTGATGGCAAAGTGTAATAGTTTTATAAATTCATCTATTTCTAACTTGCTCAGTTTGCTATGGTTATTGAGATTGGATTCGATGATTGTTATGGCTTTTTGTGTAGGTATGTTAGGATACATGTTTGTTATGTCATATGTAGCTATTTTATGGTAATGTTCTATTTTTATATTTTTGGTGATGTTACAAAATTCTATTGAGTTTTTTATGGTTTTCTTTGTCTGGAAAACATAATGTTTTTTGAGAAATTTTTGAATGAATTGTGATAGTTTATAGGTGGGGCTTGGTCTATAGTTTATTATGGGTCTCATAGGAATGTTGTCTTTATGGATTTTAGGGTATGCTTTGGCAGTAGTATTTCTGGGTTCATTGTGATCAATTTTGTGGTTTCTTGTTCATTTAAAAGGAAGTTAGTGTTTTTTTGTAAAGTTTTTAAATTCTTTTGAATGCTATTAGTAGGATCTTTGGCCTTGATTTGGAAAGTTTCATCTTGGAAGAGTTTTTGTTTTTGTTATATATTCATCTTTATTTATGATAACTGTTGTGTTTCCTTTGTCTGCTTTAGTTACTATTAAGTTGTTTTGTTTGATTTTGTTTTTAAGTTCTTTGATTTGTTTGTGGTTTATGGTGTCTTGTTGGTTGATTTTTTGATTGGTTTTGTTAATATATTGTGGTAGTGTTTTTTTGATTTCATATCTGATTTCATTTTGCTTTTCTTGAGGTATTTTGTTTATGGCATTTTCAGTTTCGGTGATGATAGTAGTAATGTTTTCAAATACTGAGTCATTTTTCCAATTGTGTTTGGGTCCTACAACACACAGGAGCCTTCATGCCATTACCATAAAGTGCAATTTAAATTCCATCAAGACGCACGGCACCTTGAACGAGCTTCATTTTGCAACAGTCACCATTCAACCAGCAACGACACACTAACAATTTCCTAATGACATCCATAGACTAAGATACTTCACTGGAGAACCTGGTTTTAAGTGTAACTCATACCTGCAATGCAGGTCATTGATCTTTTAACACGATTTACTCCAACAGTCAACTCCCAATTGTTCATAAAAATGCTTATTCATTAAGACCCTAAGAACAGAGCTACTCATTGTTAGAAGTTAAGGCATTAATACGAGGTACAAGATTTTATCACACCTGAAGATCTAGGAAATAAGAAGAGCAACCCATAAGTCCAATAAACTGTGATCAACGCATATGCTCTTCCTGGGTTATTTTACATATCTTATACAGACAGGACCTGACTCACGTTTATGAACAATCCATATTATTACGACATATTTTTACGTGTTTTATGTATGTTACGAACAAGATAATATTGGAAAAGATTGCATTACAGAGTATAAGGCACACGGAACAGGAAGTGCAACTCACAACATTCAACAAGACCAACAAATTGTGATGGTCATACAAGGGAATGATAGTGTTATAATCAAACTTACTGGGAGCATTCTGAATTTGTACAAGAGAAAATTACAAATTGGTCATCCCTATGAGTAATTTAACTTTTATAGATATGTTTTTATGTGTGTCACGTATGTTAAGACAATGTATACTAAGTTTTAATCCGACGATTGTCCTCGTTCATGAAGCATTTAACATGTCGCTATATGACATTCCGTGTTGGATTCGGTAATGTTTGTATTGCATGATATATATGATTGTATGACCAACTGATGATGATCTAGAAAGGTCAAAACTGCTCCTAATTTTAATTTAATAATAATAAGTATTGATTAGGTGGAAGCCTTCTTCTCATTGCATTTGTGTACAATATCAATACGTAATTAAACTTATAGATTACAATTCAAGTAGAGCTGTTGAAATGCGCTCTGTCTCCTTCAGTTGTTGTGGACTCACTCTGCTTTATGATTTCCGAGGAATATCTAAACAATACCGCCCGAACACGATGCTAAGATGGTCCTTTATGCAAGTTCACCATCGATTCGCTTTTCCAGTACAGTAGCCTACTTCTTCAAATTACCACACTGACAGGACGTTAACACGAAGATCCGTAAGTATGCCTTAGCCGTCCTTTTGTGAGATACAGTTTATTGAAAAACGCCTGATCGAGGATTTAGCGTTGATGAGACTGAAATTTCTGGATGGTTGATCCGGGAAATCGTTTCTTCAAGGAACGGATAATGCGTGATTTTTACAACGTGATTTAATTAGGATGCTCGCGGGACCCCATAATTTGAACAAATAATGCGGGAAAACGAACTTTCTGGGAATGTATAATCAAGGTTCTACTGTATATGAAATAATGTCCATTCCATACAGATATGTGCAGATATGTTGCAGAAACTTTGCTCTTGTGAAACCTCACTGCAGCCAATTTTGGAATAAAGCCTTTTCTAA
Organism: Anabrus simplex; assembly: GCF_040414725.1. Lineage (NCBI taxonomy): Eukaryota > Metazoa > Arthropoda > Insecta > Orthoptera > Tettigoniidae > Anabrus > Anabrus simplex. Next base: position 37,059,915 of record NC_090269.1, read on the forward strand.
AGTGACTCGCTCAGTTGTTGTGTACACACTCATCGGATATGAAACTGGAGCGTACACTGTACACTTCCAGAGATTTAAAAAAAAAAATTTTTAGTTTCCACTCAACTTGACCAATTTGTAATTTTCTCTTGTACAAATTCAGAATGCTCCCAGTAAGTGATTATAACACTATCATTCCCTTGTATGACCACTGCAATGTAACTTTCAGCCAGAAACTTAACATTCCAAAGAACTTCATCCTAGTTCACAGCCAAAAAATGCCTCAGAATTCTCACTCTTAAAAGCAGAGAAATAAATTAAGTTTTATGTGAAGTATTATACAAAATATTTCCTTTGAATGTATAGTATATTTGATTGACCTGTAGTATGTGGTCAGATATTTGTAACTTGAGAATAATGTGCATTATATTTTTATCGTGTAAAGCAAAATATTTTGTTTTTGTTTAGTGGGATGGTTCACTGGGCCTGTGGACATACTCTGGTAAAACAAAAGTTGAATCAGAGGATGAAGAAAACATTTCAGTGGGGACTGAAGAGATAGCCTGCAAGATGCCACGGCGTAGTCGACGAATAGCTCAACAACGTTTAAAACAACAGGTTAAACGTACTACAGCATGTTGATTGTGCTAAATATTTCTTCCCATTGTTGAGCCGGCTAACACTGTGCAGGGACCACTTCTAAAATGATACCCGAGGTAAAACTGACAGAAAGAGAGTGATGAACGCAAATTAAAGATATTACGTATTCTGTATTAATCTTTCCATGGCAGATTTCTTTCTCTACTCTTAAAACTTTGGTAATATGTAAAACGAGAATGTATAATCATGCTGTGCGAGAGGTATTGTGGTGGCTTGTTCTGATATTAAATAATGTTCGGTTTTATTTTATATGAACCTTAGTGATCTTTTGTTTCCTACCATTACATAATTTGGTTCATTCTTTTAGTTCTTTAATTCTTAATTTGTTAACATTATAACAATTGACAAGATTTGTGTCGTTGACTTGGACATGTTTAAAAAAACTTTGTTATACATTAGTTTTATTCAGCGGATTCACAAGTGCATTGTGTAGGTGAGTATAGAAAGTCATTCCTGTTGTGTGTATATTATTTAATACATGCAGGTTGGGTTTGGCTGTATATTATATGATGGCTGTGTAAATGTTGGTTGGTTTTCCGGGAAGGAATTGAATTATTATAGTCACAGTAGCTATATTAACATTAATCCCTGAAGTGACTGTATCTCATATAAACTTATAGTTCTTCGAAATTTTTGTTTTATTTCAGAGCTTGTACTGTGTGGTTTATTTATAATCTACTTTTCTGACATGCAGTTTTTGTATGCTAACATGGATCATGGGTGTCAAATTATGATACAAGATGTACCAGTGGAAAATAATTCGTTGAAGTACGAAGATGGAGTAGAAATTCATTGCTGCTTCCTCTTCGTAATATTTTCATGACAGTCTTCATGTTTTTCTTTCTTCGCAATAAATCCTTAAACACTTCTCATTAAGCTGTACTTGACACAGGTATTAATGTGGAATAATGTTAAGTGATGTTTGTAATTGAATATTCTGTGCACTGAATTTTCTTGGGCACTAGTAAGAAAATTCAGAATAAAAAAATACTTGACATACTTGACCAATTTATTTTATTACATTTTAAATCAGTATTATTAATTTCTGTAGAAACACAATAAATTTTTTATGATAGTGTTCAAGGAAGACATAGCATTAGGAGTGGACTTGGTGAATGCATGAATGACTAATAATCTTCTTTGTCATCATCGGAACTAATTTCTGAATCATTGTTTCAGCTTCTCAGCTGTTGAACATTTGAGAACATTTTTCCTCATGAAAGGCTGATGAAATCTGTGGCTAGGTGGTCTTAATCTAATTGCTGAACCTAGTTTCCTTTTCTCTCTCTCCTGAGAATGGAGGGGGAGGCATCCACGATGTAGTAGGTAATAGTTCGAAAGCAGTTCTCAAATTGCTTCCTTTCAGGAAGTAGAAGAGAAATGCTGTGATTGGCAACTTGGCTGTTTCATTCAGGCATGGGTATACAGTGAAGTTAATTCCCCTACCTACAAAGAAAGATTATCGGAATCCAAGATTTGGCTTTATGCCAAATTTCAAATATCTTGTACTCCCCAACTTTCTGTCAAGAATTTCCAGGAGAAAGAAAATAGATTATTCAAGTAAATATGGTATTTTTGTATTCTATCCACTCACTTGGTTATAGTATTTTCCTTGCTGGGTTTTAATTCTGTCAATAAATATTTCGTTATTGAATTTTCACAGAAAGCAACTAATTCTAATGCTACTCCAAACTTCTGTTTGGCTGAATAGTGTAGGTGTTTACTGTGGGACATTATGCATACAGAATCTTCCAAATTACTGGATTCTAGTTTCTTTGAGTTATTTTTTCAATGATTTGAACTAATCTTTTTGGAATTAAGGTGAATTTATTATATATTATTTTTGCATACTTCACTGTGCAAATTAATGATACTAGTACCTTCACTTTGTAGATTAATACTAATCTTACCTGCCTGAAGTATTTTGTATTTAGGATTGTGTAATTGTCATGGAAAGGTTACTACAAAAATTTAAGTGATCTCTTAGTGTTAATCAGTGGATTTGTTTAGCACTATTTTTATAATGATTAATTACATTTGTGATTTACATTTATTGGTGATATAGAGCCTGTTCTCTGTTTTCAGTTACAAGCAGATTTAATGGTACAAAGAAAGTATATTTTAAATATTATGTTGTGGGGATTTTGTTTTATTTTCATATGTTACTAGGATAATACCTTTCATTATATTGGCTGTGTAAATGCCCTGTTTTCTGTTGTTGCTTCTAAGATCATGAAATATATCGTGGATACTTTTCTGAAATGGCTGAGGTAACTGCCAATGAAGTATTTTATATATTGCCATTTTTTTTTTTCTTCATTAGTTTTCCTTAGATTCTCTGTTCTTCAAATGTAAAGAAATTATTTAAACTGACTGCACCAGGCACAAATATGTAGTACGTAGATTTTACCGTTAGGTATACGTCTGTGGACTGTGTATTTGTTTACCTGAAACCGTATATAAAAGACTGATACTGATTTATTTAGGGTATAGTTTAAAACGTTATATTGTTTCATCTTTGGTATAAAAAAAGGTATGAAACCTTACTGTATTCTGAGATTTACTTTTTTATTCTACTTTCAAAAATTCCAGTTTCAAAAAGAAATGGTTCCATAATTCTCAAATACTTCACGAGTACTCCGTGATTGGTTGTTGTAAAATCCAGGCATGTTTTCTGTCAGCCTGTTTGCAAATCTAAGCTGAAGCTACTCTAACTTTAAATTAGATAGATGGCTCTTAAAACTAAAAAAAATTTATTAAATCATTTATAAGGTTTTTTATTCTTAAATAATTATTTTCCAGAATCTATTATTATTAATGCATTCTTTTCAAACATGAATTGATGTACATTGCTGAAATTTCTAAGATACGATAGAAAGCTGTTGGTTTTATGCTATGTACTAAAGAGGATTAATCGTAAAGTAACTTTTCTGTATAAAAGTCAGGGAACTCAATCGTCAAAAATTATCACTGTTTCACCCCAGTATGACCTGGGCTCATCAGTTGGATACCGCACCTTCCAAGACACTGGCTGGCTGGCACGCCAGTGGCGACACCACTGCAAGCTATTGTGTGATAACCATAAATGCAGTGCTGACAATTGAGTTTCCTGAATTTTATTTAGCTACCTCAATCAGACTTTCTTGTATTTTATACAGTTACTGGAGCATGGAGTATGTGTATTATACTTGCAGTGATCTGTCATAGTCTGCATTGTTAAATAAAGTAGGAAGAATGAAGAACATTTAGTTGCTTCAAAATTTTATTATCAAAACTTTTTCACCTAGATTTTCTGTGCCAGTGCTCCAATGAAGTTTTGTTATAATGTGGAAAATATGAATTTATTCTTCATATAATAGAGTCCAGCTGGGGAACGAAGAATAGAAAGCCATTGTTATGAATGGCAGCACAAAAAAGAAGAGTTTCAGGATTACCTTTTTGTCATTTCTTTCCCAAGCTGTCTGTGTTGTTTGTATTTTTCATTTATGAAGCACATAAAGTAAATAGTTTGTCCTCTGCGAAGTATTATTACCAAGCAATGGGTGTTGAAATATATAAGAGTGCAAAATGCACCGTGTATGATGATCCAGCTGATAAAGCCAGACAGACTGGCTATAAAGGCGCTACTCAACTAATTTGGAGTCTGCGGCAGTCCGTTGCAGTTTTGGAACTTGCTACTGCCTGTCTTGTACTACATGTGCCGCAGTGAAACGTTCTGAAATCATAGTGTGTGGGCCTCCTCCCTGCAAGTTGAGGTCCACCTTTAAACAAAGTCATGCTTATGGCATTTTCTCCTGCTATTCATACAAGGTCCAATGGTGATGGGATAAGGGTGACATCTCCACAGAGCCAATAGACTTTAAGAGGAACTGCAGGAGAAAAACGTATTCTTGGAGAAACGATGATCCAGCTGGTACACCTTGCTGTAAATATTACCACATTTTGACTCAAGTAATATAAGAATGTAATATTAACAGGAACATAAATGATATTGATCATTCAGTGATACCAATGATTGTAAACCATAAGGACCTAAAATGCAAACTGGAAATTTATGCTCTCATTTTCTATCATAAATAACTCCGTAAGCAACTTAGAACTTTGCATCAGGAAAGGAATCTCTGAAGCATTTTTAAACATAATATTTGACTATGGAATAACTCAAGAAATATGCACTTAACGGTGTGCAGTATGCCATGGCTAGATGCTACGGAAATTGTTGTGCAGTATCTAAATATAGAACCATCTTGAAGGTTACAATGCCAACTAATGGATCACGGCCCATAATCTTCCAGTAATGGACGCAACTCTTAGCAGCTACACATACGTTAGGTAACGCAGTGACCTGGTCGATTGCCAATTCCTCGACTTTCAACTCTTTTTCTGCTGTTTTTGACACTGTCTAACAACCAGTAATGAAACAGTCGCTTTTGATGTGCTTAATTCTGGTATGACATTTCAAAACAAAAATGCACGTTGGTCTACACCGAGATCCTAAAAATACATCGTGTAGCTGGCACATTTCAAAACCTGTGTCATTTAGCATACAGTTTAGCCGGAGTGAATGTAATAAAATGATTCATTCATTTAAAGAAAAATTATTATTACATTTAATAACACTTGTCTAGTCATAAGCCCTATTTTTTCAACATCCGACTGTCGTCTTGTATGCGGTGACTGAGAAGCACATGCACAGTAATGAAACCTCTCGGGTCAGCAAGCTACGGATAATACTGGTCTATGCATAGTACATGCATCACTGATTTGGTAGTAGTAACCACACAGGAGGCATGCACTTGTTCTATAACATATACTGTTCTCTGTGGTTATTATTTTTACATACATAAGTGAATAATGGTTAGTGATGGGTAAGGAGAACAAGAGTTAGGCTGCAGCACACAGTTTAAATTAACAGTGATCATGTTCATAGAAAATAACAGCAATTGTGCTGCAGCACCTGAGTTATGTGTAAAGCCATCACATGTATGCAACTGGCGTAAATAAAAAGGACAGTTACAGAATGGATAATGCCAATAACATAAAACTGTTCCTATTTTAGACTTTCAAGAAGACTAATGCTGTTAAGTTCTCCATAAATACAGTACTATTAAAAGGAAGAAAGTCACTGCATTGTTAGTGAACAACTTCTAGCATTCCTACGTAAAGTTCAAATTTGATTAAATATCTACTAGTGGAATTCAAGTACCAGCATTGAAAACCATCTCAGATCTGTTTACATTTGATGAACTTTTCACTTAGATGCTGGCCAAACTTTGTATGCTCTGCCTCTGTTGTCCATTTCTGAATTATCATTCATGAAGGCAAACCTTCCTCTTCAAAGAAAGGTATCTGTAGCCAGCAATTGCCGAAGACCATACCGTACCAGAAAAGTGGTGTAATTCCATCAATATTTTAGATTCAAAAGTCCCATGTTTTTCTCTTCCCCTCTTCCATGAGTTTAAAAATTGTTTTTAAAAAACAGGAAAATGATGTGAATAAAAAATATGGTATGTTACACCAATTTTTAAATTTCATCTACATACAACACACTAGACTACCAATCAGCACAGAAACATGCAATTGTCCTCCCCACATAGGGTTGGTGTCATGAAGGTCATCCTCACATAACCTCTTCCAAATACAGTATTGTTTTGTATAATCCACCCAGTTTGGACACGCAGAATGGTGTCCTTTTATCACAACAAAAGTTTGTCTGATTACTTGACAAAATGCCAGTGTCAAGGTCAATAATACTCTCTGATGCATCATTCTGCATTTTGTTTATTTTAGCTGCTATTGCAGAGTTCAGACCAAAGAGGATAGAATAAATTAGAGATGTAACTCAATGATGAATTTCGGTACCAAGCCACTAAGCGCTAGTAGTTTCTGTCCCCAATCAGAGATAGTGCCAGAGTGCGCATTTTGTGCAATACCTTACTATTATTATCAACAGATAGCGCAGAGAAGTAACATCCGGCGGTGACGCACATACTGTTACACTTACAGCTCCCCTCCCCTCCTTTCCCCTGCCAACCCCCCCCCCCCCCCCATCCTTCCGTCGATTATAATGCAGTTCTACTACTTCCATGCCCACTACATTGTAATTCATATGTTTTCATTTCCAAGTACTTACTTTGTTGTAAATAATAATCTGATACCCCTAGTTCGTATGGCATACTATGTTACCGAGAACATAACCTCACACCTCAAAGCAGCTTTGACTTCAAATGAATGATTGACACATTAACACAAAGCTGATATTATAACAAATAAGAAATCCCTTCAAAAGCAAGACAGCAAAGCACACCCTATGCAACCATATGCAAGAGAATGGGGTATCGCATCAATATCCAAGTACCACATGAAAATAAAACTAACAGAATTAAATGCACTGAGACAGGAAATATATAGAACTACATTAATAGAACCATTCAGCTTTCAGCCCCTGAGGTGTACTCAAACAGGAAATACAGGATTTCAGGAGGACTGGCAAAGATATATTTCTAATAAACAAGCACAAGGACTAAAGTTTTACAGCACAAGCACATGGACACTTGGAATTCAAACAACACAAATACTGTAGCATCATGGGAACTATCGATTAAAATCGATATAAGTTCAAGCAAGGTTAATCGATTGCCTACTTGCGTGCCATCTACACAACCTGTCTACAACTATCTACACGTTGTGAATGACCTCTAGTGCCATCTAAAATCACTGACAGGAACTACCTAAAGCTGGCTACAGATTGGAACCATAAGCCTCATTAACCTTTCACCAGGGTGGTTCAGACAACCTTCCTTAACACAAACAAAACATGCCAGATACAGCTGTGGATTCAGAACCATGAGAGTGATTCACATTGAAGTGTGACTGTGCCATCATTAGGTTTATGCTGCTATTTTGAATGCATATTTAATAATGAATGTTAATACCTCAAGGATTTACTGTATCTAGAGTATTAGGTTTTTTCTTTTATTGATAGATTTGTTGTTATCTGAATTTACATATTAAAGCAACAGTCATGTTTGAGTGACTCTTTGGGATAATTTCTTTCATTGTTATTTTAAAGTAATGGTCATTACCAAATTATAAATTCTACTTGTGAAACATTGAGTAAAATTTTAAAGCAAGTTAGTTATTCCTTTTTCTGTTACAAAGTAGTTTTAGAACATGCTAATAATTACAATTGAAGTTTCTTCATATTTCTAACTTAAGATGTTAGCCTTCTTTCCAGTGTTAGTGCATATTTCAATGCCTGAGATGTTAGTTATATTAAATCTAAATATGATTGACTGGGGCATTACAAAATGCTTAGAATGGTCTTTAAAATTTGGTGCAGAGAAGAAGAAATTGATATTCAACAATTCTGCTATTATGAAGTATCTTGTGACCAATCATATTGATAAAGCTCACATTGCAACACTTCTTTCTTTCTTTCTTTCTTTCTTTCTTTCTTTCTTTCTTAGCTTCCTATCATTATAATGTATTTGTACACTTTAAGTTCTGTATATTTCTATGTTGTTTAGTAAGTAATGTTAAATGGCTTTATTTTTAAAAATAAAATTACTTGTTAAAGTATCCACTGATGAAAGAGATTCCATTGCTGTTCATTGGGATTATTATAAATGCTGCACTATGCTTACTCGATATTCTAGGTTCTATTAATAAAAATAATGAGGCACTGGAGAGAACAAGTGAAACTCTTTGCAAGTTTAAGTTACTTCTTCTTCATCATCATTATCATCATCATCATCCTACTACTACTACTACTACTACTACTACTACTACTACTACTACTACTACTACTACTACACTCTCCCCTTGTCCAGCTCCTGCCAGGCTGGGGCATTTACGCCACTTCACCTCCACTATTCCTCTTCGATCATTTTGTTGCAGACCAGGGTTCTTCGTCTTGTACTCTTTTTTAATGAATCGATCCACCTTGTTCTTGGTCACCCTATTCCTCTCTTTCCCTCAAACTTCATCTCCATCATCATCTGTTTTGGTATTCTTTTCACCTCCGTCCTCTTTACATATCCAAACCAACTTACTTTATTCCTATCACGTCTCTCATTTAGGTTTTCTATTCTGACTTCCTTTCTATGTTTCTCACTCTGTCTTTCCTGCCATACTTCTTAGGTATTTCATTTTGCTGGCTTGAATTCTACTCTCCTCCTTACTTGTCATAGTCCAGGTCTCAGCAGCATAAGTTAATATGGGTGTATAATACATTTTCTCTTTACACTTCCTTGGTACTTCCTTTTTACAGACATGGTTTCTTTCTTACCCTGTTACACCTTCTTGCTGATCACCACGTCCATCCTTGTATACTGCATTAATTCACTCCATAGGTATTTGAAACTGTCCACAATTTCAAGGCTTTGACCATCAATTTTCATAATGCCTTTCCCTTGTCTTTCTCTTCTTGATACATCCATGATCTTGCTTTTCTCTGCGCTGACTTTCATACCATACTTTTCAATTTTCTCGTTCAGTGCATCAAGTTGTTCTTGTACTTCTTTACCATTCATTCCTCAGACCGCAATATCGTCTGCAAATAATAATTTCATCTCCCAATTTCCATATGGTTCCTTTGTCTCCTTTAATATTTAAGTTACTTGTCAAGAGTAATATTCACATATGATAATCCTGCATTTCTGTAATAATTGCTGTAATTCATAAATGTCTCCCTATTGTTTTAGTGCTTATACAAGTATCTAATTGCAGAAATGGATTACAAATGTATCTTAATTTTATTTACTACAAAAACCAGTAATATGTATGAAGACATCTTACTTAAAATTAATGGCATTTAGTGTATCAAATCGTGAGTATTATGGGAATGATTTTTTAAAATTTTTACTTTGACTTCTTGACATCTGAAGAATCCTGAAGTCTTGTATAGATATCCTGGGAGCTCACAAAGAGATTTGAACAAGTCATCTTGAAATTCTTCAAGAATTTGAGTGATTCTTTTGTGTCTCCTGCTGGTACGTTTGTTTTACTAGTGTCTTCATAGGGATATAGTATTAATACAGTGTGCGACTCTGTTTGTGGTGTTGCATGTTTTGTGTGCTATGCAGGATTTCATCAGTTTTAAACAGCTTTCTTGAGCGGCTGTTCATTTCAGGATTTAGTACCTTAAAATGGTCCATTCCTGTGATGCCATCATAATCAGCATTAGAAGTCCCTCCTTTTCCTGCCTTGTTGAAATTATTTATCAACAAACAAGATGACATGCCTCAAATTTTTCATTGGTCTGAATGTCAAGATGAAATACTGATCACATAACATTACTTGTAGTTTTTCACATTGTAATCTTAAAAAATCAACAATCCTTCTCCTATAAAGCTTGTGTTGCCGAAGAAGTGCACATCAAAAGGTTGGCAATATTTTGTTGCTTTTGGTGGCAATATCTTAATTACTTTGATTGGAAAATTTCCAAGTTTCCATGGAAGGTATTAGATTCTTTTCCACCAACAGAGCATATCAAAAATCAGATAAAAAATTAGATGGATGGCTTTTCCGGCGTTTGCTCTATTAACCAGCGTTTCATCTTAGGTCTGACACTAGATTCTTCAGAGTGGGATGTGTCAGACCCTACCCACTGACGCTGGGGTGTATGCAGGTGAACTTTTCAGAAGCTTATTTATGAAGCACAGTCTGATAACTGCATACGGGAGATAAAACTCCACAATGGAATTAATGCCCGCCTAGCAAACGCCGGAAAAGCCATCCATCTAATTTTTTATCTGATTTTTGATATGCTCTGTTGGTGGAAAAGAATCTAATTCCCTCCATGGGAACTTAGAATTTCCATTTGGAATTGCTAGGCGGGCATTAATTCCATTGTGGAGTTTTATCTCCCGTATGCAGTTATCAGACTGTGCTTCATAAATAAGCTTCTGAAAAGTTCACCTGCATACACCCCAGCGTCAGTGGGTAGGGTCTGACACATCCCACTCTGAAGAATCTAGTGTCAGACCTAAGACGAAACGCTGGTTAATAGAGCAAATGCCGGAAAAGCCATCCATCTAATTTTTTATCTGATTTTTGATATGCTCTGTTGGTGGAAAAGAATCTAATTCCCTCCATGGGAACTTAGAATTTCCATTTGGAATTGCTAGGCGGGCATTAATTCCATTGTGGAGTTTTATCTCCCGTATGCAGTTATCAGACTGTGCTTCATAAATAAGCTTCTGAAAAGTTCACCTGCATACACCCCAGCGTCAGTGGGTAGGGTCTGACACATCCCACTCTGAAGAATCTAGTGTCAGACCTAAGACGAAACGCTGGTTAATAGAGCAAACGCCGGAAAAGCCATCCATCTAATTTTTTATCTGATTTTTGAAAAATTTCCGTCTAAAAGGGACGTTCCATGCAGGTGTTCATTTCATACTGATCTTTCTGATCCGACCAAAATCACAAGTCATTAGGCTCTTTTCTCTTGCATATTCACCAACTGTTGAAGTTAGAATACGTTTTGCTGTGCTGGGTAGCTTAGGCTGTAGAGCGCTGGCCTTCTGAGCTCAAGTTGGCAGGTTCAATCCCTGCTCAGTTCAGTGGTATTTGGAGGTGCTGAAATAAATTATTATAGAATGTTTCATATGCTCTTTCACCATTCTTCTCCATGTGCTTGCCTCCACATGAATGTTTTGTGGACATGTTGCTTCAAGTTTCTTTGAAACATTTTTTATGACAGTGCTGTGTTTCTCTTAAAAACAGATATACAGCTTGTTAGCTAATCTGTCACTCATTGATAACATTGATAAAGCCACATCAGTTGTATAGCTGTGTGTAGATCTTTGTAGAGACTGTAACACATAAACTGCTATAATTGTCTCTCCTCTGTGAGGTAGTGTTGAGATTGAAGATATTTCATGCTGAAATTTACTTCGACCACTGTTCCAAATATGTCCTTTGTCCAGACTCCCGTCTGTTATATGTCTGTTTACTTCCTCCATAAACTTTTGTGCCTTCTGACATTTATTGTTATCATCTTCTGTGTCCTTATCTGTGATGAGTGTAGTAATATACCTGGATGAAATGCCATATTCAGCCTAAGATAATCGATAAAAGTAATAGAAGATTTGAAATTGTCCAAATGTTTTTAGTGCCCACATTTGCCGGTGTCAGTAGTGAACTGTAGATCCATATACCCTTTATCTATCAAATTGTGACATTACATGCTCCTTTTTACAAGTTGGTAATTGTGACAGCCTGTTTACATTGAAGTGAGCTCCTCTTTATTTGCTAGTCTCATGATTTAAAATTGCAATTTCCATTACTTCTAATGCACTTAATTTGCTATAGGAGTTGAAGCCACCATTTTTCGTAAATGGTTTCCAGTATGCTGTCATCAGTATCTTCTTATACACTGGGCCTCGCATAGTTCAAACTCAGTTCCTGTTACTTGAGAGATTTAAGTCTTGTACTGCTTGAACAGTCCCCTTCAGATGCAGGCTCTTCCTCTCCTTCAAAATCAGTATATCCAGGATAATGACATGCATTTCTGTGTCATCCCCATTATATTTCTGCATTATCGTGTTATATAACATTTTTGTGGACTCCATATCCACAACTGCGATTGAGTTACAACATTCGTGGGATTAATTCTCCTCATAATGCCAGTGTATACAGTTTACGCTGTAACCCACAACTGACCACTCCGAGAGACGTGCTCTACTGCAGGAATACTTGTCAGTACAGATACAACTAGCCACTGTCTAATAGCGCCAGCAGGCATCTGCTTAGTTTAGCCTGGAAAAGTCACAGACCACAGTTTTTGTGAGAAATGATCTATATTCTAAGCATGTTTTTGTGTGATTCAGAGCATTGCAAGGTCAAAGGGGTCCCTTATAAGTGGGAATCAGCTAAGTGGTCTATTGTAATTGTTTAATTTTCATAGTCAAATAGCTGTCTTTTTAGCTTAAGCTAAAAATGACAGCTTCTGTGCTAGACAACTCCAGGAAAAATGCAAAGAGCATGATCTGGAAAAAGCCTTTGATTCAGTACCAAGATCTGCTATGTGGAAAGTATTGAAACATTTTGGATGTCCTGAATGTTGTGTGAAATTGGTTCAAGCTCTTCGTGATGGCATGTCTGGACAGGTTATTCATGGTAACTCAGTATCAGATCACTCATGGATTGAAACAAGACTGTGTGCTTGCTCCTACACTCTTTGCACTGTACATGCCTGCCATGCTGCATGAATCATCTGCAATCAACGTAGGCATGGAGATTAAATTTTGTTTTGATGGAGGCCTTTTCAGTCTAGCAATACTTCGCTCACAAAGACGCACTCTGGTTACCCAGATGACAGAACTGCAGCATGCCGATGGCACCACATCTCCTGCTCTAACACGTGCAGAACTACAACAGTCAGCCAACTGCTTTAAAACTGCATGTAATCGCTTTGGTGTTGCCATTAATGCGAAAAAAACTAAGGTATTTGCACAACCTGCCCCAGGATTAACTCTTCCTGAGTTCAGTATCTCCATCTTAGACAAAACACTGGAACAGATTGATCACTTTTCATATCTTGGAAGCATCCTGTCTAAATGGTGTACCTGCGAACAAGGCGTTGATAAAAGAATAGGGGCTGCTCATGCAGCATTCGGACGGTTAATGCACAGAGTCTTCATGAATAACGACCTAAAACTGCATACCAAACTCATGGTGTACAAAACTGTTGTCATTTCCAGCTGCTGTATGGCTGTGCAACTTGGACACACTATCGCCGTGACATCTAAAAACTTGAGCACTTCCACCAACAGAAAATCAGATTCATCTTGAATATTAAGTGGAAGGACTATGTGACCAACGTGGCAGTTCTCGACAAAACACAGCTAAATAGCATTGAGGCAACAATCATCAGCTGAGATGGTTAGGCCATGTTCACCACTTGGGTGATACCAGGCTTCCCCGCCAAATTCTTTATGGTGAAATTTGCTCTGACAGTAGACCTCATGGAGCCCCTCTTAAGCGTTTTAAGGACCAGCTAAAACACATCATGAAGACAATTGGTATAGATATACAGACGTGGGAAGAAAGTGCTGTGGACCGTTCACTGTGGCAGAATACATCCACCGCCGTCAACTTGTTTGAAAAAGAATGCCACAGACATCAAGAGGCCAAGCGACAAGCAAGAAAACTCCGTCAACTACAACCCTGCCCTTCTCCATCCATTCAGTGTGATTTGTGTGGGCGTATTTTTTATGCCAGGATTGGTCTGTTTAATCATCACAAACACATCCATAAACTGAGTTGAACTGGTCAATGTATGCAGGAAGAAGTTGTATATACTCGGATCGAGTTACAGCCGACGACGGTATATATATATGGCTTTATTGCCATTACAGTTGAACCTTTTAAGTCATATAGTTTTAGCACATACAGTAGTTGTATTCTTGTAATCACAATACCGGAAGCAATAAAAAATAATACTGAGAAACTGATACAAGCAAAAGATAATTGTACTCTTAACATATCCATGTATTCCAAATTTTCTGAGGTGTGAAATTCTAAAACATTAAACTTTAATAAATAATTTCTGGTCAGATGTTGCTTGAAGTTTGATCAGTCAAATGCATTTTGTTTATAAGTTAGTCATTATCAGGTGCAATAATTAGTACATATTCAAATCAAATTTTGCTATCACAGGTTGACATTATTTTATATGATTAAACCACATTTTCTGATCTTAAGTAGTTACCCTGTTTATTGATTTAACTTTATAGCAAAATGAATTGGCATCATTTGTACGCATAGTCATGTGTTGAAATCTTAATTTTGAGCATATGGTGATACCTAATTTTAGAATGAAATTTACTTATATTCCTAACCTAAAGTGTCGGAGTTAAACCTGAGATCTATCATACTTTTAGCAGTTACCTTCCAGTTCAGTGGAATATCCAGACATGACAAATAATATATATATCATGAAATTATGCTGTTAGTTTTAATCTATTTAAACAATTGATGAGCAGCATTATCCTGATGTATATCTTACACCGACCTGCGAAAAAAATTCTCTCCAGCGAAAGGTTGAAGAGGTGATTTACCCTAATTTAGGTGTGCTGATTTCAAGTATGTAAACCGTTTTCCCTATCATGTATAGTTTTTTTGTTATTTGAAATCCAAATTTGGCATATTGTTTTAATTTTGATAGAAAATGCCATGGTAGAGAATATGTGTAATTTTAATGGGACATGATCAAATCACAACAAATATACAAAAAAGTAACATGTTCATTGCTAGAATACGGTATATGAATCTTGCTACAAGAACAATATTATTTACTGCACTTTGATGTGAATGAACGCTGTGTTGATTTGTGTTTGTGTTCCTCAGTACTGTTATCTCGCACTAGACACCAACAGTAATCTGACATCGTGGAGACATCCCATTGCCCCTGATACCTTCATTCCATTTCTTTTAGATCCTGATGGAACCGCTCGCCATGTTCCTCGCTGAATGCTCCGAAATTTGCAGGAAAATCCATATGACTCTGCAGGAAATGTAATTTTAAGCTCATGCAGCAACCCAATTTCTGGAAGTTGTACAGCATGGTTTCCACAATCTGTTGGTAGTTGACATCTTTAATATTACCCACGAATTTGCTACAAACATCCTTGAAAGATTCCCATGACTGAAGATGTGTTTCATTCATGGTCGTACTGAATGTCGGATTCTTCACAAGCTTCCGAATTTGGGGGCCGTCAAAAATACCTTCCGTAATTTTGGCATCTGACAGTCCTGAACATTTCTGACAAGTACTGAAAGCAGGGACTACCTCTATCCGAACTCTTCATGTACTGCTTCATAATTCCCAATTTAATATGTAAAGGGGCATTAACACATTTTGTCAAGGATCAATTAATTTACGATTTACAATGTTTTTTCCTCCAGACACGAACTGTTTCCTCTTGGGCCACTCAGGCACTAACCAATGATGATCCCTGTCCCGAGAGTCCCACTCACACAGAAAACACGGGAACTTTGTATATCCTCCTTGCTACCCTAATATGATACCGTACACTTTTAAACCACAGCACAGTAACCATCTGTGTTCATTGTAGTTCAGTTTCTGCAACACCATAGATAAATTGCGATAGTTTTCACAAAGAGATGTTGAATGGGCGACTGACACTGAAGCAAGTTTATTTCCATTGTGCAGAAGAACACCTTTGAGACTTCTTTTACTGGTATCAATAAATGGACGCCAGTCCTTTGCTTGAGAAATAGTTTCAAGATGACGAATCAAACCAGGGATATCACAGCAAAACACAAGTTTGTCTTCATGAACAAAAAACTGCCGGAATTCTTCCTTCTGATTTCTGTAACAATACAAATTTGTCCCAGGAAGTAAAACATTTCGCTCCTTTAATCCCAATCCTAAAAGTTCACACTTTTATTTAGCGAAGCCTAGGTCACGCACCAAATCATTTAAGTCACACTAATTATAAAGACTTGGAGTTTTATCCTGAACATCCGGTACAAAGGTATCACCACCATCCTCCGCGCTTGAAGATGCCGAGACACACTCTCTGGTAACTGTATTGGTGGTTTTGGGACAGGAACATCGGGTCCATGTTGTACAGGAGTTATGGCAGATGGAAGGCAGGGATACACAATGTGCTTTCTGTTTTTTTATTGAACCCGGACACTTTGCATACACTAAAATAACATTCTTCAAAATGATTTCTTTGTTCCCGCCAAGCGATTGGAATTCCGAATGGCATTGATGGCACCAACCCATTGTACCATTGCCGCACGTTTTTTCTACACACGTTTTACACACAATATGGGCTGCAAAATTCTTGTCCTGACCACCTAACTTCATGTTAAAATATGCCAAGTACAGGCTTTTTATAAATGGTATAATGTTTTGCTTCTGGCCTTGCCACCTGCCATTTTAACACAACTAACTCACGTATTCACTCAATAGAATTCAAGTCACATTGTAACTTGTAGACAAAGGCGTGACACACGTTCTCAGATTCTCCTCTCAGACTATGGAGAAACGCTATCTTGGCGTTTTGACCTTGCCTGACATTGCGCATGCGCGAACTGCAACTGTTCTAATTGTTCTTCCGATGTTCCTGTATTACCTATTCCCCTCCAAAGCAGAGCACATACAATATTTTCTCTCAGACATGTCTGTACCTTCATTCCATACAACCAATCCAACCCTCATTTACAACAACGAAGCTCCATTAGCATAAACATGAAACGGACTTGTGACAAATCTGTATGTGATACGAAACAGCTGGTATTATTTTTTACGTAAGGACACTAAATGTAACGTATATCACATACAATTACTTTTGCCGGAAAATCTTCGCAGGCCGGTGTTATCTATTGAAGTAGGACCCGTTATTAGTTTCTCTGTTAAATTCATGAATATTGACTAATTTGGTGGTCATTTTTTTATTTTATTTGTCAATATGTTATCAGAACTTCTCATTAAAAGAATTAGAGCCCATCGTTTTGCTTGAAGCAAATTTTGTGGGAAGTGTTGAATAACTTTGAATAGTAATGTCTGGTAGAAGTGAATTTCCAGGATCACAATTTATTGTATATATTCTTTTGCTGTCTAATCTTGATTAACGAGAAAATAACAATCTGATATCCATGTCTTCTTTCTTGATTACCAATATAAGTTAATATCAGTAGTTAACATTCATTGTAGTTACATAGTAGTACTTAACTCATTTGCAAATGGTACTTAGCTCATTTGCAAATGATTAGTCCATATTTTCTGGTCTTATATAGCCTTTTAATACTGTAATTTCATGTGCCTTATTTATAGCGTGCCTGGCCTTCATGTTAGAACTGAAAACAAGTTGGTTCTTCTTCTTTTTTTCTTCTTCTTCTTCCTCTTCTTATGATTATTATTATTATTATTATTATTATTATTATTATTATTATTATTATTATTATTATTATTATTATTATTACTATTCTTGATCAGTCCTACTGACACGTGGGGGTGCAAATGCTGATTCACTTCCTCCATTCATTTATATTTAACACTAGTTCTTCTTCCAAAGCTTTTTTTGAGATTGAAGATGACAGAGTCCTTCCATCTCCTGCAGGCCCTACTTCTTCTTCTGTTCCCAGGAGGACACATACCTAAGAGGCTTCTTCGCACATAGATCCTCCTAAAGAATATTGTTTACTTTCAATAAACATGAGAAGTTATTTGAACCTGCTCTGCTCTCTCTATTTCACTCCATAGGTGGAAAGAATGCTTATCACAAAACTTGATCTGTAAAACGATGGTTTAACTAATAATAATTGAAAAATTCATATCAGAAAGAGACTTATGTTCTCTTCTGTATGCATCTTTAGGAAGCTTTGTTTTTTTTGTATGGATGTAAAACCCTAGTGATATGAATTGTTTAAGTTGAACGTTTAAAACGCAAGCTTGTGTGACTTTTCATTATTTTTGTATATGAAATCTTATCTAATTAATCTGCGAGGTGCAGATACAAGGAACTAGAGATGGTAAAGGAAACTTTATACAATGAATATCTTGCTGCCTACGTTTTTGTTCCTGTGCTTGCTTAATTTTTTATGAAGTCAGTATAGATGAGGTTTCTTGATTTTGTTTAGTGTATATCCCATGGTGATGTTAAAATTTCTATTCTATGTCATATATATTTCAGAAGAATTTTGTAATGGTGAATCTTTAAATTTCTGAGCAGTAAAAAAAATAGGCTTAGCCTTGAAATTTCCTACTGTATATGTATGTGCACACTTTTGTTGTGAATTTAGTCTTAATTTTAATGTAAGGTGGTTTAATACTTATGATCTCTTTCTGTCAGCTTTTATGGCCAGTATCTGTATTCACTAGATAAAATTACTCACGTTTGGTAAGCATTGTCCCCACATCATGCTTCCAGAGATGGAAGGGATAATAACTTGCTACACTGTTTGTATGTATTGTATATATTATACATAGGGTAAGAGTGATGACTTAATTATTATTCATACCTTTTGAGAGTTGAGAATCGCACTAATATTGTAAAAACTGGATAGTCATTCTTTAAAGTTCAGGTGATCCTGAACATTTCAGGCTTTAATGGACTCTGCCAGTATGTGTTGATTACTTTGGAAGAGGAGTTCGTAATGACTACATCTGTGTTTCACTCTTCTACAAATTGATATATTGAAACTGAAAAACTTTTGATAAAAGGTCTTACGACTATTGTATATAAGTAAATAAATGATGTTGGTTCACTAATATTATTATTATTATTATTTATTAATTTTATTCAAATGTAATAAGGTAATGACTACAAGATCTTGTCGAAAGAAGAAGAAGAAGAAGAAGAAGAAGAAGAAGAAGAAGAAGAAGAAGAAGGAGCAAAAGAATGTACTGGTAAGCAATCAGTAGGATGTAATTCTCCAGAAGTCTGGCCTGGTCGATGTTCTTGATTGCTCTTTGTGTTCTACCCTATAGTTTAAGGGATGTAGTGTCTATTTCATTAACAGATTGGAGATAGTCATATTTGAAAACACTCCAGAAATTTCAAATTTTTAAATGTTCCTTCACATTTTTTTAAAGGTTAGGGAAAGCAATGATTGTAAAACTGTTTGAATATTTCCAAAGATCAATAATATAATATCAATTAATATTTTTAAATTGGACAAATATTGAGAACACACAAAGTAATACACTTCACAAAAATGAGTTTTAATTATCACTAGAGAACTCATACTGCTCTGCAGCATTCATTGTAAATAGTTAAGATAACTCGTCTTGATATGCCTGTTGTAGTCATAGTGTTTTGCCTGCTCTCGTCAATGGTTTTATGAACAATTAATAAGAAGCTCGTTATGGTATGCCGCAGTTCATAGTCAGAATTCATCCTTTCTGATGCCATCATGTCGTTGATAAAAATCTATCCATATATTCTTTTTGTTAATCCTGCAGTTCTTGATGTATTGCTTGGTATTGTGTCGTAGAAGGCAATGGTATTTTTAATCGCAGTTATTCTATATAGAATGGTTATCTTGTGAGCTCATAGGTTAGTCCCGAAGGAGCATTTTTTTTCTAGGCAGAGAATTTTTTTAACATACATGGTCTTCACTCTTTCTAGCATAGGTAGGTTATCCTCTGATAGGGGTTCCCAGATAGGGATCTTTTTGTACATACACATTTTTCTCTTAGCAGCATGTAAGTTATTAGGAATGCTCTGGCATCAGTTGAGTATATTTGTAAGCTGGGAAAGGTCAGAGAATCAAAAAGTATCTAGCTGGAAATAGTATTCTTCTGTGATCAGAGGACAGGTAGTAATCAAACGGCTGCATTACTG
Organism: Anabrus simplex; assembly: GCF_040414725.1. Lineage (NCBI taxonomy): Eukaryota > Metazoa > Arthropoda > Insecta > Orthoptera > Tettigoniidae > Anabrus > Anabrus simplex. The sequence continues at coordinate 37,079,882 of NC_090269.1, forward strand.
AGGATGACAATTACGTACATCAGAATATTAATGAAAGTGTTAGTTGCCTAGCAACTTGCTAAGTACAGAATGTATTACGGATTAGGGTAAGCCTTCACCTGCAATCATTGGAGTGATTGTTTAATGATTTGATTTTATGACTACTCAAAGCTGGTTTATCTTAGAGACCTATCAATGTTTCATAATTCACCGTCAGATAATTCCGGAGAAAGTACAAAACAAAAATGAAGCAAATCGGTCCAGTAGAACACTAGTGTCCAAAAGTTAAGCATAAGTTACGAGTAAGCAGGGCAACAGGAAATAGACCGCAAATCACACGATATATGCACCTACCAACCTTATGTGTTCACTCTGTATAGGAAGGAAGTGTTCCTTTCTTTGACTAGCGGCTTAACTGCAAGGTAAACACAGCCAGTGCCTGCGTCTCATATTCCCTCAGTCGTGTTTGCCCTGTAATAGTGTGTGGAGTGTAGCCTTATGGTGAACGTGTCAACATAATGGCACAACAATGCCATTTAAACCCCGTTTTGGAGGGTAGAATGCTGGGCCGCCTGGAAGCTGGCCAGACGCAGACCGAAGTTGCCGTATCCTTGAATGTGCCACAAAGTGTCATTTCCAGGCTCTGGAGACAATTTCAAGACACAGGAGATGTTAGCCATAGGCCAGTACCAGGTCGACCAAGGGTAACCACCCCACAGCAGGACCGATATCTGGCCTTAACCGCCCGACGAAATCGGAGTGCACCTGCAAGACGGTTGTCAGCGGAGCTTGCAGCCGTCTCAGGGGTTGCAGTTTCCCGGCAAACTGTGTACCGGAGGCTCAGAACAGCAGGGATATTTGCCCAACGTCCAGCAGTGTGTGTCCCGCTCACTCCAGCACAGAGACGGGCCCGTTTACTGTGGAGCCGTCAACATCGAAACTGGACCATGAATGAATGGAGGCATGTGTTCTTCACAGATGAATTCCACTTCAGTTTTCAGAACGATTCCTGTCACACATTAATCTGGAGAGAACCGGGTAGCCAATACAACCACAGGAACATCGTTGAACGGGACCAGAATGTTGGTGGTGGCGTCATGGTGTGGGGCGGCATCATGTCGAATGGCCGTACGGACCTGCACGTCTTCATGGGAGGTCCAAGGAACAGTGTTAACGCTCGGAGATACAGGGATGAGGTACTGAGACCACATGTTCGATTCTTCAGAGGTGCGGTTGGTCCATACTTCCTCTTAATGGACGTTAATGCCCGACCACACTACGCTGCTCTGGTGGATGAATTTCTGGTTGGGGAAGACATTCATCGCATGAACTGGCCAGCAAGGTCTGGGATGCATTGGGGAGGTGAATTGCATCCCGTCAGCCTCCACCAAGGACCCTCCAAGACCTTCGCATTTCCCTTTCAAATGAATGGGATCGACTGCCACAAGAGCTCTTGGACCATCTGATAGAGAGCATGCCACGTTGCTGCGAAGCATGTATGGCCATTAGGGGTAACCGTACACCCTGTTAACAGCATATTTTGTTATGGAAGACATTGCCAAGTTTTGTTAGTTGTTGTCAGAAGTGTACCTTAGTTATCAGAACCTTTCTGACACTGGTTTTTTTTTTTTTTTTTTTTTTTTTTTTTTTTTGGCAAGTTGTGCGACATGGTATGTGATTCAGCTTCCGTTTGTTCAGCAATCCGTCTGACATTCCTATCAGGCGGTATAACCTCGTTTGGTGATTATGCTTAACTTTTGGACACTAGTGTATATAGATAATACAGCATAATAATCACAATAGAAGATTTAAAAACCAAAACAGACAAAATTAAAAAATTCATTGGCTACAAACCAAGATCAACAAATGGACAACAAGACGGGGTGATTTCAGACAAAGAAAGAAAGTTAAGATCCGAGGGAATGAAGATGTACAGTACTGGCCTGGCAGAAAACTGGAAAACCCTTTTTATAAAATTAACTAAAGTGGTCCAGTGAAGGCCATAAAATATAAATAAATAATACAACAGTTTATTTTATATATATATATGAACGTAATAAGTTCTACAATGAAAGGAAATTTCTCGTGCAGCTGTGGATGTCAGTCAGGTTAATATTTTGAAATTTGACAAATATTGAGAACATACAGACTAAAACATAGTAATGAAATTTACACTTCCTGACACAGAAAGTGAGCATCCCCTGAAAGATATGGTTGCCCACAACACATGCAGGTGTGAGGAAAGGACCTACAGCATCGACTTGCCGAGTCTATTTCGTTGTCCTCATACGGCCACAGTACAAGTCTTGGTAAGTCTGCTGGTCTGGACAAAATGTATCCATTCAGTGGCCACATTACTAGTTATGTCTTACCTTATGCACTATATTTTGTCCAGCAGTCATGTTGTAGTTTTGTCAAGTGCCTCCAGATGTCAGCCAAGGTGGTAGCCATGCATGCTAAATGGTGAGTTCTATCACTTCCCTCTGGTGTCAAGAGTTTGTGTCTCAGTTGTGTAAAATATTTTAATGTTTGTTTTTACTGTATTCATACACTGACTTAGGGTATATGACGAGTCATATACCTTCCTTTGTTTTCTCATACCATTATTGACAGTGAGTGGGCTTATTTGTGGTCCAGGAAAGGGTCGTTGGATGGTTCTCTCAGCATGAATACCACACTCTGCTGTTGTGCATGACCTCTTCCAGGCTTGTGGCGGCAGAATTGATTAGGGCAGGAGTTGTCTTTACCTGCCACCTCGTCCTAGGCCACACTGACAGCTTCCCAGAGAGGATAACAGGCCGTATCTCCACCATTACTCTCTTCGTCTAGGCCCACATATCCTTGATGGGATTCATGTCTGCTGCACAAGGAGGCCAATCAGTAAGCTAACTTGACATTGCCTTGCAAACCATTCTTGAACTACTTGGTACATGTGGAACGGTGCATATGACACCAGCTGGATGAAGCATGCAACATGGAAGCGACCATAATATTTCCTAAAGTGTGCTCATATTGCACTGCTGTATGACATTGCAAGAGCTCATCCATCCCCAACACAACAGATACATGGCCAGAGCGCCAATGTTCAGTCACACATGCTGGATTGTGTCAGGTGGCAATAGTGCAAAACATATATCCGCCCATCATTCGCCGAGGAAAACATGCTCTTGTTGGAAAATACATTATGACATTCGACCAATCATATAGCACATTTTCCTCAGCAAATGCAAGACATTACACCCTCTGTTCATCAGTGAGCTTTTTTGTTTCTTAGCTGCTCGCTGGGATTGTAATCTTGTCCCAAGGCCGTCCTTGAATTGCCAGAAAAACGTGGCGTGGTGTAGCTGCACGGTGTTCATGAACACAGGGTCAAATGGGCCTCAGCGATCAAGTGATCTTCCTCTTCCCGGTTGAGACCCGCCACGAATAGGAATAAGCACAATGATATAGGTGTTGATTCCCATGGAGAAACTGAAATATTTGTCCTGATAGAGTAAATTTATATAATACAGTATATATATGGTGCAGCCTCTCACTACATATATATATATATAAATTTATTCATTCGGGACAAATATTTCAGGTCCCCTATGGGAATCAACATCTATATCATCTGATGAAAATGAGACAGTCTCCCATGAGTGGCCTCCACGGTATGCACTAGTCATGAGTCTTGGTAGGTTTGCTATTTACCAACTTATGAGCCCAATTTACAGTAGCACACTGGGGCGAAACACTGGCAACCAGGAATGAGTTAGCTGGAAAATTTATAATGTCCAATAACAGACCAACTATATTGGTATTACAGGAGTAAGCAGGTCGAATTATGTCTCCCAGTTCTCGAAAACGTCGTATTCAACACATCACTGTACTCTGTAGGATTCCTTAGTGGCATCCAGCCTCTGTTGCTGTTAGATTTCCTTGTTCAACGAGAGCATTTATCTACTCATGGATGTAAGATCCTTGGTATTCTATTCTGTAGTTGTAGTAGAATGACCTATCCGTGTGTAATAAGTAGAGATGAGAATTATAGACACTAAAAACAGTTAAAATAAGCAGGCATATAGGCTCTTAAATTAGCCAAAATAGGCAAGTAAATAGGTGCTAACGTGTAAAATTGGCATGAAAATACTTATAATTAATAACACTCTCAAATACTATAAAAGGAGTTTACAACAAGCAACTTTTCAATGTTTTCCGGTAACAGTCTTGTTCTCCTGTCGGGCAGAATGTTTTGTACTGAGAGAAAGATCTCTCAACATCACAGGAAATGATTGGACAGAACTTCAATGAAGCCACTTAATCTGGTTTTAGTTCAACTGCTTCATCTACCTCACCTCGTAGCACCCCGGCTAGTTTTACCATCGCTTTCCATCATGGATTCTGCTGCAGGACTCTTATGGAACTTTTTGCTGACAGCGGCTACCTTCCCAGAGGTTTGGTCAAAACTTCTCCTGACTTCTTCCACAACCCTAAATGACTCCACCAGGGGAAAGCCACTCTTCTCCAACTCAGTGATTGCTCCCGGCAGCTTGTTGAAGTTTGAAGATGTTCCAGTTTGTGCAGGGGGATATTAGCTCCCACAAAATTGGAGTACACAGTCTATAGAAAACTGTTGTTGGTTGCTGTTCACAGTGGACTGGTAGAAAAGCTGCGATGACAACACTTTCTGTACTTGTGTCAAATGCATCGCAGTATTTCTATGTTGATCTATAAGGTATCTTTTCACATTTGATCTGAAAAATAATAAAATTGACTTTAATTACAATGTTCCTATATCTTAAACCAATGAATTCAGATGACGCGGCACGCCTGCTTGCATGCAGATGGCCTACAACTTGGATGACGAGTTGGGTCCGCGCATTGCCATAGGGTGACTTGGAAATATTTCAAATTCCTTACAAGCCAGTAGTCAATATGGCAACTAGCAGCACGCGCATTTCTGAACACGAAGAATTAGTGAAGTTAATTAACAGTGTTTTAGATAGTGATTGCAGCGATAGTTTTAAGTGAAGATCTTCATGAATTAGAAGACGATAATTTGTGTGAGAAATTGTTGAGTGTTAATAGTGTTATTGAGTCAGGAAATGTATATATCACTAGTGACTCAGAGAGTGATGATGAGCAAAACCTTCATGCAAGGCCTCCTCAACTAATCTATCACACAAAAACATCATTTTAGGGGAGTACATGTATTCGTTCACCTTATGACAAAATTTCACGTTAATATCTTGTATAGTTTTCTTTTGACAATATATTTTCTATTGTGCTGCACAAAGCTTCTCCACTGGGATTTAAATCTGAGTCAGTGTGACACGCAGCGGTATTTAAGAGAGCCCATTGGGTTAAATTTCTACAGCAGGGCTGATTGGCAATAATGCTTAGTATAAACATGCATTTGTTTCCTAAAAAAAAGAGGAAGGCTATTAGAGGTAATATTTCTAGAAGTACAAAACTTTAAAGTAGAAACAACAGAATTCATAATTTACATGGAAATATATCCTCAGAAATGTTCAGTTATAATCTGCCAGTTTCCTGTTGAGTTCACCGAGTGAAAAAATAATAAAAATGGCGTGGAACCATACCTGAGTAGCGTAGAGGAGGGATCCTTCCTATATGCTTGCCAGGGACTCGCCAAGCTGCCCCTAGCAGTATTCTTACTTATATAGAAGAATTGAAACTGAGGCACTATAAATCGTAGATTTGTGAACGTTTTATATGTTGCTATTTGCTGGCTTTGGTCAGCTGTCATGAAGATTATTTTTTGTTGCCTGGATTAGATCCTGCATCCTGTGTGCCCACAAGGCTGGCACCCTCATTGAAAATTAGAAATACGTATGGTTGAAATTGTTGTGGCATGCGCCCATAACCTTGCTTTTTGTCACAATTTAACAAGACTCTAGATAGGATGGTAGATCTTACACACCCCAGGCTCTCTTCGCTTGCCCCCCACTCCCAAGCACAACGGTTACTAACCGGACCTCACCAATCCAGACCAACAGTCTTTTGACTGGCCTGGTCTTGTAAAGATAGTCCTTGCAGCCTTGTAAAACACGCTGCGACATCGTCCTAGCTGCACCACATTTGATTTTCAACCTATGTTTCGCAAAGGCTTAGCGGAAGCGTAATAGAGTTTACTAGAGCCTACACAGTAGCGCTAGTGAAAGTTATTCACGATGTTTTAAAATTGCATTTCAGTTGTAGTCCGCTTCTGTGGTGTAGTAGTTAGCGTGATTAGCCACCACCCACGGAGGCTCTGACACAAAATTTTAAAAGTGGCACAAGGGCTGGAACGAGGTCCACTCAGCCTTGGGAGGTCAACTGAGTAGAGGTGGGTTCGATTCCCACCTCAGCCATCCTTGAAATGGTTTTCTGTGGTTTCCCACTTTTCCTCCAGGAAAATGCTAGGATGGTACCAAACTTAAGGACACGGCCACTTCTTTCCCTCTTCTTTGCCTGCCCCTTCCAATCTTCCCATGCCCTCACAAGGTCCCTGTTCAGCATAGAAGGTGAGGCTGTCTGGGGGTACTAGTCCTCCTCCCCAGTTGTTATCCCCCAACCCAACGTCTCACGCTCCAGGACACTGCCCTTGAGACGGTAGAGGTGGGATCCTTCGCTGAGTCCGAGGGGAAAACCTACCCTGGAGGGTAAACGGATTTAAAAAGAAAGAAAGAAAGAAAGAAAGAAAATATTTCAGTTGTAAACCTCCGTTTTCACAGGAAATGAATCAGAGTTTAAAATACCGATTAATAATTTTCATCCACTCTGTGACAAGAGACCCCCGGCGTTCTAACTCCTTGTTAAGTGATTAAATGATTATTTACATTTTAGCAAAGCAAAGCAAAGTCACCTCCGTACAGGCCATGAAAGCCCTTGGAGGAGTGGAAGGTAAAGGCTTCCACCATTGTTAACCTCGGCACTTGATGGGGTAGAGTGAGTGGTTAGCTCTACGCCCGGCCGCCTTTGCCTCCAGGAATTAACCAGGTACTCACTTTTGGTGTAGGCTGAGTGAACCTCAGGGCCATATGCACCTCCGGAAGTGGAAATCTCGTTTCTTAAATTTTACAACTTCCTGACGGGGATTCGAACCCATGTCCTTCCGGGCGAACCAAGCACGCCTTTACCGCCTCGGCCAGGCAGCCCCTATTTACATTTTAGCAATATAAATTATTGAAAGTTCACGACTAATACAGCATTGCAACAAAAACAACTTTCCACAATGCATAAATTAATAGGCCTATAAATGCTACAATGAAGTGCACCGGGCGAGTTGGCCGTGCGTGTAGAGGCGCGCGGCTGTGAGCTTGCATCCGGGAGATAGTAGGTTCGAATCCCACTATCGGCAGCCCTGAAAATGGTTTTCCGTGGTTTCCCATTTTCACACCAGGCAAATGCTGGGGCTGTACCTTAATTAAGGCCACGGCCGCATCCTTTCCACTCCTAGCCCTTTCCTATCCCATCGTCGCCATAAGACCTATCTGTGTCGGTGCGACGTAAAGCCCCTAGCAAAAAAAAAAAGAACAATGAAGTGCGATCGTAGTTCAGTCGCAAAAAAGATAAAAGGATCAAATGAACTTACATCCTTACAGCAAGCATGGCAGAAGACTACACTTCCATCTGTAGTGAAATTGGGATCCCGTGTGATCCACTGCTTCAGCCAGTAGGATATCAATTTTTCTTTGTAATTACAATTATTTTTATGTCACGCCGACACAGATAGGTCTTATGGCGACGATGGGATGGGAAAGGCCTAGGAGTGGGAAGGAAGCGGCCATGGCCTTAAGGTACAGCACCAGCATTTGCCTGGTGTGAAATGGGACACCACAGAAAACCGTCTTCAGGGCTGCTGACAGTGGGTCGCAAACCCACAATCTCCTGGATGCAAGCTCACAGCTGCGCGCCCCTGTGCACACACTGAACTCGCCTAGTGATTTTTCTTTGGGCATTGCCACAGAAACACTACTTCTTCACAATAAATCACACCACGTTCTGAAGATAAAGCATGCGCGTACCGCAGTTTACATCGAGAAGGAGGTATAAGGGATATGGGTTGTGCAAACATAGTTCGACATTGATTGGTTCTCGCATATGTCTTAGAAGGTTGAAGGCTTCAAGGTCAAATTTTTCCTTGTTTCTCCTGATGGAAATTTCCCAAGAACTATTTCTGGTCGCTTCCGAAAATTCCCATTTTTGTTCGTGGCGTAAACAGATCTTGAGAAATGAGAAGATAATACTGTAGAGCACATCAGTTACATATAATGCACAGGAAGAAAATCGGCTTTTTTAAAATGGTTTCAAAGGCATCAAATAGGCAATTATACTCCAAATAGGCACCAACCCCTGAAAATAGCCATTTATAGGCACAATAAAACCAACAAAATCTAGCTTAAAGGACCCTAAAATGGATTTATATCTCAAAAGACTACGTTTCTGAGCACAGGTATAACAGGCAAATTCCTGCCTAGTAATAAGCGTGATGGGGCATCCTGTAATCCAATTGGTTTGCCTGCTGTTGGTACCGGCAGAGCCCTCAGATCCAGGTAAAAATCCCTGGCCTGGCCTGGAATTGAACCCGGGGCCTCTGGGTAAGAGGAAGGCACACTACCCCTACTCCATGGGGCTGGTTGAAATAACCAATAGGTCTACAGAAAATCCAATAAGACCATCATTTTCCTAATTCCATTTCCTGTTAGGTTATGTAGATTTCAAAGTTTTCACTTGTATTTTAATATTTTTATCACAGGTGGGACACAAAAAGTGCCAGTTTTTATACGTGTTTCAACTGTGTGTCAAATTTAAAGACATTGTTTCTCCAAAACCCATTATGAATAAAGTGAAAATGGTCATGATAACCTTCAGAATGGATGGAAGACTAGCTACAAACCAAGCAATCAAATTAGAAGGGATAAACTTGCAAATAGTGAACAGCTTCAAGTATCTGGTTCTGACATTCCAAACCCATGGTGATATGGTGTCGTCTGCAGTGGCTTCAATGAGTGAAGTACCGAGCTCGATAGCTGCAGTCGCTTAAGTGCGGCCATTATCCAGTAATCGGGAGATAGTGGGTTCGAGCCCCACTTTCGGCAGCCCTGAAGATGGTTTTCCGTGGTTTCCCATTTTCACACCAGGCAAATGTACCTTATTTAAGGCCACGGCTGCTTCCTTCCACTTCCTAGGCCTTTCGTATCCTATCGTCGCCATAAGACATATCTGTGTTGGTGCAACGTAAAACAAATAGCAAAAAAAAAAAAGGTGAAGTTAAGAATATCAGTAAACTTTCACTCAAAATGGCTATGGACCTATTCAGGCTGAAAGTGACACCAGTCTTGACGTATGCTTTGCAATGTATATGGGACCACCTGTAGAAGAAAGACTTGAAACTATTAGAAGTGTGAAAGCAAGCTATTTGAAAAAAAGCTATGAATCTCTCAAAATTCACCCCTTCCCGCCTGGTGTATGTCCTGGACCGACAGGAATACTACACTGAAGAACTCTGCATGCAGTTGCACCTGCCATCTACTGAGGCCTACCAACAATTATTGCACAAGCTGCAAGAGAAACGGAAGGAAATATGGGACAATTTCTATGGGACCGACTCAATGATGTCATCTGACTGGATGGACTCAAACTACGAGCTGCAACATGTAGTGACCCTCTTTGCAGTTCATAGGTTTCACCATAGAGTGTGTAGTGTGAAGAAGTTCCACATCCCGGATATACAGTGTCTGTGTGAACTATGCAGACGGCCATGTGACAGATATCACGCACTATGGTGTAACTGACGTGGTTCCTCTCTAAGAAGGTTCTGTGAAAATTAATTATTCCATACACATTGTGCGAAATTCGGTATTATTATTTGTACAATATATATATATAATAACAGTTTTGTCTGTATGTTGCTCAGGATTTGAAAAGAATGGTATTTCTGTATTAGTCATGTCCATAGTAACAAAGAAATGCACTTTTTACTTTTCTGTAATTTCTGTCTGTATGTATCTATGTACACGCATCACAAGAAAACTGATGAAGAGAATTTAATGAAAAAAGGTATGTAAAGTCGGGGGATGAGCCACTACAATCTGGCCAATAAATCACTTTATTCACGTTGAGTGAATTGGTAGTTTAGGGGAAGGTCTTTTTTTTTTTTTTTGCGTCGCACCGACACAGATATGTCTTATGGCGATGATGGGATAGGAAAGGCCTAGGAATTGGAAGGAAGCGGCCGTGGCCTTAATTAAGGTACAGCCCCGGCATTTGCCTGGTGTGAAAATGGGAAACCACGGAAAACCACCTTCAGGGCTGCCGACAGTGGGGCTCGAACCCACTATCTCCTGATTACTGGATACTGGCCAGACTTAAGCGACTGCAGCTATCGAGGGGAAGGTCTAAAATTTAATTCTCAAATATTTATATTAGTGGTCCTATCGATAAATGCTATATAACTAAAGTTATACGAATTAAATTTCCGATCATTTATGTCGTATACATCTTTACCATACCAGCTATGATAACACAGATATTCATGAATTTGTCACAAGAAAATGGGTTAACAGAATTTAATGAAAATTGGTATATAGAGTCAGGGAATAAAAAACTACAGTCTAAGCTATAAACAATTTTATTCACCCTGGATGTAATCGTACTTTAGGGGAAGGTGCCTAAAATTTAATTTTTGAATACCTATGTTATTAGTCCTATCGAAAAGTACTACATAACAAAAGTTATAGAGAATACATTTTCTGATCATTTATGTTTTATTCAGTTTTACCGTACCGGCTATGATAAGAATGGTATTTCAGAGTAGGAAGAAAACTAAATGTCAAGGCCTACAATATCGAAAGCGCATAACCAGTGGCAAAGCGTGCTACTATCCACTGTTACCACTGGTAACAATTTGAAAATATAAAAATTAAATATTCTTTAATATTAATATTTTTGTTTCTTCGTCTGGACGTGTCACAAGAACTTTATTGCAGCAGTTTGCCCCTGTCAAAGCTGAGCAAGAGGCTGTTACCGCTCCATGCAGTATCTCTTCTAACATCTAGGGGAGTATTACTGCGCCAAGCAAGGCCCCTTTCCCCTCAACACTGAGATGTATCCTACTACGTTTTCCGATCGTATTACCACAGTGGAAAGTGGAAACAAAAGCTTATAACGTCAGTGCTGGCTGTTCCGCCCTTTCGTTCTGCTGCGCTGTACGGTGCATTGTTATATTGTTGTGTTATTGTTTTCTATTATAATACGGTGTAACTTCTCTTGTTAAAGTGTGAATTTATATTCATGTTAGGTAAGGACAGCCTATAGGACTGCACAATGTATTAAATATTAAAATGACTGCTGTCGCTTCCACCTCGAAAATAAGTGAATTGGCGGGCCCAGAATGTTCACTTATAATAGAAAGCTTAATGAACACGCCATTTTCATTAAGAACTTTTGAAGAAAAGAAAAACATAGTTGAAAAAGGTAGACTACTACTCTTAAAAATTTATTCAAGGAATCTAAAAGAACAGTACGATATTTTCATGACTCCTGGTACATAAATCTGGACTGGTTATGTGGTGGTGCAAAAATGAATAAACTGTACTGATGGCCATGTATTCTATTTTCCTCAGAAAAATAATGCTTGGAATAAAGATGGTGTGGACAATTTAGATAGTTTCAGAGTTTTAAATGATGATGATGATGATGATGATGCTTGTTGTTTAAAGGGGCCTAAAATCTAAGGTCATCAGCCCCCAGAGTTTTAAAGAGAAGCCATAAGGTGTCCCAAGCACAGATCAACGCTCTTGCTAATATTATTCAGTTTGGAAGGTCCAGAATAGAGTTCTGTTTGAGTACAGCTTACAGAAAGAAAATTGACGAGCATAATAAGCTAGTAAAAGTAACAGATATATTGTCAGCAAATTAATAGATACTGTTTTCCTTCAAAGCAAGGATTACCTTTCAGGGGTCATCGAGAACCTGAAGAATCTGATAACAGAGGTAATTACAGGGAGTTACTAGCATTAATTTATAAGAAAGATGACGTATTTCGGCACCACTTAGAAACATCTACAGTTTTCTCGGGACTTTCATCTGATATACAAAATGATGTTACTAAAGCCATAGCTACTTTTATGACCAGCAAAATTAAAGAAAAGGTTGAGAAAGCAAACTTTATTTCCATTATTTTGGATGAAAGTACAGAAGTTTCTAACAGAGCACAACTCTCGACTGTATTTAGATATTTTAGTCCTGACGGCGAAATTTAAGAGAAATTTTTGAGATTCAGTGATGTTGGAAGAGACCGTTCTACTGTTTCTCTCTCTAAACATCTCTTCGGAGTGTTACAAGGATTTCAGTGTGGTGAAGAGTTAGTAGCAGAAACATTTGATAGTGCAGCAGTAATGGCAGGACCGCACAGTGGGTTGCAGAAGTTAGTCAGGGATAAATATGACCAGACTATATTTGTTCACTGCTATGGTCATAGGCTCAACTTGGTATTACAGCAATCTGTTAACCACATCAAGGAATGCAAAATATATTTTCAGACCTTGTCCGGATTAGCAGGGTTTCCTCTTTTTTTTTTTTTTCCATCATCCACTGAAAGGGCCACTGCTCTTGACAAAGTAATACAGAGATGATTACCAACAGTAGCGCCTACCCGATGGATATATGGTGGTAGGCTCATTGAAGTTGTGTCCTCTCTCTGTACAGATCTCCTTGAATTCCCACATACCCACTCCATAGTCTCATTTAAATCCCCAATCACTTTCTAGTCAGTATCCCTCCTACACAGTATTCCACTAATAACAATCTCCACTTTCTTAAACTTCACCTGTGCTGCATTTACCAGATCCCACACATCTCCAACTATGTTGGTACTTATATCAGCTTGCCTTACGTTGTTGGTACCAACATGAAACACTACCACCTTCTCCTTCCCCTCCTCCCTCTCTTCTGCTTTCCTCAACATCTGCCTCATCCTAATTCCTGGATAACACTCTACCCTGGTACCCTTTCCTCCACACATGTTCCCCACGTGTCTAACGATGGAATCCCCATGACCATAGCCTCAACCCTACCCACCTCATTTGATCCCCTCACCTCCTGGTCAGCCCTATCTTTCCTGATAGCTGCAGAAGCTACTTTCCCTTCCCTTTTCTCCTTCCCATGACCCTGTTCCACCTGTCTTTTCCTATCCTCTACTCTACATTTCCCTTTCCTACCTTTTCCCTTCCTCCTACTTCCACACATCTCAGCAACAGTTCCCTGTCCCTCATCTTACCTCTGTTGTTCTACCTGAAGTGAGTTGTACCGATTTCACACAGACAACCAACCCTCGGATCCAAGTAAAAATCACTGACCTGGCCGGGAATCTAACTCGGGACCTCTGGGTAAGAGGCAAGCACGCTACCCCTACACCATGGGGCCGGCATAAGATGACTGAATGCTTTCTGCTAATCAAATTAAAACTAAGACTAAGTGAAAGTATGATAAAGTTCTACAGCCTATCCCCCTATATTACATCAGTACTAGCAAAACCTGCAGCATCTCTGCAATTATTAATCTGCTGATATTCCACATATTCTTCAGAAACAGGTGTGACTTCCTCTCTGGGTTCTTCAGCTCCTGAGTCACCTTTCGAAAAATCTTGTATTACAGATGTAGTTTACAGTAATTGTTTACTGCTTTACATTAGCCCACAATTTCTCAACATTGTTACCAAATCTAATAGATTGATGTACGTTAATGACTCCTCAGATTCTCTGAAAAGCTGGGCGTAATAAGGTACAGTGGTTGACAGTACTTTGGTGTTGCTGTACTGTATGTCATAGCCTGCCAGCAGTGAGTGTTCAGCAACTGATGATCTGTCTGCTTGTTCCAGCTGGCTAAGTCTGTTATGCTCCTTTGAAGGAGCCCGGCTACAAAGGGAAGCCATTGAAATCCTGAAGCACACCAACAGCTTCAACTCTAAGAAGAAATCTGAACAGGTAAACAAAGCCTGGTTTCCAAACCTGAAAACCTTAAATCCTGGACGACATGATGGCCACGGCAGACCAGATTAAGCAACGGGTGATCAGTTGCCTATCTCCACCAAGGTATAGGTCGATGTACATCGGGCTCCTTAATGCTTCAATCATTGACTGAAGAACAGCCAATCGGCGACCGCCCCTCCAACATGGCAGACCAATAGGTGAGCAGTACATCGTAGTCTGCATTATATACTGAGGTGTAATTGAAACACCACTCCATTCCACTATGAGCTTCATTGCTATCAAAGTCAGTCAGAACTCTTGATAATGCTGGGCACACTCTTTGGTGAAACATCAGGACCATCGCATACTCCTAGCCTGGAAAACAGACTTGATTTGTAGCTTGTTATGTTTGTGAAAAATGAGAGTCTATGGTGCTTTTCATTTAATCAAGCCGTTCATAATATGTTTGTATTGCTTTTAATTCCAACATTTGACTTGGTTAACATTATATTCTGAAATGAATACTAATGTCATTGTCATGCCTGCCTCTTATCTTGAGGCCCCAGGTTCAATTTCCACCAGTCCAGGAATATTAATTCTGGGCCAAGGGTTAGAACACAAGTCAATCAGCCTTGTAAGATCAACCAGGAAGCTGTTCAAACAAGAGACAGGCACCAAAAGTTTGTTTTTGTTTGTAATGAATGAAGTAACAACATAGCTTGCACGTTAGTTGTAGAGTTTTGTATCTCGGTGTCTGTTACAGTAGAACATCATTAATGATATTGCAAAGAATGAATACACACACATTTTCAGAAATAAGTTGGTCTTATCATGTGTTCTGAAATCACTATTGTCTTGTTCTAACCTATTCAGTATGATTGTACTGGTAATGTACAACAGAGTAAAAAATGAAGATCACTACTAGAATTGTTGACATGCAATGCATAAAGAGAATACACAGATATATTAACTCTTCCAATTAGGGGCCTACTAAATTTCCTTGCAATTGACAGCCCTGGTTAAATTAAAAATGAACTCTTATTATATACTGAAATGATTGGAAGAAGAACTATAGATACAGGATCTGAAGATAGAATAACAACTTATTTCTCTCAAGACTGGGAGTATGAGCAAGTATTCTCATAGTATCTTGAGTAATAGAAAATGTATCAAGAACTCACAAAGGCATAAGAAGTAAGTTGAGTAAAGAAATTAACTATCCAAATAATCCCTTAAACTAAATTTGAAATCTTGTCATTTTATAATCATTTATGAATGGATTCATACGATACTTAAAATTACATCTGGTGGATGTCCTTTAATAAAATATTGTTAAATAGTAATTCCAAACATCTTGTCACATTCATCTAACCAACACTGACTTGAATATTCCATCATCCAAACAAATCTTTTGATAAAATACTTAAAATTCTCAAACTATATCCATTACAGGCCGGCCCCGTGGTGTAGGGGTAGCGTGCCTGCCTCTTACCCGGAGGGCCCTGGGTTCGATTCCCGGCCAGGTCAGGGATTTTTACCTGGACCTGAGGGCTGTTTCAAGGTCCACTCAGAGAACGTGATTAGAATTGAGGAGCTATCTGATGGTGAGATAGCAGCCCCGGTCTAGAAAGCCAAGAATAACGGCCGAGAGGATTTGTCGCACTGACCACACGACACCTCATAATCTGCAGGCCTTCAGGCTGAGCAACGGTTGCTTGATAGGCCAAGGCCCTTCATGGGCTGTAGTGCCATGGGGTTTGGGGGCGTTTGATATCCATTATAGCAATTAAATGAAGTCGTATATTTACTGACAAAATAAACTTATGAAACAGTTACATCGTGGCTTTCAGGTAACAAGACTAAAGTTAACTGAGAATTTCTCTAATATTCTTTAACACAACCATGATGTTATTGTATGGCCTACTAGAATGTGGCTGCTCGCCTGTTCCTTTGCAACATATGCAATTTCATAGCCATTGTTGACAAAAATCTATCACTGACCTATGGTATTTAAAACACGTTATAATGTTGTAAAGTGCAATTAGCTCATTTGAAGTTATGATAAGATTGTATTATATTACAGATTTAGGATCCAATCTAAAACCATTTTACACCTAAATATTTTATTGTATACAGTAAAATAAATTATGCTTGCTTCAGACCCGTATTTTGTACCCCTGCGCCCGAGAAAAAGTTATGTGCCCATATTGTTTGTACATGTGTATTCAGTAAACATAATATAAAAGTTTGATACACGAAGAAAACATTAAAAGGTTATTAAGAAATAAAATAAAGGTAGAAATCTTCAGAACTGCAAAATACATGAAGAATATGCCATAACATTAGTACCAGGCTTCTAAGTCCAATTTATCACCAACAACACAGAATTCTCATAGGCAAATGCTTTTCTTGTTCTTTTGTACTAGCGAACACAAAATATACAGAAAGGCTATTTCTCTTATACTCATAATATAGCCAGACGTTTCAAAAGCTCCTGGTTAAGATGTAGTCAATTTGTTTAAAGACGGGCTGAGTGGCTCATACAGTTGAGGCACTGGCTTTCTGACCCCAACTTGGTAGGTTCAATCCTGGCTCAGTGCTCAGTGCTTGAAAGTGCTCAAATACATCAGCCTCGTGTCAGTAGATTTACTGGCATGTAAAAGAACTCCTACGGGACTAAATACCATAAAAGTAATTAGTGGGATGTAAAGCAGATAACATTATTAGTATAATTTGCTTAAACATTTACTATCCCTGGGAATTGACCGGCCTGGACCCATGTGGGCTTGGCTTAAGTTTACTGTAGCTCAGTTGCAGACTGTAGTTTATGACCTGATGTATGTGAACCTAGGATTTTTTATGCAAAAATAAAATTAGCTGAAACTGGTTATAGTAACAACTCAGTATCATATTGGAATAAATCTTGCTTACAGATTAAATTTATTCATTGTCCATCATTCTGTTGAAACATGGTTAAAATTTTGTTTCATAGAGGTTACTTTTTGAAAAATGGTTAAATGAGGTTAAATTGAATGAGTTATTGTGCATAATATATCAGGTAGTATGATGTACACTCCTCATTTCAGAATGTTCATGTATCACATGTGGGAAGCCATCGAAACGTATACCTTTTATAACTTGCTATTCTTGCCTACTTCTGTTATCATGAGGAGGTTCTCTGACCTACATAAATGAAGCTGTAGTAATGCAGAGCTGCTAACAAGCTGATAGCATTACTAAGTTTTGAAAACCCCACAACTAGAGTGTGTGAGACCAAGGCCAGGTAGCAGCTAGGAGTGTGGCACAGCAGAGCTCACCAGTCTTGCACCAGACACGACATGCCTTCCACCATTGAGCTTGGGCGCCGCAATGCCATCCCCATCCTGTACACCAGAGGAACTCACTATGAAGTGGGCTTTGATGTTGTAAGTAGAACTTCTGTTATCTCAATTGTTTTTCAAGACTGACATTTTGGAGAGGAAGAATAGACCAAAGTAAAGGAAACCAACAAAGTACAGTAGAAAAAAAGCCACCTTTTTTTAGTTTTTATTCTGTTCATTGTATTTCAAAAAGATGTTTTATTGATTAAAACCAGCAAGTTTTATGTAGCTTTCCATGTTTTAAAAAGTTATTTTTAAAATGAAAAGTTTTATTTTATACAATATTTTTGTTCTCTAGTTATGCTGAATATTACTCAAAATTTTAATTTTTTTCAGTGGAATTTTTATCAGTACGTCGTTGGTCATTCTTCTCAAATGAGTGTTTGCATCTCAATAATTGACAAGTAATAATAAAGTATATATTTCATGCAAATTTTGAAAATTAATAATGATACTGTGTAATGATATTACTTCAAATTCACATATTTTTATTTGTAAAGCGACTGCCATAGTATTGTTTAAAGACTAACACAGTAGGTCTATTGATAAAAGATTTTCATTATTTTATCAATAGCAATCAAATCCCCCCTCAAGTAACAGTTCTAGTAGCATTGAAAAATTATCTGAAATGTTTCGAATAATGAGGCTTGAATCTGTCATTGCAATTTATGTTGGGTATTTGTAGAGTCTGTACAAATAATTACACTATGTATTTAAAAACTGAAAACCCCATGGCACAACAATCTCGAAGGGCCTTGGCCTACCAAGTGACCGCTGCTCAGCCCGAAGACCTGCAGATTACGAGGTGTCGTGTGCCGTCCTACACTACTGTATATTGAGCCCCATATTGCATACTACAGTGGAAAAAATCAGTTTTGCATAATTTAGGAAACTGCATTATAGTATTGCATTTATCACTCAATGATGTCAAATTACCTCCAAGTGATGTTATAGTGGCTCACTCAACCCCCTCGCTTAATCACTTTTTTTTTTCCATTTGTAATATTGAATTTGCTGAGGTTTTCACGACACGAAAAGCTAGGGAGAATTTTTTTTTTTTTTTTTTTTTTTTTCAGAACTCCGTTCCGTAAATGATAGAAGTTGAATATATATTCACGTAATTTGAAGTGGCAGACGTAGCCTCCTATAGAAATACTAGCACTGCGCGTGGCTGTTGAACTCCAACCGCGAAAAGCACTTGAGCGGTACTGACTGAAGCCAACGCTCGTACGAATGTTCAGCCGAACGAGGCTTCGACCTTGAGATGCCAAGTTCGTGTGCCGTTTAAGATAAGTGGATCTTCTGTTAATGTTACTTACACAAGAACGCAAGTAGGCTTGTCGTTATTGTGAAAAATCCATCTTGACTTGCGTCCTGACGTGTTTTGATGATTATATCGTTATGCCGCTTTTCTGTGATTGTCTCATTATATCTCTCCTCAAAAAACAATTTGTCACCATCGCGTATTGAATGAGTTTAATTGCCTCTTCCAGTATTTAGTAATAATCGACATATTAAACTGGAGTAGTTAATAGCTGTGGTCTCGCATTAGCCTAGCATTCGTCGCATAAAATACAGACCTGAATCCTGCACTATTGACAAAAGCACTACGTCTGAGGATTCCCGTATGAATCGGATATTTAGTTCTTCGATTGAGAAAAGAGCAGTGTAGTTGACAGATTTCGAAGACCAACTTCTTCCAGTTAAAAGCAACAGACTTCAGAATATACGCAGGATAGTCTATTTTTAGCCATCTGCTTACATTGCAGCATTAGCAGAGAAGCACGAGAAATTCAAAGCGACATGATCTCCAGTCTGTGAGAACATGAAGCAGACTGTGCGGTTATTTTTTGTGAGATCCCATTAAAAATATCCTGGCAGTAAATTAGGCAGTAGTAAGGAAGTTCGGTGCTACGAATATTAGAATTACTTGAATCCGAAGGTGGATTCACAACTTCATTTGGGATCGGCTCTGCTATGCCAGGCGCTTTATTCTTTGCTTACCTTGCCGGATATTTAGACGAGAAGTTACCCTGTAAAGCCGTTTCTATAAACTCGAGAATTCCATCAGCCCTCCTTATTGATGGCTTTCAGTCACCTATTTTGTTTTCCCACTCATCACTGAGGAAAAAAGTCCGAGAACAGACTTGTCCTTTATCCTGCTCTCCGCCGAAAACTCCCAATAACGATTTGGGAGGGGGGATGGAGAGGAATTCGACCCCCAAATTATATTATGAAGAGAAAAGTATGCTTCTGTTAGTAATATACTGTAAGTTAATGGATTCGAGAACACCATTGTGTTTTCTGGCAATTAGAGGGAATCCATTAAAATGGCTGTGAATCCCTGAAGTATTTTGGTGGTGATGCCAATGAGAGAAGCCCGTGTTCGTGTCCTGGTGACGATGGGACAGGAAAGGACTAGGAGTGGGAAGGAAGCAGCCGTGGCCTTAATTAAGGTGGTGGTGGTGATTATTATTATTTTTTTTGCTAGGGGCTTTACGTCGCACCGACACAGATAGGTCTTATGGCGACGATGGGATAGGAAAGGCCTAGGAGTTGGAAGGAAGCGGCCCTGGCCTTAATTAAGGTACAGCCCCAGCATTTGCCTGGTGGGAAAATGGGGAAACCACGGAAAACCATCTTCAGGGCTGCCGATAGTGGGATTCGAACCTACTATCTCCCGGATGCAAGCGCACAGCCGCGCGCCTCTACGCGCTCGGCCAACTCGCCCGGTGATTATTGTTTTAAGAGGAAGTACAACTAGGCAACCATCCTCTATATAACACCAATCAGAGGGAAAAAATTGAAGGGATCTGACACTTCGAAAAATGAAGGTATCGGCCAAAGAAAGACAAGGGCCACGAAGGGCGTGAACATGAAAGACTTCCTAGGCCTCCACACGTAATACCGTCGGGGTCGGAAAAGAACAAGAGTTGACCAAGAGCGATCAGATAGGATAGATGAAAGTGAGGAGCCTGGCACAAGTAAGTGGAAGCAATGCCAGGACTCAGCTGAGAGCCCCGTGGTCGCCAACCCACGCTCCTAAGTTCAGTGCCCCTGAGGCCCCTTTTAGTCGCCTCTTACGACAGGCAGGGGTTACCGTGGGTGTTATTCTACCACCCCCACCCCAGGGGGTCTTAATTAAGGTACAGCCTGGTGTGAAAATGGGAAACCACGGAAAACCATTTTCAGGGCTGCCGACAGTGGAGTTCGAACCCACTATCTCCCGAATACTGGATATTGGCCGCACTTAAGAGACTGCAGCTATCGAGCTCTGTGATAGTAGTAGTATAAATCGATGAATTGCATGGTTCTAGATACATATGGTTGTGGTAGACTAGACACTGAATGATATTATAAAGAATGTAAACATTAAAATGGTAACGAATAAACATTAATACAGTACCTTGTCCGGCCCCGCGTTGTAGGAGACAACACGTCCGCCTGTCACCCGGCGGCCCCGGGTTCGATTTCCGAATGGTGCAAGTAGAGGCAAAATCTCTCTGTAGGTCGACGCCCCGAACAAATAGCATTTTGTTAAAAAATACAGCACCTTCACCTGTTGTGCGAACTTTATTATGCTTGTCGCTGGCCCTTCTGACCCCAACTTGGCAGGTTCGATCCTGGCTCAGTCCGATGGTATTTGAAGGTGCCCAAATATGTCAGCCTTGTGTCGTTAGATTTACTGACACGTAAAAGGACTCCTGCGGGACTAAATTCCGGCGCCTTTGCGTCTCCGAAAACCGTAAAAGTAGTTAGTGGGACGTAAAAACAAATAACATTATTACTAAGCCAGTGATATTAAATATCACCGTCCTCTCAGGTCCAGGTTTAGAGTTCTGTTTCTAGGTTAAGTATTTTCAATGGTTCAATAACTGCTGTAGGTATATGTTCCATAGTAATTAGTCAACGATGGAAACTGGCTACTGCCATTTACATACGTGTTCATATGTTCTGCATTGTCATTTTGTAGCAGCGTTTGAGTGGGTATAGGAAATGCTTGCTAGCTTTAAAATTAGGAATATCGAGCAAGATAGCTGCTTCTTTCGCCTACTTAAAATGCCAGTAGTGAATTGCGTGTTCTGTGTCACCTGCATTGGAATTTGGTGTACATGCTTGCGATTAGCCTCGGAAGGTCGTAAAGCTTCCCTTTGGAGTGGTTCAGACATTAGAGTGCCGGCTTTCTGAGCTCAAGTTGGCGGGTTCGATGCTGGTTTACAGTCAGTCCGGTGGTATTTGAAAGTGCTCAGATGTTCTATCGGCACGTTAAAGAAACCTGCAGGACAAAATCCAGCACCTCTGCTTCTCCGAATGCGGTAAAAATAGTAAGTAGGGCGTAAAACTAATTGTATGTATCATCATCATTATTAAAATATCCATGGATCTATCGGATAGATCTTGCGCATGTCTGATGAATACCTCGAAGACGACTAGACGCGAATTGGGCATTTTAACTTGGGAAATTCCCAGGTTGAGCTAACGCAATTTACGCCCTTTTCCCTAAATTACGGCATATCAGGGCCTGTCATCAGTCAACCATTCGTCTCCTCATCGTGGAGCGGTGTGGTATTTTTAAAGAACTTTAGACAGTGGCGTATCGTGGATTCCTAACGGAGGCATGCAACTAGTAACCATGCAGTAGCACAATGTATTTAGTTAAATTACAATTCTACTCACCCTAATTACATGTAGGTGAACTCCACCCTGCGTTTTTTTTTTTTTTTTAATTCCTTGGTGACGTCTGAACATTGCCCTCAGTTCGGACTTAAGTCGTACTTTATCAACATATTTTCCATGGACTTCGATCAATTTACTGAACTGCTCTTTAGGAAAATCGCCAGAAAAAATGAAAATTTCTTACAATCACTGTGTGGTGCCCAAAAAGTCGTGCGAAATATTTCAGCTTAGAACTCTGGCCTATAAGTTTCATTTATCTAAGGTGCAATATTGTGCGAATTTCTATCAAGCAATTATCGTTCTTAATGCTATATCTGCCACGTGTCAAAACTTCTTCGACAACATTGTCACATAGCAATATTTTCAGACGCAACGGCGATATAACCTGGCACTTGCATATATTTTCAAATTGATTTTAGTTTTATTTGGCATGATTTAAGGATTATGAAAAATGCCTTTTTATTTTATGAAATGACATGCTGCGTTTAATAACATTTTTATTCCAACTTACTGTATACGCCTTTTTCTGTTAGATTAGCCTATGAATTGTATTTAGTCGAATGGAATATTTTTTCTCCACATTGAAACTCTTAAAATTAGAATGATATTAATATTTGTAGGCCTATTATTTGTTTATGCAAGAAAGCCAATACTACTGTAAATTGAGTAGACATGTTTGCTCAGTTTAAGGGTATTTTGGACAATCTTTACTGAACTTCGGCAGTTGCTAGATTCAGTGTTGCGGTTGGTAGATGTAGAGTGGATCTCGGCCCATAAGTGGCAACGGCTGATCCGTGGTCCAACAGTTCTGCACTCTGACTGGCCAACCAGACAGAGGAGGGGGGCCATGGCTCTACCATAGCTCTATGCCACTGCATTCGGGAGACTGGATACTTAATGGGTGGCCCTAACCGTCGGCTGTCCAGATAATGGTTTTCCATTCTCCTGCAGTAAGGTGAATACCGAGATAGTTCCTAGTATAGGCTACGGCCAACCCCCTCACCTTCTCCGAGCATCTCCTCCACCGTAACAAATCTCCCGGCCTGAAAGACGTCACCGTTTAAGAGGCCCGCCTCCCCCTTCAGGGAAGGAATGAAAACATTTTAGTAGTAGTAATAGTCAGTCTTGCCAACTATCATGAAGTCATTAAGTGGGTTAAAATCTCACTAAGTGAAATTTTGTGATCTAGGTCTATGTGTGTGTGTGGGGGGGGGAGGATATTGAAACATTAAATGGATGAATAACTGTAACATACCTAATTAAAATGAGAAGACTCAGATTTCTCGTCTGGTGTAGTTGCTGCGATAGAGGACAGAGGATTCTTTGTGTTGTTGCAATTGGAATAGAATATGCAGCTGAGGTTCCTGTCTTACACAAGACATTTTCAGAAAAATTCATAATTATATATGACAGGTTTTCCTAACAATTTTAAGAGAGTTTTTGGCGTGAAGCGTGAAACAGTTCTGACGAGGAGTCTGTTACGCATCTTTATGTTCACTAAAAGGATCTTCTGTCTCTGCATTAGAACAAGGTAGCGAAATATTAGCAACTCTTTGAATGGATTAACAGCAACGGAATCCAAATCCAAAACAACCGCCACACAGCTTTGGGCTGCCTATCGTCGTTAAGACCAGTTCTGGAAAATGGAGCAGCCGTATGGGGTCCGCCACGGGGGTAATCCGTGCTTCTCGCTCGTCGTTGCCTTGGACATTGCGACAGTTGGCAGAGGAGAGCACGTGAATGGTGACAAAAGCCTAATTCACACGGGGATAGTTTTCTGGAGTCACGTACTTGAAACCTCTAAACTTGAAGCCAGTACTATAAATTATACGGAGAAAGTGCATGCTGCCTTTAAAAGAGCGCGTGAACTTCAGTGGTTTAATATTGTATTTGACTTGTAGCTGTGTGTGAATTTGCATTCAATTTATTGAAGTTGAGATGTTAAGTGCACAAATACAAGTATGCGTAAAACTAATTTGCGCATTATTAGTGCTGCATGAAATACAAAACTGGCTTTAAAAGTTATTTTAAAAAATTACAATTTGTTGTACGTCGCACCGACACAGATAGGTCTTATGGCGATGATAGGATAGGAAAGGGCTAGGAGTGGGAAGGAAGCAGCCGTGGCCTTAATTAAGGTACAGTCCCAGCATTTGCCTGGTGTGAAAATGGGAAACCACGGAAAACCATCTTCATGGCTGCCGACGGTGGGGTTCGAGCCCACTATATCCCGGATGGAAGCTCACAATTGCGCGCCCCTAACCTCACGACCACTCGCCCGATAAAAAGAAGAAGAAGAAGAGGGAAACTTGTGTTAAAGGGTGGATTAGCAGAAGGCCTTTGCATGATGCATCTAACAACTTGTTGAAACCACTAGCGGGAGAGGATTTCTTAGCTTATAGGAACCATAAAATTTAGTATTGCTCATAAAATAATGTTGAGAAACTGCAATATTTGGTTTGCGTTCCACTTATCATTAGGATCATTCATTATGTACCAACAAATGTACTAAAAATCTCGAGAAAAATGCACGTGCTCTGTTTTCAAGTTGATTTGCCTACAAGTCGGGTTTAGACGGGGCAACTACTGGAGTTAAGTCAGTCACGTGACGGGAAAGTGGATGCAAAAGTTGACGGCTCGGCAACTCAAATTTACTTCCAAGGAAAGTTACAACTTGACTGCCCTGACTAAATCACACGTGGAAAGTTGAAGGAAAGTCCACTTGCTTCAAGTACTTGACTTCAGCAAACTATCCCCGTGTGAATTAGGCTAAAGATTCAAGTGCAATGACATCATGCGAAGGGTTTCAGAGCTACGTCTGCCACTGCACGGCGTGGGCCACTGAATGCAAATTTAAGAGCCGCTTCACACTGGCTGGATTGTTTTGGAATTTGGTGGCCGAGTTTATCCTGACCAGTCACTATCTAAATAAACTCGGCCACCAAATTCCAAAACAATCCAGCATAGTTCAAAATCTCCAGAAATAGCACTCAAAGCCTCAATAGGCTGACGGGCTAAAATTCTCATGGTGCAGGCCCCGTCTGCACCAATGAATGAGACGGCTCTCTCTCCCCGATAGGAATCGGCGACAGAGTAGCTCAGGTAAATTCCGTGTCGCCGTGCGGAAGCCGGCCGCGCTACTCAGTCGCCTCCCCAGCTTAGGGTTGCCAGATTTCCGGATGACAAATAAGGAACACTCGCTCGATTCCAGATAGCAAATAAGGAACATTTCCATTTCCTTGCCACATAGCGCTAAATGAAGGCACCATAACCATGATTAAGAGAAGAGACCAGGGTTATATTAACAAATAAATGCCGGTACCGGTAATAATATAACAGCGTCAGCGTGAAATATGTAGGTACTTAATGTATTACAAACTAATAATGCGTTAGTCTCTAGATTGAAATGAACATTTCACAAGTACGAGTCATCTGAAGATGCAGTTTGTAACAGTTTCTTATTCGACAAAAAATTATTGAGAAATTCCGTACAATTCTTATCATAGTTGAAGTACACAAGAAGTTCATTTTTATTAACTCTACTGAGCATCTGTTTCTGTCATCTCTCCATTTTATTGCCATTACTGAAAATATTCAAAATACCCTTTCAGTATATGCCCACTAGTAGGCCTACCACTAGCACACTGACAGAGACGCTGTTCTCAACTGTAATGACTGATCATTGGTTAGAATACAGAATATTTTGATCATAACCGCGCACTTTTTCGATACTATACTATTGTTTAAACCGCGTTATTTAAAAAAAAACGGAACATTGGGCATACGGTTTAAAGGGTGTACCGTACGTGGAACAAAATGAGGGAAAACCGTACATCTGGCAACACTACCTCCCCTGGCCCAGTAACAGTTTTCATAACGAGTTCTCAGTCAGAGGTGTGTCCCTTGCTGCTCTTGTCGGAAAGAAAGAAGGAAAGCGTCGTAGATTTCATTCACATCCTATGTTGAAAGATAGTTTGGAAAAAGTACTTTTCTATAAACTATCTAATGATTTATGTGATGACGGTACCAAGTTTTTTAGTTACCAGTACTTCATTTTTCTCTGTAGACTACTGAGAAGACGGTATTGTAGTTGTTAGTACTCACAGCCGCATTCATTTTGAAAATTATTGGTTGATTCCCTTCAGCCCTCATTTTTAAAGTAAAATCAAGAACGCTCGCAACAAGGTGCCTTAAATATCGTTCTCTCCACAACTTAATAATTAAAAACAAAATGCCTGCCTGTCCTTGTATTGGTAAAATCTCCAGTATCTTCTTGTTTTGCCGGACCTTTTTCCTAAGAGTTGAGGTCGGCACCTCATGTGGATCTGACCCAATTTTACGGAGTGATGTATTCATTATTGCGTGTATCTGTGATGGTTGGTAGTGTGGTATGTTGTGTGTACAGACGAATAAAAGCACCCAGTCCTCAGGCAGTGGCATTAACCATTCGGGATTAAAATCCCCGACCGTGCAAATGGCCGCGCGGTTTGGCCCACGTAAGTATCATCTTGAGTTCGGGAGATAGTGAGTTCGAACACCTGTCGGCAGTCCTGAAGATGGTTTTCCATGGTTTACCATTTTCACACCAGGCAAATGCTGGGGCTTACTTTAGTTAAGTACAACGTTGCTTCCTTCCCACTCTTATCCCTTTCCTACACCCTCGTCGCCATAAGACGTACCGTATCTGTGCCGGTGCTACCTAAAGCAAATTTAAAAAAAAGGATCGTTCGGGAATAGAACCCAGGACCCTCTGGACCGAAAGACGCTGTGCTGAGCATACAGCCCAACGAATCAGACAGCAAACTCTCAATTATATTGAACATTAAATAAAAGAGATGTCGCTTATATTTGTAATACCTTAATTACGAAGCTCGTTTCTTTCCTAGGATAGTCTTTCTTTAAAGTCACTGAAAAACTGTGATATTACTTTATAGTATGCATTTCTTTTCTCAACTTCATTACTATAGCCTACTCGTCACAGTTTAAGTTTCAGATCGCTACTCAGTTTGTATAATTACTGAACGTAATATACAGTTCAAAAACATTAGGGGAACATGTTTTTAAACGTATGCCATGCTCCACAAAACAATACCTCACACCCAGGTATATTACCAACTAAACCTTTATTCTTTTCCTTTGAAGTATGCAAAAGAACATCAATGGATTCGCGTTCATTTTCATAATACAAACAGAAATGTCCAAATAGGGGCGAAAACAAAGTGATTACAGTCCTCTAGGGTGGACTTTCATCACAGGTGGAGAGCTTCAGTATGGTGTATGTTCTCTACGAGCATTTATCACAGCTTGGCACCTACGTGACATGCTCCGTATAAGTCGACGGAGGTCACGTTGCGGTATCAGGTCCCATTCTTCAATGAGAACCTGTTTGAGGTCTTAGAGAGTCTGGTGGAATAGGACGCCCACGAATCCTTCTGTCAAGCCTATCCCACACATGCTCGATGGGATTAAGGTCGGGACTCACTGCTGGCCATTCCATCTCTTGAATGTCCAGTTCTCGCAAGACAGCTCTTTTCGTTTGTGCTAGGGGCTTTACGTCGCACCGACACAGATAGGTCTTATGGCGACCAAGACAGCTCTGGTGATGCGCGTTACATGAGCCCTGGCATTGTCGTGAATGAGTACGAATTCAGGGCCAACACCGTATGCAGCAACCAACACATACTGTAGCAGTATTTGTTAGATGTACTCCGCAGCGATAAGGTTACCACGGACGACGACAAGATCCGTACGGTCATCAATACTGATGCCACCCTACACTATCACAGAAACATGTCCGAATCGGTCGCCTTCCTGGACAACATTTGGCATGTACTGCTCACCATGGCGTCTCTATACAAGTTGACGTCCATCACGCTGTGTCATGGGAAATCTGAACTCGTCCGTAAACAACACAGGTCTCCATTGGCGAAGTTGCCAGTTGACGTGGGTACGGGCAAACAGAAGGCCAGCCGTCGGCCGCGTGGTGTAGAGGTAGCTTGCCTGCCTCTTACTCGGAGGCCCCGGATTCGATTCCCGGCCAGGTTAGGGATTTTTACCTGTATCTGAGGGCTGGTTCGAGGTCCATTCAGCCTACGTGATTAGAATTGAGGAGCTATCTGACGGTGAGATAGCGGCCCCGGTCTAAAAAGCCAAGAATGTTGGCAGAGAAGATTCGTGGTCTCCTTTGGTAGAAAAGAGTGAAAGTACGAGCTCGGGAACTCTCTTATTGGGATTTACTCAAAAACATGTTTCTGACACTTTCACCCTTTTCCATATTTGGCCCTCAGTCAACTTTCGAGATTCAACAGATGTCTTGGTTCTACAATAATGTTTCTAAATGTTTATTTCGTTTATTATTTATTACCAGTTTATATTTATATTTGTTTATATTTGTAAAAATTCCATGGGGGGTGTCTATCCACCAGTAACAACCACCCCCCCCCACCTCCCCCCGGCTATGCCCATGTTAGTAGGTATATAGGAGGAGGGAGGAATTTAGACCCCACCGGGTACCGGCTGGGCGACGGACCAGTCGGGCACGGGTGGCGGTCTTGGACTTACGGTAGAGGAAGTGGGGGCTAAAGGTTAGGTGTTGATCAAAATGGATGCTATTGGATGCCCAGGTATTTTAGGGTGGGTTGGGTTTGGATGGCGGTTTTTCTGATGCGGAGACGAAGTTGGGAAGGATCACGGATGCTGCTGAACTTGTGGCGATTTCGACGGAAGAGGATGGATTGGGTCTTAGTAGGGTTTAACTGAAGCTGCCAGCTGTCTCGCCAGGAGATGAAGGAGTTTAGGAAGGGTTGGTCGGTACGGTTGATGGCCTGAACGGAGTAGAGAGGAGCAAGAATGACGGCATTGTTGGTGTACTGGTGGAGTTGGATTGATAGAGGGGATTGGGGGATGGAGATGGTGGTGGTGGTGAATACCGTGTTAAGAGAAAGTACAACTGGGTAACCATGCTCTACATAACACTAATCAGTGAGAAAAAGTGGAAGGGATCCGACACTTCGAAAAATGAAGGTATCGGTCAAAGAAAGACAAGGGCCACGAAGGTCATGAAAATGAAAGGCTCCCTAAGCCTCGCAACCTAAAACCGTCGGTGTCGTAAAAGAACAAGAGTTGACCAAGGGAGGTCGGATAGAATAGATGAAAGTGAGGAGGCTGGCACAAGTAAATGGAAGCATTGCCAGAACTCAGTTAAGGCCCACATGGATGCCAACCCACGCTCCCGTGGGGCAGGTTGGGGCATGTCTGCTACGAATAGCATAAACATGAGGGGTAAGGCCACGTGACGTGGTGCTTAACTCTATAGTTTACAGGCAGTTGAGAACCTAGAGGGTAACGCATTCTCTCTGGCCAGGAGATTCGGGCGGGGTCTGAAGGAATAAAGGATTCGTGAGGTGGGTAATTGAATGTGTGGATATAGGACCTCTTGGCAGGATTTGAGGTGTTTCATTAAATTTAAACAACATTGTTTTGCGTTTTATTCACTTTTTAAAGTATGCGAGATGATTCCAGTGTATGGGCTGCAAAATAGTTGAGAGGGGGGGGGGGGGGCAGCATCGGTGAATGTATGACTGCATGTGGTTGGAAGTGTTACTGGATGGGTGGTGCGGATGGAGAATGCATGATCTTATTGATGCTTGACGGATTGATGATAATACTATGAATGACATGGGATTATAACAGGTTGGTTGAATTATCTAGCGGGACAGAGGCTAGAGGGAAGGTGGTGATTGCTTCCGCATTTGCATCCGTGACGTACCAAGATATGCAAAAGTGGTCTACTCTAGCGCCCGCAGTGAGGAATAGTCCAAGTGGTAGCCCTGGTGTAGCTGATACGGGAGGCAACGGACCCAGTCAGAAATACAGCTGAGGATCTATCCCCACGGGGCTCTCAACTTTGGAGCGTGGGTTGGCTACCACGGGTCTCCTACCTGAGTTTGGTGTTGCTCCTACTTACGTGTGGAAGGCTCCTCACTTTAATCTTTGCTATCCGGTATCTCTTGGTCAGCTCTTGTTCTTTTCCAACCTCGAAGGTACTAGGTTTGCTAGACCTAGTGTGTCCTTAATTCTCACGCCCTTCCGGGCCCTTCCCTTTCTTTTGCCGATACCTTCATTTTTCGAAGGGTTGGACAACTTCCATTTATTCATCTTTTGATTGGTTTGGTAGTCCAGTTTAACTTCCTCTTAAATCAATAATCACCACCACCACTACCGACGCGCTTGTTTGTTTGTTTAGTAGCCCACGTGGTCAGATGGGTTTCTGATGTCTGGGCGTTGACTTTGATGCCAGT
The DNA here is from genome assembly GCF_040414725.1 of Anabrus simplex. Lineage (NCBI taxonomy): Eukaryota > Metazoa > Arthropoda > Insecta > Orthoptera > Tettigoniidae > Anabrus > Anabrus simplex. The sequence continues at coordinate 37,110,176 of NC_090269.1, forward strand.
GCACTTACTCTGCCAGATAAAAATTACTGATCATTGTTGAATTGTTGAATATGTTGTTTTTTTTTTTACCTGCATCGTTGTTGAGATGCACAATACGTTCCTGCGAATTAGTCTGTTACTTTACGCACCTTTTTTGCTATCAAATCGGGAAAGATGTTAACTTTTTTGACACTGAGTAGTGGCTCATTGCGTGAAGTTCTCTGAAATAATAAGGTATGTACTCAGACCAATCGACCATTTGAAGCCTTACAGTAGTCCTCGAGTTCCAAATTAGTTTCGATTTTGCTCTACAGTATCCGTAAAAGTCAACTGGACCTTGAGCCCTTCTACAATGACACATCTAGGTTTATATTAAAAGAAAATAAACCGGTTCGGAGAATAAGTCTCGTTGATTTCCATTTGATATTGATCTTAAGGGCCTTGAATGGTTTTTCGAGGTTACTTTTGACAAATTTCTACAGAAATCTTTTCACTCCGTTTATCAGCATATCTACTGTCTATCTCATATTTCCTGGGATCCGACTCGGATCGGTCGATTGCACTTTGGATTGTATTTTGGTTATACAGGATGGTCGGAAACAACGTGAATCGTGTATCTGAGCATTAGAGGGTTGGTCATACTGATAAATAATTTAAAAATAATAATTCAGTATCTCACGCAGTTGTATCAGCTGCTGAAATTAGCCAATTAGATCGCTCTAGGGGGAATTCAAATGGTCTTTGCGAGGCGATGTTGTTGAATTATCACGTGGATTAAGACCGGCTTGACAGCAGCAAACGAAGAAAAAACTTCGCCAAAGGAGGGATTTGAACACAGACTTCTAACTCATAGGATCGCGCCCTAGAAAATACGCTGCTGTGACACCGGCTGAAACCCACTGTGTGTTTGTATTCAATGCTGATTTCTCGACATAGTGGTCAAGCTGGTTTTAAGCCACGTGCAGATTTAACAACACCGCTCCGCAAAACTCCTTTGAATTCGCCCGCGAAGCGATCTGATTGACTAATTTCAGCAGCTAAGAACATGAGAACAGTGCGAGATATCGAATTATATTTTTTCAAGTTATTTATCAGTATGACCAACCCTCTAACCCACTAGCATTAACATAAAATCACCCCCTGTGGGTGGGGGTGGTAGAATAATGCCCACGGTATCCTTGAAATTATTTGAGGAACACAAGGTAAACAACTGAGAGGGAATCTGCCACCAGGGCGACTAACTTAAATGGAGTTCAGTGGGGACTAATTAGAAGAGGCTCGAAGAGTGTGGAAATAAGAAACTCCATAGGTGTCGCAAACCTAATACCGTCGGGATCAGAAGAGAAAAAGAGTTGGCCAGGGAGTTTTTCATGTTCATGCGCTTCGTGGCCATTGTCTTTCTTTGACCGATGCCTTCATTTTTCGAAGTGTCGGATCCCTTCCATTTTTTCTCTCTTGATTAGTGTTACATAGAGGATGGTTGCCTACTTGTACTTCCTCTTAAAACAATAATCACCACCACCACCACCACCAGAGGCACATCCGAAAGCGAGGAGTATGTTATAAGTGGAAGCAATACCAGACTCGGCTAAGAGCCCTGTGGTAAGATTCTACTTCTTAGTCGCCTCTTACAGGCAGTGGATACCGTAAATGTGATCTGTGTCCGCATTCACAGCGATGGGAAAAGGCTACAAAAGACGTCTAAATTATAAACTCCTAAACTTCATATCATTGGGATCAGAAGAGAAAAGGTGTTAGCCAAGGAAGGCTAGATAGGTAAAAGAAAGGGAGCAGCCTGGCACAAGGACATAAGAGTGAAAGCAATGACAGATTTAGCTTGGGGCCCTGTGGTTGGTCTTGGCACTCCACGCCCTCAAGTTGACAGCCCTGTGGGAGTGGTAAAATATTAGGTTCATGATAACCTTCGTATCCCGCCGATGTTTGGTAGGGGTACGGACGGCTGTGGTTCAAAGGCGGCAGTCAGCTCCCGGTTCCACCAAGGTCAACCTTGCACTGGCTCGACCCGGCCTGCCACAGACTGGTGTTTCTTCTGTTCTCGGTGGTGGTGACTCAGCTGAAACACCTTGGAGTAATAGGGCACTGACCCCTCCACCACCAAACGTGCGAGCAAAACAATCTCGTTCTGAGTAGTTGCATAGACTTTGGTAAGATCCAAATGGTTAGCATTAAAATTCATTCACATGAAAAATTGCTGTGTTCACTCCCTTCATTTACGTTGTCAATACCTGTGACTTACTATGATAATACATCTATAGTCGGCGTCAACTCGAGTCCTAAGCGGTCATTTTGATGTTATACCGACAGTCAACCGAAGAACTGAGAAAGTTATCCTTTCGCGGGTAAGCATTTCCCTTCTTTCTCTTTCTCCATTACGGTCATCGTCCTGAATCTGGAGGGTAATGCAAGCGGCTTTTATATAACATCAAAGATACCGCTTAGGACTTGAGTAGACTCCGAGTATAGCGCGCTCGATCCTACTGAGCTGATCCCACATCTCCTATGACAAGCAGGGAATACCCCTCCCACAGGGACAGGGAAAATGTCATTCTGTTAACTTCTTGAAGTTGCTGAAGGAAAATCGCGTTGCTAATCAAGTAATGTCCAGTTGCGTTTACTGGTCTGAACATCTGGGCTACCACTCAGCCTAGTAATACACAAAACATTAAATTACTTTTTGAAATATCTATTTATACGTGAAGTTGATACGTCTGCTTTGGGATGAAAATTTCTTGATGATGTCATTGAAGTTGTAGTCTGGCCACTTACAAAGTTTCTGAAGAAAGGGCCAGTGGCGGTTCATGCACGAAGTGCTTTTGGGCGTCACCCCGCCGCCTTTAAAAAAAAAACGGTATTTCACTCTGTAGTTGATCAATAAAGAGACGGACGAATGTAGCGAAGCCGAACTTATGTGGTGTGCAATTCAGTAATCCAATGTTATCTTTATTATCTCGGCTATAAACATTTTGTGTTTCTATTTTCAAAAGAGTGGTAAAGGCTTTCAGACCGTGGCTGCTGTCCAGCAAGCACGATGTTTTCTCTTTAGCCTTGAAGCGCTCGGATTGTGGCAAGAGAGCCCTCAGTAGCTCCCTTAGCAAGTGTGCGGGGTGCGGGAGGAGCCTGGATGGACTTGTCAGGGAAAGGAAGAGTTCAGGCGGGTGTATGATCTGTCCGACTGAGCCCTCAGTAGGTTCCTCAAATTAGCAAGTGTGCGGGGTGCGGGAGGAGCCTGGATGGACAATATGGACTTGTCAGGGAAAGGAAGAGTTCAGGCGGGTGTATGATCTGTCCGGCTGAGCCCTCTGTAGGTCCCTCAAATTAGCAAGTGTGCGGGGTGCGGGAGGAGCCTGGAAGGACAATATGGGCTTGTCAGGGGAAGGAAGAGTGTAGGCGGGTGTAAGCGCTGAACGGTGGAGCCCTCGGCAACATCGCCAACCACTTTTCAATGTACCTAGGCTTCCCCCCCCCCCCCTCCCATTTTACATTAATTATTGTTAGAGATTAATTCCAAAACATTTTACAAAACAATGTATTCCATAAAATACTAAAAGTATTCAGCTTTATAAAGAAGCAACAATTAAGATTCAAAATGTAACCATAAATTGACGGCACCATTTGTAGGGTGTTAAGTACGTTTTTATGCTTTGTAATTTGAGCAAGGAAAGATAAATTCGGGAGTGCACTGCTTGTTTTCATGAATGTCGTTATTATCACTTGTGATTGTGGTCTGTGAAACAGTGCAATGCCATAGTAGGCGGAATTGCATTAGCTGTTAACCTGATAATGTGTGTGCATAAATACCATTGCAGTGTAGTTAATTAATTAATTAATGTTGTAGTGCAAGCAAATTTCTATTCAGCCAGTGTCATCGGATTATTATTCATCTAAAAGTATCGTGGTGCTGGTCAGTGAAAACTGGACTGATTGGGTTGAGGAAAGAGATTGCGGTACAGTCCTGCCAGAGTACAATGTCACGAACCGCTACTGGAAAGGACTTCAAAACCAAACCAAGCCAAACCCATGGCGCAACAGCCCCGAAGGGCCATGGCCTACCAAGCGACCGCTGCTCAATCCGAAGGCCTGCATACATACATACATACATACATACATATCTTTATTACTCACCCTAGAATACACCATCGGCTTTACAGGTAATAAAGACAGACAGAGCGAAACCCAGAAACAAAAAGAACAAACAAACAAACACTAGGCACTACATCTCTCCTAAAACTACTTAGCAAAATTATTTACCTCTAAATCTACTCAGTGTCCTCCCACACGCACGCGGATAGCCGGCAAACGTGCAGGAAGCACCGCACTACAAATTACCCTATTTCCCTATTCCCCTATTCCTACCAACCACCTAGAAAAAAAAATATATATATATAGTAGACCGGTCTCTGCGTCAGCCCTGGTATGGAATACATGCCCACCAACCCGTTGATCGCAGGGACCAGCCTCGCCACGTGAGAACTGATCTTATTTCTCACCTACACCTGCTGACAATGTATTCCTTACCTACCATGTGTGCCAAGCCAGCTTGGCGGAAACCGGACCCATCACATGGCTTGTCACACACTTCCGCTATATACGTCACACCTTCTCTGTTCATTGTCAGCTCACTACCTTCCCTCTTCTTTTTCTTTTCTTGCCGTGCAGACATGCTAAAGCCTAGCTTCTTTGGGTTGGGTCAAGCCCCAACCCGTCCCTCTTCCCTTGATACTCCTCTTCTCCTCTCTCGCACTATTCCCGCCCACTACATCTCACCTTCTTGAACTTAAGACTTAAACATCAACAATTTTGTTTTTCACTTACACACAAACAGACAGTTTCCATTCCAAGTCCATCAGTTCACTCAGTCTTCACAATCTACAACACCACACTTGCCTCAAACCGTTGGACTTAATTTTTATACTTCCAACATTTTCTCCTTAACTACAGTCCCCCTTAATCTATCTAAATTACTATTACACATTAAACTTAATACATAAACATCAAGAATCCCTCAATTTTACACCCTTCATCAAGGCATCTACACCATTTAATTTTTTTTTTTTTACCTACTTTCATAATTTCCATACTGCCAACATTTTCTCCTTAACTACATTCCCACTTAATCTATCTCAATTCTATCACATATACCTTCTTTATACTTCTTCCTCACAAACAATCCCTTTTTTTTTCACTCCTCATTTACACACCAACAGACAGTACTCCATTCCAAGTCCATTAGTTCACTCAGTCAACTCGCTTTTTTTTTTTTTTTTACTAAGCTTTACACTACCCTCAAACCTACTCAACCTCCCCTTTTCTCAACGCTTACCTAATTTTCTCAGGCTTTCCCTTTGCCCCAGGCGGATCACCTTTCCACAGGGCAAGGTGCTCTCCCCCTTTCCCCTAACACTAAAGCCCCCTCTTCTGATATCATGATTACCATGATACCCTTCCCGCATTTGCTCAGGGCGGATATCCATTCCTCTGAGCAGAATGCCTTCCCCCTTTCTCCCTCAGCACAAACCACATTATCTGCACAACCCCTGTTACTCCCTCAATTTCTTTATAAATATAGCTCTGGCCACATTTAAGAATTTCGTTATATTCGTTCCTTTCTCCCACTCTCTACATAACCAAGATGTTATCTTATAGCTTTCCCCTCGAAGGCCTGCAGATTATGAGGTGCCATGTGGTCAGCACGACGAATCCCCTCGGCCGTTATTCTTGGCTTTCTAGACGGGGGCCACCATCTCACCGTCAGATAGCTCCTTAATGTTAATCACGTAGGCTGAGTGGACCTCGAACCAATCCTCAGATCCAGGTAAAAATCCCTAACCTGTCCGGGAATCGAATTCAGGTCCTCCAGGTAAGAGGCAGGCAATCTACCCTTACACCACAGGGCCGGCGGGAAGGACTTTACAGTTGGCATTAATGCCAAACCGCATAAACGTTCTTGTGTCTGGGTTGAACGGCAATATGACTGTATCCTCTTCAGCGCAGAAGACGTTCTTTCTACAGGAGCTGAGGTTGCTGGTATTGTCACAATTAATGTTGCCAGTTTTATTACCTCAGGAATCATTTCGTTTAGTCTATTAAGGGGAGGTGGTACACCTATTAATGTCCAAAAACACTTTTTTCGTTTTTCATATTTTTTGATAGTTTAGAGCTTATTTTATAATATACTGCCTGTTTATTTTTTACAAGTCATCCCGTAAGGTCTCAAATGCCATTTAAATGTCATGCTGACAGATGTGGACACGCCCACTTTTTGTATAACAGATATATTTTTGCCGCATTTAAAAAAAAATTGAATTTCGCGGCATGTACTCTCGTTCTAGGGTTGGTACAAGTGTTGCGGCTTGGCGGGTGACGCTTGTGTTTTGTTTTGTGTCATGACTGTTTTGAACATGTCCTCTTGTGGAAAGTAAACACAAAGTAAAGAATTATTTTTGTAGGATGCCTAGCTCAAGTAGATTGTTCAAGAAGTGTCGATGAAGGCAATTTGATCTGTGTCTATTCTTCTGCTGAATTTCGTCTTTTCCTTTTGGGCATTCACTTGTTGTATGCTTGGCAGATTTACAGTAGTATCCACGGGCAGATGATAGTGCTGGAAAATTTAGAAATTAATCCTGGCAGAAACATGCGACAAATTTTCTAGTGAAATTGATGCAGAGCGAGTGAGAAAGGCTGACCTACAGACTGATATGGTGATCAAGAGGAACAGGGTAATTAGCAGGAACAGGAAAAGAGCAAGAGAAGATGACTGTGATGATCCAGATGATCCATAATATGGACCAGGGATGCACTAGGCAGTGTGTAACTTTAATTCCATTTTTCCGAAGGTATAATTTTTAAAGATATTCAGGTATTTTTCTCAGTATATATTTAAGTCAATTAAATGAAATTTTTGCCAGCTGTTTTACTGTATTTGATGAACATACTGACATTATTTTATGCCTCTAACTCAAATAGTTCCAAAGTTATTGAGTATAACTCTTCACATAAAGCAATTATTTTTAGCAGTAAAGTAAAAAAAAAAAATGTTCCTGCTATGTGTGAGGTTAGATGAAGTTATAAAATTGTCAGTATATACAGTAAGCATTCCTTTTGAGCCATACCAAATTTCATCATTCTATGCTTTATAGTTTCAATAGAGAATGTTTGCTCAGCAGGTCATATTTAAAAGGGACAAGCTTTACAGGTTGCACACGAATGCTTTAATTTAAGTCATTTTTAAACACAGGGATGTATCTTTATATACAGAGCTGATTTTGCTACCGATTCTGCTTTTCTAATTTGTTTCACACCTACATCTTCAGTCCATAGTCCTGTAATCGACTCCCGTGTGGTACAGTACGAAACAAACGCCTGGATACAAATCAGGTTTCTTTCCACAAGTTGCACAACAGTACACAGTTTTCCGTCAACCACCCTTGATTTTCCTGTTTTAACACATTGCGCAGTCCCTTGTGTTGCTTATCTCATTGGAACACGTGTTACGTGCTGATTGACGACCTCGCTTCGTGGATCCTCGCACAGATCTTCTCTCGGCCGATACTTTTTACAATAATTTCCTCTTAATTTCTCCAGGAATATCCGAGGAAAACGTATTATCACTGTCAGAATTCTCAAGTACATCAATAATGTCTGAATCGCACAAAAAGGTACGCTTACGTTTGTTAACGTAGTGGATACTAGTGATGGGACTATCAAATGAAAACTACCGAATTATTCGATAGTCGTCAACTACCGTTACAACAAGACCAACTACAATATATCAGACGAGGACGAATCTATTCGTCCTGATCAGACCTTAATGCAACTATCGATATTAGCTAAAATGGCGCCGGCATCGGTTTATTCAAATGTAAACATGAGCGTTTGTGAAGCATCAATTTAGTTCTTTCTGTTGGTTTGGTTCGATCAGGAAACGTTAGTGTAGTGATGTATTTATTGAAATTTGGATTTAAAACTATTTTGATATATCAGGACGTGTCGATCGTATTGCGTGCCTCATGTAATTCATATTACAGCAGATGCACTCGCATTCTGATAAAGTGTACTTAATACATCTTGATGATTTCGTACTTACAGATAATTTATTAGGGTGCATTAAAACATTCGAAGATAAATTTGAGAATAGAGAGGATGTTTTCCGTGTATGAAGATTATATTCTCTTTGTTAAATTAGAGGACCAATTATCAACTGATATCCTGTCACTTAGAGTAAATATTTATGTGGCCAACTATTTGGGTGTTAAAGTGCTTTATACAAAAATGCATATGCCACCAGGGAACTTCAGACTGATTCTCCTATTGATTGTCTGAAGTGAAACAGATGTAGTATAGCAGTTTGGCGAATCATTACAGAATCATTGTTATGAGAGAATTGCAATTCGTGACAAGGTTATGTTTCTAATAAATTTCTCATACGAGGTAGGCTAATATATTTAAAAGCGTATGGCAATAGAAAGGTCATTCAAATAAACGTATTTCTAAAACAAATATTGATTTATAGGAAGAAGAATTACATTCAAAACTAACTGTTTCCCGCTGGCCCCGCCCGCAATGTACAAAGTATGGTGTTGTTCGTTACTATCCTCACGGATGTATTTGCAAAGTTTCGAGTTAATGAAATAAAGCACATGATCTGCTGTGGTAATAGAATTTAATGTTATGTCAACAAAACACTTGAAAATACATCACACAAAGAAATTGAATTAAACCTTCCTTGGAACAACACTACACGCCGAAAAGTTAAAAAGTCCTTCAAAGATCTTCGCCGTGGAAACAAATGTACTCATAACATTTCTCAGAAACTACCAATTTAAGTAGCTATTACCTCAAAAGAAAGCGCTTGATCCACTGAGTGATTTAGACCAAAACGAACTGCGTATACCTCAATTAGAACGAAAGATATGATTGCTTCAATTAGAAAAAATGTTGAAGAAACGAGACGTAAAATTGAATGTGCACTCATAACTTTCCTCAGAATCAACCAATTTTAATAGTTATGAGCTGAAATGAAAGAGCTTGATCTACTGAGTGTAGCCCAGCCCGTAGAATACGCTCCTGACCAATATCACTATTTTACATCTCTGCAAATATCAAGTAACAAAAGAGTGACTGGATGGGTGGCTATATTTCTAGAAAATAGAACTCAGAAAATTAGAGCAGGTGGAGCAGTAGCGTAGCCAGGATCGGCCGATGTGGCGAGGGAAGGGGGGATTGTAGTTAGTTACGAAATTATGGTAGAACACAATGAAGGTGCATGAAAACTTGTCATTATAAGAACACTGATACCAGTAAATTACAGATCTGTTGGTTCTACAATTATGTCTCCGAATGTTTATTGTTAGTTTCTGTATTTTTTGTAAAAATTCCATTGGGGGTGGGGGGCTAATCTCCTGTAACCCCGCCCTGGCTACGCCTCTGAGGTGAAGCTTTATTTGATCCTGTAATCATTAAGAGGGGAATTCTTCAATGCTGTATTGTTGGAACTTTATGTTTTCTTATACTGTATATTTAAATGGCACGAGTAAAGAAATCCTGGAATCAAACATACGTTTTTTTTTCAGATGATGGTATTCTGTATAGACTAATAAATAAGTTACAAGTTTGTGAGCAGTTGCAAAAAGACCTCGACAAAGTTGTGATACGGACAGCAGGCAACGCTATGATGATGAATGGGATTAAAAGTAAGGTTGTGAGTTTTACAATTAGAAAAAGTCCTCTCAGTTTTAATTACTGCGTTGATGGGGTGGAAGTTCCTTATGGGGATCACTGTAAGTAGTTACCTAGGCGTTAATATAAAGAAAGATCTTCATTGGGGAAATCACATAAATGTGATTGTAAATAAAGGGTACAGATCTCTGTGCATGGTTATGAGGGTATTTAGGGGCTGTAGTAAAGATGTAAAGGAGACGGCGTGTAAGTCTCTGGTAAGACTCCCAACTAGAGTATGGTTCCAGTGTATAGGGCCCTCGCCAGGATTACTTGATTCGAGAACTGGAAGAAATCCAAAGAAAAGCAGCTCGATTTGTTATGGGTGATTTCCGACAAAATAGTAACGTTACGAAAATGTTGCAAAGTTTGGGCTGGGAAGATTTGGGAAAAAAGGAGACGACCCGCTCGACTAAGTGGTATGTTCCAAGCTGTCAGTGGAGAGATGGCGTGGAATGACATTAGTAGACGAGTAAGTTTTAGTGGTGTTTTTTAAAGTAGGAAAGATCATAACATGAAGATAAAATTGGAATTGAAGAAGAGAAATTGGGGCAAATACTCAACTATAGGAAGAATAATTAGGGATTCGAATAATTTACCAAGGGAGATGTTCGATTGAATATCCACAGCCTATTACCAGTCATTCGACTGGGTCAGGGATGGAATGAATGAAGCCTCCATCTTGCGGCGAGGATAGGAATTGTGCCGGCTGCCGAAGCCTGTTGCACTCCTCTGGGGCAATGATTAATGAATGACAGATGAAATGAAATTATATTGAAGAGTGTTGCTGGAATGAAATATGGAAGGGCAAACCGGAGTACCCGGAGAAAATCCTGTCCCGCCTCCGCTTTGTCCAGCACAAATCTCACATGGAGTGACCGGGGTTTGAACCACGAAACCCAGCGGTGAGAGGCCGGCGCGCAGCCCCCTGAGCCACGGAGGCTCCAGATGTTCAATAAATTTCCAAATTCTTTGATATCATTTAAGACGATAGAGAATCTGCCACGTGGGAGACAGACTGAAGATTGAAAAATGTGCATCAGTTAACAGCACGGACGCTATTAAAAGAGTATGGACCTGGATTTTCCAAGGTAGTACTTCAATACTTCAACCATAAAATATTTAGGTAATATTGTAACCTATCTTCAAAACTATTAGTGTTAGAAATGGGAGTCAAAAGGCCAGAAATTGAACTCCAGTATTTCTCTCTGTAGTTTACATAATATGACAGCGTCTAGAACAGAGGTGCTCAGACTGGGCATTTCGTCCCGCGGGCGCACAGCACTGTAAGCGGGTGGACAGGCAGGCGATGAGCGTGTGCTATTCAGCCACATTGGCGTAGTTACGTCACAGGCCGTGAAGTTTGGGCGAAGTTCTCCCAGTTACTCTTGATCACTGTGGCGATACTCGAGTTTGAAATGGAGGTAGAAAATAATGAAAGAAAGAGGGGAGGAATCCACGTCATTTTCAATTTACGTTGTAAGAAATAAGTTGTTTATTTAGTTCGGATACAATAAAGAGTTAGGCCTACAATCTCAAATATTATTTTAATGTACGTAATGAATTACATTTTTCACTATTGCATTTTAAGAGGTGCTTTAGAAATATTTCTATTATAATACGGAGTTAAGACTGATAAATTTGTTGCCTGTGGTCGCTTGGGTTTAACTTATCTTATAAAGTCACCAACAATCCAACCATGTTTACCGGGAATAACATCAGCTAGGTTATTTATTTGAAGACATACTGTTCATCTATTTGATATACATTTACATTGATGTTGCACTTTAATCTTGGATATTAAATATCTATGTCCTCACTCGATTTGAAACTCCCTCGCCATTTAGAGGGTAGCTATTATCATCGGACGCCTGGTAAGTTTTAAATACTATTTTCAGAACTTTAGTGAACAGGGAAGTCACACTTCACCACAACACTATACAAAGTCAAGCAGTAAACTTATTGAATTATGTAAATATATAACTTTTTACTGATGAAAAACAGGAATTTTTATTTTTTTAAAATTATTATTAAGCGTATGGAATTTACATAATGGACAAATATATACAATATTATACAAAAGAAAAACCTGCAAAGAATGCATGCTACTAAGTAGGGAACAATTATACATGGGTATCTAAATTATTTATCCACTGCACTAGGGATACTGAGACATCAGCAAAGTCTTTCCGGTCTCCACCATAAGCACGCAGAGGGCATTCGTCCATTATATGATGCATGGTCTGGACCAATGCACCACAAACACACGCTGGAGAGTCCCTGAAGCCCCACTGGTGGAAAAAATGGAAATACAGTACTGTCATTCCCATCCAAGGAATTTTAATTTTAAAAAAATGGAAATACAGTACTGTCATTCCCATCCAAGGAATTTTAATTTAAAAAAATGGAAATACAGTACTGTCATTCCCATCCAAGGAATTTTAATTGTAAAAAAATAGAAATACAGTACTGTCATTCCCATCCAAGGAATTTTAATTTTAAAAAATGGAAATACAGTACTGTCATTCCCATCCAAGGAATTTTAATTTTAAAAAATGGAAATACAGTACTGTCATTCCCATCCAAGGAATTTTAATTGTAAAAAAATGGAAATACAGTACTGTCATTCCCATCCAAGGAATTTTAAAAAATGGAAATACAGTACTGTCATTCCCATCCAAGGAATTTTAATTTTTTTAAATGGAAATACAGTACTGTCATTCCCATCCAAGGAATTTTAATTGTAAAAAAATGGAAATACAGTACTGTCATTCCCATCCAAGGAATTTTCATTTTAAAAAATGGAAATACAGTACTGTCATTCCCATCCAAGGATTTCTTTAAAAATGGAAATGCAATACTCTCATTCACATCCAAGGAATTTTAATTTTAAAGAATGGAAATACAGCACTGTCATTCCCATCCAAGGAATTGTAAATCGTCGCTTGTAAGCTTAAACCCTGTACCTTTATAAATTGTGACACGACAATTATTACATGTTAGTTTACTTTGAACGTATAAATATAATAAAATAAACTATTTATATCGAGCACAGTATGAATCAAACCGGAATACCTTGAAAAGGTCGGTTTTCTTTCGATGAAATGAAATGAAATGGCGTATGGCTTTAGTGCCGGGAGTGTCCGAGGACATGTTCGGCTCGCCAGGTGAAGGTCTTTTGATTTGACTCCCGTAGGCGACCTGCGCGTAGTGATGAGGATGAAATGATGATGAAGACAACACATACACCCAGCCCCCGTGCCAGCAAAATTAACCAATGATGGTTAAAATTCCCGACCCTGTCAGGAATCGAACCCGGTACCCCTGTGACCAAAGGCCAGCACTTAGCCATGGAGCCGGACTTTCTTGCGATTATAGCGTTTTTAAAAAAATACTGTACTCCAATCAGCATTTCGCTGAGTTGCGGAGGAGAGCTTCGTAATCACAATCGAATGTCACTGGTCCCGTCCCTACTAAGTGTGTTCGCATTCTCGCTTCACTATGACGTGTGTTTGCTACGTAAGCTGCCCGAATGTACGTCAGGCCAGCCTGGTCGCACTGGGTTAGCCCCAACGGGCGTCTAGCTGAGCACATTTTCTACACAGACCCTATTACTACAGGAATTGTCGGTAAAATACCGGTACTATTTCGGTACTTGCCAATACCGCTATAGGAAACCATGCGTCGTTAATACCGGTATTATGTCGTAATAGGACGTACATACCACTACGATGTACTGGTGTAATACCGGTAAAACCTCCGAGATTAAACTAGTAAAATCTGAATATTTAAGAAGAGATTTAAGTAGTTCTGATAGGTCTAGTCATTGCATTTGCATGATAAAGAAGTGGTCTTAGTAATCGGCTGCTTGTTGTTTCGTTGGGGCAAGCACTGACCTGTGTCGTCTGTTGTTTCGTTACGTAGTGAGGCCATACAGCAACCTGCAGTCGTAACATCTGTTGTGTGGTGAGCAAGTTAAAATGGGTAGAAAACAAATCCCGTATATCGGTAGTTTGAATATCAGCGAACGTCAAAACGCATCCAGATGCATAATAAACAACTGCGTGCATGTTGTGAAGGTTTGTAAATAATAATAATAATAATAATAATAATAATAATAATAATAATAATAATAATAATAATAATAATAATAATACTTGAATCCCTGTACATCGCAGACTTACTGTGCTATGCTTAAGGGCGAATCTGCTCTCTTGCATCTGCGGTGGAATTTTTTTTTTTGCTTTACGTCGTACCGACACAGATAGGTCTTATGGCGACGATGGGGTAGGAAGGCTTGGTGTGTAAATGGAAAACCACGGAAAACCATCTTCAGGACTGCCGACAGTGGGATTCGAATCCACTATCTCCAGGAAAATTAACGCGAGCCTTATATGGACTAATTTATTTCTAGGACAGTGTGGGAGGAATGCGGACGTACATTTAAGCAACAGGCATAAAAACGAGTTCGCAACCATTTTCATCCACACAAGCAAGTGGAAAGGCCTAGTTTTTTAGAACGGCTTTACTTCGCACCGACACAGATATAGTGGAGGTGATGGGATAGGAAAGGGTTAGGAGTGGGAAGGAAGGGCCGCGGCCTTAAATTAAGGTACAGCCCCAACATTTACCTTGTGTGAAAATGGGAAACCACGGGCGAAGCCTAGAGCCTCCGTTTTCATTTGCTTTCGTGTGCCTTCACAACCACATCGGGATGTCGTGTGCATGTATTCTGGAGGACAATGAAAACCACACAACAACGCTTACTACCGTAAGAGGCGACTAAAAGGGGTCTCAGGGGCTCTTAATTCGGGAGCGTAGGTTTGCGACCATGGGGCCCTTAGCTGAGTCCTGGCATTTTGTGCCAGGCTCCTCACTTTCGTTTACCCTATCCGACCTCCCTTGGTCAACTCTTATTATTTTCCAACACTGACGCTGTTAGGTTCCAAGGGCTAAGGAGTCTCATATTCACGCCCTTTGTGGTCATTGTCTTTCTTTTCGAAGTGTCGAATCTCTTCCATTTTAATAATAATAATAATAATAATAATAATAATAATAATAACAATAATAATAATAATAATGCTATTTGCTTTACGTCCCACTAACTATGGAGACGCTGAGGTGCCGGAACTTTGTCCCGCGGGAGTTCTTTTACGTGCCAGTAAATCTACCGACACGAGGCTGACGTATATGAACACCTTCAAATACCACCGGATTGAGCCAGGATCGAACCTTCCAAGTTGGGGTCAGAAGACCAGCGCCTCGACCGTCTGAGCCAATCAGCCCGGCTCTTCCATAATTTTTTTTTCTCTCTGATTCGTGTTATATAAAGGATGGCTGCCCAGTTGTACTTCTTCTTAGAACAATAATCGCCACCACCACCTAACATAAAATCTGTCATTGAGGAAGGAAATTGGCGAATCCCTTGTAAAATTTCGCGAACCGCAGTTCGGGAAATTATGCTTAATCTTTAATTTATCGTATGCTACAGGGTTTTTGTCCCAATTACAGCAGCATTCTTTGTGATACAAAGTAAAATGACAAATAATGATTGTATAATAATAATTTCGTGTGGCTATTTCTAGCCGAGTGCAGCCCTTGCAAGGCAGACCCTCCGATGAGGGTGGGCTGCATCTACAATATGTAGGTAACTGCGTGTTATTGTGGTGGAGGATAGTGTTAAGTGTGGTGTGTGAGTTTCAGGGATGTTGGGGACAGCACAAACACCCAGCCCCCGGGCCATTGGAATTAACCAAAGAAGGTTAAAATCCCCGACCCGGCCGGGAATCGAACTAGCGACCCTCTGAACCGAAGGCCAGTACACTGACCATTCAGCCAACGAGTCGGACAAAATAATGATTGTTACTTACGATTACCTACCCTAATGTAATTAAATCCTAAACTAATCTAATTTGACCTGTTATTATGTGCTTGGAATTGCAAGACGTTGTTCCAAAATAGTTTAATATATTATTCATCATCGTCAAGAATCGGATCATAAAATCTATCAAAGAATATTACACACTAATACATTTGCGGGTGTTCTCATTTCGGGAGAAACCGTAGCAGAAGTACTGGAGAAAATAAATCTTGCGAGTGACAAGTTCAAAGAACATGGACTAAACATCGGTAAAAACAAAACCTGTTGAAATGATTATCAACAGGAATGGCACAGATTCAAATATTTTTCTGGGGGGAATTCGGTTACAGTCTGGAAGTATACTTTCAAAATACAGTATAACATAATCAAACAAGAAGTACTTAATAGGACTCAAAAAGTTTTTCAATTGTATTTTCAATCGAGAAATCTACTATAGGAATATCACAGAGAGCAAAACTGACCATATCTTATTCCTACTTCATCCCAATTCATTCCTATCGACTCGAAATACAGTAAGTAGGACCCACTCTACACAACAAGGCTAATAGTAAAATCCAGTCAACAGAATAATGAACCAAAAGAGCAGGAACGACAAGATTAGAAATGAAGCGAACAGGAAGGAGGCTGTTACCGAGCTTTTAGTAAGACACAGGCTGCGACGGTTTGGACGTGGATTGAGGATGGTCAAAAGGAGAACAGCAAGAAATGACTTTGACAGAGAAATGAGAGGGAAGTGACCAATAGGAAGGCCAAGAAATCGGTGGATAGACATAGAGAAATCAGAGGTCAGTAACAGGAATGTCAACTAGGAGGAAATAGAGGAACAGAAACTATATTCTGACAGGAAGAAGTCGCGAGCGCTTGTACACCACACGCAAGAAAATGGAGCAGGAAATGATGATGATGATGATGATGAAAAACTGAAAATCCACAGCCTGTTCCCAATCATTTGTCCGGATCAGGAATGGAATGAATGAAGCCCCCATCTAGCGACGAGGATAGCAGCTGCTGAAGCCTGTCGCATTCCTCTGGGGCAATGATAAATGACTGACAGATGAAATGTTAATGGAGAGTGTTGCTGGAATGAAAGATGACAGGGAAAACTGGAGTACCCGGAGAAAAACCTGCCCCGCCTCTGCTTTGTCCAGCACAAATCTCACATGGAGTGACCGGGATTTGAACCACGGTATCCAGCGGTGAGAGGCCGGCGCATTGCCGCTTGAGTCACGGAGGCTAATCGATGATGATGATGATGATGATGATATATACAACCATCACTGAGTATATATACTGTATACTGTATCTGTCAATGCTAGCCATGAATTCTTTTCAGAGATTGATGATGTCAAGAATTTGCATGCTTGTGTTAAAGCATTTGTGTCTTGTGAGACGAGGCTATAATGCATGTGTCTCGCGTGTTACTTCTCTGCCGTTCATTCCCCCTCTACAGGATCTAACAGGATTACTTGACCGTAATTAAATTTCTCGCATTATCGGATCGGATGGTTAATCCATTACGTAGTGTGATGGCATAAAATGAAGGCCATGCATGCCATTCGAATAAAGACAGTGTCATTCGATTTATTTCTGATGTATAGCGGAACAATTTTAAAAGAAATTAGGCTTATGCATTTTGTTTTACAATAACAGACTTAGAATGTAAGTCCATATCAAGAGAAGTGTAAATATCGTCAGTTCAAGTTCCATTTCTCATTTCATTTCACCCTTCTTTCAAAAAGATATCAACATAGTACGATCATATGAGTACGGCTGTGGCCGGGCGAGTGGCTGAGCGGTTTGGATCACGCAGCTACTTACTTGCATTCGGGAGATAGTGGAGTCGAAGCCTACTGTCGTCAGCCATGTAAATGTTTTTCCCGTGGTTTCCCGATTTTCACACCAGGAAAATGCTGGGGTTGTACCTTAAGCAAGGCAACGGACGCTTACTTCCTACTCCTAGCCCTATCCTATCCCTTCGTCACCAAAATCTATCTGTATCGATGCGACGTAAAAAATAAGTACGTCTGTGGTTGATAACTTTTCGAGCGGAACATACTACTTTAATGACACTTAGCGTGGTGGAAGCATTGTCAATATGAAATGAAATGAAATGGCGTATGGCTTTTAGTGCCGGGAGTGTCTGAGGACATGTTCGGCTCGCCAGATGCAGGTCTTTTGATTTGATGCCCGTAGGCGACCTACGCGTCGTGATGAGGACGAAATGATAATGAAGACGGCACATACGCCCAGTCCCCGCACCAGCGAAATTAACCAATGATGGTTAAAATTCCCGATTCTGCCGGGAATCGAACTCGGGACCCATGTGGCCAAAGGTCAGCGCGTTAACCATTTAGTCATGGAACCGGACCTTTTCAATATACGTATGGTGTTTATGGTTTTGCTGTATTCAGTGCTGTCGTTTGCGAACAATTGGCAATCGAATTGATTTTAACAGGGAGTAAAGAATACAGGGAGATGCCTTGGAGCTCGAGAGTGAAGCCCAATGACAATGCTCTATATTGGGGGCGTGGTCGTATATAGGCGCAAGAACGCATGCTGTTTTTTAACAGTCAAACCCATCACAGGTGGTTGTGGTGATTATTGTTTTAAGAGGAAGTACAACTAGGCAACCATGCTCTATATAACACTAATCAGAGAGGAAAAATATAAGGGGTCCGACACTTCGAAAAATGAAGGTGTCGACCAAAGGAAGACAAGGGCCACGAAGGGCATGAAAATGAAAGACTCGCTAGGCCTCCGTAAGATCTTTACCAGTGATGTTCAGTGGTATACCGTCGGGGCCTGAAAAGAGCAAGAGTTGACCAAGGGAGGTCGGATAGGATAGATGAAAGTGAGGAGCCTGGCACAAGTAAGTGGAAGCAATGCCAGGACTCAGCTGAGGGCCGCGTGGTCGCCAACCTACTCTCTCCAAAGTTCAGAGCCCCTCGGGCAAACCCACCACAGCTTACTGAAGTGAATATGGTGAACGCAAATTGTAATTGCGGGGATTTTCAGGCATGAACACTGTAAGACACACTAAACCGTAAAAGATATATTAAGTTGGCGTTGTAGCTATTATAATGTCACGTTGTGCGTGCGGTTGTATGAATCGGAAAACCAAAAATATTCCTGGAATAACGTTTCACCGCTAAGATTTATGGTTTATAATATGTGGTACAGTATATTATATTACCTCCATTGTTATTGTGCTAGTATTTCGGAATCCCAGAAGCACGGTCCACACTTCCTAAGAATTTTTAGGTTAGACTTATCACCTCTGAAATATGTACCCCGTTGTGGGTAATAGCGGTAGAAAACCCCCACGGTATCACCTGTCTATCGTAAAAGGCGACTAAAAGGGGCCCAATGGGCTCTTAACTTGGAAGTGTGGGTTGGCGACCACAGGGGCCCTTAGCTGAGTCCTGCATTGCTTCCATTTTTTGTCAGGCTTCTTACTTTCATCTATCCTATCCGACCTCCTTCGGTCAACTCTCGTTCTTTTCCGACCCCGACGATATTAGAGCACTCGAGGCCAAGGAATTCTTTCATTTTCACGCCCTTCGTGGCCCTTGTCTTTTCTTTCACCAATACCTTCATTTTTCGAAGTGTCAGATCCCTTCCATTTTTCTCTCTGGGTAGTGTTATATAGAGGATGGTTGCCTAGTTGTACTTCCTCTTAAAACAATAATCACCACCACCACCACTCTTGTTCTCTTCCAGCTATAAAGCATTACTATTTGTTTTACGCCGCTCCGACACAGACAGGTGGGAGGGGACATGGGTAGGATTAGGAAAGAAGCGACCGTAGCCTTAATTAAGGTGTAGCCTAAACATTTATTTTGTGAGAAAATTGAAAACAACGGGAATTCATGAACAGGGCTTCCGATAGTGGGATTCGAAACCGTAATATTTAGAATGCAAGCTAACAACAAGTGACTAAAACCGCGTAATCAACTCACTCGGTCCGACAGTATTAAAAAGTTTTTCATTGCACTTCCGTTGCACTTATTCTTGTTGCTTTGTCCCTGAAAAAGACAGTCATCATCACTACTAAACTTTGATTTTAATGTGATAGAAAGTGCTATGCATCGAAATTTATCCCCCAGAATAAATAACAAATAGTTTTGCAGGTGCTACTGCTATAATTTTTCATGTTTAACTCAGCACTTTCAGTGAAGGCTTTTTTTTTTTTTTTTCTCCTATCTATTCCTTTCATTTCCTTGTGCGTTTCCGGAGTTCTCTAACCTTGGCAGTGGGTTGTGGTTGAACTGACTGTTCACTCATTGTTCCCTAACCGCAAGCTGTGGAGTTATGGTAATATTGTGACATTCATTACAGCCACGGCTGAGGGAGAACGTTAAAATAAACACCAGCTGCTTACGACAATCATGATTGCATTCTTGCTGTGTTTATGATGTTATTACGTTGTACAGTCACCAAAGTTCTGAGACCTGAAGCCTGGAGGGTAGGCACCCACACGACTCTGTATGTTGCACACGATGGCGCATTACACGGCGTACACATACACAGAACCACATCCACCCTCAATACAGTCGCCGTTGGCCGTTATGCACGTTTGCCAACGTTGTTGGTATAGCTGCTGGAAGCACCGCTGAAAAGAAACACCATGTTTCATCTCCAGTTATTATCCGGTTGAGAAACGTCGGATCATCATCAGCACTACTGATGAGGTCCCCACAAATCGTCGTGCGATCATCACGTTGGTCTTGCGACAGGATTAATGGCACAATGTGCTGGGTAACACGAGACATGTTGAGGTCATCCGTCAGTATTTTGTGGCAAGTACCATGGCTGACTCCTATTGCTGCTGCGAGATCGTCTACCGATTGGGAGCTGTTAGCACGCACCAACGTTGCAACTTCTTGGATCTTGCGTTCCGTTCGAACTGTCTGTGGCCGACCAGTGCGCACATCATCTTACAAACTGTCCCGTCCTTGCACAAAACGTCGGTGCCACCTAAACACAACACTGCGACTCAATGCGTCCTCACCGTAAACCTGCTGAATCATTTCAAACGTTTCGGCAGTGGTTTTGCCTAATTTCTGGCAGAACTTGAAGTTTGCACATTGCTCAAACTGTGACATGTCAAAGTCCGACGGACGCATTCAAATCACCGTCAGAACAACGACCGTACGTCTGCTACCAGTGCATACACTCAACTGTCTCTTGCAGGGACGAGAGACGAACTGACGTGGTACCATACCACGGCGCCACCAATGCGCTACAGTGCACCACAGCGCCATCATGCGGTCAGTCTCAGAACTTAATGACTGTACTACGTATACTTTTAAATGGAGTTTCTAAGTCTAAATTAGTACAAAGCTTGTTATAAAATGGAATAATTAATCCTGTATTTTCTTTTCTCAGTTTAGTGAATTTATAAGCGCACGAATCTAATACACGGCTATTCATCCATATAGTTCACGTTTAACTTCCTTATCACTCATGACGCCTCTCTAGCAATTTAGGGCCACCATGTCTCTTATTTAACCAGCTTATTGGGTTCCTCCCTATCTTTAACCAATATTGTGTAAACCGACCAAGTGGCCGTGTGGTTTTGGTCACATAGCTATCAGCTTGCATTCGGAAGATAGTGGGTTCGAATCCCACTCTCAGCAGCTCTGAAGATGGTTTTCCGTGGTTTCCCATTTTCATACCGGGCAAATGCTTGTACTGTACCTCAATTAAGTCCATGGTCCCTTCCTTTCCACTCCTAGGCCTTTCCCATCCCATCGTCGACATAGGATTTATCTGTGTCGGTGCGACGTAAAACAAATTGTAAAAAAAAAATCAGAATAAAAACTCTTGTTCTTTTTCGTACGGACGAATCTGAATCTATAACATAGATCAATCAATTACTTGACGTCAAGGGGCTACCTGGCCGAGGTGGTAAAGGCGTGCTCGGTTCACCCGAACAACCGAGATTTCCACTTCCGGAGGTGCATATGACCCTGAGGTTCACTCAGCCTACGCCAGAAATGAGTACCAGGTTAATTCCTGGTGGCAAAGCCGGCCGGGCGTAGAGCTAACCACTCTAGCCCACCAAGTGCCGAGGTTACGGATAGTGGAAGCCTTTACATTCAACCCCTCCAGGGGCCCTCATGGCCTGCACGGAGATGACTTTGCTTTACTTGACGTCAGTGTACAGTATCTAATATAGGTGCTAGTCGGTGTAAAGAAGAAGAACTTAAAGAGGACTAGCAACTAAATGTTGTTTGTCCAACCCTTGTCCCGTTTCATTACAGGTTCGGGTATGAGGGTATGAGGTGAGGTGAATCTGTCGTGGCGAGTTTTTTATTATGACCAGATGCCTTTCCTGACGTCAAGCTCATGAGAGCACTTAATGGGGTGAAATTAATAAAAGGATGAAAATGGAAAACAGTCTTTTTTTAATCAAGAAAGTGTATTGTGAACCAACTATCAGGGCTGCGTGCTGTGATCAAACTGAGCCACATGAATAGAACTGCCAGTTTTAAAACATGGTGTCAATTTTCCCTTTGACAAAAACAAACAATCATAAATATGTCTTTCAATAAAACGCGTGACGTGATGTTACTTAGCTACCGTGTAGGCAGTGCTTTGAAGTATTGATGGGAAGCCATGACATACAGATCCATGGCCTATGCAGCTCTCAAGTTACTGTTGCTAGGTAACATAGTGTTACACATTTGTTACATGACCCTGTTTCGTTACACAAAGATCGCCAGCTCTAAGGTATAATAGAATTCAATATTCATAGCAATTAATTTATTTACATCTAACGAATCGTTTTCGAGAGACACCTGTGTGAAATTTGGAGTCGTCAAGTGTAGGATTCAGTGCATCGAAAGGGGGAAAGTTACTCAGGGCCTATGAAACTAACTTCTTCTTCTCCTTCTTTATCTGATTACCCTCCAGGGTAGGTTTTCCCTAGGACTCAGCGAGGGAACCCACCTCTACCGCCTCAAGGGCAGTGTCCTGGAGCTTCAGACTCTGGGTCGGGGATACAACTGAGGAGGATGATCAGTACCTCTCCCAGGCGGCCTTACCTGCTATTCTGAACAGGAGCCTTGCGGGGGGTTCTTCCTGTGGGTGCGGGCGGTAGAGTAACACCCACGGTATCCCCTGCCTGTCGTAAGAGGCGACTAAAAGGGCTCCAGGGGCTCTGAACTTTGGAGCGTGGGTTGGCAACCACGGGGCCCTTAGCTGAGTCCTAGCGTTGCTTCCACTTACTTGTGCCAGGCTCCTCACGTTCATCTATCCTATCCGACCTCTCTTGGTCAATTCTTGTTCTTTTCTGACCCCGACGGTATTAGGTTCCCGAGGCCTAGGGAGTCTTTCATTTTCATGTCCTTCGTGGCCCTTGTGTTCCTTTGGCCGATATCTTCATTTTTCGAAGTGTCGATCCCTTCAATTTTTTCCCTCAGATTAGTGTTATATAGAGGACGGTTGCCTAGTTGTACTTCCTCTTAAAACAATAATCACCACCACCACCACCACCTTGCGGGGGGATGGGAAGATTGGAAGGGATAGACAAGGAAGAGGGAAGGAAGCGTTCGTGGCCTTAAGTTAGGTACCATTCCGGCATTTGCCTGGAGGAGAAGTGGGAAATCACGGAAAACCACTTCAAGGATGACAGGTGGGAATCGAGCCCACCTCTACTCAGTTGACATTTTGACATTCCGAGACTGAGTGGACCCCGTTCCAGCCCTCGTACCACATTTTAAATTTCGTGGCAGAGCCGGGAATCGAACCCGGGCCTCCGGGAGTGGCAGCTAACCACACTAACCACTGCGGCCCTATGAAACTACCACGAAGGAAATAATCAGTTCTCTAGAGTACGATGAGATGAGGTTTCTTTTAAAAGAGTCTTCTATATGCCTCTCAGCCACGGCCATCCATCAATACTTCACACCACAGCCTGCACGGTTACTAGGCAGCATCGCATCACACAGTTCCTATCGCTAATTTTGTGGGGTACATTTTCTGATGACCCCCAGCCATAAGATGTATTTATGTCAAAAATGAAGATTAGGAATAGAGTTCATCGGTGAGACGCCAGCCTTGCGTATTAAATTCATAAAATGTATGTCTTGACTACCTTCGAAATAAACGATACCTTAATGCGAACTGTCACCAGCTTGTAGGACCTGCATGCGTCTCTGTGAAACCCGAGGTAGGAAAATTCCGCAAAATATCAGAGACGCGAGGGACATCGATTCATAGATCGTACAATATTTGCAACGTTTAGACTTAAATATGGCAATTTTCAAGGCATTTTTATCGTTTGTAGTGTAATCATTTGTGTAAGAATAAATATTAATAATCAAGTGACTAATGTCCTTTGTATGCGGTAGGTACTTCATAAACCCTAGTACGTATATATGGTGTCATTTTTGTGGATCCGTCATAGCGAAAACAATGTAAAAACCGCCCCTGCATCACGGGTTGCCTACGCTACAGCAAAGTCGTACCAATAGCAACGTGCCCTGTATCGTCCACGGAGTACCGTACAATCACTGTCTTCGTTGATAACTGGGTATATGTGTCTTCACTGAAAATTCAACTCAAAACCTGTGCTGGACGAACGATTTGTACATTATAACGAGCACATGAAAGATCAGTAGGTGTTGTAGCGGAGAGCGTGGTTCTGTTGTTTTCTACATTCGTAACGTTTCTGTTGCCGTTAGCACTCTCAACAGTATCGTTTGATATCTGAATATTTTTCTTCACCTTCTGATGCGGTACTTTATACATTTAAATTCGTATTTCAGCATTAGGCCTACCGCACAAATTTGAACAACACCAAGAATGATATTCAGCGTTTATCTTCTTATTCTTCTTGTGCTGTCTCCCCACAGAAGGATCAATCAATCAATCAATCATCATTGATCTGCATTTAGGGCAGTCGCCTGGCAGATTCGCTGACAGTTGTTTCACAAATCTTTTCTTAATTTCAAAGAAATTAATTTCAAACAAACTCCTCTTTCTATAAACGAATATTTGCCCCAGTTTGTTCTCTTGAATTCCAATTCCATCTTTATATTATGATCTTTCCTACTTTTAAAACACTACTCAAACTTATCAGTTTGCTAATGTCATTCCACGCCACATCTCCACTGACTGCTCGGAACATCCCACTTAGTCAAGAAGCTCGTCTCCTTACTCCCAAGTCCTCCCAGTCTAAACTTTGCAACATTTTCGTAGCACTACTCTTTTGTTACCCATTAAAATCGTGCTAATTTTCTTCGGAATTTTTTCCATTTCTCGAATCAAGTAATCCTGGCGAGGGCGCCATACACTGGAACTATACTCTAATTGTGGTCTTACCAGTGACTTATGCACCCTCTCCTTTACATCCTTACTACAACCCCTAAGTACCCTCATAACCGTACGGAGAGATCTGTAACCTTTATTTACAATTCCGATTATGTGATTATCGCAATTAAGATATTTCCTTATGTTAACGCATAAGTACTTACAGTGATCCCCCTGATGTACTTTCACCCGATCGATGCAGTAATTAAAACTGAAAGAATTTTTCCTGTTTGTGAAACTGACAATCTGGTTTTTCATCCCGTTTGCCATTAAACCATCGTCTGCTGTCCATCTCACAACATTGTCGAAGTGTTTCTAGTCGCTCACAATCCTGTAACTTAGTTATTACTCTATACAGTACAACATCATTAGCAAAAAGCCTTATCTCTTATTTCAGTTCTATACTTACACCATCGATCCTAATACTCGTTAGTAAAATTCTGTTTACCGGAGGCAGTTACTGGTAACAAATACCGCCACGCGCTACCCACGTTAGCCGAGTACACACGAGTATTCTGGAGCCGCTGTCACTTCAGTAACTGGATGTCACCGTTAATCGTTGTCCGTCTCCATGGCTAAATGGTTAGCGTGCTGGCCTTTGGTCACAGAGGTCCCGGGTTCAATTCCCGGCAGAGTCGGGAATTTTAACCATCATTGGTTAATTTCGCTAGCACGGGGGCTGGGTGTATGTGTCTATGTGTCGTCTTCATCATCATTTTATCCTCATCACAACGTGCAGATCCCCTACGGGAGTCAAATCAAAAGACCTGCATCTAGCGGACACTTCCGGCACTAAATGCCATACGCCATTTCATTTTTTCCGTTAATCGTTACATACTGTAGTCTTACAAAAGCGTACTGGTTAAAAATACCTGTTACGTTGTTTACCAGCCACCACTAACTGGAACCGTTGAAGCTCCCTCCTTGCCCCTCACCTCGTAAAACGAAGTGGCACTAAAAGTTTCGCGGATTAGTACGTTGTTAACACTTATTTCTGCATTTCAAACATGTTGGCAGTTAAAACGTCGCCCTGGATTTTGTATTCAGACAGATGAGACACTTCTTCTCTACGAGCTATCTTAGCACTCCATTCAGAAAATTAATCTTAAATATTTACTCTTCATGAAGAACACTTTGAGCTTCCGCCCACCGTCCAAATGTTACACCGTATATCGTAAACAAAGAATACGAAAGCCCACGCACGAAGACTGCTACACTGCAAGCTAGGAGAGAGGAATGAGTGATAACTTGTGGTACATCAGCTAGTATTTTGAGGACGATGGTGAGAGGTTCAGAAATAGGTTATTAAATAATATCTCTGACATGGTCATTCTATTTCAGGGTTACCCGACCTCTTGCATTCTATTTATTTATTTATCTATCATAAGTCTGTACAGAGTTCTCCTCCATTTTCACAGACACTATACATGGGTGTACATAAATGCATGAATGAGTTTTTTTTTGAATGATTCCATGACCGAGTAATATTGTCATGCATGCGTGAATAAGTGAATGAACACTTCCCTCCCAGTCACGGATAGCCACCAACTGAGGAGAGAGCATTCGGTTGGCAGGATAAATGCATGGATGACTACTGCCCGGTCGTGTTATCCACCCCTGGTGAGAAAAAGGAGCCACCTTCCCAATGATAACACGTCCGGCCCTTTCCCTTGAGGCCCAAACGGAAGACCCCACCTGATCTAATAGCTGTCAAACACTAATTTCTCACCATTCCCTAATTTCTGCGGGGCACACGTAAACGGAAATCCCGCACCCCATGTGCCCCCCTCCCTATTCTTCTTTCTCTGTTGCATTTAGATCACTCTACATATTCGATTGGGATAGGCCCGTCCTATCCCGTCCTACTTCGGTTATAGCCTTACATAAGTGAATGAATTAATGAATTAATTAATTGGCTATGATTCCCTATCTAAAATAGTGCCCTTTGCACAGGCGGATCGCCATTCCACATGCAAGGGCCATGCCTACGATTATCTACATGAGTGTATGAATAAATGAATTAATTAATTAATTACCAATTCCCTAACTGTATTGAGAAAACACGTATGGATGGATTTATGAATGGGTATATGGATATTCATGCATGCATGTTAGGAAAAAATACTCATCCCTCCCAGTACGGATAACCAGTAACTGGGGAGAGAGCCCTTATTATGAATTAAATAAATGATTGAATGAATAATATATGTGGAATGAGTAGTGAATGAATGAGTGAATGTTATCAACCTACAGCCACGGATCACCAGCAGCTGAGGATGAAACATTATATCCATTGGGCCCTGTCTCATTACAAACAGTTTGACAGTTAATTACGTTATGGCTTACTAACATATCGACTTTACAGTGCTATATATACTAATATTCCTTTTACTACATAGCCCTATTGGCAATTTCTTAACTAATCGGTTCGCAACACAATCATCCATCCGTAATATGACCTACCCTCATTGTAGGCTCTTTCAACACTCTTCTACATGAATTTCTAATTACAATTAACAGTTTACTGAGATTACCAGGTGTATACCATTCTTTGCTTATCATCTTAATAATCCTATAGCCATTCTCATCCTCATTTATCATATATTGTTCCTTGTTATTCAAAAATTTCCTTCTCACCGCTATGGTTTCTTTACATGATTTCAACATGTGAAATTCTTCTCTGTTTTCACCACAGAGAAGGCACCTTGTTGCATCTTTCACTTTAATCCATCCCCTATTCTTGTAAATTCCCATTAACCACCATATCAAACCCCTGATTTCTCTTCTATTTACACTCACAATATTTATGTTCATATCCTGCCTTATCCTAATAAACTCTGAGAGGGTCGCCTTGCTTCTACACTCGGATACCAACCACTGTCTTTGAATATCTCTGAGTCGTTTAATGATTAGTTTATTCGTTGATCTTTCCAACCTCTCCCAATAACTTCCATATCCCAACCTATCTAATATACTTCTGATTTTCGTTAACCAATACTCTCCCTGGATATTATCTCTCTGATGTTGATATGCGATCTGCAGAAGCTCGCCACCCTCTCTTCCTTTCAATCTCAACAGATATTTCGGAACTCTCTTAAGAACATCTACTTGGATATTTTCTTCACATATTAATCTTACTCCACAATTTGCTGTACAATTTGGTAACCCCATTACAATTTTACAGAACTTACTTATAACCTGATTCAGCATCTCACACTCTTTCTCTACACCCCATAGCTCAGCTCCATAAAGCATTCGATTTTTAACTACGGCTTGCAGGACATTTCTCTGAATCTTATAGTCTATATTTGGGAATTTATTTTCAAGAATTCTAATTACTGATAATGCTGCAAGACCTTTCCATTTGGCTTGTTTTATTTGATGGATCCACTTCCCGTTGTTTGCTATATATATTCCCAGGTACTCTAATCTATTTGTGACCTCCACTTGACAACCATCAATCGTCCATTGTTCA
The DNA here is from genome assembly GCF_040414725.1 of Anabrus simplex. NCBI lineage: Eukaryota > Metazoa > Arthropoda > Insecta > Orthoptera > Tettigoniidae > Anabrus > Anabrus simplex. The sequence goes on from NC_090269.1 coordinate 37,138,564, forward strand.
TTCTTCGCTCGTTTACAGCCTTTCTTACAGATCAGAACTTTCGTCTTGGAAATGTTGATTTTTAATGACCACATTTTAGCAAACTCTGTCACAGCATTAATGCTTTTTTGCATGCCTCCGGCCGTTAACGTCATCAGCAGGACATCGTCCGCGAAAATTAGGCCTGGTATTTCTTGATTTACTAAAACTGGACTCATCCAGTTATCACCTCCATGTCCGTTTAATATATCGTTTATAAATAACAGAAATAAAATAGGAGATAGCTTACATCCTTGTTTCAAACCCAATAAAGAATCTGTTTGACCACATGCTACCCCGTCACCTACCCTTATACTGCATTGCACCCTTCGGTAAACTGCCTCCAATGCTTGTACCATCTTACTAGATACCCCTAATAGGCGTAATTTTGCGAACAATGCACCCCTGCTGACTGTGTCAAAGGCCTTTTTAAAATCTATAGCCGATATATATAATTTTCCTGCTTTCGGTTTTATATACTTATCTATTATTGTTTTTACAATCATGATGTTATCTATTGTTCTTCTGCGTTTTCTGAAACCACTTTGATATTTCGAGAGGATGGAGAATTCTTCCGCCCATTTCATCAGTCTATTTGCCAGAATTCCTGTATATAATTTACTTAGGGAGTCCAATAGTGTTATACCTCTGTAGTTGTTTGGATTACTTCTCTCCCCACGCTTCTTGTAAATTGGACATATTATACCTGTCTGCCATGCCTTAGGAAACTCCAAAGAATCAAATATCCTATTGAACAATTTTACTAATATTTCCAGCATTTGTTGACTTTTTACTGCTTCTTTCCAAAATTCATTAGTTATACCACTGAAGCCACCCGCTTTCCTACATTTGACCTTTCTAATCATTTCTAAAACCTCACATTCTGTTATTTCTTCATCTAAGCAGGGGATACAAATCTCTAAGCCCCTCGAGATATCCATACATGTTCTATTATTTATCCAAGTATCCTGTCCTCCTAGCAATTTATTAAAATAATCAATCCAGACTCCATTCTCAATTTTAACATTGGCATATCCTCTCTCACCTCTACTTATTTTGTTAATTCTATTCCATACCTTATCACTTTGATTATTCTTACAGTCTATGTTTATTAATTTTGCCTCCTCCTGTTGCCATATCCTCTTTTGCTCTACTAACAACACTTTATATTCTTTTCTTAGTTTACAATAGTGTGCCCGAACCTTAGGGTCCCCCTCTTTTCTATATGCCTTTAGGGCTCTAATCACCTCCATTTTCTTTGTTTTACACACAACATTGTACCATCCTTTCCTTTTATCTTTACTATTATTATTCTGTTTCCTTTTCACATGAGCTATAGTTTTAAAGGGTTTCTCTACCAGTTCTACCGCTAAGTCCACCTTACTACTCAGTAACGCAACCTCTATTCCACTCTTAATTATCTGGAATTCTTCTCCCTTTAAATATGACTCTACTCTTTTTGGGGTATTCTCGCACCACTTGTATTTATTGATTATCCTAATATTATCTTTTTCTGTTACAGTGTTACGTTCCTCCTGTTCTTTCTCATACACTTCTAGGGTAACAGATACCGGGGAATGATGTGATTCGGCCCATTCTAATACCTCTATTTCCTTTACCATCTCTAAAATATCTCCCGTACACACAACCAAATCAATTACACTACCTCCCTGCGCTGTAATATATGTTAGCTTTCCCGTTTCATCTCCCCGCCACCATCCATTTAGAATATATAAATTCTCTGCGGTACATAGTTCTAGTACTTTATCCCCATATACATTACGTTCCTTATCCCGACTGTTTCTGCTACCTCTCACTGGCTCTATTCCTTCTTTACTATATGCGGGAATTGACTCTCCAATTCGTGCGTTCCAATCCCCCAACATAATGATTCCTGCTTCTTCATATTTACCTCTCATTAGGTTAATCTCCTCTATTAAATCCTCAAAAAAGTTCACATTGGTATATGGTGACCCCATCGGATGGTTATATATAAAGGCTAAGCATATGTCTCTCTGTTTACTCCCTTCCAGTTTAAGTTTGATCCAAATTACATATTGCATATCGTTAGGCAATTCTTCTATCTGACTACTAAACTCTTCCTTTATCAGAAGTGTTATTCCTCCCGGAATTCTCCCTCGAGTCCCTCGTTTTCTTTTTATTACACTTCTCGTAACATAGCCCTTCCATGTTAAAATCTTTCCTTCCGGCATCCATGTTTCTAAGAAAGCAAATATCTCAAAATTTTCCACAAGCTCAGACACTCCATCATTCCCCAGTTTACTTAATATGCCTTCTATATTTACAAAACCAATTTTCAATGCTAGTTATTTCACTTTCCTATTATCTGAGACACTACCTGTTTTACTACGTGTGTTTATTGTTTTATCAATTTGTACTATACTTCCATGAGGGGAACTATAAATTTCCCCTAACTTCTTTCCTTCCCGTTTATTACATTTTCCATCTGAGAACACTCCCTTCTTAGCCCATAAGTCATTCAAGCTCTGTCCCTGCTTCTTTTTCTTATCGTCCTCTGTCCTGCAGCTGCTTTTTTCAGCTACCGGAGTAGTACACGAGCTATTACCCGGTTCCTCATCAGGTGTTAAACATTTACTTACAGGTCGTCTCTCCGTAGTAGTGGCAACGCCCTCACTGTCAGTAGGTGTCAGCAACCTTGGCGACACGAGCTCTGCTCCTGTTTCCTGCACGTCATCATTCTTTCTTCCGTGTTGCGCCGGTACCGCACTTCCTCCTCGCGCCAGGGCTTCCAGCTGGGATGGCGTGTAGTTCTTTCTCCAACCATCGCCTGTGATGAATCACCTCTTGCATTCCATGGCATATATAGTTTAAGACCATATTTTCGGGTCATGCTTCCATAAATGCTGTTATGCCAGACCAATAATTACCAGTGATGAATCATTGTTGCCAAAGACCTATGGGATATTTATTATCATTCAAATTATTGATGTCCAGATACACTTAACAGAATCTTCATTTATTATCTAACTGCAAATTACAAACCATACCACAAATTTTAGCAATTCATTTTAAAGTAAGAATAATTATATCAATAAGACGCATGCGTCGCACATCTTACCAATCCTAGGGACAATGTCTGAACATGCAACTTGATCGTTAGACGAACAAGTCCTGCAACTTGATTTAATATTATTGTTTCAATGCTGAGAACGACTGCATTCACAAGTTCGAAGTAGAAAGGTAGCAACTTTGAATTTCCATCTCCCTTTTCAACCTCACAAAATAATTAGGCTTTCTTATGGACTATTATGTGCTCTATGTTGTAGGAATACTAATTGAAGAAACTTACCGGTACAAATTGTAAGTGTGAAAAGGGAGGTGGATGGAAATTAATCGTGGTCAGAATTATTCCAGCTGATTCTGTTTAAATAGTTGGGTAATATTCTAAGAGGCTTAGCCAGAAGACGGTATTTAGGGGTTGTATCCAGGACGTAAAGGAGATGGAATATACGTCTCTGATACGACCCCAACTAGAGTATGATTCCAGTGTATGGTACCCTCACCAGGATTACTTAATTCGAGAACTGAAAAAACAAAAGAAAACAAAAAACATAAACAAAGAAAAGCACCTCGATTTGTTCTGGGTAATTTCCGACAAAAGCGTAGCGTTACGAACATGTTGCAAAGTTTGGGCTAAGAAGACTTGGGAGAAAGGAAACGAGCTGTTCGACTATTTGGGGCAAATATTCGTTTACGGGAAGAGGAGTTAGGAATTTGAATAATTAACCAAGAGAGATGCACAATAAATTTCCAAGTTCTTCGCAGTTATTAAAAAAAACTAGATAAAAAACAGACAGGGAATCTGTCACCTGGACGACTGCCCTAAATGCAGATCTGTGGCGATTGACTAAGTGATTGATCAATACGATCAACTGGTCTCAGTGGTGGTGGTGGTGATTATTGTTTAAAGAGGAAGTACAACTAGCCAACCATCCTCTATATAACACTAATCAGAGAGAAAGAATGGAAGGGATCGACACTTCGAAAAATGAAGGTATCGGCCAAAGGAAGACAAGGACCACGAAGGGCATGAAAATGAAAGACTCCCTAGCCCTCGCAAACCTAATAGCGTCGGGGTCAGAAAAAAACAAGAGTTGATCAAGGGAGGTCGGATAGGATAGATGAAAGTGAGCAGCCTGGCATAAGTAAGTGGAAGCAATGCCAGGACACAGCTAAGGGCCCCGTGGTCGCCAACCCACGCTCCAAAGTTCAGAGCCCTGGGGCCCCTTTTAGTCGCCTCTTACGACAGGCAGGGGATACCGTGGGTGTTATTCTACCGCCCCCACGCACAGGGGGTCAACTGGTCTCAATCTCGGTGCAAAATCACAGCATAGGCCGGTTAGTTCGTTTTTTCGACTGCAGTCAGATTCAAATATTCAACTTCTTCCCATAGTCAAAATAATCCATTGGAGGTTTGTTGATAGCAATGAAAAATAATTTACAGGTTAACTGTACCCTCAGAAATCAATTGTTTGAATTCCTCATCTCCATTCCCCGAAGCCATCGCTATACCCCTTTACTAAATGACTTATCGATGCTTAATCAATCAATCAATCAATCAATCAATCAATCAATCAATCAATCAATCAATCAATCAATCAATCAATCAATCAATCAATCAAACAAACAAACAGCCATACTGAGCAGCTCAGGCGGTAGAGCACTGGTTTTGGAGCCTTAGAGTGAAAACATGCCGAGTGGGTCGCTCACGCTATCACTATGGATGTCTATGTGGGTGTCGCTATCGCTGTCGGTATGTCAGAAACATGCCTAATGGGTCGCTAGGTATATCGCTATCGTTGTCGGTCGCAGAACGCGGTGAAACAACTTGATACAGCTTCAGTCACAAACTGTTTTGTTTTTGTTAAGTGGTCGAAAATGTTGTATTATAATCTCGTCTTTAATGGTATGGGCCTCCTTCCCATTCCAGCACACTTTAGTAGTAGTAGTAGTAGTAGTAGTAGTAGTAGTAGTAAGAGTTTTTAAGAAATCATCCGTCCTCCAGTAAGGGTGACCATAAAAGTCCGGAATACATAACTTACAGTGTGTAATTATATTAATGAAATCATATATTTTCTGGAAAATCCATAGTAAGTAGATTACGATTTCAAGTATAATCTCTTATGATCTGTAATAAGAGTTTCTCTATGTCATAAAAAGGAATTTTTAAATTTTGAAGGATAGTGGCTGCGTTCTTCGGCAGAGTGCCTTTGGATGCAAACAGGAGGTCTCCGACAACCCATTGACCAAGAGGAATATTGTATTTGGCTGATAGATATGGCGCCGTGCTGAGTGGCTCAGGCGGTTAAGGCGCTGGCCTTCTAACCCCAACTTGATAGGTTAGATCCTGGCTCAGTCCGGTGGTATTTGAAGGTGCTCAAATACGACAGCCCCGTGTCGGTAGATTTACTGGTACGTAAAAGAACTCCTGCGGGACTAAATTCCGGCACCTTGGCGTCTCCGAAGACCTTAAGAAGTAGTTAGTGGGACGTAAAACAAATAACATAATAATAATAATAATAATAATAATAATAATAAATTATAAATAAATTATAATTATAATTATTATAAATAATAATAATAATAATAATATATTATTATTATTATTATTATTATTATTATTATTATTATTATTATTATTATTATTATTATTATTATTATTATTATTATTATTATTATTATAGATATGGCAGACATGGCGTATAAATTGCTGGTTTTGCCAGATTAACATCCTGACCTTGTTGCAGGTCCGTCTCGAATTGAATGGTAGGATCTAACACCATCGCTATATTCTCTTTCTTACTGAAGGTTATGATGTTCACTCTTCTCGTTGAGTCGTCCGTAGAGACGCAGTGAACTTCTTCGCGCACCTCCCATCCACGTTGCCTATGACCAGTTCAAACAATCGTTGTTCAATATGAGCAAAATGCTCTAAAGAACTCTTCAAAATTTTTTCCTAGAACATAAACGGACAAGCGAAGAGTGATCTATAGTGATGTTTACTGGGGGATTTGTTACAGGCTGCTGCCACCATTGACAGCCCTGAAGATGGTTTTCCGTGATTTCTCAGTTTCACACAATGCAGATGCTGGTAATGTACCTTAATTAAGGCCATGGTCGCTACCTTCTGAGTCCTAGACTTTTCCCATCCTTCTTCTTCTTCTTAATCTGTTTACCCTCCAGGGTTGGCTTTTCGCTCGGACTCGACTCTACCGCCTCAAGGGCAGTGTCCTGGAGCGTGAGACATTTGGTCGAGGATACAACTGGGGAGAATGACCAGTACCTCTCCCAGGCGGCCTCATCTGCTATGCTGAACAGGGGCCTTGTGGGGGGATAGGAAGATTGGAAGGGATAGGCAAGGAAGAGGGAAGGAAGCGGCCTTGGCCTTATGTTAGGTACCATTCCGGCATTTGCCTGGAGGAGAAGTGGGAAACCACAAAAAACCACTTCCAGGATGACTGAGGTGGGAATTGAACCCACCTCTACTCATTTAACCTCCCGAGGCTGAGTGGACCCCGTTCCAGCCCTATACTACTTTTCAAATTTCGTGGCAGAGCCGGGAATCGAACCAGGGCCTCCGGTGATGGCAGCTAATCACACTAACCACTACACCACAGAGGGGAACTCCCATCATTGCGTCGAGGAAAACTCAATTTGTTAGAACGACGTAAAATCCACTAGCAAAAAACCACAAAACAGGTTGCTGATGTGTATCCGGCTGTGATTTTAAGACTTGGAAAATGTATGTTTGCACTTCGTCGTGCCCGTTCATAGCAACAAAGTTGCGTACTTACCTACCTGCATTTCCCAGCCTTCTTCGTGGGAAGCAGACAGATTAACCACTGAGCAAATAACACCCGCCGAAATCCCTACTTACTTACTTGAGTGAAAAATCAAATGGTTTAAGCTGTTACTGCACTGAACAGTATTCCTCTATACTCAGGAGAAAATACGAACTTCTAGTTCTTAATAAATCACTGCAAAAAAGATGCAAAGTCATCTCCGTGCAGGCCATGAAGGCCCTTGCAGGGGTGAACCTGGTACTCATTTCTGGTGTAGGCTGAGTGAACTTCAGGACCATATGCGCCGGCGGAAGTGGAAATTTCGTTTCTTAAATTTTTCGACTTCATGACGGGGAATCGAACCCACGTCCTTCTGGGTGAACCGAGCACGCCTTTACCGTCTCGGCCAGGCAGCCCCTCTTATTAAATCACTGACATGTTTCAACCCCAATCAATCAATCAATCAATCAATCAATCAATCAATCAATCAATCAATCAATCAATCAATCAATCAATCAATCAATCAATCACTACTGATCTGCATTTAGGGCAGTCGCCCAGGTGGCAGATTCCCTATCTGTTGTTTTCCTAGCCTTTTCTTAAACGATTGCAAAGAAATTGGAAATTTATTGAACATCTCCCTTGGTAAGTTATTCCAATGCCTAACTCCCCTTGCTATAAACGAATATTTGCCCCAATTTTTCCTCTTGAATTCCAGCTTTATCTTCATATTGTAATCTTTCCTACTTCTAAAGACATCACTCAAACTTATTCGTCTGCTAATGTCATTCCACGCCATCTCTCCACTGACAGCTCGGAACATTCCACTTAGTCGAGTAGCTCGTCTCCTTTCTCCCAAGTCTTCCCAGTATAAACTTTGCAACATTTTTTAACGCTACTCTTTTGTCGGAAAACACCTAGAACAAATCGAGCTGTTTTTCTTTGGATTTTGTCCAGTTCCTGAATCAAGTAATCTTGGTGAAGGTCCCGTACACTGGAACCATACTCCAGTTGAGCTCTTACCAGAGACATACATTACTCTCCTTTACATGCTTACTACAACCCCTAAATACCTTCATGACCATGTGCAGAGATCTGTTGACTTTTCAAATTTCATGGCAGAGCGAGGAATCGAACCCTGGCTCTAGGGATATGAATGAATCACGCGGATGTAATATAACTATATTGAATGAAAATGTATTTTAAGTTTCTTGTATTTACAATCTTATAAGGGAATAATAAAAATGAAAAATTAAAACCTATAACCCGTTTTTCAGTCAGTGAACGGGTCAGGGATGGAATGAATGAAGCCCCCATCTTGCGGCGAGGATAGGAATTGTCCTGGCTGATTATTGACCGACAGATGAAATGAAATGCAGGAATGAAAGATGACAGGGAAAACCGGAGTACCCGGAGATAAACTGTCCCACCTCCGCTTTGTTATAAGGGAATAACATCTTTCCAAATTTTATGTTTAATTTTATAGCCTAACTTTTAAGCGGTTTTAGTCCAGTGAAAATCAAACACAAAAGTAAGCAAGCATTTCACACTACATGTAAGGGATTGAAATATTCGCTTTCAAATCATCTTCTATCAAACCACTGGGTATATAATTAAACTAAGAACCGAGTGAGTGGCTGCGCGGTTTGAGTCACTAGCTACCAGTTTGCATTCGTGGAGATACCGGGTTCGTACCCTCCTATCGGCAGCACTAAAAATACTTTTCCAAGTTTTTCCATTTTCACACCAGGCAAATGCTGGAGCTGTACTTTCATCAAGGCCGCTTCCTTCCCACTCTTCTAGACCTTTCCTATCTCATTGTCGCCATAAGATCTATCTGTGTCGGTGCGAATTAAAGCAAATTGAAAAAAAAGTGAGGATATATGATTAATTCTGAATATTGGTTGAGATTTCCAGCCTATCAACTTGTTATAAATTAGTATGCTGCTAATCAACGCAAGGAAACTGCTAGAACCAGATTAGGTGCTGGCACTGGGTGGGGCAGAGGCGTTGTAACATTCCATTACCTACATAAATCACTGTTTCTACAGTCGATCCTCCATTACTCGATATTTTAGTATCTCGAAGTAACTTCAGTCAACCGTAATCCAGGAAAAACATGGTGGACATCGTTGGGCGATATGAGAGGTTGAGGGTAAGGTTATGCGTGTTTAATCCGAGTCACCTAAAGAAAAGATCACAAGTCGAACGTCATAAAATGCAACTCACTAACTCGAAACGTGAATAATTACGTTATCGCGTATTGTAAGTCTCAATGTAATTTCAGAGGGGAAAATAACGAAGGGAGAAGTATTGTATCAACGTCAGGTTGAAACAGACACAGAGTACTGTATAAAAATGTTTCACATATGAATCTCCGGTCAGCAAATACGATATATAGATGTCAACAAAGAGCATTATTAACCTTACATGAAATACTATGACACCACCATTAACCACAGCCCATTATGTAAAACACGCAAACAAATTTCTCCAACAATATTTCAACCCTCCAAAATCCACCTGTATTGTTGAGTAGGTACAAGCGATATTTGTATGATACACTTGACCATCTAAAGAACTCGTTACCTTAAAACTCACCAGAATTGATGGCATAATTGTATATTATATAAAAAAGAACATAATCCTCATGTTCACTCACAGGAAATTCTTACACCGCCGTTTAATTTCGTCTCTAAATCATAAATCTTGGTCATGATTTTCCGAATCTTTCTGGGACTGATTTAATTTTCTTTGTAGTAAGGTACGTTGGCTGATAGGGCAAATGCTAGGATAGGCATGATTAGTTTTAACTTCGGAAGTTTGCGCGGCACTCGAATTAGATCACCACCTTCTATGGATATATAATGTTTTCCCTAACAATACATTTGATTTCAAAAATCATAAAATGATTAATGCACACTACATTATTAGGCCTATGATTCGGTTCGAAGGTTTCCTTACGAATACTCTTAACCCAATTTTGCCTTAATACTAGGTCTTTTGGAAACGGGAACACTGAAACTCTTACTTACATCCAGGCACACAGCACATTAAACTCTATACATATTGCATAGGTAACTAAAAATGAAGAAAATACTTTCAGAGAACAACACGAGAATCAACATTAACCTAATCACCACAGATATTGTTGGAATAAATAAACTCTTTGGGAACAAACAGCTTCTTACGGCACTGAAACTGGATCTATAACCTTCTTAAGACTATAAATAAATATAATGTACGATTAATAATGTTACGGAGTTTTCCGTGGTAGTTAGAGGTGAAAGAAGGTGCGGGGTGGTGAATAGGTCTCAGGCTACGAAATTAAAGTGAATTTAAAATTTAACAAGGTTATATTTTCTTTCCAAAATCAAGAAATAACAAATATGGCAGGTACAGAGTAGCAAGTCAACAAAAGTACAATTACAGTATTTACAGGATTTGGGCTTCGAGCCCCGCGATCACAATCCTTGAGCAATCAGCTCAGTTTTACCCCAAACACAAGTGTCAACAGAGAGGGGAGAACCCCATTCATGCCTAGGAGCACTTGCTCCAAAATACACAGTAAGGCCTCCTTGAGGCGCGCAGAAAACAAAATTTTCGGGAAAAGAGCAACTTGCTCTCAAAATTCAGGCCTGTCAAAGGCCACACCTAATTCTACTTTCAAGCTGTCCTCTCAGGACATATACACAGGGGTAAAATACCCAACCTACTGAGGTCTGTTAAATGACAAGAAGGTTAATTACATGACCTCTAAATCAACAATTGGAGAGGAGGCGATTTGCACTCCTAATGTATTTGTTTCAAAACCTAATTTGGCTCTAGGCCACTGATACAAGGGCTAATCCCATACTAAAGAGGTGACTTTAGAAATTGACAAATTTACATAATGTTAAGGAAGAATAGGTTGAGAAAACAAGTTCACCTCAAAACAATATGAGTGGGAGCTCGAGAGGGTTAAGCACTCTCTATCCCAATATGTAGTTTAAAAGATAGAATAGATACAAGTTCCTTTACATTTAAGGAAGGTTACATAATGGAAAAACTTCGGACCCGCCCCGAGAGTTAAACTGCTGAGCAAGCAAGAAAAGAAGTAATTAATCGGCCATTACCTGGTTGTTGACTGCCGCCGAAGAAAGAGGCGCTTCCCGCCCCCTGCTATGTACTTTACACACGAAAAGATGGAACAGAAGTGGCCCGGAGACCCTAAAATCAGCAGTTTATATACTCTCGCGGAAAGTTCGAGGCGTTAGGGGAATGAGAACACCCTCCCACAAACTCTTTATTGGGTAGGATACAGCAACATATTCAAGTTGGGGGAAGATACATCCGATTGGTCAGAAATTAATAAAAGAAATTCGGGATTGGCTAAATACAAAACAAGGGGAAAGAGAGGGGTATACAGCCAACTTAAACAATAACAGAAAGAAATTTAACAAGAAACAAACTTTTGAAATAAAAATTTCTCCAAAAAAATAGTTCTTTCACGTCGCACTACGGTGCACCATTGTAGTTTTTCAGTAGTGTCCTCTATAAGAGAAAGTTCACACTTCTTACTACAAGCAAAACAAAAATACGTCGAAAATGACACAGTTCAAAAACTCCAAAATTTCCAGGTAGTGACATCTTCTGATAAAGTAGAAAATTAATACCGTAGATAAAGTTCAGACTTCCTCCAGCAGAGGAGTTTCAAGTGGCGCACATTTTTAAACTAGCGGCGTGGAGGTGTACCGCCCGGTACAGACCTCCCCCCCCCCCAAATTTCCTCCAGGGGTGACACTGGCAATTTGTTTGGAAACAAGTTTCAAGTTTTGATGTTGATATGGAGATTAATTGCAGAAGTATTTATAGGATTTTCTTAATGTGGTTTGATTCAGTTTCAAAATTTTTGTTGTGACGGGCGAAGTAAAGTCTTTATGTTTGTAGAAGTTGAATTCCGAAGGAAAACTTTAGTTTTTAAAGTTGAGGAAAATTTTCTAAGTCCACCAAATATTGCAGTAGAATACCCAAGAAAAGGTAGTAAAGTTGATCTGGAATGTCCATATAGTTGATGTTGATTAAGTTGGATGGCCAGACCGGCCGTTGCAGCTTGCGTCCAAAGGCGGCCGCTCGGACCCCACAAGTACCCTGAGATACCGCTCGCCCGCACTATGAGGGGAGCAGTGGTGTTGAAGCACGCCGCGCCCGCGGTGAACATATACAGGCTGCGGGCAAGTAGCAGGTCGTGCGCCGCATATCAGCCTTGGCCGGGAGGAGGGCTCCGGCTCGCCGTGCACATGTCGTCCTCGCTGGGGCCGAGGGGGCCCTTCCTCTAACCCAGTCACGGCACGGCGCCGCGCGGCTGCGGGGGCACTGAAACATTAAAACTAGGCGGCAGAATTTGTTGGACCATCATCTTTTTTTTCTAGGGCACAGGCTTGTGGAGAGGTTGAGGGGCCAGCGGCGTGCAAATATCCATGGCATTAATTAAGCCACTGTATAGAGTGGAGCAGGAGACGGGAGCGTGGTAATGGCCGTGGCAAGGACAGGATGGCAGTTTAACGGTTCGGGGCAGGTTTCACAAAAATGCTTACATATAAAACAAAATACTATAGAAGGGGCAGAAAGCCTTAAAAGTGAAACTCAAAAAAAAAATATAACCTTCATATTCCTTTCAAGATAATATGAGGCAAGTTAGCACAGAATTTATACAGGTTTCACCTGCGACAAGTGAACCCTAAATATCCTCTCGGTGGCTGGATTGCTTAATAACAACGTAACCGGCGTAAGGAAATCGAGAATGACGCACGGCCCATGGAATCTGGGGGCAAGCTTGCCCGCGGGAACAAAATTCTTGACCATTACTTGGTCACCTACCTTCAAAGGGGTGGGTCTCCGTCCACGATCATACCTTTCCCTAACCTTTTCATGAGACACTTTAAGATTGGCTTTAGCCTTCTTCCAAAGATCTTTAATGTTGTCCGGATCTATTGTCTCGGGTAGAATGTCACTCAGAGACCAGAGGTTAGAGAGCGGCGTGTTGGGAACAAACTTGAACATCAAAGAGGCTGGAGTAAATTTATGTGATTCATGAACCGCCGAATTCAAAGCAAAAGCTAACCAATGCAGAGACGTGTCCCACCTGGAATGATCTTCATGATGATAGGCAATAAGCGCGGACCTGAGATTACGGTTAACCCGTTCAGCCAGAGATGGTTGAGGGTAATAAGCAGAAGTAGTTACATGAGAGATGGACAAGTCAAAACAGAATTTACGAAAAAGATTTGATGTGAACGCCTTAGCATTATCAGACACAATATATTGGCACGGACCAAAAGAAGCAAAAATAGAATTTAGGCAAGTAATGGTGGACTGAGCGGTAGCCAGCTTAGTCGGAAATAACCAGGAAAATCTTGTAAAACCATCTACGCATACAAAGATGAACTTGTTGGCATTTCCCTTTGACTGGGGGAAGGGTCCTACATAATCAATATACAGGCGTTCCATGGGGCGCGACGCTTGATGCGAAGACAAAAGGCCTACCTTGGTGGACATGGTTGGTTTACTAAGCAAACAAGATTTACAAGCTTTTACTAGTTCACGGATTTCACCGTCCATACCTTTCCAGATGAACCTTTCACGAATCTTTTCACGAGTTTTAAAGATTCCAAGATGCCCCCCTAATGGGGTCTCATGATAGTATTTGAAGATCATAGGCACAAGAACAGCTGGAACGACAACCTTCATCATCTTATCATGCCTCGATGGGCAACATAAAACACCATTCCTCAGAACATAAGGGACAACATGTTCCCCAGAATAAAGGGTTTCCATTATCGGAGCCAGCGTCGGATCTTCACGTTGGTATTTCTCGATATCCCTAAAGAGCATGGGAGCATCTGTTAAGATGGCATTAACATCAGATAGTATGGACTCGGAAGGTGATGAACTGTCGACCGGTTCATGGGTCTCGACGTCGTTGGAAAACATACGGCTGAGTCCATCAGCAACAACATTTTCGGTACCTCTGATATGCCTGACATTGAATTGGAAGGCAGAAATACGGATGGCCCAACGGGCTATACGGCCAGTACGACGCGGCCTACCTAAGACCCAGCTTAAGGCTTGATTATCTGTCTCCAGGTCGAATTTGACATGTTCCAGATAGAGACGGAACTTCTCTAAGGCAAATAAGACTGCCAACCCTTCGAGCTCATAGATAGAATACTTGGCTTCTTGAGCCGATAGAGTCCTAGATGCATAGGCGATGGGTCGCCTCCCTAGTTCAGTCTCTTGAAGAAGGACTGCAGCTACTGCTGACGACGAGGCGTCGGTTTGGACGATGAATTTCTTCGAGAAATCAGGCATAGCAAGTACAGGGGCATTACAGAGAGCTAATTTAAGATCTTCAAAAGCGGCTTGTTGAGAAGGTCCCCACTCGAATTTGATGCCTTTCCTACGAAGAAGGTTTAAGGGCGCCGCTCTATTAGCGAAGTTAGGAATAAACTTCCTGAAGAAATTCACCATACCAATGAACCTGGCGATACCTTTAATGTCCTTGGGAGGTTTAAAATCACGGATGGCCTGTGTTCTAGAATGATCGACTGCTACACCATCAGGTGACACAATATGCCCTAGGAATGACATAGAGGGCTTAGCAAAGGCAACCTTGGACAACTTGACAGTTAACCCAGCCTTACGAAGGCGATCGAGAACTTCTCGCAGATGATCTAGATGTTCTTCAAAAGTCTTTGAAAATACGACGACATCATCCAAGTAGTGATATAAGTACTCAAATCTGATGTCGGGGAAGACCCTATCTAGTAGCCTAGTGAGTACAGCTGCTCCCGTGGGGAGCCCGAAAGGCACGCGGTTGTATTCGTATAAGTTCCAGTCCGTGGCAAACGCTGTAAGATGTTTAGACTCTTCGGCAAGGGGAATTTGATTATAGGCCTGATTCAAGTCCAAGATAGTAAAGAACTTGGCCTTACGAAACCATGAAAACCAAGAATGAAGGTCAGGAAGGGGCACGGATTGCAACACCACCTTCCGATTGAGAGCCCTATAATCAATGACAGGCCTGAAGCCCCCCTGGGGTTTCGGGACTAGAAAAATAGGCGACGAATACGCCGACTTAGAGGGCCTAATAATACCATCCTTCAACATCTGATCGATGATTTCTTTCAGAGCCTTCATTTTAGGTGGAGATAGCCTATAAGGTGGAAAACGGACAGGAATCGAATCCGTGACCTCAATTTTGTATTCAATAAGGTCAGTAACACCAAGAGTATCAGAGAACACCTCTGGAAACGACTGACACAACTTACGAATACTATCAGCCTGCTCCTCAGGTAGATGTCTAAGGTCTAACAACATCTCATCCTGGGTAGGCGAAATAGATGAACATGATACAGAATTACACTTTAACAAGGGAATTTTACAATTGGACGCAAATTTGAATGTGCACGACCTACTCTGGAGATCGAGCACAAGACCAGTGTAGGAAATGAAGTCAGCTCCCAATATAATGGGGCAAGACAAGTGCTTGGCCACAAACAATTTAATTTTCCATGTAAATTTAAAAATACGAATTTTGACATGTAAAGAACCTAGAATTTCTAATGGAGATGAATTAGCCGAAACATATTGAACAGGAGATGAGACATAGTCAGGTAGTTTACAAACAGATTTCAATTTAGAATACCATTCAGCCGAAATAATCGAACAAACACTGCCTGAATCTAAGAGAGCTGTTACAGGTTCATTATTTAACTCAATCTTAAGAAAAGGAACAGGCGCGGGGGAACCCGCCGCAATCCTAAGACACTCTTTAGGGCATTCAAAAGACGAATTTGAAGACTGATCGTTCCCTGAATTTACAACCTGTTTACCCGGGGCTGAGTCTCGGGAAGATGGATTAGTTGACTCAGCCGAAGCCACTAGTCACTTTTGATTCTTGTTGGAAGTTGCACCAGAAGTTGAGCAGGAGGGGGTGCTATTTGAATTTGGGCAATTTTTGGCGATATGTGAGAAAGCCCCACATTTAAAACAGCCTTGTGATGAACCAGCCCCATTCCTTGTCCCACTCGACTTGATCAGTGGACACTTATTGCGAAGATGGTCAGGCGACCCGCAAGCATAACATTTACGGGGATTGACTGGTCGGCGAGGTGGAGGCCGAGGATTACTAAAAGAAGGAGGGGGTTCTTTCGCGACACGCAAAGAATCGGCGTATCTAACTCCTTCCGCTGAGACGGCCAATGCTTCAAGTTCAGAGAAAGTTTGCGGGCACGCCGCGAAACACAAATATGACCTATAGGATGGTGAGATACCTTCCACAATGGCTTGTACAATCTGATCCTCAGGGAAGTGAAGAGCAAACACCCTAGTATAAAACTTAATGTCCTGTATGAAATCAGCCAAGTTTTCATCCAAGCGCTGTACACGATAATAGTACTTCTGAATCAGAGATGACCTCGCGCGAGCAGGAATAAAATTTGCAAGCAAGTGTGCGTGAAAATCTTCAATAGATGACCGTTCAGCTATGGCTCTTACTATTTTGTCGGAGAGAATACCAATTGCATAAGGATAGATGATTTGCAAAATTTGACATGGGGAAAGAGAAAACACAAGGGCATGATCCTGAAATTCAACTAGAAATCTTAAAAATGAAATTACTTCACTGGTGGTATTAACGGAAAACTTCGATATACCTCTGAGCAACATTGCCAATGGATGAGGCAAGCTGCTGAACCCGGGTGACATAGTAGGTAAAGGTTTCAGTGGCAAGGAAGTTAATTCAGAACGTATATTATTCAATGAGTTACGGCGTTCAGACTCGTTGTCCAATGGGGCAGAGATAGTTTGAGCAGCAACGGTTATCCTATTGACTTCTCCCTTAGGAGGCTCTTCCTCGCTACCTACATTCATCGTGACGGGTTGATCAGTTTTGGGAGGAACCTCCCCAGTTAACAATTGAGTGACCTTGCTAGATAATTCAGAAATATTTTCAAGCAGCGTACTAGCTTCCTTCCTCTGAACGTCATTCAACTTTAGAGACAACAGATCGTTAACTCTATTTGAAAAATGAAACAGCCTGGCTTGCACACGTTTGATTTGATTAGGAGAAGGATCATTTTCATCAAAAAAAACTAACTACAGATGCTAGCCCAGTAATATTCTCGACGATCGTGGAAAGAGAGTCGTCAATTTCTTTCTCTCCCCAAGCGGGGATGGAAATGGGCAAGTCAAGGGACTCTCTAAGCTTGTTGGAGTCTATCGCAACCGTGCCTCCAGATTGCACATTTCTGATAGTTAACTCATAGATCAACTCCTCCTTGCGCAAATAGTTAAGATGGAGAACATCGCGAGGGCCGGGCATGATGACAGAACAATTTTGAAAAAGAAAAAATCAAAAAAATTCCAGCAACTGAGAAAATAGTTAAAGTTGTAATCAAAGCAATGTTTAGCCGTCAAAAGGGGCTAAAATGAGACCCATTCAACCACGCTCTGCTACCACTTGTTACGGAGTTTTCCGTGGTAGTTAGAGATGAAAGAAGGTGCGGGGTGGTGAATAGGTCTCAGGCTACGAAATTAAAGTGAATTTAAAATTTAACAAGGTTATATTTTCTTTTCAAAATCAAGAAATAACAAATATGGCAGGTACAGAGTAGCAAGTCAACAAAAGTACAATTACAGTATTTACAGGATTTGGGCTTCGAGCCCCGCGTTCACAATCCTTGAGCAATCAGCTCAGTTTTACCCCAAACACAAGTGTCAACAGAGAGGGGAGAACCCCATTCATACCTAGGAGCACTTGCTCCAAAATACACAGTAAGGCCTCCTTGAGGCGCGCAGAAAACAAAATTTTCGGGAAAAGAGCAACTTGCTCTCAAAATTCAGGCCTGTCAAAGGCCACACCTAATTCTACTTTCAAGCTGTCCTCTCAGGACATATACACAGGGGTAAAATACCCAACCTACTGAGGTCTGTTAAATGACAAGAAGGTTAATTACATGACCTCTAAATCAACAATTGGAGAGGAGGCGATTTGCACTCCTAATGTATTTGTTTCAAAACCTAATTTGGCTCTAGGCCACTGATGCAAGGGCTAATCCCATACTAAAGAGGTGACTTTAGAAATTGACA
The DNA here is from genome assembly GCF_040414725.1 of Anabrus simplex. NCBI lineage: Eukaryota > Metazoa > Arthropoda > Insecta > Orthoptera > Tettigoniidae > Anabrus > Anabrus simplex. Next base: position 37,156,536 of record NC_090269.1, read on the forward strand.
AATTTACATAATGTTAAGGAAGAATAGGTTGAGAAAACAAGTTCACCTCAAAACAATATGAGTGGGAGCTCGAGAGGGTTAAGCACTCTCTATCCCAATATGTAGTTTAAAAGATAGAATAGATACAAGTTCCTTTACATTTAAGGAAGGTTACATAATGGAAAAACTTCGGACCCGCCCCGAGAGTTAAACTGCTGAGCAAGCAAGAAAAGAAGTAATTAATCGGCCATTACCTGGTTGTTGACTGCCGCCGAAGAAAGAGGCGCTTCCCGCCCCCTGCTATGTACTTTACACACGAAAAGATGGAACAGAAGTGGCCCGGAGACCCTAAAATCAGCAGTTTATATACTCTCGCGGAAAGTTCGAGGCGTTAGGGGAATGAGAACACCCTCCCACAAACTCTTTATTGGGTAGGATACAGCAACATATTCAAGTTGGGGGAAGATACATCCGATTGGTCAGAAATTAATAAAAGAAATTCGGGATTGGCTAAATACAAAACAAGGGGAAAGAGAGGGGTATACAGCCAACTTAAACAATAACAGAAAGAAATTTAACAAGAAACAAACTTTTGAAATAAAAATTTCTCCAAAAAAATAGTTCTTTCACGTCGCACTACGGTGCACCATTGTAGTTTTTCAGTAGTGTCCTCTAGAAGAGAAAGTTCACACTTCTTACTACAAGCAAAACAAAAATACGTCGAAAATGACACAGTTCAAAAACTCCAAAATTTCCAGGTAGTGACATCTTCTGATAAAGTAGAAAATTAATACCGTAGATAAAGTTCAGACTTCCTCCAGCAGAGGAGTTTCAAGTGGCGCACATTTTTAAACTAGCGGCGTGGAGGTGTACCGCCCGGTACAAATAATATTCAAATTTCCGTAAATATTTGGTAACAACACGACTTTCACAAATCAAAGCAAACGCATGCTATCACTCCAGCTGCCGCCATTATGGCCAGTTTCGATAGGTCGGTTAAGGTCTGAGATATTGTAGTTGGTCTTGCTTCAGTTTTCTGGTCGGCTAACCTATTCTTCACTTGAATTCATTTTCTATTACTGTACCCGAAAGTCCATTAGACGAATTTCTCTATTTCTCGAAGCAAAAGTTTCCTCCATAGAAGCTGAAAATATTATGCAATCTCGAATTTTGTACATAATGTTAACAGTGCAATGTATCTTTTAATGTTTGTGTGTCGTTGTTCCTTTACGTAGGCCTACTATAGTACATCCTCCCGGCCAACCGGGGTATATTTACATAACGACTTTATCTGTCCTCCCCCTGGTGCGTAGGTCATAAAGGAGCTGCGTTAGCCCTCTCCTGTACCGTTAGCAGAGCAGGCGTTAAGTACAGTGGTGGTGGTGGTGGTGTTTTAAGAGGAAGTACAACTAGGCAACCATCCTCTGTATAACACTAATCACAGAGAAAAAATGGAAGGCATCCGACACTTCGAAAAATGAAGATATCGGACAAAGAAAGACAAGGCGTGAAAATGAATGACTCCCTAGGTCTCAAGTGCTCTAATACCGTCGGGGTCGGAAGAGAACAAGAGTTGACCAAGGGAGGTCGAATAGGATAGATTAAAGTGAGGAGCCTGGCACAAGTAAGTTGAAACAATGCCAGGACACGGGACAATGACCCGTGGTGGTCAACCCTCGCTCCAAAGATCAGAGTCCCTGGGGCCCCTTTCACACGCCTCTTACGACAGGCAGGGGATACCGTGGGTGTTATTCTACCTCCCCTACCCACAGGGAGAAAATAAGTGCAGTGGCTATTATTGATCCTCCGGACAGAGTCAGTCGAATGTAAGCGATAGTGTTTTCACAACAATATCTGTTGTAGAAAACCATTTGGAAGAAAATAAGCTATGTGTAAAAAACAGAGTGAAAATAACGGAGTTTTTCCCAAGGTGTTAACCGGAGCTATGTTTCATGTTCCTCTATTGTGTGTATTCTGTCTTCAAAGAGTTGCTGTATTAAGTATTACAATTAACATTATACAATAGTTTGAGTTTGTTTCTGTATGATTATTTACGATTCAATTATGTGCTATACATCCTCGCAAACGGGAATTCTCTCTATATATATATCGACATTTCGATAGCTCGAAATAAAATATAGCTTCGAGGCGATTCGAAATATCGAGATTCGACTGTATATCGGGAAGATTCTGTGCATTCGACTGTAAGCCTATAGTATATATAGTTAACTATGTTTCACTGATAAGTGGCAGTATTGCAGATGCTTAGTTGTTTGGATCATGGAAGAGCAGCAACAATATTTTCTAAGCACTTTCTTCTTCTTTTCCTTTGTCGTGATTCGATTTCCAACGTCATTATTTTTCACGCATTTCCGTGAGAAAACTCCACCATATATCGCGGTCTTCAGCTGTGTGCATTCTTCTTTCAAGTGGCAAAATCGTCAAACTGTTTATCTGGTCAATGTACCGATTCAGGGCAGCACCCCTCAGCCGTTTTCCAACAACTTTGCCGTGAAAGACATGTATCTCAATGCCGTCTCGCCGGATGACGCGGCCGAAAAAAATGGATGTTTGGGAGTAGGCGTGCGTTCGGGGTTATCGCTAGCTGCTTCAGAATGGAGTCAATCGTTCTTCTTACTGCCCATGATAATCGTAGCATTCTTTGATAGCACTTTATCTAAAAGGCTTCGATTATCCCTCTTTTTTAAAAGGCTAAGTTAGGAATGAACTCGATGGATGAAGCTGTACGCATAAACCGGCTTCGGTGGTGGGGTAATGTGAGACGAATAGAGGAAGATAGGTTACCCAGGAGAATAATGGGTAATCGGGAGATAGTGGGTTCGAGCCCCACTGTCGGCAGCCCTGAAGATGGTTTTCCGTGGTTTCCCATTTTCACACCAGGCAAATGCCGGGGTTGTACCTTAATTAAGGCCACGGCCGCTTCCTTCCACTTCCTAGGCCTTTCCTATCCTATCGTCGCCATAAGACATATCCTTGTCGGTGCGACGTAAAGCAAATAGCAAAAAAAAAAAAAAGAGAAAAGAATAATGGACTCTGTTATGGAGGATAAGAGAAGTAGAGGGAGACCAAGACGACGATGGTTAGACCCAGTTTCTAAGCATTTAAAGAGGTATAGAACTAAATGAGGCCACAGCACTAGTTGCAAATAGACGATTGTTAGACGTTTAGTGATTTTAAGAGGCTTGCAGACTGAACGTTGAAAGGCATAAAGGTATATAATTACGATGTATGTTTTATTTGTTTTTACAGTATTGCTTTACGTCGCACCGGCACAGATAGGTTTATGACGACGATGGGATGGAAAAGTGCTAGGAGTGGGAAGGAAGCGGCCGTGGACTTAATTAAGGTACAGCTCGAGCATTTGCCTGGTCTGAAAATGGGAAACAACAGAAAACCATTTTCAGAGCTGCCAACAGTGGGGTTCGAAACCACTATCTCCCGAATGCAAGCTCACAGCTGTGCGACCCTAACTGCACGGCCAACTTACTCGGAACTTCTATTCACCTACGGCATGTAACATTTAGTCCAGGACTCGGAGCCATACATGGTGATAGGAAATACTAAAGCTTGAACCAGTCGCTTCCTTGTTTCCTTGGGCATATGATGATATTTCCATATCTTTGTTAGACTAGACCAGGGCCTCTCAAACGCCCAAAATCTCACGCGTGCAGATAGAGGCGCAAGAGCTCCGTGCACTGTGCATCGCTGCCGCTCGGCATGGCTCGGATCAACGCTTCGTCTCTGGGCTACTCGGCTAAGCTCGGCTCAACTCGCCTATACTCGGCTCAAGTCAGCCCGGATTTGGAGCGCTACGGCGCAAGTGGGGCAGAGGGAGACAGGCGTGAGGAAAGAGAGAGTAAGCGCTATTGCTCCAAATCGAGGAGTGGGGGGTCTGCACTCTGGTCAACCAAGCCAAGTCTTTTTTTGCACCGTGCACAGTGCATGCACCACGCGCATGCACCCTGAGAGGCCCTGGACTAGACAGTGAATTGTTAGCTATACTTATTCTTTTGATTTCGCCTTCAATTTTCCTTACTGGAATCCCTAGGTAGACTATATCTTCCTTGAGGTCTGTATCCTGTATAAGCTGGAAAGGACGAGGTAATACGCCCTGTTTGTCCATTACCATCAAGTAACACTTGGTTCTTCACTGAACCTCTCAGAGCGCTGCAGAAGTTCTGCCACCTCTCCTCCGAACTAGCCAGCACCGTAGTGTCGCCATGCCGTCTGCCTAGGGGAGGTTGCAGATTGTTTTACCTCCAAATTGCAACCCACCTTTCCAGTTCTCTGTGGCTGCTTTTTTATGATTCATTCCCTATAGATGTAAAACAGGAGCGGTGATTTCTTTAACAACCTACTTTACGTTGCACCAGCACAGATAGGTCTTATAGCAACGGTGGGATATGAAAGGTCTAGTACTGGGAAGGAAGCGGCCGTGGTCTTAATTAAGGCACACCCCCAGCATTTGCCTGGTGTAAAAATAGGAAACCACGGAAAACCAGGCCTGCCAGTGGGATACGAACCCACTATCTCCCGAATGCAAGCTGTTAGCTTCGTGACTGAAACCGCGCGGCCAGTTGATCGGCAAGAATGGCGAAAGACCAAATCCCTGTCTTTTCCTTTTCCACCCTTAAAGGGCTCCGATAACTTCCCATCGATTCTGACGTATGAGCACAGTTAACAGAAATAAACCCTAGAGGATAAGGTTATATCAGGGCGAGAGAGGAATGCGAAAGGTTTGTAAATGTATGTTTCACCTAACAGAAGTCCGACTCGTTGGCTGAATGGTCAGCGTACTGGCCTTCGGTTTAGAGGGTCCCGGGTTCGATTCCCGGCCGGGTCGGGGATTTTAACCTTCATTGGTTAATTCCAATGGCCCGGGGGCTGGGTGTTCGTGCTGTCCCCAACATCCCTGCAACTCACACACCACACATAACACTATCCTCCACCACAATAACACGCAGTTACCTACACATGGCAGATGCCGCCCACCCTCATCGGAGGGCCTGCCTTGCAAGGGCTGCACTCGGCTAGAAATAGCCACACGAAATTATATATACCTAACAGAGAGTCCTTTTCCGCAGTGTAACGGCTAGCGCTATTAGCTGCAGTCCTCGGAGGGTCGGGTTCGATTCTCAGTACTATCAGGGATTTAAGAATTGAATCGGTCATTGTTAGAAGGCACTAAGTCAATTCTTGTCAAAATTGAGATTTCCATGGATACGTATAGTATGAATGTAGACGCATCTAGCTATGTTAAAAGGAACTAAGTCTGCCCGTCCAGTATGCTGTAAAACTACTAGCTGAATTTAACGTTCAGTGTTAAAGAGAACTAAGTCATTGACTTAGTTCCATTTAACAGTGAAGCAGATTATGTTGGCAGCAAGCAGTGTTGTTCTTCTGTTACAGAAGATCACGGAAGTGTGTTGTACAAGCTTGTTTGCCCAGCGTAATAATGGAGGGAATAAAGAAAGGCAAGAAACGTTGCATAAATACTGGTAATTACCATTGAAATACGGTTAAGAAGGCAAGAGTGAAAGGTTCGGAATATGTTACAGCTACAGGAAAAATAATGCCAGCCAAGAAAACTGGAGAAGATTGCCGGTAAGTAGTAAGGTGAAGCTTAATTTTACTGATAGGTTATGAGCAGGGAAAGCATCATATTTATCAAGATACTAGGTGTGGTGGAAATTTTAGTCTCCAATATTAATTTTCCTCGTTCGCGTATTGTTACAGGTGCCGAAAGAGATGTTTTCTCCGTATCAAGGGTGTAACCAAATCAATATTCTTACAGCATTTCATGACCTTGAGACTAAAAACGAACAAGATCTTCATTAACAGCGTCTAAGAGAAGCAAAACAGGTGAAACATCGCAGACCACGCAAAGTAGATGTCAATGGGAAAGCAAATGAAAGGCAAGCTGCATTCAAATATCATGTGCTTGTTGGAAGTGAGAAAACTGAGGTATGTAGGCGAGCATTCTTGAGTCTTCATGCGGTGTCACAAAAGAGAATATACCGAATTAACAGTCTGCTGCTTAGAGGGGAAACACCAAGGGGTAGGCATGGGTTCCAACCAAGTACCCGTAAAACACCATTGGAAGTGGAGCAACTCATACACAATCACATTGAAGCATTTCCGGTAAAATCAACTCACTATTCTGGTTCTGAGATAAAATATTTGGATGCTAGGTTAGATGTGAAGCAGATGTACCACCTTTTCAGAGAGAAACATCCAAACTTGAACGTGAAATATAAATTCTACCTGAAATATTATAATGAAAACTTCGCTCTCCGCTTTGGAAGGCCACAGATAGACGTATGTAGTACATGTGAAGGGCTACAGGTAAAAATGAAATCTCCACACTTGGCTGAGAATGTGAAGCGCGCAGCCGCCTCCGAGTTAGCCATTCATAAACGTCGAAGTGCCAAGTTTTATAGAGCTTTAAAGAAAACACAGGAAGCTTGCAAAATGAACGCTCATATTGGTGGGCTTGTTTTTGATTTCATGCAGAACTTACCGCTCCCGCATCTTCCAGTGCAGGAGATTTTCTATCTGCGTCAGCTATGGGTTTATTGCTTCTGTGTGCATGATTTGAAATCCGAAACCAGTTTCCTATTCTTATACCACGAAGGCATTGCAAACAAAGGTGCGAATGAGGTTTGTTCTTTTCTAATGCACTACATTAATGCTTACTTGACTCCAGAAATCACGGAACTTCATCTTTACTCAGACGGCTGCGTAGCTCAAAATAAGAACCACGCTGTCATTCGCATGTGCCTGAGTTTAACACAGTCTGGAAGATTTAAGGATATAATTCACCGGTATCCTGTGAGAGGCCATTCCTTCCTCCCTTGTGATAGGGATTTTGGAATCTTCGGGAGAAAAATCAAGAAGACTGATAGGATATATACCCCACAAGAATACTGTTGTCTGCTGGCAAACAGTAAATCAAATGTACTTGTGCACATGGTGGAATCGTCTGAAATCCTAAATTTCAGTGTCTGGTGGCCTTCCTTCTACAAAAAAACCTGCATCGCTAATGAAACTCAAACTGCTCCTCGTTGTGAAAAGGTCACCTTGGCCCCCATGTCATTCAAGGAATTCAGGTATTCAGTTGAGAAACCAGGTGTTATAGAAGCATATCCATTCATTGACGGACTTGTTAAATACACATTTCCCGTTGCGAAACCTCACGTATATGATACCTTCAGCATGAATATTCCTCAGGCTTATGTTTTGGAGAAAGTCCCCATTAACAAGAAAAAGATTGTGGATATCCAAAAAGTGTACAAGTATGTTGAAGTTGATGAGGAAGCCGTTTCGTTTTATAAGGACATATTGGTGTGGCCAACAACGGAATACGATAATGATGAATAAAGTGTTTAACACATATCACATTGTCATCATCAGAAGGTTATTAGGCAATTACCTACCTAAGCATTACAAACTGTAACTTCCTTTCTGCACGTTTTGGTTCTATTTGCCCACTACTGTATTACTAGCATTGAAAAATATAGTAATATGCTATAATGGTAAAAATAAATCTGTATATTTGTCATAAAAGTGAACTAACTACTGTTTAAAGATCTGATTCATTGTTAAAGGGAACTAAGTCAAAAATTTCTTTTTCTATTTTCTCACTTTTTAAAAGGATAAATCTGTTCAAATAGACTTCTCTAGAACAGCATTATTGCAGGCAATGATACTTACACGTGACAACTATGCTTTACAAATAAGTGAGAGAAACAGTTTTTGTCAATTATCTCAATTCTTACAAAAATGACTTAGTGCCTTCTAACAATGACCGATTCAATTGCAGGAGTGGTGGTATGTGGTTAAAATGGTACACGCAGTTCGCCTCCATTGGGAGTGTGCTCTGAAAAAAGAGCTGCACCACCTCGGGATGAGAACACGAGTTTTACTGACGTAAGAAAGAGTTTCAAAGATAATGAAGAATTCATAGTAAGTACGCGGAAGAGAAAGATGGATGTTAACTCGGGAAAATGATAGCTTTATCGAATATTTTTCGTAAATCACCAATCTCAAGTAGGGTATTCGTAGGTTAAATCCCACCTGAAATCGCGAGGAATCGAACTTAAAACAATCGACTTGAGATTTGTGGTGGTGGTGATTACAGAATGGTTGCCTAGTTGTACACAAGAACCTTGTTTATCCGGATTCAGTGGGACCAGAACTGATCCGGATGATCGAAAATCTGGATAATCCGAAAAACTAAAAAACAAATACAGTACATATTATATAATCTAGTAACACAACTTGTACACTAATCCCTTTTTCCAATTGTACAAAAAATATATAAGAACACTTTTCTTAAATTTACGACCCTATTTTATGCACTAAAATAATGTGAGTTTTTTTTCTGTTTTACATTTGTGTAGCGTTTGCATGCAGCACGATCACGAAGACGTTTTCTTAACAACAGTTCTGCCGGTGTGGTTTCAGTCAAGGATTCTAAATAGGCCATCAGTTTGTCCAGCTGCACTGTTGCCTCTCCATGAGTCATTGCTTCTTTTGATGGTGCGCCGGTTTCATTTTCAAAATCATCATCACTGAATTAATAGTGCGTTGCATTCAGAAGAGCGTGGGTTCGAATCCCACCTCGGCGGTCCTGGGAATGGTTTTCCACGGTTTTCCATTCTCAATTCCAGGCGAACACCGGGACGGTACTTTTCATAGACCTTGACCGAATTACTTCCAATTCCTGTCCTTAACTATCCTTCGCGGAAAAGACGTTCAAGAAGAGTGGACGCCGTAAAAGAAATACTACCGGGCGAGTTGGCCGTGCGCGTAGAGGCGCGCGGCTGTGAGCGTGCATCCGGGAGATAGTAGGTTCGAATCACACTATCGGCAGCCCTGAAGATGGTTTTCCGTGGTTTCCCATTTTCACACCAGGCAAATGCTGGGGCTGTACCTTAATTAAGGCCACGGCCGCTTCCTTCCAACTCCTAGGCCTTTCCTATCCCATCGTCGCCATAAGACCTATCTGTGTCGGTGCGACGTAAAGCCCCTAGCAAAAAAAAAAAGAAATACTGTACAAGTAAAAATAATGTTTATTGTTTTCGATCCGGATAAACCGGAGATCCGGATTAATGAGGGCCGGATAAACGAGGTTATGTACTTCCTTTTAAAACATGGGGAAGTGCAACGAGGTGATCGCGTGCCAATCAAGTAATAGTGATTTTGGTTTCAATGAAGAACTCGGGAAAATTCTATAAGTAAGAACAGAGAAAGGGAAATTAAAGTAATTCACATATAGTATGGTAACTAGCCCTCTAGTGCCCAGGATAGGTCCCCATAGGAAAACAATTATCTTCATTCATAATAATATTTATATGATTGTTCTATAAATATTCTACGCACAATTGAAAACTTAATGGTATGCATTGTTACTGATCTGTCACAATGGGCATTAGTGGCAGAGGTGTTTCATAGCGACAGGAAAATACTAAATTCCCAGTGTTACACATATGTAACGCAGGGCACTAGAGGGCAAGAGTATAGTCATACAGAGCAGATCTGGGTCACGTAGTTGAGGTTAGGTCATAAATCTACTACAAGTGAAACCAAAAGCTACTGCTCCTTACAGCGTAGTAGTATAACATGCTGTCCACCATTTGAGTCTGACACTGACATTCTGTCTAAAAGTAGGGCTACATGTATGTCTGTCAGCTTTCTGGTATGCAAATCAACAGTCACCGAGCGAGTCGGCCATGCGGATAAGGTCACATAGCTGTAGAGCAAGTATTTGGAAGTTGGTGGGTTCGAAATAAAGTATACAAAAGACATTCATAACTATCAAACTAGGTCAGTAGATCAGATACAGGCCTACACGAGTCGACTGAATTAGGGAGTATTAAAACAGTCAGTCTGTTTTTATATATTAATTTTTTCTTTCTCAGTCTGTTTTCCTTCGGACTCAGCGAAGGATCCTACGTCTACCGCCTCAAGGACAGTGTCTTGGAGCGTGAGACTTTGGCTCAGGGGATACAAGTGGGGTGGAGGACCAGTACCACGTCCAAGCGGCCTCACCTGTTATGCTTAATAGGGGCCTTGTGGGGGAGGATGGGAAGATAGACAAAGAAGAGGGTAGAAAGCGGCCGTGGCCTTATGTTAGGTATCATCCTGGCATTTGCCTGGAGGAAAAGTGGAAAACCACGGAAAACCACGTCGAGAATGGCTGAGGTGGGAATTGAACCCCACTCTACTCTACTTCCTTCAGGGTGGCCAGGATTCGATTCCCGGCCTGGTCGAGGATTTTAATTGCGTCTGGCTAATTCCTCTTATTCGGGGACTGGGTGTTTGTATTTGTCCCAACGCTGTCATCTTCACATACAACACGGCACACCACACTACCAACTTCCATTGAAACAAGCAATAGTGAATACATCCGTCCACATAGGGTTGGCTATAAAACAAGGCCAGATACACATGTCCAACACAGATCGCACCTGGCACCCCACCAGCCTGTAGAAAAAGAGGCAGAAGAAGACTGTATGCGTATTCTACTGTCTGGCTACTTCTTGACGGATGCAGTATTTTTCATCTCTCTTTCGGCTCAGGCAAGAGTAAATTGTAGCTTCCACTGAAATCTCAGACTCATTTATGGCCGTGTCAGTATGGAAGCTACAGAGATATGGATGGTGATGAGTAATAGCAAGGGCTCAGAAGTTGAAGATCTATAAATTGCCTAAGAAAAGACCTGTAAAAATACCTAAAAATCCAAATAAATACCTAAAAACTGGCAAAAAAGACGTAAAAATGTCATCCAAATTCGTTCATAATTTTAGTAATGACTTTTTAATAAAGGAATGAGTGAATGAAAACCTACAACCTGTTTTCCAGTCATTGACCGGGTCAGGGATGTAATAAATGAACCATATATAGGCTAAGCCACGGAGGCTCACACACAGTGCACATATATATATATGAGTGAAATACTTCATGCCCGCCTCTGTGGTGTAGTGGTTAGTGTGATTAGCTGCCACCCCCGGAGGCCCGGGTTCGATTCCCGGCTCTGCCGCGAAATTTTAAAAGTGGTACGAGGGCTGGAACGGGGTCCACTCAGACTCTGGAGGTCAACTGAGTAGAGGTGGGTTCGATTCCCACCTCAGCCATCCTAGAAGTGGTTTTCCGTGGTTTTCCACTTCTCCTCCAGGCAAATGCCGGGATGGTACCTAACTTAACGCCATGGCCGCTTCCTTCCCTCTTCCTTGTCTATCCCTTCCAATGTTCCCATCCCCCACCAAGGCCCCTGTTCAGCATAGCAGGTGAGGCCGCCTGGGCGAGGTACTGGCCATATTCCCCAGTTGTATCCCCTGACCCAATGTCTCACGCTCCAGGACACTGCCCTTGAGCCGGTAGAGGTGGGATCCCTCGCTGAGTCCGAGGGAAAAACCAACCCTAGAGGGTAAGCTGATTAAGAAAGAAAACAATACTTCATCTTTCAGACATTCTATATTCTTAGAATAATATAATTTTTAAAAAAGGAGTTCCGTTTTTGGTTAAAGAAGTACTTGCAGGATTTAAAATGAAGTATTTTTCCACCTAGAATTGCGAACCCGCAATGGACATACTGGAGAAAGAAACTGAAGTTAGTATAACTGGAATCATATTTGGCTTCACCACAGTCGAGTTCCAGAAATTGGAATTCGTAAACCTTACCTCGACTGGCTTTTCAGTGTATGACAATAGTAATGTCCAGGTTCTTAGATGTTAATGATTGTCAATTTTCAGACACCACATTGCAAAACATCGCGAAAATTCTCTCTACATCAACGGATGCTAAGGGTTCATTCATACCGTACTTAAGCAAGTGAGGTCTTCCTCTTCAAAAACACTCACATCAAAATTTTCTCCTTTCAATATTTCACTCATCTTTTACATGATTTGATAACCCTGGTTTCTTCCAGCATGAGTTTCATTTCTCATTTCTTTGTCTCTCTTACTGCACAACAGATGATTAAGAGGTAATGGATGAACTAATGATTCGAAAGAATGGGCAGTACAAATGTAGTCGAAAGAAGGCGAAGTTGCAAAAAACCGTTAAGACCTAAAAAAGGCTAAAATGTGCCGAAAAGGCAAAAGAAGGACAAATTAATCCCACCACATTCTGGCCAATAATGATCCAGAATGAACATATGTTAGGGCTCGTCTTCGAACACTCGAGAGGAAAAAAGGATTTTTCCTCAAATTCCGAGGCGTAGTAATAACAATCGGAGCACGACTTGTGCGTCTGAGTGTTATGACATGTGTTGCTAGGGTTGCCACTTTTTTATATAAGAAATAAGGGACACTTACTTAAAATACGGGATTTTTCACAAAAATAAGGAACATTTCATAAATACTAGAAAATCAAACATTGGGTACCAATTTCAACTAGATTATATAATTAGTTTCATTAACAGAATAAGATAATTATTAAAATTCGTAAAAGAAACTAAGTTCCACCCTTTTAACAGTACATACAGTACAATGCATCTGACATCTTAACACTGATGTCTTCGATGAGCTTTGATAACTTCACAGTTTACGTAGATTTAATCTCAAACAGCATGAAAAGTACTACCTAGCTTGGAGGCAGTATTTTCCTCCAAACCAGAGAAGAAATCCCCACATCGCTGACTGAATTCGGAAAAATGAGTTAATTTTGTGAGATGGAGATGGAATCTTTCTTCTTGAGAAACAATATTTAGTATTTAGTGAATGTATGTGCTTTTCATTTATTTGGAAAAGATCGAAATATACCGGTAGTATTAAACAAGGTCATAAATGAGCCAAGGGCGGCATGTTTATGATGTGTGTTTGACTTCTTGGTCCTCATGACCTGTTTTAAGAATTGAGATGCCGAGGTCGGGGAATTCTTGACTTGGTCATCTTAGCCGTTTTGTTTATCTGAGATCTAACGGTCGGAATACGAACTTCGGTTCGTATCCTCCTATTAGATTTCCATAATGGGGCTCTCTTTATGCTTCGTAATGTTTTATTTTCGAATAATTTTTTTAAAAAAGGAGTTTATTTATGACTTTCGGTCTGGTGACAGATGCGTAGTCTGAAACACATACAAATGCACAAAAATGAACAGAACAGACACATATCAAAGAACATATTCACAATGAGCTCTTGTTGTTAACATTATGCTTGAGATTCTAGGCTTACATACAGATTGACGAGATAATATCAGAAATGTTCAAAGAGTGTATTATAAACAGAGCCCTCCATTCTTTAGAACTGGATAGTGGAGTACACTGCGGCGTATTTTTTAGCGAGCAAAGTTGATATTCTGGTTGGTAGTAGTTCATGTAATTCTACTATTGTCTTTCGAAATGCGTTTTGGAATACTTCTAATGAGGAAAGTGGAGTTTTGGGAATATAGTACCAGGCCTCGCAACCATATAGCAGTTTGGGCCTAATACATACTAGGTAAATATTTCTCATAATGTTAGTAGAAATACATTTACTGTAAAGCAGAGGTCTTAAGGCCACCACATACAGAAAGCTAAGCAAAGCTACCTTATGCTTCGCAACCCAACGAAAAAAATCGCTCCAATGAAGTTATATGAAATGGCACACAGAGACTGCTATGCTAACAAGGGAACTGTCCATACTGTCATATCGAAATCGACAATGAAAGTTGGTACAGAGGATGCGAGGTCCATAAGAAAGCAATGTACAAAAATTCAGCTGCCATTTCGATCTTTAAAGTCCTGAGATCGATACGGAAATGTCTAATAGAATTGCACGTGTTAGCGTATAGCTCGACGTGGACAGCCCTGGTGAACAGCTGAAGCGACCGGGTTACCTTGAGCTTTCTACGCTAGCCTGTTGACATATGTTCCTTTGAAAGAGCAATCATGAATCCAGCTAATGTTCTAGAGTTTGCTTTACGTTATTTCCGTGAAAAAGGTTTCTCCTCTTCCCGTGAAATAACGTCGGAAGAAAGGAAGATGGGTCGACATGTGATCGAACTAATTGAAAATCATCCCTTGGGTGCCAACATCGCCTGGGACTCGGGTCTGAAGATAAATACAGTAGTGTCAGTGAAAGTGACAGTATCAGGAACAAGATGTATTACGGATCCGATTTTGAGCCCCGAGTCTGATTCCTGTCAATCCAGTGAAAAGACACCGCAGTCACCTAGCAAATCTACTAGTTGAAGCTATGCTTCCAGTCCACAGAAGAAAGTGAAACAAATTGTAGATCTTGCGTACAAGAGAAAAGCTGAAAATTTATGGTTAAATGGGGCAGGGGGTAAGAAGCAGCTTTCAGTAACCACTGTTCACGAAAGTTGAAGTAAGGTGACGTCACTACGACAACTGTACAGGTGAAAGAACCAATTAGAATCTACATCAATAAGCCCCATTGAACATAGGAAATTGATGCATACAAAATTATTTTCTCACTTTACAGAAGCAAGAAGACTGAAACGGAATATACACTGACTGACAGAGCAAATGCAACACCAAGAAGGAGTGGTTCGAAAGGGATGAAAGTTGGGGGAAAAACAGAGACGGCACGGACGAATAATTGATGTTTATTTCAAACCGATATGCAGGTTACACAATGCGCACGGCATCGACTCACTAGGATGTAGGACCACCGCGAGCGGCGATGCACGCAGAAACACGTCGAGGTACAGAGTCAATAAGAGTGCGGATGGTGCCCTGAGGGATGGTTCTCCATTCTCTGTCAACCATTTGCCACAGTTGGTCGTCCGTACGAGGCTGGGGCAGAGTTTGCAAACGGCGTCCAATGAGATCCCACACGTGTTCGATTGGTGAGAGATCCGGAGAGTACGCTGGCCACGGAAGCATCTGTACACCTCGTAGAGCCTGTTGGGAGATGCGAGCAGTGTGTGGGCGGGCATTATCCTGCTGCAACAGAGCATTGGGCAGCCCCTGAAGGTACGGGAGTGCCACCGGCCGCAGCACATGCTGCACGTAGCGGTGGGCATTTAACGTGCCTTGAATACGCACTAGAGGTGACGTGGAATCATACGCAATAGCGCCCCAAACCATGATGCCGCGTTGTCTAGCGGTAGGGCGCTCCACAGTTACTGCCGGATTTGACCTTTCTCCACGCCGACGCCACACTCGTCTGCGGTGACTATCACTGACAGAACAGAAGCGTGACTCATCGGAGAACACGACGTTCCGCCATTCCCTCATCCAAGTCGCTCTAGCCCGGCACCATGCCAGGCGTGCACGTCTATGCTGTGGAGTCAATGGTAGTCTTCTGAGCGGACGCCGGGAGTGCAGGCCTCCTTCAACCAATCGACGGGAAATTGTTCTGGTCGATATTGGAACAGCCAGGGTGTCTTGCACATGCTGAAGAATGGCGGTTGACGTGGCGTGCGGGGCTGCCACCGCTTGGCGGCGGATGCGCCGATCCTCGCGTGCTGACGTCACTCGGGCTGCGCCTGGACCCCTCGCACGTGCCACATGTCCCTGCGCCAACCATCTTCGCCACGGGCGCTGCACCGTGGACACATCCCTATGGGTATCGGCTGCGATTTGACGAAGCGACCAACCTGCCCTTCTCAGCCCGATCACCATACCCCTCGTAAAGTCGTCTGTCTGATGGAAATGCCTCCGTTGACGGCGGCCTGGCATTCTTAGCTATACACGTGTCCTGTGGCACACGACAACACGTTCTACAATGACTGTCGGCTGAGAAATCACGGTACGAAGTGGGCCATTCGCCAACGCCGTGTCCCATTTATCGTTCGCTACGTGCGCAGCACAGCGGCGCATTTCACATCATGAGCATACCTCAGTGACGTCAGTCTACCCTGCAATTGGCATAAAGTTCTGACCACTCCTTCTTGGTGTTGCATTTGCTCTCTCAGTCAGTGTATTAGAGAAGACCTGCGACTGTGGGCCTTGGAAATTTCAAGAGCGATTGCAATGGGGCGAACTAATTTCAGCGCATGTGCTAGTTGGTCGAGTCGTTCTAAGAAAGAGTAAAGTAAACCTACAATCTGTTTTCCAGTCTTTGACCGGGTCAGGGATGTAATGAATGAACCATATAGGCTATTATTACAATGGAGTCGCCACTCCCACGGTGATATTAATGAGTGATAAATGCTATAAAATGATAATGGAGAGTGTTGCTGGAATGAAAGATGACAGGAAAAACCGGAGTACCCGGAGAAAAACCTGTCCCCTACTCCGCTTTGTCCAGCACAAATCTCACATGGGGTGACCGGGATTTGAACCACGGAATCCAGCGGTGGGAGGCCGACGCGCTGCCGTCTGAGCCACGGAGGCTCTTTAAGAAAGAGTACAGAATGAAAAGTATAAATATTACGAAATTTGTATCCCGTACGTATCTGCAAGAAGAAGACGAAAAAGATAAAGTCACAAAAAAATTTGTGGAAGCAGCTACAGAGCGATTTTTAGACTTCACCCCTTCTTCAATAAACAATACTGTTCAGAGTAGTTTCGTGCGCGAAATGAAAACGGAAAGGATTCTATCGTTTGTTGGTGAGAAACATACAGGAATAGTTGCCCAGTCAGTTAGTGTACTCACCCATTCGTACACAATTATGCTTACAATTAGTATGACCGGTACACTTTTCCAGAAATTATTCATTGTACTACAGGAGGCAACTTGAACTTTTGGTCCGAGAGTTTACAAAGAAATGCTTCATGCCAGAAATATAATTGTAACAGCCACAAAATCAGGGAACATGATGAAAAGAGGATTAAAGTATTGTTATAAAGAATCCTTCTTTCCATTTGCGGAAGATAAGTGTTTGCTACTGCTAGATTCCTGGTCTACTTATAGTGATAAGAGCTGTCTTGAAGACATTCCTCCAGGCGACAGTATAGAAATTATCCAGATTCCTCCCGGCACTACAGAGAAAATACAGCCCTTGGACAAGTTTTTCTTCCTGCAGCGGAAGGCTTTATTTCACCACTTAACAGACATTTTGCCGACTTGTGAAGACTTTCAGTTTGATGTTTATCAGTGAAACAGCATACTGAAAATGCAGCCCTTCATTAATTTCCAATTTTCTTCCCCACAGTTCAACGCATGATAAAATATTCGTGATTCGCAACCAATTATACAACGGAGAGACCTCACGCGTTCGAAGTGCCTGAAAAATATTGCCTTCAAACAAGTAAAGAAAACTGAAGAACAATGTGGGCTCAAAGTGCATATTCGTTGTGCATGGTGGCAAAAATATTTGTGTTTTTATCATGCGATTAACGCACCTCATTTATGTTTCACATTCGTTCCATAACAATTATTATCATTAATGAACAAGGGGAGTGGGCATGCGAGGATCTTCAACAGGCAGAAGTATTCAAGCAGTATGTAAAGATTGTTGGTTACAAGGATAATATCCATACAGAGGAGGAGACTAAGGCTAAAAAAAAGTATTGAAATTTACATATGATAACAATGACATTTACAATAAGATACAAAAGTTGAAAACTAGAAAAATGACTGGAATTGATAAGATTTCTGGGAATGTACTAAACACAATGGGTTGGGATATAGTACCATATCTGAAGTACTTATTTGATTATTGTTTGCATGAAGGAGCTATACCAAATGAATGGAGAGTTGCTATAGTAGCCCCTATGTATAAAGGAAAGGGTGACAGACATAAAGCTGAAAATTACAGGCCAGTCAGTTCGACATGCATTGCATGTAAGATTTGGGAAATCATACTTTCTGATTATATTAGACATGTTTGCAAAATTATTAACTGGTTTGATAGAAAGCAGTTTAGCTTGAGGAAAGGTTATTGCACTGAAGCTCAACTTGTAGGATTCCAGCAAGATATAGCAGAAATCCTGGATTCAGGAGGTCTAATGAACTGTGTTGCGATTGACCTATCTAAGGCATTTGATAGGGTAGATCATGGGAAACTACTGACAAAAAAGTGCAATTGGACTAGACAAAAGTGTGACTGAATGGGTGGCTATGTTTCTAGAAAATAGAACTCAGAGAATTATAGTAGGCGATACTTTATCTATCCCTTTATCTGATATGGGTAAAGAAGTGGAATCAGAGATAAGGCTTTTTACAGATGATGTTATACTGCACAGAGTAATAAATAAGTTACAAGATTGTGACCAACTGCAACGTGACCTTGATAATGTTGTGAGATGGACAGTATGCAATGGTATGATGATAAACGGGGTTAAAAGTCAGGTTGTGAGTTTCACAAATAGGAAAAGTCCTCTCAATTTTAATTACTGCATTGATTGGGAACAATTTATTGCATTTGCCTGGTGACTCTTTGTCGACTTAGCGCCGGGACTTTCTTAAGGAGCAGCGGCTGACTGAGGACCAGTATCGGATAGCCAGTGACCATGGAGACGTATGTTCGACATCTCTCATTGGCCAGAAGATCAGAGGACGACGCCTGCCTTACATAATATGAACAACCAGCAACTAGGAAATACCTCGACATCTTTCTCTCAACAAGATGCTGCGTAGAGACAACATTTACATACTGTAAATGATGGACATGATGTCAGCATTCTGTAGGCGCCTCACGTTATCTTTAGAAGGATCCAGCCATTCTTGTAAGTCTCTTGCTCGTTGTCGTGCTCTAAGAGACCGTGGAATGAAGATAATGATCTTCCTTTCTCTGTTATCGACACCTTATCTCCCTATAAACCTCGTTTCAACATTCAATTAACTTCCCTTCAAAATTGCAAAGAGAATATTATAACCACTTCGAAGAAGAGGTACAGTTTGATGATGATTGGTTTTAAATGGAGTTTCTACCACCAATTACTCCATTTCAGGTGGTCGAGTTTCAACCTTATCCAAAGCCATCTTCGTCCTTCTGTAGTTTGAACATTAGACGTCAAGACAAGTCTTGCGTGGTAGCTGAGATCCACTTGCAAGTTTGGCACCAGAGAAGATATTGTGTGGGTTCGCCTCTGCTGTTGGTTTCCACTGATCTTTCCACTCTCTGAAGTGGTTTAAACCTCTCGTAAGCGTGTCAGCGGTATCACGCAGAGATGGACGTAGTAGCTGGAATCCACTTGCAAGTTTGGCACCAGAGAAGATGTGTGAATGCAATTCTGCTGCTGGTCCCCACCGATCCTTGCCGATGACCTCGATGATAGGCCCCTTTAAACAATAAGCATCATCATCATCATCATCATCATCATCATCAAAACCTCTCGTAAGCATGTCAGCTGAATCACGCAGAGTTAGGCGGCATGACTAACTTGTTAACAGGAAACATTGGTAATAATTATTATCTAAAATATCTAAGCCCCATCATTATGAGTAAACACCACATCTTTGCTACAGACATTACATATTAGAAATACATGTTTTATGGCTACTGAATGCGTAATCACCGAAGCTGCTTGATTTTGTTCAAGATGGCTCGCGACACAGCATACGTTTCCATCTATTTCTGGACATACAAAGACTACACGAATCGTTGAAAACTTCTAAATACAAGCCTAAACCATCTGGTTTTGTAAATATGGTGATAATATGTCAATGGCGTGTGGCCTGCGAAGAGGCCTGGAGTAGGTCTTTCGAGTTGACGACGTAGAGGCGACCTGCGCGTCTGTGAGGATGGGGGGCTACCTAAGATGAATTCTAATGATGATGGCGGCACGCATCCTAGTCCCCGAGCCATCGGAATTAACTAATGAAGGTTAAAATCTCCGACTCGACCGGGAATCAAACCAGGGACCCTCTGGACCAAATGCCAACATGCTAACCATTTAGCCATGGAGCCGGACAATATGGTGATGTACTATTATTATTATTGAATATCGAAAGCAGTTTGGAACCCTATTTTACATAGTATACTAGCGTTGTACTTAAAATACATTTTCAGTTTTACAATGAAAAAGAATTCATGTATCTAATCGATGGAAAAAAGTGGATGAAGTTAATAAAATATTTGTACCAGCACGGCTTCTTAAACAAATGATACAGGGATTTTGATAATGCAATGTTGCAATAATACAAATGAGAGTTCAGGTCATGCTTTCTTCTTTCAAATGCAGCACATTCAAACAGTAGGTGATCCACCGTTTGTGAGAATCCGCAAACACACACGTAGCCATCAGGACGATTGATTCTGAATCGATGGAAATAATAACCAAATTTGCCATGACCAGTCAAAAATTGATAATTTCAAAGCTTGACACCAACACGTTACTTTGTAGTCGTTTGAAAACCTCAGGGAAGAATATTTCTCTGGTGCTTTGGCCTCTAGTGGAAGAAGTCCAAATGTTGTTCCATTGATGGATTACGTGCTTCTTTATGATTTTTTTAGCGTAGCTAGGTGACGTTTTGTCATAAGAAATTTCCAAATTAGATGTTGCTGCTGCTTTCGCCAGTAGATCAGCTTTTTCGTTTCCACATATTCCACAATGACCGTGAATCCAGTCAAAACAGATGTGCGGACTTTGTTGAGCTGTGGTTCTAATAGCTACAGTTATTGGATTCAGATTATATTTATTATTTATCGCATTCAGCGCAGCTTGCGAATCACTTAATAACCGAGATTTCTTATTGTTAGATTTGCACCATTCGATCGCAGACTTGATCGTCCACAGTTCAGCCTGGAAAATGGAGCATGTGGAAGAGAGTTTGTACTGGGATGAGAACACCTCAGAATCGTTTTCAAGAACAACAAAGGCACATCTAACTCTGTCCTGTTCATCTGTATTTACACTTAAGGAAATGGAAATTGCAACACCATGAAAGCATTGGTCGTTTGTGTTGATTTTCAAGATATGGAATGATGCTATGTAGGTATGTAAACGATCAAAGTTTCAGACCCATTGGATTGTTGCTACAGGTCTCCCCACGTGATTGGTCGCGGAGGAATCAACTCCAGTATACGGACTCTTGTGTAGCGTAGTTGACTTGCAGTCTGTGCAGTGAAGTGTTCCCCGTCAAACATACCTCGACGACAGAGAAGTGCACGCTATCAACAACTGTCGCCGTTTGAGAGGGCTCGGAAAATTGGGCTGTGTGAGGCTGGATTATCGCTAAGGACTGTCGCTGCACGTGTTGGCCGACAGGCATCTACGGTACAACGTGTATGGCAGCAGTGGTCAAATGAAGGTACCCACACTCGTAGACCTGGCACAGGCCCATCGCAACAGACAACTGTGAGAGAGGATCGCCGCATCATTCGGATGGCCCGGATGGAACCCTATGCAACAGCAGCGCAAATTCGAGCAGCTGTGGCACCCCACGTTACACAACAAACAGTTGGTGATCGCCTGCGTGCAGCTGGCTTACGAGCCCGTGTCCTTGCAGAAGATGTTCCATTGACCCACAACAGAGACGTGTAAGGCTGGCTTGGTGTCGATAAAGATCGACGTGGGTCGACGAATGGCATAGTATCGTCCTTAGTGATGAATCGCGCTTCTGTCTTGCCCGCAGTGATCGCCGGAATCGTGTGCGCCGACGTACTGGGGAGAGGGGCCGCCCAGATCTTATTGTCGAGAGGCACACAGACCCAACACCAAGCATTATGGTCTGGGGAACTACTCGCTTTAATGTGAAATCAAGTACTTGTTGAGGGCACTATGACTGCTCGACAGTAGGTCGATAGGGTACTCAGTCCAGTGCTTGTCCTTATGATGGCGAACATTGCTAATGGGATGTTTCAGCAGGACAATGCCCGGGTTCACACTGCACGCACCTCCAGAGAAGCTCTCCACGACATCACAACCTTAGAATGGCCCGCCAGACCCCAGACCTCAGTCCTATTGAGCATGTGTGGGACATGATGGGTCGATAACTGGCCAACCTCCTCAGCCACCCACAACTCTGGAACAACTGACCATGCAGTGCAGCAAGCATGGGCCACAATTCCTCAGGAAGCGATCCAGGGCCTTATTGACTCCACGCCTCGACGAATTCATCAATGTATTGCAGCTCGTGGTGGGCGCATCCTGTATTGATTGTTGTCCAAACTTGCGGTCAGAGGGGCCTGAAAGTGTAATCATCGAAGCACAACCGAACACTCGTCCTGCATGTTCAATTCAGCAATGTAGCACCACTTCTTCTGGGTGTTGCAATGGCCATTTTCTTCAGTGTAGTATGCGAGATCCATGTATGTAAATAAAGCAGTCATGGGTAATTGAACGATTTTCATAAATTAAGTTTTTGAAGAGACTTGGGTGATCAGACTGTAGAAAATGACAGGGTTGCTCTAGAGTAGTATTCAGAATGGGCATTGGTGACGTTTTGTTTTTCTTCAAAAGGTGAGTTCAGCTTTTGCTATCGCCGTCAGAAATAGTGGCTCACTGCCTGCAATAAGAAGAGCTGCATCAGTAGAGGTGATGCGGTAAGCACGGGAAATACGAAGAGCAAATCCTCTCTGAATTTGCATCAATTTATGCTGAGCCCTTTTCTTCTCAAGTGTCATTCGAAAAGAGGAAACACAATACAATATCAGAGGTACAAACGCTGTGTCATAAATCATTCTTAGTACCTCTGAATTTAGTCCCCAAGAAGGTCTGCAGGCAGTAGCTAAACCTTGCATAAAATTACTGCCTTCTTGTCAAGTACAACACCCAGATAAAGAATATGATTTTCAATAGTGATATTTTGTCCATCCATTTTAATATTAAGCTTTCTTAGTTTCCTTCTCCTTGTAACAAGCATGGCCTTCGTTTTCTGGGGATTAAATTGTAATTTATTATCACAACCCCGAGTAAATAAAATGTCAAGAGACAAATTTTCTCTTACTCTCAGATCCCGCACATTATCTGCTTTAATTAAAAGAAGGGCGTCTTAAGCGTAGGCCACAACTTTACAACCAACAGGAAGACGTAAAGTTAGAAGGTCATCATATAAAATGTTCCAAAAACCAGGACTACAGCTAGATCCTTGTGGGCAACCCCTTTTCAGGATCTTTGAAGAAACTGCTGATCCGACTTGAAGTTTAATTTTCCGATTTTGGAAATAAGATTGTATTAATTTATATAAATTTTTGGGACAGAGCTTCCTTTTCAATTGAGTTAGAACTTTTGGCCACCAGGCATTATCGAATGCACTGGAGATATCCAGTGATATGAGGATAGCTACTTCATGCATGGAGAAAACAGTCTCAGCTCATTCTACTACACCAAGAACAGCATCTTCTGTCGATTTTTGTGGAGTAAATCCGTACTGGAATTGACTTAAGTTATTGTTGCTATATAAGTGGTACATGACACGATCGATTATTAATTTCTCAAAAATCTTTCCCAGAACTGGAAGAAGGCAAAGAGGCCTGAAAGATTTGGCAGTAAACATTCTTGAAATAATGCCTTTAAGGATTATTTTAACAGTTGCAATTGTTCAAGATGTAGGAAAGAGGCTGAACACCAAGCACTTATTAAAAAGGGTGATAAAAAGGGAAGGAAAAGACAAGTGGATAATTTTGATAAGGTTTGCTGATAGTCCATCCCAACCTGGTGCTTTCTTGTGTTTTTATGAGAGTATTATTCGTTCAACTTCTTGGCGGGTGAAAAGCACATCATCTGCAGTATTAGGAGGAAGAGTGCAAAATAATCTAATGGCCTTTTGCGTTTCCGTGTCGTCATCTTCTTCAGAGAAGAAAGAGTTGATAAGAACATCAGCAGTGTCGGAGAAAGATTTTGTAAAACCGGTGTCTGATTCAATTGAGCAAATAGTATTATTCAAGTTTTCAGGTTTTCTTGTTAATTTGTAAACAACTCCCCCAAGGATTACATTTCGTAGGCAGTGAGCAGAATTCTTTCCATTTTTCTGATTTCCTTCTTATTATCAAATTCTTGTACTCTTCCTTAACTACCAGATATATTTCTTCGTATCGCTGACGGAGAAGAGGACAACGACTTCGTTTATAACGTCTGTGACAGATTATACTGTGATACCTTATGCAAGAGAGTTTAAGGAAGTCTTTTCTATGTCATGTTGTACAAATTCCGCAACCATAGCAGCATTTTTCACTTTTTCTTCCGACAATTCCACAACCATATCCATTTTTCCCTCCTCGGTGAGAAATTTCCCTCAATCTGCCAACATTGACACACAGCACAGCTATAAATAAGTGCTTACCTTTGCCGTCTCTCGGAACACCGTGACACGTTCTTCAGAAAAGACCTGCACTAAATTATTTAAAGGTAATTACAACAATGAAAATCGATACCTAAATATCATATTTTACATAGAAAATGATACTTCTTGCTGTGTAGTGCACCTGAGATCGTATTATCCACATAATTTTCAGAACAGTTAACTTTTGTCAAACATTTATTCGACAACAATGTGTAATGCCAATAAGAAGTTTGTGTAGTAACAATCAGTCAACTCAGTTTCGAACGAGCCCTCTCTGCGCGAAGTTAATAATAGGCCTATCAGTTGTACGATTTGTTTATTTTAAAAACTTTATTTGAACAGTTTTTGATTTAATTTTGTTCGTATATTTTTCTGTGTTGCAATATACATTATTCTAATCGAGACTTCGTTATCGGTTTCAGAAAGCGTATAGTTCTGTAGTTGCTGAAAAATGAAACCAATATTAACTTAAGCACGAACATCTACTGTAAGTGGTGCATGGCTGGCAGCTGATCAGCTTAGCCATTAAACCACGGAGGCAGTCAAATAGAACCTATTAAACATTATTTAATAATAATCTTACTGTTACGGAGTTTTGGTGGATCAGCAGAGGTGAAAGAAGGTGCGGGCTGGAATGGGTCTAACTACAAGTTCGAAAAATGAATTAAAATTTCAACAAAGGTTATATTTTCAAAACTTAACAGTGGTGACATAGAATTTGAAAACTTAACAAGTCAACAACAAGCCAAAATCAGGTACAAAGAAATTACAAGTGTTAGGGGATAATTACACGATCTGGGCTTCGAGCCCCACAATGACAATCCTTGAGCTATTAGCTCAACTTTACCAAGGTACAGATTTAAACAAAGGGGCAGAAAACCCCATCATGCCAAGGAGCACTTGCTCCTAATTACAATGTTAAGCCTCCTAGAGGCGCACAGAAATCAAATTTAGGAAAGAGCAGACATGCTCTCAATAGTTCAAGCCTATCAGGAGGCCATAAGCAGACCTTACACTCAACTGCCCTTAAGGCAAACTTATAAATCAACAGGGGCAACTTGTACCCAATCTACTGGGCCTTAGTGTGCAAAAACTAGGTTAATTTAAATGGCCCAAAACAAAAGGATGGAAGCGATTACTTGCACTCCTACACTAAAGTTTTGTTTTAAAACCTATGTGGTGCTAGGTCGATAATACAGGGGCTAATCCCAAGCTAGGGAGGTGACCCGTATGAAAAAACTTTAACACATTAACGAAGAAAAGAAACGGTTACGAAAACGTGGTCACCTTAATTTCAAAATGAAGGGGAGCTCGAGAGGGAAAAGCACTCTCTATCCCCACTTTACAGTTAAAGAGTTTTGTAGTTTTTACATAGACAGAAGAGGAATTTACATTTTAAAGTGGTAGGTTACATATTAAAGGATTCGAACCCTCCCCGAGAGTTAAACTGCTGAGCTAGGCAAGAAATAAAGATGTTAACAGGCCATTACCTTGTAGAAGAACTGCTGCTTGAAGAAAGAGGCGCTTCCCGCCCCCTGCTACATATCCACACACTGCGTTAGATGTTATACTAGTGGCCCCGAGACAAGAAAATCAGCAGTTTTTAAATACATCAACATCGAAGAAGAAAGACACTATTGGTCAGAAAGTAATTAAAGAAGTTCGGGATTGGCTGAGTTCAAAACTGGCGGACAGAAAGATTAATATTGCCAACCCCAAAAATAAAAGAACAAAATTTAGTAAAGACAAAACTTAAGAATACAAAATGTCTTCAAGAGAGTTCATTCCATTGCGCCAGAGTGTATTACCATAGTTATTTTTGGTAGAGACATTTGTTAGAGAATTTTCACACTTCTTGATCAATGAAAAACAAAAGCAAATCAAAAACACTCAGTGACCTCTTCTGATAACTAGTAGAGTTAGTTCAGTGGTTAAAGTTCCGGGTTTATCCAGTAGAGAAGTTTCAATTGGCGCAAGATTTGAACTTGCGTCGCGTAGAGGTGTACCGCCCGGTACACTTACAAAAACGAATAATCCCTTTGTTCGTAACATTTGACATATTGCATTAATTCTGCGTGCTGTAAATAAATTTATATTAAGTTATTCATAGGAAATTCTATTGATGATGATGCTTGTTGTTTAAAGGGGCCTAACATCGAAGGTCATCGGCTCTATTGACATAGTTTAGGACATACAGTATACACTCGAGATAAACAGATGAACGGTGTATAGGCTTTACATATCAAGTGACCAGTGAGTAAGTATTCTTGTTGATTACAACCGTATGTTAAGGTTTTCAATCAATCACATACGGTAGCCTCCGAAGTTACCATAATAAATTCCTTTTGACTAGCACAATCGCTAACAAAGTGGTGAATAGCCTGACACGAAGCTCTAAAGCCACACGCGAAGAGTCGGTAGCTTGTTCCATTTAGGCGGCAAGTCCTTGAACCTACCTTGGTCGTTTCTAATTTTATTGAGGACAGTCCAAGTATTGCGTGGTAGGTAGCTGGAATCCGCTTGCAAGTTTAGCACCTGAGAAGGTGTTGAGTGGGTGGACCTCTGTTGTTGCTTTTCACCAATCCTTTTATTCTTTGAGGTGGTTTAAACATCTCGTAAGCATGTCAGCGGTATCGTGTTGAGATGAGCGGCAGGAATTTCAGCTATTGATGGAAAATAATAATAATAATAATAATAATAATAATAATAATAATAATAATAATAATAATAATAATAATAATAATAATAATAATAGACTGTCCGGAGTTTGCTGATGATATGGCACTAATTGCCAAAGACATCTCTGATGCATAGAAACAAATTGCTGAACTGGAAGAGCAAGCACCAAAAATAGGACTTAAAATCTCATATGAAAAACTAAATTTATGATACAGCCTGGATGTTTATGCAGTAACAGGTTAAATTGCAAACTAATTTGGTTAGTAGAAAGTGTCGGCCATCCGCTCTTTCACAATGTAGCAAGGGTAACATAAATTATAGGGGTTCTGATGAGCCGTACCCCTATATTTATGCAATCCCCATAGCACGATCGTTGTGAAGGTAGCCTATACTGTACTTGCTGCTCGCTTCAGTAACTTTGCATTCTAACCTATTAAATGCATGAAAGTCCGGACTCTATTTATGACAAATATCACAAATGGTCCACCTGAACTTACCATTGATAGGAATAAAATTGAACGAGTAAAGAAGTTGAAGTACTTAGGTGAATTGATCACTGAAAATGGCAATGAATATAAATCAGTAGCTTCAAGAATTTAGAAAATGGAAATTACTATTCAACACACAAAGAATCATCTTCTTATTCCTCCGCTTTTCCCACATTCGTGGGATCACGCGTGCTAACTGTGTCGCACATGTGGATTTGGTCATGTTTTGCTGCCGGATGCCCTTCCTGACGCGAACCCTATTGGGAGGGATGTAATTACTATTGCTTGATTCTGTGGTGGTTTGTAGTGTAGTGTGTTGGCTGAATATGAAGAGGAAAGTGTTGGGACAAACACAAACACCCAGTCCCCGGGCCAGAAGATTTAATCATACGTGATTAATATCCCCGGCCCGGCTGGGAATCAAACCCGGGACCCTCTGAACTGAAGGCCTCAACGCTGACCATTCAGCCAATGAGTCGGACTCAACACACAAAGAATGTCTATAACAAAATATGCTTGTCCTGGAACTGTAATATTCGTCATTACTGAGCAGTTATCAAACCTGAATATGCTTCAGAAACGCTCAATTTACTTCATAAAACCCTAAGATTAAAGAAAGGAAAATCATGAGAATAATCATAGAGCCCAGATTTTTTTAACAAGTTGCTTTACGTCGCACCGACACAGATAGGTCTTATGGCGACGATGGGACCAGAGAGGGCTAGGAGCGGGAAGGAAGCGGCCGTGGCCTTAATTGAGGTACAGCCCCAACATTTGCCTGGCGTGAAAATGGGAAACCACGGAAAACCACATTCAAGGCTGCCGACAGTGGGATTCGAACCCACTATCTCCCGGATGCAAGCTCAAAACCGCGTGCCCTTGACCGCACGGCCAAGTCGCCCGGTGTATGTAAATGTTTATTAAGTCAAATAAAAACATACAGCCCGTGAACTATAGGAATTAACCAGACGAAGTCGGTTTCTTCCCAGTCCTAGCCCTGTTCTAACCCATCGTCGCCGTAGGACCCGTCTGTGTAGGTGCGACGTAAAATAAACTGTGGGTGATATTGGCGTGCATAATGCTAACTCTGTTCTTCAACAGGTATTTATTCATTTGTCTGTTACATTATATGTTACAGTTACATATCTCACATCCGCTAATATGTTCTAAGTCATAAAAATGTCCTATGAAAGTAGAATGCGAAAGTTGTGTTGATGCATGAAAATTTCTTGCCAACAACATTCTAGCAAAGTGTATAGCTTAAATAATGAGGTGGTTCTCTGTCAATGTCAAGAAGAGAAAAATGAACTAGAAAAGCTTTTGCACGAGAGAAGGAAATCCCTCTGGCCTGCAGTTAGTTCGAACTCTTGTGCTACTTGTGTATGTCATCACTGAAATAAGTATTGGAGAGTTTCTGTCTCCAGCTGAAAGTGAACAAAGAACACTGTTTGGAGTCTGACAGTACTCTTCTTATCGCAATAATTAGAGCACAGTGATAAGCTCACGTTTACCATATTGATGTCAATAAAGCTAAACAAAAAGCTTACGTAACTTCCCTCACGCCGTGCTCAATCTCTACTTTCTTCATTTATCTGCTTGGTGAGAACTGTGTCCTCCTCAACATTTCTGAAAGTTAGTAATTCACTTTCGGGATAAACAACCACGTAGTTTGTTCAGATAGACCTATTCAGTGACGAAGGTGCTGCTGCTGCTGATTATTATTATTATTATTATTATTATTATTATTATTATTATTATTATTATTATTAGATGCGAAAAAGACCAGAAAACTGATCACGCAAAGCTCACTTAGAAGTTGTGCATTTCCTTCTTTGCCAGGCAGCCTTCAATTTTTCTCTCATCGTGGTTCTTCGTTCTTCTATGCACTTAGCTCCTGTCTTCTTCTTATGGTTTCTCTCTGACTCTACATCCCAATAATCCAAATAATAATAATAATAATAATAATAATAATAATAATAATAATAATAATAATAATAATAATAATAATAATAATAATAATAATAATAATAATAATAATTGCCCCAATTTGTCCTCTTGAATTCCACCTTTATCTTGATATCATGATCTTGACTACCTTTAAAAGCTCCACTCAAGCTTACTCTATGCATCGTTGATCAGCCTAATTTGTACTGACTAGAGTGATTGCTGTCTCGACGGTACCGTTTTTTGTTTCCAGGTTCTTCGTCGAATTTTTTCTTGCATGAGATCTTAAAATAATGTGGTTTACTCGCCCCCGTGAGGGCAATTGAAAGTTTAATATAATATAATATAATTTAATATAATTCGAGAGCTGGGTCATGTTATCTTATAAACTGACATGAGCGGTTGTGATATCGGTCTGTGGCAATGAATCCAGCTTGAGAAAATCTTGAGGATTAAGATTCAAGTCCTGAGGGTCGTCAACTTCAGCTTATAACTAGAGATGGGAATTATAGGCACGAATAGGTTAGAATGCAAATGTATTTGAACTAGGTGCAAGTGTATGTTACCCGCATGACGCTTCTGCGGCGAGAGTTGTATAAATATTATCTATCTGAACCGTCTGAACTATCAGAACCCCTAAAACTTATGCAACTCCCCGACATATCTGTAGAGCGGCTAGATTTCACTTGCGCCTTGTTCAAATACGTTTGCATTCTAACCTATTCGTACCTATAATTCCCATCTCTACTTATAACTATACACAAATTATTTACATGTCTAAGAGGAAATTACTTACAAAATATTGTTTCAATACTAATACTACTTTTTCTTTTCCAGGTGAGTATTGATGTCATTTACTGGTGAATAAGGAAGCCTGACTGTGAGTTACTTTAGATAATCTTATGTGTCTGATGCATGTTAAAACCATAGTGGCAGATAGATTATAATTCGTTTATACAAATATTTCCTTCGGTAATCTTTTCTTTCTTGAGTTGCGAAACTAACTACTGAAAGGTGCGCATAACAGTGTGTTTATGTGTGTCGCGGATACTGGCTCATTTACTTGCTTTGTACATATATTGAGGCTTGTGAAACAAATCCTGCTATTAAAAAAAAATGGTTCCAAGGTATGTGGGTGAAGCTGCAGTCGGTGTTTGCGATCTGGGCTTTATTTCTCTCAGATGTGACCCTGCACGTTTGGCTGCGTCTGTCCTATCAGGCATGGCAGTATAATATTGGTTTGTATATGAAACTTTATTTACGGAAGGTAATTCAGTAAGTTCGTAACAACATAGTTTGCAGTCACATTTCGTAAGCTACAGTAGAACGCCTCAATATGTCCTTGCCCGACTGCATGCCGTCTGATGCGGCATGCAAAACCGCGCATGCTGTTCTCATTGATATCCCAAAAGGTAACTGCCCGATGTTGAAAATGCTTACATATTTGAACTTCTACGCAGTTAAACCTTTAGGCCAGCTGTATGAATTTGTGCCGTTCCATTTAAAAATATAGAGTTAGTAGCAATATCTCGATCATTAATCACCCCATGATAATACGTAGCATATTATTTTACAAGTCTCGGGGTATCATTTACGAATATGAAAACAGAATACCGATATCTTCAATGGTTTAGACGTTATTTCCGTGAAACATCTTAGTGAATAACCCTGTATTCAGAACGACGTGTCATAATGTTATGACATGAGTTATGAATGATTGTGTTAAGTGAAAAATTTAAAAAATCATCCTTAGTACTTTTTTTAAACAAGTCGTTCAAAATATTAATTTGCTCCACACCGGGCGAGTTGGCCGTGCGCGTAGAGGCGCGCGGCTGTGAGCTTGCATCCGGGAGATAGTAGGTTCGAATCCCACTATCGGCAGCCCTGAAGATGGTTTTCCGTGGTTTCCCATTTTCACACCAGGCAAATGCTGGGGCTGTACCTTAATTAAGGCCACGGCCGCTTCCTTCCAACTCCTAGGCCTTTCCTATCCCATCGTCGCCATAAGACCTATCTGCGTCGGTGTGACGTAAAGCCCCTAGCAAAAAAAAAAAAAATTGCTCCACAACCACAGACAACTATCCCACAGCTCAAGTGAGGGTATGTTAATTCATATTTCATTTTCAGTTATATATTTGTATCTACGACTTTTGGTAGCCTACATAATAAAAATATTCCAGATGTTAATTTTTTACGAGCATAATTAATGTCCTCCGCCTCTGTGGTGTAGTGGTTAGCGTGATTAGCTGCCATCCGCGGAGGTGCGGGTTCGATTCCCGGCTCTGCCACGAAATTTGAAAAAGTGGTACGAGGACTGGAACGGGGTCCACTCAGCCTCGGGAGGTCAACTGAGTAGAGGTGGGTTCGATTCCCACCTCAGCCATCCTGGAAGTGGTTTTCCGTGGTTTCCCACTTCTCCTCCAGGCAAGTGCCGGGATGGTACCTCACTTACAGCCACGGCCGCTTCCTTCCCTCTTCCTTGTCTATCCCTTCCAATCTTCCCATCCCTCCACAAGGCCCCTGTTCAGCATAGCAGGTGAGGCCGCCTGGGCGAGGTACTGGCCATTCTCCCCAGTTGTATCCCCCGACCCAAAGTCTGTAGCTCCAGGACACTGCCCTTGAGGCGGTAGAGGTGGGATCCCTCGCTGAGTCCGAGGGAAAAGCCAACCCTGGAGGGTAAACAGATTAAGATAGATAGATAATTAATGTCATTTTTCCAAGTCATACTATTGATTACTTCTCTTTTCCACAAGTAATGACAGATGTGCCATTTGAATCGGGCACAATGGTGCAGTTTACAAGTTTGGAAGTACCGTAGTTGATGAAAATGATGTAACAAAATCGACAATCCTATGAAAACTCTTTTCCGAGGACCATCCTTCCTTCTTCCTTGCCTATCACTTCCAATTTTCCCCTCTCCCATAAGGCTCCTGTTCAGCATAGCAGGTTAGGCCGCCTGGGCGAGATCCTGGCCCTCCTTCCCAGTTTCATCCCCAACCAAATGTTTCACGCTCCAGGACACTGCCCTTGAGGCGGTAGAGGTGAGATCCCTCGCCGGATCCAGGGAAAACCCAATCCTGGACGTTAAACGGACAAAGCAAGAAAGAAATCAAGAAAGAAAGAAAGATATACAAGTTGCTTTACAACCCACCGACACAGATAGGTCTTATGGCACCGATGGGGCTGGGAGAGGCTAGCAGTGGGAAGGAAGCGGCCGTGGCCTTTATTAAGGCACATCGTCGTCGACATCTGTTTACCCTCCAGGTTCGGTTTTTCCCTCGGACTTAGCGAGGGATCCCACCTCTACCGCCTCAAGGGCAGTGTCCTGGAGCTTCAGACTCTTGGTCGGGGGATACAACTGGGGAGTATGACCAGTACCTCGCCCAGGCGGCCTCACCTGCTATGCTGAATAGGGGTCTTGTGGAGGGATGGGAAGATTGGAAGGGATAGGCAAGGAAGAGGGAAGGAAGCGGCCGTGGCCTTAAGTTAGGTACCATCCCGGCATTCGCCTGGAGGAGAAGTGGGAAACCACGGAAAACCACTTCCAGGATGGCTGAGGTGGGAATCGAACCCATCTCTACTCAGTTGACCTCCCGAGGCTGAGTGGACCCCGTTCCAGCCCTCGTACCACTTTTCAAATTTCGTGGCAGAGCCGGGAATCGAACCCGGGCCTCCGGGGGTGGCAGCTAATCACGCTAACCACTACACCACAGAGGCGGACATTTAAGGCACATCCCCAGCATTTATCTGGTGTTAAAATAGAAAACCACGGTAAAACATCTTCTAGGCTGCTGACAGTGGGGTTCGAACCCACTATCTCCCGAATACTAGGTACCGGCTGCACTTAAGCGACTGCAGCTATCGAACTCGGTATGAAAGAAAGAAAGAAAGAAAGAAAGAAAGAAAGAAAGAAAGAAAGAAAACTATCTTTCGAAGGCTTCAACTGAAGTTCGTTCCACCAATTTTTTAACATGGATAGGTTTTTACGCTGGGGTCTACCTGGAATCAGCGCGGACAGAAAACCGACATCATGGTGACCAACGTTCGTCATCTATACTAAGTCTTCGTCATCTTCCCGTGCGCTAGAACTCTGCCTTCTATATACAGTACAGTGGCTACAAATGGCGCCGTATTTTAGTTTCCACTGTCTTTGATTGGCGTTTCATCTAGGTCACAGCAAATCCCCTTACACAGGGTAACATCACTGAAGGCAGCCGAATTTTTGAATCTTTAAACGATTTTTGCTCTGTCTTTTTTCTGGAGTTTCGTCTAGGTCACAGCAAGGCCCGTTGAACACTGTAACTTCACTGAAGGAGGCAATCATTGTTCATGATCCATGTGTATTAGATCAGTAACAGTCCGGCTCCATGGCTAAATAGTTAGCGTGCTGGCCTTTGGTCCAGAGGGTCCCGGGATCGATTCCCGGCCGAGTCGGAGATTTTAACCTTGGCTAGATGACTCTATTGTCCCCAGCATCCCTACAACTCACTCACCACACATAAAACTGTCCTCCATCACAATAACACGCAGTTACTTACACATGGCAGATGCCACCCACACTAACCGGAGGGTCTGCCATACAAGGGCTGCACCTGCCTAGAAATAGTCACACGAAATTAAATTAAAAGGTCAGTAGCATAATACTATATTCAATGCTATAAGAATGCAAGTTCATTTCTTCACGAAAAATCCTTAATTGAATTCCTACACTCCTTATAATCTGGTACAGTTACTACACGGAAAAGCATTACATTGTCGATAAGTCATCTTCTAAGCAGAGAAAAACCATGACTTTCATCTGCAGTTGTTGTTATTGTTGTTGTACGTATGTTATGTTAATATTGTAGATTAGCCATTCTTCAAGATGTACAGTATATAGAAACAAACTGTAAGGATATACTGTAGGTATTAAGGATTTATTAGAAATGTCTGTCTGTTAGGTCATCAGCCCAGAGGCTGGTTTGATCCTCAAATAGCACCACCAAAGGCTATGCAGTTATAGGGAAACTGCAAAGACCAATGGCAGAGCCCAAATGAGGCGTAAGGCAAGATGAGGAGTGAGGTAGTTTGCCATTGCTTTCCTCACTGCAGCACGACTGATCCTTTGAGCAACACCTTTCATAACATTCAGACACTAGTTGTGCGCCAAATGTCATTACTCAGCACCACCCATACCCCAGCAGCTTCCATATTGTCACAGCTATGGATGAGACTGGGACTTCGGTGGAAGCTACACTTTGCTCTGGCCTGTGCCAAGAGACGGATACAAAAATACTACATCCATCAAGTAATGGCAACAGGCGGTTAGTAGAGATATAAATTAGCTAAGGCAACATTTTGCGAATAATATAGTTTTCTTGTAATTTTGTACACCACCACTATCATTGTTATAATAATAATAATAATAATAATAATAATAATAATAATAATAATAATAATAATAATAATAATAATAATAATAATAATTGTACCGGGCGGTACACCTCTACACCATTTATTTAAAAGTTGTGCCAGTTGAAACTCCTCTTCTGGAGGAAGGTTGAACTTTATCTATTCTATTAATTCTCTACTTTCTCAGAAGATGTCACCACGTGGAAAATTTTGAGTTTTTGAACTGTGTCACTTTTGAGGTGTTTTTGTTTCGCTTGAAGTAAGAAGTGTGAACTTTCTCTTCTAGAGGACACTACTGAAGATCAACACTAGTGCGACCTAGTGCGGAGTTAAAGAACTATTTTGTTGGAGAAATTTTTATTTCAAGAGTTTGTTCTTTGTTAAATTTCTTTCTGTCATGGTTTAAGTTGGCTGTATACCCCTCTTTTCCCCTTATTTTGGATCTAGCCAATCCCGAATTTCTTTAATTAATTTTCCACCAATAATGTGTTTCTTTTTCCTCTATGTAGGGGTTTCTTTTCCCGAACCAATAAAAAGTTTGAGGGAGGGTGTTTTCTTTCCCCTAACGACTAGAATCTTCCGCGAGGGTATTTAAACTGCTGATTTTAGGGTCTCCAGGCCACTTTTGTTCCTTCTCTCAGTGTGTAAAGTACATAGCAGGAGGCGGGAAGCGCCTCTTTCTTCACCAGCTGTTCAACTTCAGGTAATGGCCTCTTAATAACATCTTTTCTAGCTAGAGTTGGCAGTTTAACTCTCGCGGCGGGTTCTAGGTCTTCCACCATGTAACTTTCCTTTCAAATGTAAAAGCCACTGGTATCTATTCTATCTTTCAAACTACATATCGGGATAGAGAGTGCTTAACCCTCTCGAGCTCCCACTCACACTGTTTTGAGGTGAACTTATTTTTCGCAACCTATTCTTCAGTAATGTAATGTAAGTTTGTGTTTTCTTAAGTCACCTCAGTAGTATGGGATTAGCCCTTGCATCAGCGGCCTAAGAGCCAACGTAGGTCTTAGAAACAAAGTGTATTAAGGAGTGCAAGTTTGCCTCCTCTCAAATTGTGATTTTAGAGGTCATGTAATCAACCTTCTTTTCATGTAATAGACCTCTGTAGGTTGGGTATTTTACCCCTGTGAATACGTCCTTAGAGGACAGCTTGAAGGTAGAGTTTGGTGTGGCCTTTGAGAGGCTTAAATTTTAAGAGCGGATCGCTCTTTTGAAAATGAAGTGTCATATGCCTCGTGGAGGCTTTTTAGTGTAATTTGGAGCAAGGGCTCCGAGGTATGAATGGGGTTTTCTGCCCCTCTGTTGAAACTAGTGTCTTTGAGGTAAAACTGGGATGATTGCCCAAGCATTGTGTTTTCGGGGCTCGAAGCCCAAATCCTGTAAATATTGTGACTCCCCGTTGATTTGCTACATTGTACCTGCCATGCTTGTTATATCTTTGTTTTAAAAAGAAAATATAACCTTGTTAAATTTTGAAATTAATTTCTCTTTAGTAGCTTGAGATCCATTCACCACCCAGCACCTTCTTTCACGCCTACCTACCACAAAAACACGGTAACAAGTGGTAGCAGAGCGTGGTTGAATGGGTCTCAATTTAGCCCCTTTTGACGGCTAAACATTGCTTTGATTCGAACTCTAACAATTGTCTCAGTTGCTGGAATTTTTTTTGAGTTTTTCAAAATCGTTCTGTCATCATGCCCGGCCCTCGCGATGTTCTCCTCCTTAACTATTTGCGCAAAGAGGAGTTGATCTATGAATTAACTATCAGAAATGTGCAATCTGGAGGCACGGTTGCAATAGACACTAACAAGCTTAGAGAGTCCCTTGATTTGCCCATTTCCATCCCCAATTTGGGAGAGAAAGAAATTGATGACTCTCTTTCCACGATCGTCGAGAATATTACTGGGCTAGCATCTGTAGTTAGTTTTTTTGATGAAAATGATCCGTTTCCTAATCAAATTAAGCGTGTGCAAGGCAGACTATATCACTTTTCAAATAGAGTTAATGATCTGTTGTCTCTAAAGGTGAATGACGTTCAGAGGAAGGAAGCTAATACGCTCCTTGAAACTATTTCTGAATTGTCTAGTAAAGTCACTCTATTGTTAACTGGGGAAATTCCTCCCAAATCTGATCAGCCCACCGTTGTGAATGTAAGTAGTGAGGAAGAACCTGCTAAGGGAGAAGGCAATAGAATAACCGTTGCTGCTCAAACTATCTCTGCCCCATTGGACAACGAGTCTGAACACCGCACATCGTTGAACAATGTACGTGCTGAATTAACTTCCTTGCCATTGAAACCTTTACCTACTATGTCGCCCGGGTTTAGCAGCTTGCCTCATCCACTGGCAATGTTGCTCAGAGGTATATCCAAGTTTTCCGTTAATACCACCAGTGACGTAATTTCATTTTTAAGATTTCTAGTGGAATTTCAGGATCATGCCCTTGTGTTTTCTCTTTCCCCATGTCAAATTTTGCAAATTATCTATCCGTATGCTATTGGTATTCTCTCTGATAAAATAGTTAGAGCCATCGCTGAGCAATCTTCTATTGAGGATTTCCATGCCCATTTGCTAGCTAACTTCATCCCGGCTAGGGCCAGGTCCTCCCTTATTCAGAAATACTATTATCGGGTACAGCGCTTGGATGAAAACCTGGCAGACTTCATCCAAGATATTAAGTTTTATACTAGGGTGTTTGCTCTTCACTTCCCTGAGGATCAAATTGTACAAGCTATTGTGGAAGGTATTTCACCATCCTATAGGTCATATTTGTGTTTCGCGGCGTGCCCGCAAACGTTCTCGGAACTTGAAGCATTGGCAGTCTCAGCGGAAGGAGTTAGATACGCCGATTCTTTGCGTGTCGCGAAAGAACCCCCGCCTTCCTTTAGTAACACTCGGCCTCCACCTCGCCGACCAGTCAATCCCCGTAAATGTTATGCTTGCGGGTCGCCTGACCATCTGCGGAATAAGTGTCCTCTGATCAAGTCAAGTGGGACAAGGAATGGAGCAGGGTCATCACAAGGCTGTTTTAAGTGTGGGGCCTTCTCACATATCGCCAAGAATTGCCCAAACTCAAATAGCACCCCCTCCTGCTCAACTTCTGGTGCAAATTCCAGCTATGCCAATAATAAAAAGTGACTAGTGGCGTCGGCTGAGCCGACTAATCCATCTTCCCGAGACTCAGCCCCTAGTAAACAGATTGTAAATGCAGAGAACGATCAGCCTTCAAGTTCATCTTTTGAATGCCCTAAAGAATGTCTTAGGATTGCGGCGGATACCCCCGCACCGGTTCCTTTTCTTAAGATTGAGGTAAATAACGAGCCTATAACAGCTCTCTTAGATTCAGGCAGTGTTTGTTCCATTATTTCGGCTGATTGGTATTCTAAATTGAAATCTGTTTGTAAACTCCCTGACTATGTCTCTTCTCCTGTTCAATACGTTTCGGCTAATTCATCTCCATTAGAAATTCTAGGTTCCTTACGGGTCAAAATTCGGATTTTCAAATTTACATGGAAAGTTAAATTGTTTGTGGCCAAGCAATTGTCTTGCCCCATTATACTGGGAGCGGACTTTATTTCTCACACAGGTCTTGTGCTCGATCTCCAGTCTAGGTCGTGCACCTTCAAATTTGCTTCTAGTTGTAAAATACCACTATTAAAGTGTAATTCTGTGTCATGTTCTTCTATTTCGCCTACCCAGGATGAGATGTTGTTAGACCTTAGACATCTACCTGAGGAGCAGGCTGATAGTATTCGTAAATTGTGTCAGTCGTTTCCCGAGGTGTTCTCTGATACTCTTGGTGTTACTGACCTTATTGAATACAAAATTGAGGTCACGGATTCGATTCCTGTCCGTTTTCCACCATATAGGCTATCTCCACCTAAAATGAAGGCTCTAAAAGAAATCATCGATCAGATGTTGAAGGATGGTATTATTAGGCCCTCTAAATCGGCGTATTCATCGCCTATTTTTCTAGTCCCGAAACCCCAAGGAGGCTTCAGGCCTGTCATTGATTACAGGGCTCTCAATCGGAAGGTGGTGTTGCAATCTGTGCCCCTTCCCGACCTTCATTCTTGCTTTTCATGGTTTCGTAAGGCCAAGTTCTTCACTATCTTGGACTTGAATCAGGCCTATAATCAAATTCCCCTTGCCGAAGAGTCTAAACACCTTACAGCGTTTGCCACGGACTGGAATTTATACGAATACAACCGCGTGCCTTTCGGGCTCCCCACGGGGGCAGCTGTGCTCACTAGGCTACTAGATAGGGTCTTCTCCGACATCAAATTTGAGTACTTATATCACTACTTGGATGATGTCGTCGTATTTTCAGAGACTTTTGAAGAACATCTAGATCATCTGCGAGAAGTTCTCGATCGCCTTCGTAAGGCTGGGTTAACTGTTAAGTTGTCCAAGGTTGCCTTTGCTAAGCCCTCTATGTCATTCCTAGGGCATATTGTGTCACCTGATGGTGTAGCTGTCGATCATTCTAGAACACAGGCCATCCGTGATTTTAAACCTCCTAAGGACATCAAAGGTATCGCTAGATTCATTGGTATGGTGAATTTCTTCAGGAAGTTTATTCCTAACTTCGCTAATAGAGCGGCGCCCTTAAACCTTCTTCGTAGGAAAGGCATCAAATTCGAGTGGGGACCTTCTCAACAAGCCGCTTTCGAAGATCTTAAATTAGCTCTCTGTAATGCCCCTGTACTTGCTATGCCCGATTTCTCGAAGAAATTCATCGTCCAAACCGACGCGTCGTCGTCAGCGGTAGCTGCAGTCCTTCTTCAAGAGACTGAACTAGGGAGGCGCCCCATCGCCTATGCATCTAGGACTTTGTCGGCTCAAGAAGCCAAGTATTCCATCTATGAGCTCGAAGGTTTGGCAGTCTTATTTGCCTTAGAAAAGTTCCGTCTCTATCTGGAACAT
Source organism: Anabrus simplex (assembly GCF_040414725.1). Classification (NCBI taxonomy): domain Eukaryota; kingdom Metazoa; phylum Arthropoda; class Insecta; order Orthoptera; family Tettigoniidae; genus Anabrus; species Anabrus simplex. The sequence continues at coordinate 37,196,035 of NC_090269.1, forward strand.
GTCAAATTCGACCTGGAGACAGATAACCAAGCCTTAAGCTGGGTCTTAGGTAGGCCGCGTCGTACTGGTCGTATAGCCCGTTGGGCCATCCGTATTTCTGCCTTCCAATTCAATGTCAGGCATATTAGAGGTACCGAAAATGTTATTGCTGATGGACTCAGCCGTATGTTTTCTAACGACGTCGAGACCCATGAACCGGTCGACAGTTCATCACCTTCCGAGTCCATACTATCCGAGGTTAATGCCATCTTAACCGATGCTCCCATGCTTTTTAGGGATATTGAGAAATACCAACGTGAAGATCCGACGCTGGCTCCGATAATGGAAACCCTTTCTTCTGGGGAACATGCTGTCCCTTATGTTCTAAGGAATGGTGTTCTATGTTGCCCATCGAGGCATGATAAGATGATGAAAGTTGTTGTTCCAGCGGTTCTTGTACCTATGATCTTCAAGTATTATCATGAGACCCCATTAGGAGGGCATCTTGGAATCTTTAAAACCCGTGAAAAAATTCGTGAAATGTTCATTTGGAAAGGTATGGACGGTGAAATCCGTGAACTTGTAAAAGCTTGTAAATCTTGTTTGCTTAGTAAACCCACCATGTCCACCAAGGTAGGCCTTTTGTCTTCGCATCAAGCGTCGCGCCCCATGGAACGCCTGTATATCGATTATGTAGGACCCTTCCCCCAGTCAAAGGGTAATGCTAACAAGTTCATCTTTGTGTGCGTAGATGGCTTTACTAGATTTTCTTGGTTATTTCCGACTAAGCTGGCTACCGCTCAGTCCACCATTACTTGCTTAAATTCTATTTTTGCTTCTTTTGGTCCGTGCCAATATATTGTATCTGATAATGCTAAGGCGTTCACATCAAATTTATTTCGTAAATTCTGCTTTGACTTGTCCATCTCTCATGTAACTACTTCTGCTTATTACCCTCAACCATCTCTGGCTGAACGGGTTAACCGTAATCTCAGGTCCGCACTCATTGCCTATCATCATGAAGATCCTTCCAGGTGGGACACGTCCCTGCATTGGATTGCTTTTGCTTTGAATTCGGCGGTTCATGAATCTCACAAGTTTACTCCAACTTCTTTGATGTTCAAGTTTGTTCCCAACTCGCCGCTCTCTAACCTCTGGTCTTTGAATGACATTCTCCCCGAGACAATAGATCCGGATAACATTAAAGATCTTTGGAAGAAGGCTAAAGCCAATCTTAAAGTGTCTCATGAAAAGGTTAGGGAAAGGTATGATCGTGGACGGAGACCCACCCCTTTAAAGGTAGGTGACCAAGTAATGGTCAAAAATTTTGTTCCCGCGGGCAAGCTTGCCCCCAGATTTCAGGGGCCTTGTATCATTCTCGATTTTCTAACGCCGGTTACCTTATTGTTAAGTAATCCAGCCACCGAGAGGATATTTAGAGTTCACCTGTCCCAGGTGAAACCGGTGTAATTTTGTGTTAACTTGCTTCATATTATTTTGAAAGGATATGAAGGTTATATTTTTTTGAGTTTCACTTTTAAGGCATTCTGCCCCTTCTGTAATATTTTGGTTTTAGATGTAAGCCTTTTGTAAAACCCACCCCGATCCGTTAAACTGCCATCCTGTTCTTGCCACGGCCATTACCACGCTCCCGTCTCCTGCTCCACCTTACACTGTGGCTTTATAATAGGAAATGCCATGGATATCTACACGCCGCTGGCCCCTCAACCTCTCCACAAGCCTGTACCCTCAAAGAAAATGATTGTCCAACACAATTCTGCCGCCTAGCTTTAATGTTTCAGCGCCCCCGCAGCCGCGCAGTGCCGTGCAGCGACTGGGGAGGGGGATGGGCCCCCTCCTCTCCAGCGAGGACGACATGTGCACGGCGAGCCGGAGCTCACCTCCCGGCCAAGGCTGATGTGCGGCGCACGACCTGCTACATGCCCGCAGCCTGTATCTGTTCACCGCGGGCGCGGCGTACTTCAACACCTCTGCTCCCCTCATAGTGCGGGCGAGCGGTATCTCAGGGTACTTGAGGGGTCCGAGCGGCCTCCTGTTGGACGCAAGCTGCAACGGCCGGTCCGGCCATCCAACTCAATCTACATCAACTACATGGACAGTCACCATAAGCAATAATTACATTTGGGAATTTAACAACAATATCCGGTGGACATTGCAAAACCTTTCTTCACTTTTAAGCATTAAAAGTTTATCTTCAGAAATTCAAATTCTACAAACATAAAGACTTTCATTCACCTGCAACAACAACATTTTGAAACTGAATTAAGAAATCTTGTAAATGCTTCTGCTATCTATCTTCGTATCAACATCATTACTTGGACTTTGTTTCAAACTGATTTCATGTGTAACCCCTGGAGGAACTTTTGGGGGGGGAGGTCTGTACCGGGCGGTACACCTCTACACCATTTATTTAAAAGTTGCGCCAGTTGAAACTCCTCTTCTGGAGGAAGGTTGAACTTTATCTATTCTATTAATTCTCTACTTTCTCAGAAGATGTCACCACGTGGAAAATTTTGAGTTTTTGAACTGTGTCACTTTTGAGGTGTTTTTGTTTCGCTTGAAGTAAGAAGTGTGAACTTTCTCTTCTAGAGGACACTACTGAAGATCAACACTAGTGCGACCTAGTGCGGAGTTAAAGAACTATTTTGTTGGAGAAATTTTTATTTCAAGAGTTTGTTCTTTGTTAAATTTCTTTCTGTCATGGTTTAAGTTGGCTGTATACCCCTCTTTTCCCCTTATTTTGGATCTAGCCAATCCCGAATTTCTTTAATTAATTTTCCACCAATAATGTGTTTCTTTTTCCTCTATGTAGGGGTTTCTTTTCCCGAACCAATAAAAAGTTTGAGGGAGGGTGTTTTCTTTCCCCTAACGACTAGAATCTTCCGCGAGGGTATTTAAACTGCTGATTTTAGGGTCTCCAGGCCACTTTTGTTCCTTCTCTCAGTGTGTAAAGTACATAGCAGGAGGCGGGAAGCGCCTCTTTCTTCACCAGCTGTTCAACTTCAGGTAATGGCCTCTTAATAACATCTTTTCTAGCTAGAGTTGGCAGTTTAACTCTCGCGGCGGGTTCTAGGTCTTCCACCATGTAACTTTCCTTTCAAATGTAAAAGCCACTGGTATCTATTCTATCTTTCAAACTACATATCGGGATAGAGAGTGCTTAACCCTCTCGAGCTCCCACTCACACTGTTTTGAGGTGAACTTATTTTTCGCAACCTATTCTTCAGTAATGTAATGTAAGTTTGTGTTTTCTTAAGTCACCTCAGTAGTATGGGATTAGCCCTTGCATCAGCGGCCTAAGAGCCAACGTAGGTCTTAGAAACAAAGTGTATTAAGGAGTGCAAGTTTGCCTCCTCTCAAATTGTGATTTTAGAGGTCATGTAATCAACCTTCTCTTCATGTAATAGACCTCTGTAGGTTGGGTATTTTACCCCTGTGAATACGTCCTTAGAGGACAGCTTGAAGGTAGAGTTTGGTGTGGCCTTTGAGAGGCTTAAATTTTAAGAGCGGATCGCTCTTTTGAAAATGAAGTGTCATATGCCTCGTGGAGGCTTTTTAGTGTAATTTGGAGCAAGGGCTCCGAGGTATGAATGGGGTTTTCTGCCCCTCTGTTGAAACTAGTGTCTTTGAGGTAAAACTGGGATGATTGCCCAAGCATTGTGTTTTCGGGGCTCGAAGCCCAAATCCTGTAAATATTGTGACTCCCCGTTGATTTGCTACATTGTACCTGCCATGCTTGTTATATCTTTGTTTTAAAAAGAAAATATAACCTTGTTAAATTTTGAAATTAATTTCTCTTTAGTAGCTTGAGATCCATTCACCACCCAGCACCTTCTTTCACGCCTACCTACCACAAAAACACGGTAACAATAATAATAATAATCACTACCATTGTTATGCTCATTTTTTATATAATACTGTATTGTTTAGAAGCTGTAACATGTCTCATTTGAAGTAAGTTTCATTTAATTCTGTAATGTAAATATTGTATTTACGTTTTTAGATGGAAGAGTGGGCCTAATGGTCTTAATCTTGTCAGACGAAATAAATTCTATTCTTTTTCTTTTTTTTTTTTGCCTGTAGGAGAGAAAATGTCTGAGACAGATAAATCCACAGTACGCCATATCGTTCATGTCAGCATATACACAGTTCAAGAAAATTAGGGGAACATGTTTTCTAACGTCTGGTATGTGAACGTTAATTTAGTAGATGGGATTCCAATGGTCGTACAGCATACTTTGAGACCTTAGCTACTCAGGGTATGTCAAATCAAAATTATACTCCATCTGTAGGCGTAGCCATACATTAAACTGTGAGGTTACGCCTTAAAACAAAGTGAATAGCGCTGCGTCCATGTGTCGTTGGGAGATACACAGACTACTGCGGTCATTTGAGCACGTTGTACGTCAACCAGCACATCCCATGAGACATCTTAACGAGGTTCAAGTCGTCGTGTTGCTGTGGATCTCAATGTCTCTCCGTCAGATATTCACCGCTTGTGGAATCGCTACAATGAGACAGGTCAGTTCACAAGGAGGGTTGGACAAGGTCGCGGACGCATGAAAACCCCACAGGATGACCGATATCTGACCATCTGTGCGTTGCGGCGTCGTTCAGCAACTACCAGAGAACTGCAGCAAGACGTCAGGAGGGTCACTGGAGTTGCGGTGTCTGACCAGACAGTAAGGAACAGGTTGAGAGAAGTGTCCTTACGACTCAGACGTCCTGTTCGAGTGCCCCGTTTAACGCAGCAACATCGCGCAACTCGCCTTCTGTTTGCCCGTACCCACGTCAATTGGCAACTTCGCCAATGGAGACCTGTGTTGTTCACAGACGAGTCCACATTTCCCCTGACACAGAGTGATCGACGTCAACTTGTATGGAGACGCCGTGGTGAGCAGTACATGCCAAATGTTGTCCAGGAAGGGAACTGATTCGGACAGGTTTCTGTGATGGTGTGGGTAGCATCAATATTGATGACCGTACAGATCTTGTCCTCATCCGTGGTAATCTTACCGCTGCGGGATACATCGAGCAAATTCTGCTACAGCATGTGTTGGTTTCTGCATACGGTGTTGGCCCTGAATTCGTACTCATGCACGACAATGCCAGGGCTCATGCAGCGCGCATCACCAGAGCTGTCTTGCGAGAACTGGACATTCAAGAGATGGAATGGCCAGCAGTGAGTCGCTTCCTTAATCCCATCGGGCATGTGTGGGATAGGCTTGACAGAAGTGTTCGTGGGCGTCCTGTTCCACCACAGACTCTCCAAGACCTCGAACAGGCTCTCATTAAAGAATGGGACCTGATACCGCAACGTGATCTCCGTCGACTTATACGGAACATGCCACGTAAATGCCAAGCTGTGATAAATGCTCGTGGAGGACATACACCATACTGAATCTCTCCAACTGTGATAAAAATCCACTGTGGAGGACTGTTATCACTTTGATTTCGCCCGGATTTGGACATTTCCGTTTGTGTTCTGAAAATGAACGTGAATCCATCGATGTTATTTTGTATACTTCAACGGTAAAGAATAAAGGTTTAGTTGGTAATATACCTGGGTGTGGGGTATTGTTTTGTGGAGCATGGCATACGTTCAAAAACATGTTCCCGTAATTTGTTTGAACTGTGTAGAAAAACCCTGGTAAACACTTGTTAATTTGGCTGCGTTATGTCGGTATTCTAATCAGTCTTCAGAGAGTTCCGGTTGCACTGATATGACTGTATTTATCTACATAATGATATGTTTTGTTTTAAAATTACTATAGATTTTGAAGGACGCTGGGTTGTCAGAAATGTTCTCCTGTAGGCGTTATTTGACGTGCTGGAAACCAAGGACGCACTCCCATTGGGACCAGAAGGACGACTGCATCACTGTGACCAACGTAATTTACTACGTTGGTGCCACCTAGTAGTGAGAACGGAACGGACTCAAACATCGAGGTCATCGACCCCTCAGAAATCTTGTCGGGATGATCGAGAATTAACCAAGGAAATCTGACGTGAGAGGAAGCAGTACCGAATACAACACGAGGTGTCATGTCGGCCAAGTTCTACCCATATGTCGTGACTTGTGGGAGGAGAGCAGTCGTGCTCGTGAATGTTTGTGAGAAAGAAAAGCTGCATGTGGTCATCGATATCTCTCTGACTGCACCTTAATTGCCCATTGTTTCCTCGCCAATACTGTAGTACCTAGAAGTAAAGTTCTAACACAAGGGTAGGCATTTGAAAAGCATTTATTTTTATTTCCTATTTTTCACTCTTAAAATAAATAGCAATGCATACTGTATACAATTTTCACATTTGTAAAACATTATAGTCCGCCTCTGTGGTGTAGTGGTTAGCGTGATTAGCTGCCACCCCCGGAGGCCCGGGTTCGATTCCCGGCTCTGCCACGAAATTTGAAAAGTGGTACGAGGGCTGGAACGGGGTCCACTCAGCCTCGGGAGGTCAACTGAGTAGAGGTGGGTTCGATTCCCACCTCAGCCATCCTCGAAGTGGTTTTCCGTGGTTTCCCACTTCTCCTCCAGGCGAATGCCGGGATGGTACCTAATTTAAGGCCACGGCCGCTTCCTTCCCTCTTCCTTGCCTATACCTTCCAATCTCCCCATGCCTCCACAAGGCCCCTGTTCAGCATAGCAGGTGAGGACGCCTGGACGAGGTACTGGTCATACTCCCCAGTTGTATACCCCGACCAAGAGTCTGAAGCTCCAGGACACTGACCTTGAGGCGGTAGGGGTGGGATCCCTCGCTAAGTCCGGGGGGAAAAACCGAACCTGGAGGGTAAACAGATGATGATGATGATGATGATGATGATGATGATGTAAAACATTATAAGGGCCGATGACCTTAGGTGTTAGGCCCCTTTAAACCACAAGTATCATCATCATCATCGTCGTCGTCGTCATCATCATCATCATCGAAACATTATGATTTTCAATGAAAGTAAGTGATCTGTTTGTACGACAATTCTCTTTCTAATCACTCCAATTATATGAGTGATAGCGTAGTCGGACTCATTGGCTGAATGGTCAGCGTTGAGGCCTTCAGTTCAGAGAGTCCCGGGTTCGATCCCCGCCCGGGTAGGAGATTTTAATCGCTTTTGATTAATTCTTCTGACCCGGACACTGGGTGTTTGTGTTTGTCCCAACACTTTCCTCTTCATATTCAGACAACCCACTATACTACCAACCACCACAGAAATACGCAATAGTGAGTATATCCCTCCATATAGGGTTGGCGTCAGGAAGGGTATCCGGCCGTAAAATAGGGCCAAATCCACATGTGCGACACGATTCGCACCCACGAAACCACAAGTGTGGGAAAAGCAGTATAAAAAGAAGATGAAATGAGTGATAGCGCGGAGAACTTCGTAAATGATGATGATGATAATTATTATTATATTGACTGGTATTTCGTCTCGTTCACAGCAAAACCCCTTACACGTGGTAATGTCATCATCATCATCATCATCTGTTTACCCTCCACGTTCGGTTTTTCCCTCGGACTTAGCGAGGGATCCCACCTCTACCGCCACAAGGGCAGTGTCCTGGAGCTTCAGACTCTTGGTCGTGGATACAACTGGGGAGTATGACCAGTACCTCGCCCAGGCGGCCTCACCTGCTATGCTGAACAGGGGCCTTGTGGATGGATGGGAAGATTGGAAGGGATAGGCAAGGAAGAGGGAAGGAAGCGGCCGTGGCCTTAAATTAGGTACCATCCCGGCATTCGCCTGGAGGAGAAGTGGGAAACCACGGAAAACCACTTCCAGGATGGCTGAGGTGGGAATCGAACCCACCTCTACTCAGTTGACCTCCCGAGGCTGAGTGGACCCCGTTCCAGCCCTCGTACCACTTTTCAAATTTCGTGGCAGAGCCGGGAATCGAACCCGGGCCTCCGGGGGTGGCAGCTAATCACGCTAACCACTACACCACAGAGGCGGACACACGTGGTAATGTCACTGAAGGCAAACAGCCTTCGTAATCTATGTATAATAGATCAGTAGCACAATTTTATATACATTTCTATGAGAAATTTCTATAAGAAAAATACTTAATTGAACCTCTACACTCCTGTAATCCAGTACAGATACTCTAACTACACGGAAAAGCATAGAATTGTCGATAAGAACTTGCTCTCTCATCTTCTAAACTGAAAAACATATCCATGACTTTCGTTTTTTCCATGTAGCAGAGAAAATGTTTTAGCCTGCACTCTTACAATCAGACCGAATTATGAGAGATTATCCAGTCGAAATCAATTTGAAATTTTCAACAAACGAAATCAATGAAAAATCAAAATACAGCGTGCTTCAAAAACACACAGCATACATTCAGGGATGGATTCTCACAGAAGGAGAAGGGTATATACAGGGTGAAGCGAAATTCGCGCACCCGAGCGTCGTAGCGCAACTCCTCACATGCCAGCAATAAAAAAATGTCTCTCAGAAAAGTTCGTTCTGCGAGTATATCCGGCAGAAAAAGAACGTTGAAGAGTGGCAATCTGGCAACATTGTAACCACATGTAGGGAGCAACTACCTCTGTCAGCACATGCACTAGTCGTGCTGTACAGTTTGTGCAGTGGGTAGTATTTTGGGTTAGCATGCAGGAGGTCGAGGGTTCGATTCTGGGTTGAGGCGCACTTTTTTATCTGCAAATTTCCATCTGACATTACATACTGTAATACAGTAAGAAACCGTTTCTTAGGTCACATGTATCCTACATTTACAAAATGTAGTAATGCTGAACACGTTGTAACGCATCTAGTAGATGAAGTGGTGCGAATAAATTCACGCCCACGACGTGGAAAGGGCGTCTTTCAAAGCTGACCAATGAAAACGATTGTTCGTCCATTTCTAGGATCGTAGTATGTAAGTGCAAATTGTTTCTAGAGGACCCACTGCAATCGCTGTTGACGATTAAGATACCAGACACCACACCACCTGGACTACATTTCATCATCATCATCTGTTTACCCTCCAGGTTCGGTTTTTCCCTCGGACTTAGCGAGGGATTCCACCTCTACCGCCTCAAGGGCAGTGTCCTAGAGCTTCAGACTCTTGGTCGGGGATACAACTGGGGAGTATGACCAGTACCTCACCCAGGCGGCCTCACCTGCTATGCTGAACAGGGGCCTTGTGGAGGGATGGGAAGATTGGAAGGGATAGGCAAGGAAGAGGGAAGGAAGCGGCCGTGGCCTTAAGTTAGGTACCATCCCGGCATTCGCCTGGAGGAGAAGTGGGAAACCACGGAAAACCACTTCCAGGATGGCTGAGGTGGGAATCGAACCCACCTCTACTCAGTTGACCTCCCGAGGCTGAGTGGACCCCGTTCCAGCCCTCGTACCACTTTTCAAATTTCGTGGCAGAGCCGGGAATCGAACCCGGGCCTCTGGGGGTGGCAGCTAATCACGCTAACCACTACACCACAGTGGACTACATTTACGAAATAAAAACATACGCCTCAAACCAGGATCGACCCCCTCGACCTCCTGCATGCTAACCCAAAACTCTAACCACTGCACCAACTGTACAGCACGACAAATATGTGCTGACAGGGGTAGTTACCCTACATGTTGTTACAGTGTTGCCAGATTTCCACTCTTCAACGACCTTTTTTTCTCCCGGATATACTCGTAGGACGAACTTTTGTGAGAGACATTTTTTATTGCTGTCATGTGAGGAGTCGCGCTGCGACGCCTGAGTGTGCGAATTCGCTTCATCCTGTATACTTGGGTCCGGAAATGCGTACTTTCTAGGCCTCCACGATCACCTGATCTGAACCCGTTACATATACATTTCTGTGGGGATACGCGACGTCTGTAGTGTTTGCTACTGTTGTGAAGGATGAAGCAACACTTCATGGCAGACTTGTAAGATCCTTACAAAATAATACCTACAACACCGGGCTTATTTGAGCGTGCGACAACGGTTAGTATGGCAGGCGATGAGCATTTTGAATACATCTTGTAAGGTAATGGCCGGAGTAGATCAGTACGTGCAGGATAGCCCACACATCTGAGGTTCTAGTCCACGACAGAGTCTGATATCTCGGAAAGTACGCCCATTTTAGACCCTTGTTTGGATAGACTTTTTTTCCTTCTCTACATATGAGGAATCCAACTCTGAAATAATGCCGTGTAGTTTTGAAACATTCTGTATAATGCTAATGAGTAATGATTATATAATAATCTCTTTGTTTCGCACTTTGAAACACTACTTACTAAAACGTCACTCATATCGTTATCTTCCAGTACCTAACATTAGTGCCAGTAATGTCTACTACAATAAATAAATGACCCACCGACTGTCCACTCACTTAATATCAGTCTTAATGTGCCGCTGATGAAATAATCTTAATGAAAGTGTTACGGAACGTGTCCTCTGAAGTCTGACATTCACTCTTTTACGAGATGAAATAAAGTTGAATCCTAATGCGTTTCACTGCGTTTCGATGTAAATGCAAATAGGTTGGGTCAATAAATTTGATGAGCATACGTAAGAATGTCGAATGTACTTAGTTTCAGTTTACGATACCGTGACGCCCATTAAGGAAAGCAGGACTTGGTGCTTATTTAATGATTTCATAGCTATAAAACTACAAGATCGAATGCCAATAGCATGCAGTAACTAAAACGCATGCCTCGGTCTATGCATATACGGTATTAGAGAATTCGAATACTGGTTGTTTTGAAATGTGAATGTTAAATTTCAAAATTTTTTGAGATGATAGTGCATTTGTAACAATCATCCTCTGGGGGTGCTGATCCCAGATAGCTGCCAGGCTATAATCATCATCATCATCATCATCATCATCATTATCTGTTTACCCTCCAGGTTCGGTTTTTCCCTCGGACTCAGCGAGGGATCCCACCTCTACCGCCTCAAGAGCAGTGTCCTGGAGCTTCAGACACTTGGTCGGGGATACAACTGTGGAGAATGACCAGTACCTCGCCAAGGTGGCCTCACCTGTTAAGCTGAACAGGGGCCTTGCGGGGGATGGGGAAGATTGGAAGGGATAGACAAGGAAGAGGGAAGGAAGCGGCCGTGGCCTTAAGTTAGGTACCATCCCGGCATTTGCCTGGAGGAGAAGTGGGAAACCACGGAAAACCACTTCCAGGATGGCTGAGGTGGGAATCGAACCCATCGCTACTCAGTTGACCTCCCGAGGCTGAGTGGACCCCGTTCCAGCCCTCGTACCACTTTTCAAATTTCGTGGCAGAGCCGGGAATCGAACCCGGACCTCCGGGGGTGGCAGCTAATCTCGCTAACCACCACACCACAGAGGCGGACTGCCAGGCTATAATACATTTTAAAATTCTCAATAAGGGACAAAAACTTTATCCAGATATTTTTTTGACAATGCTGTCTTTCATTTAAGAATTCTAATGATACTAATAATGTCACTGGCTTTGCGTCCCACTAACTACTTTTACGGTTTCTGAAGACGCCAAGGTGCCAGTCTCGCAGGAGTTCTTTTACGTGCCAGTAAATCTACCAACACGAGGTTGACGTGTTTGAGCACCTTCAAATACCACCGTACTGAGCCATGATCGAACCTGCCAAGTTGGCCAGCGCCTCAACCTTCTGGGCCACTCAGCCCGGCTTTAAGAATTCTATAGAGATTGAAGCAAGTGGAACTCGGAATAAGTCTTCTAACAGTAGATTCTCGAGTTGAATAGACCGAGAGAGGTGATTGTGCGGTTCGAGTTGTGTAGCTGTAAGCTTGCGTTCGGGAGGTGGTGCGTCCTAACCTTACAAACAGCAGCCCTGAAGACACTTTTCCGTGCTTTCCTATCTTATCATTATCATCATCATCATCATCTGTTTACCCTCCATGTTCGGTTTTTCCCTCGGACTCAGCGACGAATCCCACCTCTACCGCCTCAAGGGCAGTGTCCTGTAGCTTCAGACTCTTGGCCGGGGGATACAACTGGGGAGTATGACCAGCACCTCGCCCAGGCGGCCTTACCTGCTATGCTGAACAGGGGCCTTGTGGAGGGATGGGAAGATTGGAAGGGATAGGCAAGGAAGAGGGAAGGAAGCGGCCGTGGCCTTAAGTTAGGTACCATCCCGGCATTCGCCTGGAGGAGAAGTGGGGAAACCACGGAAAACCACTTCGAGGATGGCTGAGGTGGGAATCGAACCCACCTCTACTCAGTTGACCTCCCGAGGCTGAGTGGACCCCGTTCCAGCCCTCGTACCACTTTTCAAATTTCGTGGCAGAGCCGGGAATCGAACCCGGGTCTCCGGGGGTGGCAGCTAATCACGCTAACCACTACACTACAGAGGCGGACTTCCTATTTTATCTTCATGGAAAATGCTGGTACTGTACCTAAATTAAGGCCGCGTTGTAGAAAACCTTCCTTCTGCATGTTAGTGCGTCGTTAAACCTCTAGCAGTCAATAAAGTAGAATAACTCTTTTTTTTTCTAGTTGCTTTACGTCGCACCGACACAGCTAGGTCTTATGGCGACGATGGGACAGGAAAGGCCTCGGAGTGGGAAGGAAGGAGCCGTGGTCTTAATTAAGGTACAGCCCCAGCATTTGCCTGGTGTGAAAAGGGGAAACCACGGAAAACCATTTTCAGGGCTGCCGACAGTGGGATAGAATAACTCTTGGCAGCTCTCTGCGAGTAACTTAAAAACTAGTGTGGTCCCTCATCTTCTAGGTCATATGTCACAAATGGTGTGCACAGTTCATCTCCCTAGACAACTGAGAGTGCAGTGACAGAGCAATGGCGGATCTCTGTTTCATTGAGCAACGCACCGGGCATGATTTGAAGAAATGAACCTTAACTTTATTATTTCATTTGAATATTTATATTTTACACGTTCAACATAATAACACATTAAAGAATGCCAGCACAAATGTAACGTACAGTACTGACGTTACGAACATGCTCTGGACATCAAAGTAAGCCATTATAGCACACGAGGCGATGACAGCAGCACGTTGTTACAGCATGTATTCAAACTGTGCACCCTCACGCCTCACGTCTTGTTTATGACGGTCCTGTAGGTTGTTGAACATGTTGCCGCAAGGACACAGAATTGGCCGTATCTTGTCTCATAATTAGGTGGATCATATGACCGGAAAACTGATTCTTTCGGCATGACCCATATAAGCATCTGGGGGAGTGAGATCCGGAGAGTGAGAAGGGTACGGGGAATTCAGCAATATCCGAAGTGTTGTTGCAGAAAGGCAAGTGATCCCCTTCCGATGTGGATTGCAGCTCCATCTTGCTGTATCCATTGTCGCTGCAGTAGCGGGTTTCTGGCGACATTGATTGATGTTTGATGTTCAGAGTATGTGTGTTTGTAATTACCGTTTGCTTGGTTCAGTCCTATACTACTGGCAAAATTGCAATTAAATACTCGATATTCAAATTGTCCGCCTCTGTGGTGTAGTGGTTAGCATGATTAGCTGCCACCCTCGGAGGTCCGGGTTTGATTCCCGGCTCTGCCACGAAATTTGAAAAGTGGTACGAGGGCTGGAACGGGGTCCACTCAGCCTCGGGAGGTCAACTGAGTAGAGGTGGGTTCGATTCCCACCTCAGCCATCCTGGAAGTGGTTTTCAGTGGTTTCCCACTTCTCCTCCAGGCGAATGCCGGGATGGTACCTAACTTAAGGCCACGGCCGCTTCCCTCTTCCTTGCCTATCCCTTCCAAACTTTCCCATCCCTCCACAAGGCCCCTGTTCAGCATAGCAGGTGAGGCCGCCTGGGCGAGGTACTGGTCATTCTCCCCAGTTGTATCCCCCGACCAAGAGTCTGAAGCTCCGGGACACTGCCCTTGAGGCGGTAGAGGTGGGATCCCTCGCTGAGTCCGAGGGAAAAGCCGAACCTGGAGGGTAAACAGATGATGATGATGATGATATTCAAATTAATAATCACCTTGTACGTATTTATGAATTAGTCATTGAATGCCAATATATTCACAGACAGTAAATGTGTATTAATCAAGCCATTAATACAATGAATGATACTATTTCTGGTTTTAAAGCAGATAATTGAAATAACAAATTATAAATTAATTGTATGCTAAAGACATAGAATGAAAGTAAATATTGTTACTCTTCTTGATTATGGTTAAGCATTCTTTCACAAATGCACGATACATGAAAGGCCGTTACGTAATTGCTATCAGAAGTAAAAATTTGCAACAGTAGACGTATGTTTCGAGCTGTCAGTGGAGAGTTGGCGTGGAATGACATAAATAGACGAATAAGCTTTAGTGAAGCTTTTAAAAGTAGATGGTAAGGTTTATTCTGCCCGAAGGCAGGTCCGAACCTCCGCAGAGGTGTTCCTGAGCCGGAGTTTACGTGCGGTAGGGTGGCCAGTTCCTTTCCGCTCCTCCATTCCCTTACCCCCCACCAACAGCGCGTGGCAACCCATCCAACTCCTGACCACGCCCAGTGATGCTTAACTTCGGAGATCCACGGGATCCGGTGTTTCAACACGGCTACGGCCGTTGGCTTAAAAGTAGAAAAGATCACAATATGAAGATAACGTTGGAATTCAAGAGGACAAATTGGGGCAGATATTCATTGATAAGATAAGGAGTAAGAGACTGAAATAAATTCATCATCATCATCATCTGTTTACCCTCCAGGTTCGGTTTTCCCTCAGACTCAGCGAGGGATCCCACCTCTACCGCCTCAAGGGCAGTGTCCTGGAGCTTCAGACTCTTGGTCGGGGGATACAACTGGGGAGAATGACCAGTGCCTCGCCCAGGCGGCCTCACCTACTATGCTGAACAGGGGCCTTGTGGAAGATCGGATGGGATAGGCAAGGAAGCGGCCGTGGCCTTAAGTTAGGTACCATCCCGGCATTTGCCTGGAGGAGAAGTGGGAAACCACGGAAAACCACTTCCAGGATGGCTGAGGTGGGAATCGAACCCATCTCTACTCAGTTGACCTCCCGAGGCTGAGTGGACCCCGTTCCAGCCCTCGTACCACTTTTCAAATTTCGTGGCAGAGGCGGGAATCGAACCCGGACCTCCAGGGGTGGCAGCTAATCACGCTAACCACTACACCACAGAGGCGGACCTGAAATAAATGATCAAGGAAAATGTTCGATAAATTTCTAAGTTCTTTGAAAATATTTAACCTTTTCCATCGCATGCCCGAGTTAACTCGGATGTCAACATTTCTCCCGCTGTCCCAAACACAAGTTAATTCGGATTTAAAGCAATGCGCTCTTGTTCCCTTCCGAGTTCAGTCCAACGCTGTTGACATGCTTTGTTCAGACGACGGACGATTCATAAATCGCCTGACCGTTTTTTGACGATAATTATGTGCCTTGTGTTTTTATTTCACAGCTGTCTTCTGAGATGGGTGCACGGGAGTGCAAAGAAAGCATAACGAAAAATTATATTTTAGAAATTTTAGGCAGTGATGATGAGTCTGACTTTTTATGAATATAGTGGAGATAAGTTTCAGTGAAACAAGCTGTCGACATTTATGACGCCAAGTTCTTTCAAGTTTTGGGAAAAGTGTTAGGAGAAAACTATTGCTAATATTGTCGTTCCATGACTTTTCAGTGTCCGACTCGTTGGCTGAATGGCCAGCGTACTGGCCTTCGGTTCAGAAGGTCCCGGGTTCGATTCCCGGTCGGGTCGGGGATTTTAACCGTAATTGGTTAATTCCAATAGCCCAGGGGCTGGGCGTTTGTGCTGTCCCCAACATCCCTGCAACTCACACACCACACATAACACTATCCTCCACCACAATAACACGCAGTTAGCTACACATGGCAGATGCCGCCCACCCTCATCGGAGGGTCTGCCTTACAAGGGCTGCACTCGGCTAGAAATAGCCACACCGACCTCGATAGCTGCAGTCGCTTAAGTGTGCCCAGTATCCAGTATTCGGGAGATAGTGGGTTCGAATCCCACTGTCGGCAGCCCTGAAAATGGTTTTCCGTGGTTTCCCATTTTCACACCAGGCAAATGCTGGGGCTGTACTTTAATTAAGGCCACGGCCGCTCCCTTCCTATTCCTAGGCCTTTCCTGTCCCATCGTCACCATAAGACCTATCTGTGTCGGTGTGACGTAAAACAAATAGCAAAAAAAAAAAAAAGAAATAGCCACACGAAATTATTTATTACTTTTCAGTAGCTGTGTAAATACAAAGTATTTATGGCCTATTACAACCACTGTCGAAACGTCCAGAAAAATCTGGTATGGGGCATGCATAAGGCTGAAAGGAACTTGGGAGTGAAAAGGTTAAGAAAATGCTAGGTGATCAATTGATCCGCCACTGCTCTGTCAACACACACTCTGGGGAATCAGCTATCTGGGCGACAGCCATATATGCAGAGCATGGATTGATTGATTGATTGATTGATTGATTGATTGATTGATTGATTGATTGATTGATTGATTGATTGATTGATTGATTGATTGATTGATTGATTGATTGATTGATTGATTGATTGATTGATTGATTGATACGCACAATCGTCCGACTCCTTGGCTGAGTGGTCAGCTTGAGAGTCCCGGGTTCAATTCCCGGCCAGGTCGGGGATTTTAATCGCATCGTATTAATTCTTCTGGCTCGGGGACTAGGTTTAGTGTTTGTCGCCACACTCTTCTTTTCATGTTCATACAACACACCACACTACCAACAACCATAGAAACATACAATAGTGATTACATCCCTCCACATAGGGTTGACACCAGGAAGGGAAAGGAAGTCTGACAGCCCACCGATGCATCGAGATTTTAGTAGATCAAGTGGTGTCTTTTGCGCCTGTCATCGGCGAGAACTTTATCCCGATGCATGACAATGCTGGCCCACACGTTGCCGTTTGTCTACCTGAATACCTGGATGAAGTCGGAATTGAGCTCTTGGTGCGGTCTGCTCCTAGTCCCGACCTAAAGCCGATAGAGCTTGTCTGGGAACAGCTTGGAAGGCGTGCTAGGAGTCGTTATCCTGACACACTGGCTCTACTTCGGGCTGCGCTCCAGGCAGAATGAGAGCTCATACCACAAGAGAACAATCTAAATTGTATCCTGAGCATGCCTGATAGAATTACAGCTGTAACTGCGGCTAGATGTGGCAGGACCCGTTACTGAGGCAATGGACATTTGTTGAAAACATGTGGACAAATGGCCTGCATACAAAACGGTGAAGAGCTCCAGGTTTCTACATTTCCAGATTCGTGTTGGAGCTCTGTTGTGATTGTCAACATCAGTAATATTTCTCAATTTATTATTGAGCGGGAACTTTTCAAATGGGCTATTTAATTTAAATTATATAGCAATGTTGTAATGTCATACTATTTGATTCTTGCCCGGTTTCAAATGGACTAACATTAAATTTTGTCTGAAATACGTAGAGATAGCTTTTTTTTTTTTTTTTTTTTGTCCGTGAGTGTATTTAGCCATGGAGCCAGGTTTGAGTTCTGACAATATAACAACACTTTGGCCACGGCCGTTTAAGCGGGATATAAATGCTGATATTCATATCTTATCTTACCGTACCTTGCTGCCATTGAGACAGGTCGTGTGGTGAAAACAAAAGAAATATGAAACATAATAAACAGGTTACAACAGCACGAATACATCGCTCACACTTTCCGAGCAATTAATAGTTTGCCTATTTACATGATGTTTCGAAAGGTACAACATGTGGTTCTTTGATAGCGACCTCTTGGGGGAAAAAATTGAAAGTGTTACAAACCTCAGAACTTGATCAAGATTCTCTACTTTCTGAATGAGTACGCTTACCAGTTTCATAGTGGCAAATCTTTGTGTATTATTCTACAGCAGGGCCTCTCAGGGTGCATGCACTGTGCACGGTGCATAAGACGACTTCGCTTGGTTGACCAGAGTGCAGACCCCCCACTCCTCGATTTGGAGCAATAGCGCTGTCTCTCCCTTTCCCCACGCCTGTCTCGCTCGCTCCCACTGCCTCCCTCTTCCCCACTTGCCCCGTAGCGCTCAAATCCGAGCCGAGTTGAACCGAGTAGAGCCGAACTTAGTCGAGTAGCCAAGAGACGAAGCGTTGGTCGGAGCCAGCCGAGCGGGACCGACGGCACAGTGCACGGAGCTCTTGCGCCTCGATTTGCACGCGTGAGATTTTGGGCGTTTGAGAGGCCCTGTTCTACAGGAACAAACTCGAAAATATGTTATTTAATTTGATGGTGCTCCAATGTATTCAACCAGCCATCATGAGAACCTGACTTAGAATCTCAGGACTGACTTTCGGAATTACCTTCCCATAGAGTGGTAAGGCAAAACATGTTAGCGATCTCGAGACACGGCTGCTTCCCGAAAGAGGGCATTAATAATTGAATTATGCTGGTGTCAGGTATTGGATTTTCTTCACTTGCGTATACTGGATATTCTAATATTTTTGAAGTTAACTTAGGACAAAGGGAGGTATTTTCGTGATAAAGCTAAGTTTATGATAAATCTTTGAGTAAGTATCATGTGTTCGCTAGAGCGTGGTGAAGACCAATGCAAGTAGCTAGACGTTTGTTGAGAACTCAGGGAACTAGTAGTAAAGTTGAAATGCTTAGTCTGCAATTGATAAGTTCATGATACTTATTCAAAACTTTATCACGAACTTATCTGTATCACGAATATAACTCCCTTTACCCTATATGTTTTTCTCTCTTCCGACCACAAAGATGTCAGGCTTAAGAATGATAGGATACATTTGTCTTTCTCAGCATCTGTTATCCGGGTCTTGTTGTTGTTGTTGTTTGTGTCATTCGTCCACGAACTGGTCCTACATCTACAATAATTTGCTTGTCATAGTCCGGCTCCATGGCTAAATGGTTAGCGTGCTGGCCTTTGGTCACAGGGGTCCCGGGTTCGATTCCCGGCAGGCTCGGGAATTTTAACCATCATTGGTTAATTTCACTGGCACTGGGGCTGGGTGTATGTGTCGTCTTCATCATCATTTCATCCTCATCACGACGCGCAGGTCACCTACGGGTGTCAAATCGAAAGACCTGCACCTGGCGAGCCGAACATGTCCTCGGACACTCCCGGCACTAAAAGCCATACGCCATTTCATTTCATTTTGTTTGTCATATTCATACATGGTCTACCTCTACCGTTCTTACCACCTACACTACCCTCAGAAACCAACTGAACAAGTCCTGTGTGTCCGAAGTTGGGATCCAGATGCAAAACGGCATAGTTATGCTAGTGCAAACATTCTTTTACACGGGAGAAACTTGGTTTCTAAAGCGACAGCCTGGTGTTTTCCTGGAATTAGAAGTTTCCTGTAAGTCCAAATTTATTTTAACATCAGACATCGAGGAAGTGTAGGAAAATGTTTGAGATGTAAAGAGGTAAAGCAAAGCGAGAAAAAAAAGTAAAGTCATTTCCGTATAGGGCATGAAGGCCCTTGGAGGAGTGAAAGACGAAGGCTTCCTCCATCCGTAACCTCTGCGGTTGATGGGGTAGTGATTAGCTCTACGCCCGACCGCCTTTGTCTCCAGGAATTAACCTGGTATTCATTTTTTGTCTAGGCTGTGTGAACCGCCTATGTGCATCTTCGGAAGTGGAAATCTCATTTGTTAAATTTTTCGACTTGCTGACTGGGAATTTAACCAACGTGTTTGCGGGTGAAACGAGCACGCCTTTACCATCTCGGCCAGGGGTAAATTTTACTAATAACAGTGGAAGAAGTGGAGATAACTGTAAAGATAGATATAAGAATTAAAACAAGCCAGTTCCAGGCCCCCTATAAATTTCATAATCGGCACTGGAGAAACTGCTTCTCCCAAGAACGTTACAAAAATCGAAAATTGCCAAAACTCCCAGAAGGGGTCGATAAGGATGGAAGAGGTTTCGAAATTGAGGCGTAGAAGCATAATATCATAAGTTCGCAAATGTAAGCAGTTTTCTTATCCTGTTGGAAACTTTTTTTTTTAGAAACGCAATACTTGTATCGAAAAAATCAGAAAAAATATCATTTTTCTGTTTTTCATATAGTTTTATTTAGAAGAGTTTAATGCACCTCTGTGTGAAATTTCAGATCAAAGTCTTGATATTTTCATGTTGTTTTGAGCATTTGAGTCAAACATTGATCACCTCAGTGCACCGATTGTGTTAGTGCATTGATTAGTGCAGGCCATTTGTTTTGTAGGCCTACATTTTCTCGCAAATTAGTTTTTCTCAAATACAATTTACATTTTCTTTGGAACCATTTGCTTTATTACCTTTAAAAAAATCCTGATCATATTGTACGTACTTTCAAACAATCTTAATTTTTCAGAACGTCAACGAAATGTTTAATTATTTCCATAAAATAGTGTTAATGCCAGGATTTGATGAAAATATTAATTCAAAAGGTGATTAATAATGATAAGATGAGGTAATACGAAAATTAATTGATTCTGATTGTTAAGGCAACCTGTAGGATTATAAATACAGAGTCACAGGGTTTGTCGGTTGTCTTTTAAATGTATAATGTTTTTAGTGAAGTAATGAAATATTTTTAACAAATTATTAGCAACATATGATGTGAAACACTGTATTTGTATACACCAGTTGAAAGACCGTGGTTTGCTTAAGCTATGTTACAATTGTTGTCTGGATTGAATGATAACTATATTGTTATGACTTTTCTAGCATTTCTAGTAGATATCTGGTGAACGCTCCCTTATAATGTTAAGTAAATATATACAGAGTAAGTAATTTATATCTATCTGAATGTATTTGGCTACTTTATTTGAAGAACGTGGTTGAGCTGGTTCACCTCTTTATTAAAACATGGTCTATTACATTGGTAATAAGTTAAATTGTACACGTGGAATCTATATTAAAAGAGTTTACTAAAACAGCTTTGGCAAATCCGTCCGTCCGTTCTGCTGGACCGATTTGCTTTATTATTTTTATTCTCTCCAAAATTTCCTGTCGGTGAATCATGAGGCATTGATAGGTCTCTAAGTTCAGCCAATTTTGAGTAATCATAAAATCAAATCATTAAACAATCACTACAATGCTTGCAGGCGAAGGCTTACCCTAACCCGCAATACATTTTGTATTTAGCAGGTTACTAAGCAACTAACACTTTCATTAATATTTTGATATATGTGATTTTCATCCTTAGTAATGCGATTGCATGCAGCCATGTTTGATTACTAGACCTACCTGTCAAACCAGAGAGTATCTTATACTTCTCTCTGTTCACGGAAGGATACTCTTACCTGCTAGATACTCTTTGATTCTCTAACCTCTCCCAGCTTCTAAATATTTTCAGCAGATGGCAGAGCGTTCCTAATAAGTTACATGCTTCTAAGAGAAAAAAAAAATATCTGCGTATGACTTACAAACAGACCCCATCATGACATACGCCTTGTACAGGATTATTCACCTAACATGTTACACGCAAATAACTTCTAAACGATTAAAGATATCAGCATTCTATTTTCACATTCGTAAATTGTACGCAAGGTATTGTAAAATAACGTGCTACTTAGTCTCATGGGGGTGATTAACAACCGAGATATTGATACTAACTGCATATTTTTAAATTGAATGGCACAAATGTATACAGCTGATTTAAAAGTTCATCTGCGTACAAGTTCAAATATGTAAGTATTTTCAAAATCGGACAATTACTTTTTGAGATATAAGTAAGAACAGCATGCGCTGTTTTCCGTGCCGCATTAGACGGCGTAAAGTCGGGCAAGGACATATTGAGGAGCAAGCAGTTTCCTGGGAGTGAGTTCAGCCACAGAATGGGTACCAGGCATGTAAGCACCTCGTACACATGTGATGGGTTTGCAAAGTGTGTATGACTGGCGAACACATGACAGGACAGAAAGGGTTGATGTGTTTAAAACGAATAAAATAAGTACTTTGCCTTGAAAGGAACATAACGAAAGCTATGATTGTCACTGGTTTTAGTGTACAGTTCATACTACTCTATGAGGTGAGAAATAAACATAACACAAAACACCGGAAGAGCTCCTTCTAGAAAGGCAAATGTTCAGATCTGATCGTGGTGGGTTGGCAGCAACACTATTATTTATGTTTTATTTTACACGCATTAATCTCCGCAGAGCTCCAGCGCGACTGTAGTAGCGTGCATTCGGGAGAGCGTAGGTTCGAGTCCTGCCTCGCCCAACCTGATATTGATTTTCATGGTGTCCCATGTTCAACACCAGGCAAATACCGGATAAGTACTTTTGTGATAGGCCACGGCCGACTTCCTTTCCAAAGCCTTCCCATTCCCATCCGTCAGAAAAAAACGCTAAACTGAGCGCAGTCTATTACATGTAAAACAAAACAATACAACTTTAATCTCCCTTCCCCGTTGTGTGGTCGCCAGTCATACAATAACGTTGCACACCCAGGGTATGTTAAGGTACATCACATTATGTTTACAGTACATGCCTGGTATCCATTCTGTGGCTGGAATCAAGGCCAGGAAGCAGCTTGCGCCTCAATATGTCCTTGCCCGACTTCACGCTGTCTGATGCGGCATGCAAAACCGCGCATGCTGTTCTTATTTATAACTCAAAAATTAATTGTCCGATTTTGAAAATACTTACATATTTGAACTTGTACGCAGATGAACTTTTAAATCAGCTGTAAAAATTTGTGCCGTTCTGTTTAAAAATATGGAGTTAGTATCAATATCTCGGTTGTTAATCACCCCATGAGACTAAGTAGCACGTTATTTTACAAGACCACCGAGCTCGATAGCTGCAGTCGCTTAAGTGCGGCCAGTATCCAGTAATCGGGAGATAGTGGGTTCGAGTCCCACTGTCGGCAGCCCTGAAGATGGTTTTCCGTGGTTTCCCATTTTCACACCAGGCAAATGCCGGGTCTGTACCTTAATTAAGGCCACGGCCGCTTCCTTCCACTTCCTAGGCCTTTCCTATGCCATCGTCGCCATAAGACCTATCTGTGTCGATGTGACGTAAAGCAAACAGCAAAAAAAAAAAAAAAAAAAAATTACAAGACCCTGCGTACCATTTGCGAATATGAAAACAGAATGCTGATATCTTTAATGGTTTAGAAGTTATTTGCGTGTAACATGTTAGGTGAATAACCCTGTATATTATCTGGGAACACCTATCGAATGATGAACCTAGCTACTCTAGAAAAAGTGAAGGCCGTGTATCTAAAGAAACGTGTTCTCTGCCTGAAAAAAAGCTCCTTCGAGACTAACCTATGAGCTCACAAGGCAACCGTTTTACATAGAATAACTGTGATTAAAAATACCATTCATACATTACCAAGCTTTACTTCGGGAATTGCAGAATAAGAAAGTGAATGTATGGATAGACTTTTACCAAACAGACAGCATGATGATGTCAGAATGTGTGAATTCTGACTTTGAACTGTGGCATACCATAACGCGCTTCTGTTGGAAAGGGCGGGCAGGACAATATGACTAGGACAGGTCTATCAAGACGAGTTATCTGACCTATTTACAGTATAACGGATCCACTGGTAGTTTTCTTAATAATACAATTGCAGTGTAGTGTAGCGTACGAGTGGTGCTAGTAATGGATAAAAGGATATGTTAACACGTCCTACTCTAATGTCCAGCATGTAATGCGAGAATCACTCCTTCGCACAGTGTTTATTTCAATACCTCTTATAGACATGCAACAAAATTCCCTGGGAATGTTTAACCGTGTTCTTTGTAAGAGATACACGGACAGGTTCTTCATTCAAAATTTACTTTATTCACCACACCCGGTCATGAAATAACTAGCAAAGACTCCATTTCATGGAACTGCACTGATTTATGAAGACCTCACTTCCAAAAACTGCCTACATCCTTAACAAAGAGTTTTGTAAAAATCGCGGAAAACTAATAACAGTTTTTCTTTTGCTGGAAGTGCCCAATATTTTTCAGTTTCATAGCTGCGTGAATACAAATATATTATAGTCATAATTATGAAAATCAAGGCTCGATATTTGCGAAGTTATTGAGGACTTTTGGTTGGATGTAGAAAGTTTTGGAACTGTACACTAGAATGAGAGAGTTTCAAAAATAACTTTATCACTTAGATTAAATTCATATCATAATTATGTACATCCCTGTAAGCAGAAATCATGAACTTGAAATCCTATTAGGCTATCATTACAATAAAACTGTAAAATATTACAATAGCTTTCTGAAACTCAAACTGTGTTTATTCAAATAATATTAAGCACGCGTTTCAGCGACATCATACTGATTTTTTCTTTGTCATGGAAAATGTCTGAACATTAAATCAAAATTATCACAACAGTTCAAATCCTCAGGTCATCGTCTTCTTCACTGGTATGATGTAATTCCTCGTGGTCTTCATCTGAGTCTGAATACCCTACATATCATCTTTATAGAATGGCAAATCATTCATATTTCTCCACTCGAACCCGAATTTATCATGGTATATCTTTAAATTCCGGCCCCGCGGTGTAGAGGTAGCGTGCCTGCCTCTTACCCGGAGGCCCCGGGTTCGAT
Source organism: Anabrus simplex (assembly GCF_040414725.1). Lineage (NCBI taxonomy): Eukaryota > Metazoa > Arthropoda > Insecta > Orthoptera > Tettigoniidae > Anabrus > Anabrus simplex. The sequence continues at coordinate 37,220,474 of NC_090269.1, forward strand.
TGTCGGCCAGGTCAGAGATTTTTACCTGCATCTGAGGGCTGGTTCGAGGTCCACTCAGCCTACGTGATTACAACTGAGGAGCTATCTGACGATGAGATGGCGGCTCCAGTCTTGAAAGCCAATAATAACGGGCGAGGGGATCCGTCGTGCTGACCGCACGACACCTCGTAATCTGCAGGCCTGCGGGCTGAGCAGCGGTTGTTTGGTAGGCCACGGCCCCTCGGGGTTGTTGCGCGATGGGGTTTGGTTTGGTTTGGTTTGGTTTGGTTTGGTTTTTAATATCTTTGAATAGTCGGTATAAAAGACTGCATGAAATGTTCGTATACCCTGCATTGTCAAATTACCACAACCATAAACACACTGTCTTTATTACATCCTGGAAGATTAGCGAGAGGACTAGGCCTATATCTAAAAAATAAATACAAGTAATCAATACTTAAATTATTTTGTATTCCTTTTGCCAACTATTCAATTTACGCGAAATTGCTTAAAGCATTAGGACTCTCACTCTCGGAATGAAAAATTATAGGTACCCTTACCTCTAATATTTCCTTTGATTTTCCTCCAGTTAAATGGATCATTCGGTTTCTGTCATCCTCTGCTAAGGGATAATAGCAATCTAGCTTATAAATTGTTAGTAATTGTTTAAAATATCAACTTAAATTAACCTTGTAGGAAAAATTAAAATAAGGATGAAGATGGAGAGAGGTTTGGAACCCAAAAAACAGATAGCAGGAAATCTTGCTTATGGCTTGAAGAAGTTCTGAAAATAATTCATATAGGAAAATATATAGTTTAGGGGCAGTATACATGTTGGAAGGAAAGAGAGAGCAAGTTTAGCCATGAAATGGGTAACAAATTAATTAGAAGAATTTATCGAGAGACTGAAACCGCCATTACTTCATTTTTTAAAGTGGAGCGAAGCAATTTTGGAAATGGAGTCTTCATATCATCTTACATTAGCATTGAGACGTGACTGTTATACCATTATACTGTTATTATTATCAATCACCAATAAAACTTGTGGAAATACATTTCATCGTTATCAGAGCATATCGGGTTTAGTTCCGTAAAATATGTGTTCTTGGTGGGGAAATAACGTCTGTCATAATCTTGCTACACATGCATGTTTCACAACGAAATACGATTTCTAGGTGGAAAATGCTGTAATATTTCAATCTTGTTAACATGATTAACACTCCTCCTGGTGTGAGTCAGCTCTGTAGTAGGAAATATTTTAAATTACTTTATCATACGAGACAGGTGTAGCAATGCTGCGATGTTTCTATCTCACCTGATATTCCAAGTTCGTTTAGGAAAGAGAGAGATTTGTGTGTTTGTTTGATTACTGAAGGTTACGACAAGGTGGGTGACAATACGATCTTCGATTGGAGATGGTGTTGAATCTGGTCATCGCAGGTGACGCCTGGCGTTATTTGTCTCTCATCAAGGCCGTGTCAATCATTATGTCGACCACTTCGATAAAATGTTCGCTAACAATCGAAATTTGAACTTCATCATTCGCCGTAAGTCCTCTCCATCGAGTTGGATTGTTACGTTTTCTTGTGAGTCTAGTATCGTAAATTCGGTTTACTTTTTGAGTTTCAGTCCATATTACGATCCTTGTAACAACATACAATCATTTAAACGTAAACTCTCACCGCAGTCCGATAAATAATATAAATGCATTTAATGACCTTTAACAACCTTCCTTCGATACCTTGACCAATATCTTTCCCCTTGGCACTCTGGTCTTCTACAGATACAAAAAACAGTATTATACCGGTAGTTACCCACACGACAAGCTATTTTAATCGAAGAGTTGCCCTTCCCTCGTAAGTTTACATAAGAAAGTAATGTGTATTCTATTATGACGTATTATCACAGAGTCCTTGAGAACATGTTCCGTATCTTAACGGCGCGGCATATGGTTGACTAGGTACTTATTCTCAATGCATCATAACTAGGACTCGGATTCATATGCACTAAAAACTCCGAAAATATGCATGCACATATGCACTAAAAATGTTGAAAATATGCACGAAAATATGCACTAAATATAAAACATATTGCAATTACCAAACAAATCATTTAATTTTAACTCAGTGTTAAATTGATAAACAAGTTTCACTCCTTATAAAATGATACATGGCAGTAGGCTTCAACAGTTTTTCAATGTTTTCAGGAGTCGATGACATTCTGTTGTCGGACATAAGTAATTTATACGCTGAAAATTATCGTTGTACGTCGACAGACGTAACTGGGCAATACTTGTACACCGGCTCTGACTGCTCGGAACATCCTTCTGGCAAAGACTTCAGGCATTTTTGCAGTTTAATCTGGTAAAACATTGCAATGGACGAAGAGCAAGTTAACAGAAGAACACACTTGTTTAAGCAAACTTTGGCAGGCAACTGTAAGGAGAAGGAGGAAGTAATGTCAGAAAGAAGGAAGCTGCAGTTGTGGAAAACGTCATTTTCCATCTACCTACTTGTACTGCGACACTGAAAGCACTTTCCTTGATCAGGGAAGGTTTCTCATGTTACCAAGTGATGTGCAACATACAGATTTCATTAAATTTTTCATTTCGTTCAGAAATCTTAGATAATCCATCACACATAAGAGAAAAATATGTCTGTATATGCACTAATGTTCAAAATATGCACTAACGTTCAAAATATGCATTTGCATATGCGCATATGCATTTTTAAAAAGTCCGGGCCCTAATCATAACATATCACTTATACAGTATTACGCGTCCAACTGTGTTTGCTAGTACTGTAGCGGTCTAACTACCAATAGTCCTCGCTAGTGACACACTCGAGAGAAACAAAGAGTCCTGATTAGTGTTTCGATCCCGATCCACGACGAACGTTGATGCTAATTTGAATGGAATTCTCCTAGAGTTCCTCTCTCGTCAATCTATTAAAAGCGTTCAAAGTAATTTCTTCCTGCGGTAGAATAACGTCCTCGGTGTCCCCTGCCTGTCGTCAGAGGCGACTAAAAGGGGGACCAGGGACTCTCAATTTAGGAGCATGGGTTAGCGATCCACTAGCCGAATCTGGCATTGCTTCCATTTACCTGTGTTAGGCTCCTCGCTCTCATCTTTCCTACCCAACCTCGCCTGATCAACACTTGTTCTTTTCCGACCACCGCGACGGTCTTAGGTTTCCGAGGCCTAAAGAGTCTTTCATTTCCACGCCCTCCGTGGCCCTTCCCCTTCTCTTACCGATACCTTCATTTTTGAAGTGTTGGATTTCTTCCATTTTCATCACGTGATGCCCATGTGATGGTCTGAAATGAATGCGCACAACATACACTAACGTACCATCTGTCTTTCTAATTAAGTACTTAATGTATACAGTGTTGAATCTACTGCCATCGTCAGGGTCCCTGTTTTCTAACCTCCATGAATTTCAGCTTTAGATTCATTCATATACCGGTGTTTTCGTAAATCTGAAATGTGTCATGAATGGTGGAATTATCACTGGTAGTAATGTAATATGCTCGTCTATAGTTTATTTCAATGCGTTAATTTGACTGTGAAAGTAGTTGTACGAAATTCAATTTAGGTTTTGGGAATTCACACTCAGATACATGTTCGAGGTGTAAAGAACTTTTATTTATAATTAAGTATACGAAAAAAGTGAGGTTGTAAGAATTAAAGCTTACATTGATTATAAAGTACACAAAGCAAGAGCTAATAAATTTTCTTCCATACTGAAAAGAAAAGGATGATAGTCATGTTGATGTTATATTCGACATGCAACAAAATCAACCCAATCCTTAAGTATCTACTTTATCTGAGACAAGCATGGTTATATCATCTTTGTGTATGACAAATGAAAAGCCACTGGATAAAAGTAAAGTTTTCTTTTATACGTAGCTGAAGACAGAAGGGGGTCGTGGAGCGAATGAAATAGCTTCGGGTGTAAAAGACTGTCTTGAACACTTAGAAAATAATCTTCGAAAGGAAGGGGCTGGACATAAAAATCTCAGGCTATTTTCAGACTCTTGCCTATCCCAAAATAAGAATAGTATTTTATTAGCAACTATGGCAAGATTCCTCGAAAAGTCTAAAGTTTTCAAATCGGTTGAACATTACTTTCCCGTTCGAGGTCATAGCTTTGTGACGCGAGATCGAGTGTTCGGGAGCGTAAAAAAATACAGAGAAAAAGAAGAGATTGTATCACCTATGGAGTATCATAGCCTACTCAGTGTTCATGAACAAGTGAGAATACTGCAAGAAGATTGTATTATCTATGATCTGAAGGCAAAATCAAGAACGATTTTGAAACTACCTTTCAACATCACGAAAACCCGCATTATTCAATACAGGAAACATGAAAACTTCAAGGTACAAGTCACTGTTCGATACACATACAGTGGTGAATCAACCATTGTAGAAATACTCAATAAGGAAAAGATTTCCTTCAAAGAAAGGAACTTGGCTCCAAAAATGGAAATAGTAAATCACGTTAGTAAGGAGAAGATCTAAGATATGGCAGAATGAATGAAATTCATACAAATACCTGGGGAAAACAAGGAGTTCTAAGAAACGGTTCGTAAGAGAAAGTGTACCAAGAACAACCTAAATGTAAGTGATGTGATGGAGAATACAGAAGTTGAGGAAACTGCCTGAGAAATAGAGAGGTCTAATAAACCAAGACAGAGTTTCATTAGTTTTACCGGAATGTCTCTTAAATTATGAAACACTGGTATTTTATACTCTAATACCAATACCATTCTTCATTTATAGTATTGTGATAATGTTTGTGTGCAAATTCTTTCATTTCAGGTTTTTAAATGTGTTTTATATATGCTGTGGAAGAAATGCTTCGTTAATGGGAAATGGGCGAGTTTTGAAAAGAAACGAACATTTTGCTCAAGCTCTTTTGTAAAAACTATTCAGAGTTGTGCTTTTGGCTATACTTACATCAGATTGTAGTTAAAAAATAAACTGTTTAACATGGACTCTGTAAAACAATTACTCTATTATCTAACCAGTTTTTGTCTCCTAAAAAATATGATTTTGCAAGGAGCGAGTTTTGACAAAACGGTCCTCATAACTGAGCATGAATTTACCGCCTCAGCCAAGCAGGGACGTGAATTTTAATTGAAATATGTCACAGGCCCCAGTAGACGGGAATTCAAACCACAGTCACCTTGGCGAGAAGCCTATGACAAAGCCAATCGGCTATCACACTATTTCATGAAAATGAGGGTATCGGGTAAAGGAAGAGAAGGACCTTAAAATACGGGAAAATGAGAGGCTTATCTCCTTATTTCTCACAAAACTAATGCCGCAGATGTCAGAAGATAAGAAATGTCGAGAAAGGTAGGTCGCACTGTAAATATAATAAGAAGAGACAGTACAAGCAAATGGAAGTAATGTCATACTCAGTTGAAGACAAGGTGTAACAGCTGTTGTCGGGCGATGACATATTATCACTGGGACCCGGATGTTTATGTAACATCAAAGTACTAAATCCTACATAAAATGTAATCAATTCCAGTGAAATAAGTCATTAAATATGTACTGTTCATTAAATATGTAATAGAATGCACTAAATATATGAAAATGTTCATATATTCGTTTTATTATGACTTATGGTTAAGAAATGAGATAATAACATTGTTTTAAATACCTTCATATTTCATCACAACATCATCGCTGTTGCTTTAGATAATTTATATAGTCTAACGTTTTCTAATTTTGACAATATTAAATAATCAAATTAAAGGCATAATCAAAACACTTGAAATATTTAAAAATAGTACATTATTCAACAAGCCTATAATGGCAACAATTAAGATACAAGTATGTTTGTAAAACGAGCGAAGCGAGTTTTATAATTTCCATACGAGTATCTTAATTACCATTATAGGCGAGTTGCATACGACTGTTCATGCTCGACGATAATAATTATAACTCTATTTTTTGAATATTCATAGATTTATGTCGAGATGTCGCTTGACAGTTGAGTTTACTGAACAGTGCTCAGAGCGCATGCGCGTGAGTGGATCAGAAACCTTGGCAATGTCATTTGTTTTCAAGGCTTTGATAGAAGGTTATCATAACCTAGCTTTATTTCAAATACAAATTGTTTATTGTACAGTTGATGAAGTGAATTTACGGGAATGTGCCGTGTGGTTGTGGAATATTGATGGTAATATGTGTGTCCGACAGATTTTTTTATTTTGGAAACAAGTGCGAAGCTAGTGCGTTGAGCGCAGGTGCGATGCTATCCTTACCTAATTGGTCAAACAATTGTATCATAATGAAAATCTGAACTCTGATTGGTGGAGAGCCTGTATCATAATGAAACTTGAACTATAATGAGCATCATTAAGATTCTGTTTACTGGCGTATAATATTTATATTTCGGCATCGTCGAGCATAAATAAATAATGTTGTGCGCTGTAAATTGCGGAGTATGTTACATAATGTATTGTTGTAGCTAATTTCTTGTTACGCTCATGCCCTGAAAATGAAACAAAATAATGTTACTAAATATGAAGTTAATATAGAATCTCCCTTTCACTCATGCTCTTGCAAACGTACAGAGCTGGAATAATGTAGATTTCGTTTCGAGACTGCATGGAGTTTGTTACAAACTTTAACCAATGAAAGGCACCTAGCCGTCCCAGATTCTGAGAAAGGATTAGTGCTGTTGTATAGAGTTCAGGCATTCGGCCCCACTGTATTTCACAGACAGACGGTTAGAATTACCAATTTTAAAGGAATTTAAAAGCCAACATTAGCAACTGAAAGATATTGTGTATGAGATGAAATTCGCCAATTATTATACTATAATCTGAAAATTAATGGAGCTGACACAATTTTTAAACATTTTGAATAATTACTTATATGTATAAAAATGTTACATTCTTCACATAATATGTAAAAATATGTAAAATGAAACACATGCATAACCATATCAGGACCATAATTCGCCGACATCTTTCATTTTCAATTGTCTACAAGTAAAGGGGTGAATTTTAATGGTATTCAGGTGCACACTATCTGTTTTGCAGATTATATTGCTATTTTAGCTAATTATGAAAAGGATATAAGATGCTAAGAACTTTCAACAAATCCTTAGAAAAAATTAAATATAAACAAATCATCATCATCATCATCATCTGTTTACCCTCCAGGTTCGGCTTCTCCCTCGGACTCAGCGAGGGAACCCACCTCTACCGCCTCAAGCGCAGTGTACTGGAGTTTCAGACACTTGGTCGGGGATACAACTGGGGAGAATGACCAGTACCTCGCCCAGGCGGAATCAATGCTATGCTGAATAGGGGCCTTGTGGAGGGATGGGATGACTGGAAGGGATAGGCAAGGAAGAGGGAAGGTTTTTCTTTTTACGGGGGGCCCCCGTAGCCCGCTCCCCCGCCGTGACCATCGACTCAATCTACATGGCCTCCGACATGCTATTAATTTCTAAGAAGAAAAGAGATAGCTGGGTAGAGTGGGAAGTGATACAAGGAGTATCTGCCTGTTTCCATGTCAGACACGCTACCAGGCGAGATTGTGTTAGGTATATGGTGTTGAAGTATGGTATTGAAGGGTCAGGGAAAAACTACATAGGCAGAAAGAAGAAAGAGCCTACATGTAAAACCTGACATCTTTTGATAGCACATGCAAGGATGTGGGCTGGAAAAAGACCAGAGGTTGTGTTAGTTAGGAACAGGTAACATGCACAAGACATAAACCAATTCCTTGCCATTCCATCGCCTGGGGATCAGTCCGTCTGGGCACTGCTGTGACTAGCGCGGTCCTTGCCGGCTGCGGAGCCATGCGTCGAGTACCACTAGAGCCCGTCGCACGACTCCACCTCCTTGGGGTACCTGGTACCCAGTCTCCGATCCCGGAGAATGAGGCCAAGCCCGCCGAGGCGGGGGCCTCCTGGAAGGGGGTGGGTCATGGCGCCGGGCCTCCTTCCTCTCTGCCCGCGCCATGGCCCGGTAGACAGGGCAACTGCGATGGGAGGCCGGGTGGCCCCCCGAGCATTTGGCGCACACCGGCGCGTCTCTAAGCGCTGCGCAGGCCGTGTAGTGGTGATCACCACCACAGCGGTTGCACCTCACCTCGAGCCCACAGCTGACCTGACGGTGGCCCCACCTCAGACAGCGGAAACGCTGCAAGAGCTGCTGAGGGGGACGTTTAACTCTCACCTGACTGCCGCTGCCCGCTGAGGTCCTCTCCTGATTGGCTCCTCGTTCGACTGCGGTCCTGGGAGCAGTCCTGGGTTGCGGCTTGGCGGTCCTCTCCTGGTGAGCCAGCGTCGCCTTCTGTTTCCTGGTGCGGCGTCGTCTTCTTCTTCTTCCCGGGGGTTGCTTCTCGGCGGGGGAAGAGGCTTCGTCCTGGTGGCCCTCCTCCCGGCCTGGTGACCCCGGGGTAGCTGGTGGCTCCGCTGCGTCGCCATCTTCTTCTTTCTCCTGGCTAGCGGCGGCGTCGGTCGGTCCCAGGGGTTGCTTCTCGGCGGGGGAAGAGACCTCATCCTGGTGGCCCTCCTCCCGGCCTGGTGACCCCGGGGTAGCTGGTGGCTCCGCTGCGTCGCCATCTTCTTCTTTCTCCTGGCTGGCGGCGGCGGTGGCGTCGGTCGGTGCTGACACTCGTCTGCGTTCCCTGTCCTGGGGGGCGCACATCGAGGTCTGCAACTCGACAGACGTGCAGGCAGGCTGGACCTGGGCAGCAGTCTCAGTACGCCAGGGGGCGTCCTTCTCCACCGCTGTGCTGCTCTCCACCAACACGGGCGCGTTCCTGGTTTGCGCCCGGGTAACAGGCCCTTCCTGGTAGGCCTGCGTCTGCGACCACTTCGCCCTGGTTGGCTATCCGATGTACTCCGCAGTCGCATGGAGGTGGTCGAATACTTGCAGTGTCCCCTGGTAGTCGTTTTCCCCCAGCCGGTTGAACACCACCAGTCCCGGGCGTTCATAGCTGCGAACATTCGTCGCGTCGAGCGCGACCAGCAGTTTCCCGACGGCTCCCTGGTAGTCGTAGTCTACCAGTCTCACTGGTAGGGTCGGCTTCTCCATCTTGGTCCTCCTGTAAGATAACCTGAAACAGAAGAAAGAGCGAGCACTGAGAAGTGCTACAGCTCAGACAATGCTCCTTCGAAAATGTACTAATAAGTACAAGTGCCTGGCTGATACTTAAGAAGTACAGAGCGCCTGGTAAGGAGAGCGAGAGCGGAGCGACAGGCACGTACGACCTCTCGCTACAAGAGGGAAGGAAGCGGCCGTGGCCTTAAGTTAGGTACCATCCCGGCATTCGCCTGGAGGAGAAGTGGGAAAACCACTTCCAGGATGGCTGAGGTGGGAATCGAACCCACCTCTACTCAGTTGACCTCCCGAGGCTGAGTGGACCCCGTTCCAGCCCTCGTACCACTTTTCAAATTTCGTGGCAGAGCCGGGAATCGAACCCGGACCTCCGGGGGTGGCAGCTAATCACGCTAACCACTACACCACAGAGGCGGACACAGTTTTTAATCAAATTATTAAATCCTCCCGCCTCTGTGGTGTAGTGGTTAGTGTGATTAGCTGCCACCCCCGGAGGCCCGGGTTCGATTCCCGGCTCTGCCACGAAATTTGAAAAGTGGTATGAGGGCTGGAACGGGGTCCACTCAGCCTCGGGAGGTCAACTGAGTAGAGGTGGGTTCGATTCCCACCTCAGCCATCCTGGAAGTGGTTTTCCGTGGTTTCCCACTTCTCCTCCAGGCAAATGCCGGGATGGTACCTAACATAAGGCCACGGCCACTTCCTTCCCTCTTCATTGCCTATCCCTTCCAATCTTCCCATCCCTCCACAAGGCCCCTGTTCAGCATACCAGGTGAGGCCGCCTGGGCGAGGTACTGGTCATTCTCCCCAGTTGTATCCCCGACCAAGAGTCTGAAGCTCCAGGACACTGCCCTTGAGGCGGTAGAGGTGGGATCCCTCGCTGTGTCCGAGGGAAAAGCCGACCCTGGAGGGTAAACAGATGATGATGATGATGATTAAATCCTCGCAAGCGAAGCCGTGGGTAACAGCTAGTAATAATAATATAATAAGGAGAGAGTGTGAATTTTGTGAGTTTGTGTATATCTGGAGGATAATCTCAGAAACTTCTGGACCGATTCTAAAAAAAAAAATCACTAATATAAAGATGCATTATCCTTGAGTGCTATAGGTTATATTTTATATTGTTAGATATAAGTTTTCACCGACTCCGATAGGCGTTTAAGGGCTGTGGCAGAAAGAACAGGGCTTTTGGCACATTAACATAGGCTAATATAGGCGTAATAGTCAATTTGTCGTACAAGGACAAGACAAAGCTAATTTTGAGCCTCACGACGCGTAAAGTCCGCCTCTGTGGTGTAGTGGTTAGTGTGATTAGCTGCCACCCCCAGAGGCCCGGGTTCGATTCCCGGCTCTGCCACGAAATTTGAAAAGTGGTACGAGGGCTGGAACGGGGTTCACTCAGTCTCGGGAGGTCAACTGAGTAAAAGGGGGTTCGATTCCCTCCTCAGCCATCCTGGAAGTGGTTTTCCGTGGTTTCCCACTTCTCCTCCAGGCAAATGCCGGGATGGTACCTAACTTAAGGCCACGGCCGTTTCCTTCCCTCTTCCTTGTCTATCCCTTCCAAACTTCCCATCCCCTCACAAGGCCCCTGTTCAGCATTGCAGGTGAGGATGCCTGGGTGAGGTACGGTCATCCTCCCCAGTTGTATCCACCGACCCAATGTCTCACGCTCCAGGACACTGCCCTTGAGGTGGTAGAGGTGGGATCCCTCACTGAGTGCGAGGGAAAAACCGACCCTGGAGGTTAAACAGATTACGAACGAACGAACGAACGAACGAACGAACGAACGACGTGTAGAACAAACCTCGGTGAGGCCCTAGGGGTCACGAAAAACCATGTTTTAATGGTCTAAAACCAACCGTTTTGGAGATATTGGCTTCACACTACGTCACTCTAGGAATTGCATGAAGAAATGACTATGGCAACGTCAGCTCAAGGATTCTGCAGTAGAATACAGACCTGGTGTTCGAAGTAGCCACGTGCGTAAATGTAGGCCAGGCCAAGGAGAGATTCTGCTACACATATGACTGTCTCTAAAAAAACACTGTGGGGGTAAGCCACCCCTAGGGGTCGTGGTCGAGAGGGGGTGGAATATATAAAAATAATCGAAAATAGTATCGAAAGCATGGGTTTTGGGGTCGCTGAGATGAGCAGTGACACTCCACATGTCGTTTAAGTTCAGTCCGCATCGGCACGGGGGTGAGAAGGGCTGAAAATAGTCCAAAATGGGCAGTTTATGGATTTATGCGTGTGCATCCCTTTGAGCGGGAGTGGAAAATGGATGACGTATAAAAGTAATAAAAAGCGACCAATATTAAAGGAGAATCCATAGTATTCGGCGCCGTTGAAATTAATATTGACACTCCAGCTGTCGTTTAAGTCCAAGTTCACTCGCATCGGCACGGGGGTGAGAAGGGGTGAAAACGAAAATATCCCAAACAACCGAGATTATGGATGAATGTATGTTCCAGCATAGCGTTCAAACAAACAATGACTGTGGAGACAGAACTCCCCTAACACTGTGACTCTTTGGATGCCGTTTAAGTCATACTTCAGGTCCATCGGAATGGAGGTTGAGAAGGGGTGAAAGAAGAATGTCCAAAATGACCGAGATTATGGATGTTTGTGTTATATTCCAGCATAACTCTCAACTAAAATTGGTGCACACATGGCTTACTATACTGTCTGGAAAAATGTACGTGGGTCAAGACACTCCTAGCACCCCTGGCGGAGGGGATGATACTTAAAAATAATCGAAAACGACGAATATTACTGTCGAATCCATAGTTTTCGGGGTTGATTAGATGAATACTGACACTCCGGATGCCTTTAAGCTGAATGTCTTATCCCAAAACAGCTGTCAACCATACTCGGTATGGATATGAGTTACTATCTGGAAAAGATACTGTAGGGGAAATACATCAATGGAGGAGGGGGTGACATGTAAAACAATCGAAAACAGCCGATATTTGTGTCGAATCCATAGTTTTCGGGGTCGCTGAAATGAATAATGACACTCCGGGTGTCGTTTAAGTCCAAGTTCAGCACCCATCGGCATGGTGATTTAGAAGGGGTGATAAAGAAATTGTCCAAATTCAACGAGATTAATTTTGTTTACACAGTGTTTGGTGTCGCTCGGCTGATTAGTGACATTCCCAGGGACAGTTGGAATCGTGTACATCATATCTATAATGCGACGCGTAAACACATTACGTTAATAATTATTATTATTTTCTGAAAGGATGAACTACTTCCCAGACAATCTGGGCTGTGACATGGAAATACCATAAGGCAAAAAAATCAAACTAAAATGTAAAATTATACACATAGCAATATTTCTAAATTTAAACATTTGCAAAAGAGTTTATAAACAATCAATCAACGTCACCATTAAGAAAAATTAAAAAGAACACTTGAAACAGGCAATACAAATCCTACAAGTAAGAGTTGTGAAAGAGAAAATTACCAGAATTGTAGATGTACGTGTGTACAGTATCTTCCAGAATAGCTGTCATCCATACTTCGTACAAATACGAATTACTATCTCAAAAAGATACTGGAGGAGTAAAAAACTTCTAGCAAACCTGGGGGAGGGAATGACGCACAATAATAATCGCAAACGACCAATATTAGCGTCCATTCCATAGTTTATGCCGTCGTTGGATTGTGGATGCCGTTTAAGTACCCGTTCAGCTGCGTAGGCATGGCGAGAAGTGGTGATGAAGAAAATGTCTAATCTTACAGAGATTAGTTTGATTATCGAGAAACAAAATAATCTATACGACTTGAAATTAAACACATAACAATAACTTCTTAAGTACAAAATAGTTCTTAATCAGTCAACGTCACAATAACGAAATCTACAAGAATTCTCTTCACACATAATTAACAGGTAATAAAATACCTAAAAGTAAACAGCCAATAAAATGCGCCACTGCCGGTTTCAGATCAACAAGAATATGTATCCCAGGTGTAAGGAGAATCATGCACAACTTCGGACCATGATCTGCACCGTTCAATAAACTCTGTGATCGTCCTCATTCTGTCTCCACTTTGTTCAGCTTTATGATACTTCACGTTTCTGCGATGTGCTTTCGTAGAAGAATATCAGTTAACATGCCACATAACGTTTGAATACAGCCATGTAACTTCGCAAAAATTCATGAAGGAATCGTGAATCGATTACCAAATCCCGTACGAAGGGTGGTTACATATGCTAGTATATTTATAATGTACATTCAAAGAAAACTAACACGTTATAATTTTTGTTTTACAATTTACAACGGTACATGGTTTAAGCGTACAAGCTACGATTTACAATTCCTTGTATGAGAATGACGGTATTTCCACTTCTTAAAAAGTAAAATTCCTGTTATTTATTGAGCGAAAAGTAATATATTTACATAACTCAACAAGTTTGCAGCTTGATTTATCACAGTGTTCTTGTGTTGTTTGAATTTCCCTGTTCACTGAATTTGAAAATAGTATTTAAAACTTATCAGGCGTCCGATGATAATAGCTAGCCTCTAAATGGCGAGGAGGTTTCAAATCGAGTGGAGGCATCGATATTTACTATCCGAGATTAAAGTACAACAAAAATGTAAATGTAACTGCCAAATAGATGATCAGTAGGCCTCGGATGTTTAAGACCTAACAGTAGCTCAAATAAGCAAGCAAAACATGACCTCAAATGTGACGAAATATGACCTCAAATGTGACGAAATATGACCTCAAAAGTGACGAAATATGACCCAAAAATTACAAAATATGGCCCTAAAATGATAACTCTAAATGTGGCCATTTGAAAATAAATTATAAATCGAAACGGCAATTACTTTGATACATATTTGTATTTATTTTCACTTTCATATTGATTTTCTGAATATACATCTTCAGCAGTTAGAAATTAGAAATTAATCTACTTTTTAAAATATTTTGGAACTTTTAAGCCCAGAGTTAATTAATATTATTCAAATGAAAAGTTTAATTTGAGTACCACGTAACGAATTAAGTAGATGTCTTTCAGTACATTACGGTAGGGTGGCAAAACCTATGGTGCAACGTTTTTCATTCTTTTCCGTGGATGGAATTGAAGTGTACGACAAGATTCATGTTTCGTGAATACTTGTGCGCATTCGGTAAGTTTAAGAAGATTTTTCTCAGCTACAACTGTCATCAAACCGCCTAAATATGACCGAAATATGACGTTTCTACGAAAATAGCTCAAAATATGACCTTATGACGAAAAATAGCCAAAATATGCATTTATATGACAAATAAAGATCACTTAGTTGTGACCATATTCACCTGATTTGCACCAAAATCCAGTCAGGCAAGAAAATAGAGACAAAGAAAAAATATGACTTTTCCTAAACATCCGAGCCCTAATGATCAGTATGTCTTCAAATAAATAATCTAACTGATGTTATTCCCAGTAAACATGGTTGGATTTTTGGCGAGCAACCACAAGTCACAGCTTATCCACCTTAACTCTGCATTATATTTGAAATGATTCTTAAGCACCTCTTGAAATGTAATAGTGAAAATTATAATGCATTACGTACATTAAAATACGTCAAAATACGTAAACTGCAGTGAACATAAATAACTTAATTTTTACAACGTAAATTGAAACTGACGTGGATTTCGACCCTCTAACTTTCATTATTTTCTGTCTTCATTTCAAACTCGTATATCGCCGCAGTTTTCGAGAGTGGCTGGGAGAACTTGGCCCAAGCGTCACGGCCTGTGACGTAGCCACAACGTCACTGCGGTTGAAAAGCGTACGCTGCCAGCTCGCCCACTTACAGTGCTGGGCGCCCGCGGGACGCAATGCCTAGCGTAAGCACCTCTGGGCTAGCAGAAGATCGTCAGATGTGGCTACAACGACAAGGCATTGCCTTGATGATGATGACAAGTAAAGGAATGGAATATGTAATTAGACAGGAATCCGAGCGCTAATCATCACTTTCCACACTCGCAGCCTTGTGACCAAAACCTACTACATTTTGGTATAGGTATTACGTTAACACTCTCAGATCTGTTTCACAAGCACAAGATTATCCACGTGTACGAACAAAGGCACGCAATATGGAGATGCGAGTAAGCTAATCACAGGTTTCCAACGGCCTTCGGAAAAGTAACTTTTCACCGATGGTTAATAGGTTAAGGAACTCCTCAAGGACAACATTGTTTCTAGAGAATTTTATTCGTAACAAGAACTTAGTCCGCCTCTGAAAAGTGGTATGAGGGCTGGAACGGGGTTCACTCAGCCTCCGGATGTCAAATTAGTAGAGGTGGGTTCGATTTCCACCTCAGCCATCCT
Source organism: Anabrus simplex (assembly GCF_040414725.1). Taxonomy (NCBI): domain Eukaryota; kingdom Metazoa; phylum Arthropoda; class Insecta; order Orthoptera; family Tettigoniidae; genus Anabrus; species Anabrus simplex. Next base: position 37,235,868 of record NC_090269.1, read on the forward strand.
GGAAGTGGTTTTCCGTGGTTTCCCACTTCTCCTCCTGGCAAATGCCGGGATGGTACTTAACTTAAGGCCACGGCCACTTCCTTCCCTCTTCCTTGTCTATCCTTTCTAATCTTCCCATCCCCCTGTTCAGCATAGCAGGTGCGGCCGCCTGGGCGAGTCACTGGTCATCCTTCCCAATTGTATCCCCGACCCAATGTCTCACGCTCCAGGACACTGCCCTTGAGGCGGTAGATGTGAGATGCCTGGACGGTAAACAGTTTCTTGTGAAGAGTGAAGCAGACAGATCAAGTATTGTCATGTGAGCCTGTTCCCAGCTAGAGATGATTAAAGATGTGCTGCTTGGATGAATGATCAGCGCACCGGACTTCGATTCAGAATACCGCGGGTTCAGTTACCAGTCGGGACGAGGATTTTACCTGAGTGTGGCCAATTTCTTTGGCTGGAGGACTGGATGTTTGTGTCTGTTTTAATAACACTTATTTTAATCTACATCGGGCATGTTCTGGGGAAGGAAGCTGCCTTAAGTTAGGTACCATCCCGGCATTTGCGTGGAGGAGAAGTGGGGAACCACGGAAAAACACTTCGAGGATGGCTGAGGTGGAAATCTACTCTAATCTACATCTACTCTACTCAGCTGACCTCCCGAGGCTGAGTGGATCCCTTTCCAGTCCTCGTACCAATTTTCAAATTTCGTGGCAGAGCCGGGAATCGAACCCGGGCTTCGGGGGGTGTTTGGGAAATATGCTAAATGAAAAGGTCAGCAGACAAAAGATAATAGCGACATATAGAGCTGCTCAGTTACTTTTCTTTTACGAGCTGCATTTAGAAAGGACTGAAATTTTATTCTTCAGGTGTTTCTGTAGCTATTATTATTTTGTATTATTATTATTATTATTAATAATGATGACACTCATTAGTTGCATTCGCTCCATTACGAATTAAAGATAGGGTAGACAGTGAATATATTTACTATTTTGGGTCATTTAAGTGATTTTTAATATTATTTTGAGGTAATTTTGTAGTTCATTTTTCGGTACAAAATCCGCGCCCTGGTCATAAGTAAGTTTCTGATCTACAAACGTGTTGGGGCCCGTGAAATTTGGCGTAATATGGCAGAAAAAATTATGTTAAAGAGGTAAGTAAAATTTTGGCACCAGAAATTATAGGGTGATGCCGTCAGAACAGTGGCTCCCAGAACCAGCATCAAACCAGAGAACATCACGACCCTCCGTGAAGAAGCTGTTGCCGACAACTGGGCGTTTGGCCGGGCTGAGTGGCTCAGACGGTTGAGGTGCTGGCCTTCTGACCCCAACTTGCCAGGTTCGATCCTGGCTCAGTCCAGTGGTATTTGAAGGTGCTCAAATACGTCAGTTTCGTGTCGGTAGTTTTACTGCTACGTAGAAGAACTCCAGTGGGACTAAATTTCGGCACCTCGGCGTCTCTGAAATTCGTAAAAGTAGTTAGTGGGACGTATAATAAATAACATTATTATTATTAACTGTGCGTATGCAATACAGATGTTGTCCCCTAACAAGGATACAATCTGTCAGATTGACAAGGCGCCAAGCACACACTCATTTGTTTAGTCCTGACATGAGGAGCATAACGATGAAATTTAACGTCTTCCATGGCCTACTCAACACCCGACTTGAACTCAATCAACCACTGTAGGCAGTTTTAGAAACAAGACTGAAAAATCACTTTCATCCTACATCGTACCTGAAGAAACTGCGTGAAAACCTGCAAGATTTATATGAATCTATTCCATGGAGTATAACCAAAGGTGGTCTCAAATCTTATTAAGAACGAATTGTGTGGCCTTGTCTCACAATATACTGTCAGAATAAAACAAATTCTGGCAGGAAGGTTATAAACATGAGTTCGTAAGTTAGCAAGCTGAAGTAACTTACAACTGAACGACATAAGAGATTTCTTTCTTTCTTTCTTTCTTTCTTTCTTTCTTTATTTCATTCATTCATTCATTTTGGGTCGGGGATACAACTGGGGAGGAGGGCCATTACATCGCCCAGGCGGCCTCACTTGCTATGACGAACAGGGGCCTGTGGGGTAATGGGAAGATAGGAACGGAGAGACAAAGAAGATCGAAGGAAGCGGCCGTGGCCTTTAAGTCCGGTACTATCTCGACTTTTGTCTAGAGGAAAGTGGGAAACCACGGAAAATCACTTCGAGGTGAGAAACGAACTTTCTCCCCCTCCTCAGTTGACCTCCCGAGGCTGAGTGGACACCGTTCCAGTCCTCGTACCACTTTACAAATTTCGTGGCAGTGCCAGGAATCGAACCCGGGCCTCCGGGGGTGGTAGCTAACCACACTAACCACTACACCCAGAGGCGGACCAACATGAGTTAAAATGAGGAATTCTTTTTATTGTTTCCTAACCGTAAAGTAACCTCCTTGAGAGTAAGAAAGTTTAACTCAGGGTACTACGTAAGTGTGATCTGAGAATTAAAGTGCATAAGATAATTACTGAGATTGATCCTTCGAGGTCGCTATCCAATTTCAGGCGTGCCAAATCTGCTGATCGCCTGTGATGCATACTAATTGTAAGAGAGATGGGAATGCCGTGGAAGAAAGAAAAAAAAAAGCCTGACTCGAAAATACAGGGAAGAAGGCCAATAACTGGAAGATCTTCCCAGGAGATTTTTTCAAATTTTTACAAGACCTACACAGATAGGTCTTATGGCGACGATGGAACAGGAAGAAGCTAGGAGTGGTAAGGGAGCGGCCGTGGCCTTAGTTAAGGTACAGCCCCAGCATTTGCATGGTGTAAAATGGGAAACCAGGGCTGCCGACAGTGGGGTTCGAACCCACTATCTCCCGGATGTAGGCTCACAGCTGCGCGCCCCTAACCGCACGGCCAACTCGCCCGGTCCCAGGAAATTAAAATATATTTTAAGGGAAGGAGATCCCGTGGGATTAACAACTTTTCTTCCCAGGTCAAACTTTCGTTCTCCTTTGACCTCGAAGGTATTACCTGACAGAATAGAAATCATGATTTTCAGTGTTGACTTGAACGGCGAGAATGTCTGTCGAAGGCATAAACGTTTTTGAACACAGAATGACTGTTTATTGCTTCTACCGCGTTTCCCGTGTCTATGAGATCGCGGGTGCGAACTGTGTTGCACATGTGGATTCGCCCTGCTTTACGGCCCGGTGTCCATTCTGACGCCAACCCTATGTGAAGGGATGCAATCAGTCCTAATCACTAAGTTAATGCGTGTTTTTATGGTGTTCGGTAGTGTAGTGTGTTGTCTGAATGTGAAAAGGAAAGTGTTGGGACAAACATAAACATCCTGTCCCCGAGTCAGAAGAATTAATCAGACGCGATTAAAATGTCCGATATGGCCGGGAATCGAACCCAGGACCCTCTGAACCTAAGGCCAAGGAGTCAGAAAATGTCTGTTTGATGCTGTCAAATTAAAATCCTCAGATTCTTCAAATCTCGCCAAATTAAACCACCTTAGAAATAGGTGTGCATTTCTTCTTTCTTCTTTCTTCATCTTCATTTCTGTGATCCTTGGAGCTAAAAAAAATATTCTGGGCTGCTGAACACAAGCTGGACGGCATCCATTACTTGTCCTGTTCAGAAGCATCAGGTTATGTAGGTAATTGGGGGCCCTCAGCTGAGTCCTGGCTTTGCTTACACTTACTTGTGCCAGGCTCCTCACTTTCATCTATCCTATCCGACCTCTCTTGGTCAACTCTTGTACTTTTCCGAACCGACGATATTAGGTATAGATGTTTAGTTCGTCTTTCATTTTCACTCTCTTCGTTGCCCTTGTCTTTCTTTGGTCGATACCTTCATTTTTCGAAGTATCGGATCCCTTCCATTTTTCTCTCTCTGATTAGTGTTATTTATAGAGGATGGTTGTCTAGTTGTACGTCCTCTTAAAACAATAATCACTACCACCATCGTGTAGATTATTGGAATTCTTAACCTGTTCCGTAGTCCCATTTTAATAATAGTATTTAATGCAGCCAATGGCCAAATGATAGTTACATATGATTAACACTTTAGAGGAATACAAAAATATGTTATTTTCACAAAATATTGTGAGTGATACTTGCCTATGACTGCACGTCATAATATAGTGTCTGTCGTGTGATCCTTCACAGAGTTTTACATTCGCACAGTTCATCTCGTTTGTGAAAAGTCTTTCTTTTGCAGATCGTGTAGTGAAAACCGTGGGCCGAGAAACGTGTTACCACATGTCTCAGTTCATAATTTTTGCTTTTATCCATTCCCTGTTGGTCGTAACGGTGGAGAAAAATTGCTACCATCCCCCCCCCCTCTTTTCCTGGAATTCTTGCAGTAGATTCTGGTATACATTTGATGTTGGCAGTGAGAATTCATACCTCAGATCGTCGATATAAAATATTTATGTTTCTCTAGCGACAAGATAAGCCAATCGTGATGGGGTGAACTTAGAGAAGCATATTGTTTTGTTTTCAAAAATCATGCTTTTACTTTTCCTATTTCTTTGATTCTTTGTTTTTTGAGTTCTTCCCACATGATCGGCAAATCCGTATGTCATGATTGGAGAGATCTTTAATTTGCAAATTTTCAGTGCAGTGTTCAAAGATAATTTCTGTATATTTTTATGCTCTTCATGGCAGATAGGGTATGTATTTCCATTTGTTTGCAATGTAATTCCTAAATATTTGAAATGCGAGACAGCTATGAACTTCTTTTTTCCTTAGGTTATTACTTCACTGGCTGCCAACTTGCCGCCTTTCTTGAAAGTCATTTTCACTACCTTTTTCTCATTTATTGCAGTTCGTTCTCGTGAGCCCATGCTGTGAGTTTATTGAACGACTCATGAAGGTTCTTAAGGGATACTAGCAATCATCTGCTTATACATATATTTTAACATTTTTTCTGTTTTAATGCTTTTGGAGGTGTCTGAAGTGGCAATGATAAAGAGGAGTGGACTGAGTAGTCTCATTTTCACCGGTAACGAATCGATACTGTGAAATATGGTTTCCATCCAACCAGAGAAGCCATACAAGTAAGCACTAAATTGAAGAACCTCGTAAGGAAGATTTCTTGACGTCAAAAGGATATAATATGTCATTTTTATCGGAATAATCAATATAGAGACACAGTTTTATTTATACAGATAGGCTATGTGTGATGACAAAAAAGATAACTTAGATGAATATCTTTAGTGAATAATCTTTAGTGAACGTGAGTATAAAATACGATCTAACCTTCAGAAATTAATGTGAAGCTCTCTAGCAATTCTTATATATTAAGTCCCGTATTCACGAACGTTAATTACTTATTCTTATATTTACAAAACCCGGATAATGTCATTATCTCGGATAAAGCTCACTTCTGTAATAACCACAGAATTTATCACAGTTTACCACAACTCAGTGTTTTCGTTTCACTGTGAATTTGAACCTTAATTTTTTCATATTGACGCACAGAAAACAAATGAATACGTGCTGCTACCATTATCGAAGGCGTGCTGGGTTCGCCCGGAAGGACGTGGGTTCGAATCCCCGTCAGGAAGTCGTAAAATTTAAGAAACGAGATATCCACTTCCGGAGGTGCACATGACCCTGAGATTCACTCAGCCTACCCCAAAAATGAGTACCAGGTTAATTCCTGGGGGCAAAGGCGGCCGGGCGTACAGCTAACCACTCTACCCCACCAAGTGCCGAGGTTACGGATAGTGGAAGCCTTTACCTTCCACCCCTCCAGAGATGACTTTGCTTTGCTTTTTCGCTACCATTATCGAAAAGTAAACATTTTTTTTTGTAAGTTCGGTCTTCGCAAATAGTTTATCACAAATTATGTCCGCTATTGAACAGAAACAAAAGTAATTCTCATGAATTTGGTGGCAGGAAAACATTAACGCCATAGAGAATAAGAAATCAGATTATAGCCTACACATTGTATACTTTACCCAGAAATATTCCTTAGTTCTTCATTTAACAAATCATACCTAATCGTCAACCTTACAAGGTATAAACTATAATCGAGAATTCATCTTATCTATTAGTTGGGAATTTCAGGTAATGTTCGGTCATGGATAAGACTGAAAGTGTCGATATTTTAGATAACCTAAAATATGTTTCAAAACCAGTGTCATTGCAATCCTCGAATATGTAGCGCGTTCTTTTTTAATCTACCAAGGAGGTTTTATTTCATAATCTTGGTCATATTCCTCGTCGTTGTTTCTCTTTCTGTTAAATGTTCCAGTCGTCTATGAGCTACCATCTTGAACGGCTATTATCTTAGATTTCCTATGTTACCGGCCAACCTTCCTCCGATAAAATTTTAAACCGAGATGATTGTGTTAGTGAATACATATTTCACTGTTATCTCTGTTTTCTTAACTTTTAGCCGAGATAAAAGCTTTTACTCACGTGGTGAATACGGCCCTGAAGTTTCGTGGTAAAACTTCCTAGCAAGTCGGCTGTCCAGTAGGAGGAAAAACGAAAAATAAAGTGCTATTTAAATTCCTGCTTAGATGAGCAGCCACAGTCTCTGTTCACGAATTGCTATGCCCTATTTGTAAACATGAGCACGTGTTAGAGACTTGGTTAAAAGGTCAAGGGATTACAGCTGTGTCTGATAATGATAAGGAACTGGGGTTAAAGTGGCGTTATCAGAAGAAGAGATATGATATAGAAAAATATTCCTATAGTATTTCACATAGTGTATTTGATTATCCACTCACATTATATGCTCAAGGTTGTGTGATCGAACTCCAGTGCAGTCGATTGGCATTTTTTAGCAATTTAGTGGTTACCGAGCTCGATAGCTGCAGTCGCTTAATTGCGGCCAGTATCCAGTAATCGGGAGATCGTGGGTTCGAGCCCCACTGTCGGCAGCCCTGAAGATGGTTTTCCGTCGTTTCCAATTTTCACACCAGGCAAATGCTGGAGCTGTACCTTAATTAAGGCCACGGCCGCTTCCTTCCACTTCCTAGGCCTTTCCCATCCCATCGTCGCCATAAGACATATCTGTGTCGGTGCGACGTAAAGAAAATAGCAAAGAAAAAGCAATTTAGTGGACGTTCTAAAAACACTTTTCTGGACAAAATGTTCGTCACTGTAGCTTTTCTAAAAATCAATAGCAAATGAAGAATCCTTATGCTCTTAGCATAATAATAATAATAATAATAATAATACAGAGCAAGTGGCTGTGCAGTTTGGGTCACATAGCTATCAGCTTGCATTCGGGAGATAGTGCGTTCGAACCACACTATCGGCAGACCTGAAGATCGATTTCCGTGGTTTTTCATTTTCACATCAGGCAAATGCTAGGGCTTAATTAAGGCCACGACCTCTCCCTTCCCACTCCTAGGCCTTTCCTAGCTCATCACCGCCATATGCCTATCTGTGTCAGTGCGACGTAAATCAGATAGTAAATAATAATAATAATAATAATAATAATAATAATAATAATAATAATAATAATAATAATAATAATAATAATAATAATAATAATAATAATAATAATAATAATAATAATAATAATAATGTTATCGGTTTAATGCCAGCCCCGTGGTGTAGGGGTAGCGTGCCTGCCTCTTACCCGGAGGCCCCGCGTTCTATTCCCGGCCAGGTTAGGGATTTTTACCTGGATCTGAGGGCTGGTTCCAGGTCCACTCAGCCTACATGATTAGAATTGAGGAGCTATCTCACGGTGAGATAACGGCCCCGGTCTAGAAAGCCAGGAATAACGGCCTAGAAGATTCGTCGTGCTGACCACACGACACCTCGTAATCTGCAGCCTTCGGGTGATCAGCGGTCGCTTGGTAGGCCAAGGCCCTTCAAGAGCTGATAGTGCCATGGGGTTTCGTTTGGTTTTATTGATTTAATGTTCTACTGACCTTTTTTACTGACTTTTTACACTGTTCCTCTTCTTTCAAGCCTTTTCCTAATTTCCTAGGGCTGGTACTTTTCCTGATACCTTTCCTGACGCCTACCCTATTGTGTGTTCCTGTGGTGGTTTGTACTGCGGTGTGTTGTACAGGCATATAAATGAAGCTGTGTGTTAAGACGAACAAGAACACTCAGTCCCCGAGCTAGATAAATTAAGCGACCCGGCCGGGAATTGAACCCGGGGTCCTCTGAACCGAAGACCACTAAGTTGACACCGGGCGAGTTGGCCGTGCGCGTAGAGGCGTGCGGCTGTGAGCTTGCATCCGGGAGATAGTAGGTTCGAATCCCACTATCGGCAGCCCTGAAAATGGTTTTCCGTGGTTTCCCATTTTCACACCAGGCAAATGCTGGGGCTGTACCTTAATTAAGGCCACGGCCGCTTCCTTCCAACTCCTAGGCCTTTCCTATCCCATCGTCACCATAAGACCTATCTGTGTCGGCGCGACGTAAAGCCCCTAGCAAAAAAAACCAAAAAAACTAAGTTGACCATTCGCCAAAAAGTCATACTTTTATCCTTAATACACAACAGGGATTATAATGGGCCCCAATAACAGTGCACTGTGCCCTACAATGCCCTTGATTCCGATCAGGCAAAAGCCGAGCTTGAACCAAGAACACCATAGTGAACAAACTCCCACCAACGTGGGCTCGTGCACATCTCTTACCTGCATTACATATCCGTGCTCAGCAACTCAGTCGCACATGTCTCAGAGATATTGGGTTAAACAAAGGGCTAAATACCAACAAATACGTGGATATGCAGGATTGTTTTTCTTTTCCCGGACTCGGTGGAGGAGCCCACCTCTACCGCCTCAAGGGCAGTGTCCTAGAGCGTGAGGCTTTTGGTCGGGAATGCAACTGGAAAGGAAGACCTGCTATGCTGAACAGGGGCCTTGTGGGGGATGGAAAAATTGGACGGGATAGGAAACTGAAGGAAGCGACCGTGGCCTTAAATTAGGTATCATCCCGGCATTTTCCTGGAAAAGAAATAGGAAACCACGGAAAACCACTTCAAGGATGGCTGAGGTGGGAATCGAACCCCCCACTCATTTGATCCCCCGAGGCTGAGTAGACCCCGTTCCAGTCTTCGTACAACATTTCAAATTTTGTGGCAGAGCCGGGAATGAAGCGGGCTCCCGGGGGTGGCAGCTAATCACACTAACCACTACACCACAGAGGCGGACATTATTATTATTATTATTATTATTATTATTATTATTATTATTATTATTATTATTATTATTGAAAATAATCCAGCTTTCACTAATGAATAGGCCACTCATTTCGCACGTAAGCAGTGGTCGCGTAAAGCCATATTCGTCGTGATTCACTTTACTTGTGATTCACTATAATTTAACCGCTTTAATCCTTTCTTGCAAGAAGGACGGTTACTGTAGCTAATCGTTAATACACTCGATAAAATGATATTCATCACACTGCCAATTACGTTCAGTGGAGCGCATATTATAATGTGTCACAGAAGTGAATTAATGGACCTCAAGTGTTTCTGTTCTGACGGCACGTGTGTTCTTAATGAGGCTAGTTCATTGCTTGTGACGTAATACATATTAACTGGCGGAGTAGGTCAATTTGATTGTGATTTCTCTTATAAATGCTCCCGACAAATACATCAATTTTTTATGTATTAATACTCGCTGTTCTGCATTGATTAGAGTACACAACCTAATTGAGTGCGAGGTCATAAGTGCAACGTGTAGTTAAGACCATTCGAAAGCGTCAGTACTAACAATGATGAGAGGAAAATACATTATTAGCTGCTAATGACTCGCCATGTATATCGAAGAACGACAGAAAATGATGGGCAGAGAGTGGGCGTAACCCTCTATGTAGCCCGCCCCACCCCTTTAGGGTCGGGAATGAAAACTTGTTGAGTCAGTCAAAAAATGAGTTGAAGAGTGCAACTATCTGTGGAATGCATTTGGTAATCAATCAATCAATCAATCAATCAATCAATCAATCAATCAATCAATCAATCAATCAATCAATCAATCAATCAATCAATCTACCTATCTATCTATCTATCTATCAATTAATCAATCAATCAATTAATCACTATTGATCTGCCCAGGTGACAGATTCCCTAACAGCTCTTTATCTAGTATTTTCTTAAATGATTTCAAACAAGTTGGACATCTCGTTTGATAAATTATTCCAATCCGCAATTCTTCTTCCTATAAACGAATATTTACCCCCAATATGTCCTCTTGAATTCCAACTTTATCTTCATTTTATGATCTTTTCTACTCTTCAAAACTCCACGCAAGCTTATTCGTATACCAATGTCATTCCAAGCCATCTCTCCACTGACAACTCTAAATATTCCGCTTAGTCGAACAGCTCGTCTCCTTACTTCCAAGTCTTCCCAGCTCAACGTTTGCAACATTTTCCTAACGCTACCCTTTTGTCGGAAAATACACAGAACAAATTTGTTGCTTACCTTTGGATCTTTTCTCGTATCAAGTAATCTTGGTGAGGATCGCTTGCATTAGAACCATACTCTTCACAAAATAGACGCCATAGATGTTCACAAAATGGTCAAAACAAACCTTGAACTTGCGTCATGAGTATCGAATGCGCCGCAGTGATAGCGAGATTCACGCTAGCAAGTTCAAAGGACGATTAGCGTACAGAAAGCGTATATTAGAGCAGTGCAGATCTGCGTGTAGTTGACTCGCTCAAACTCGTGTACACGCATGCACTGAAACGGTGTCCCGACGTAAACAATCAACACTATCCCACTCCAGTACTGAAAAGGCGGGGAGGGAATGAAAGGGTAGTGCTGAAGGCCCAGTGTGTATATTGCTGTACATCCAACACTGTGCACATTTCAATCACAACAGTCTTATAGGGGGCTGTGTTGTTGGATTGAGGGAAATTTCCCTCGAACCAGGGAAAAATGGAAGTGGTTGTAGAACCGTGGAAAAAAGATGTCCAGAAAACGTGTGAATTTTAACATCGTCTCTCCCTAGTTTCATAACATATTTTTCTGTTCCTTTTAATGTTTGAACACTGTCCTGTTAACATGAGAGCAATACTTTCTTTTTCATATAGACTAGTATAGTATATGATGATGCACCGTATTAATGTTCAAACCTCGAAACTGTCCGCGACGATGGGGTAGTCGCTCAACAATCGGTTATTACAATTAATGAAATAAATAGTTTATGTTTTGAATACATTTGTATTACTTATCAATAATATTTTGAATGAGTGTGTACAAGTTGCATGCTTATTGCAGAAGTGACATGTTACATGGGCGTAATTTGAGCATTTTGTTTGAGGTGGCAGGTATTACTGGGGGAACCCATAGGCCCCTTTTGAGAGCAATTTGTGACCACAAAATTATTACTAATATTCTCTATCTTTCCTTTAATATTGTGTGTTAATAACTTTAATGTAATAACCAAACATCTGTAAAGCAAAGAATATTCACACATAATTATAAAGTAGACCTAATTGAAATGTATTTGTTACATGGCCTGTTTCTTTATCCGTAAATCAGTCAGATAAAATGGACAAAAATCTTTATTTTACATGGTTTAATCAAATCGTATTTTTAAACAAAATGAAGTCGTATCTTTCGTTTTGAAATTAAAGTAATTCAGTAATTTTTAAAGCCAACATCAGTACTCCTTTTGACCGACTCGTTGGCTGAACGGTCAGCGTACTGGCCTTCGGTTCAGAGGGTCCCGGGTTCGATTCCCGGCCGGGTCGGGGATTTTAACCTTAATTGGTTAATTCCAGTGGCACGGGGGCTGGCTGTATGTGTTGTCTTCATCATCATTTCATCCTCATCACGACGCGCAAGTCGCCTACGGGGGTCAAATAGAAAGACCTGAACCTGGCGAGCCGAACCCGTCCTGGGATATCCCGGCACTAAAAGCCATACGACATTTTATTTCAGTACTCCTTTTGATAGGCAAAATACCAAAATCGTGTTCCTGCGTTATGTTTCAAGCACGAAAAGTGCCTCTCACAGATAGCTTAATTCATTGGAACTGTAAAAAGATTGGGGAATTTCAAAAATGAGACTGAACACACTTTGCAAATACTTATCTACAAAAAAGAGCAGCTATTTCTTAGATATATTTCATGTTTTATTTTTCTAATTTGTAAAACAAAACATGCAGATCAGATAGAAGGAGTTTCTTTTCCAAAGCGTAAAATTTACAAATATATCTTACTCTGGCCACGTCACCTTCGCTTCCATTTCGAACTTGACTTAAATAGTTGAGAACATCATTTTCTTGAAGTCTGGTATCTATTTCTTGTTTAAGCATGTCAATAATAGAAATCAGCATTGTAGCTTTGTAGTACCGTCGCACTGTCTCAAATGGAGCTTCCTTCCCACCACCAATTTTTGCACATCGGGTGAGCTTTGTAGCTCTGTGTGCAGAAGAAACCGAAACCCCTACTTGTTGTGCTAATTTTGTGACTGATTTATTCGGTGACCGTTCAAGATTCGCACCAATGCCAATGTCTGTTAAACCGAGCTCGATAGCTGCAGTCGCTTAAGTGCGGCCAGTATCTAGTATTCGGGAGATAGTAGGTTCGAACCCCACTGTCGGCAGCCCTGAAAATGGTTTTCCGTGGTTTCCCATTTTCACACCAGGCAAATGCTGGGGCTGTACCTTAATTAAGGCCACGGCCGCTTCCTTCCCACTCCTAGCCCTTTCCTGTCCCATCGTCGCCATAAGACCTATCTGTGTCGGTGTGACGTAAAACAACTAGCAAAAAAAATGTCTGTTAATACCGTTCGTGTGCACGCATGTGCACTCAGTCAATAGTTTCAAATCTATGTACAATTACGTCATTCTGTGCTCATGAAGGTGGCACTTCACCAGAAAATTGCTGAACAAATACATCGCGTACCCGTCAAGCCAACTCGTACTTAAAATAACTTTTACATACGATAATACGGTGTTGCAATGACTCTCTCACCATCTTAACAGCTGAGATTCAGACTATTGATGTTTTTTTTTGTTTGTTTGTTTGCTAGGGGCTTTACGTCGCACCGACACAGATAGGTCTTATGGCGACGATGGAATAGGAAAGGCCTAGGAGTTGGAAGGAAGTGGCCGTGGCCTTAATTAAGGTACAGCCCCAGCATTTGCCTGGTGTGAAAATGGGAAACCACGGAAAACCATTTTCAGGGCTGCCGACTATTGATGTTAGGTGGTTTCCCATTTTCACACCAGGCACATGCTGGGGCTGTACCTTAATTAAGTCCACGGCCGTTTCCTTCCCACTCCTGTCCCATCGTCGCCATAAGACCTATCTGTGTCGGCGCGATGTTAAGCAAATAGCAAATGGGATTTGATGTGACTTAATTCGGAATTTATCGTTTAAATAAATATTTAGAAACCGTGTATTCATTATTGTGATGTTTCAGGACTGTGCATTCTGTTTACCGAGCGATGACCGTGTTTATGTGCGACATGTGTTTGATACAAATTAAGATATAGTGTTCCTTCTTTTGAAAGAAATCTGTGAAAAATACGCAGGAAATATTTTATAATTAGTAATGACATAAGGACATTACTTCAGAAATTGGTTTCTTCAATACCGTAAACAAGCCGGCCCCTTGGTATAGGGGTAGCGTGCCTGTCTCTTACCCGGAGGCTCCGGGTTCTATTCGCGGCCAACTCGCCTGGTCAAATCTCATTCAGAAACACGTGTTCAGAGTCAGCTGATGCCTATACATCTACACCAGCGACGCGTAGGGTGGGAACATATCAACCAGCACAAGTCATCACATTACATAATTATTTCTATTCGTCCTGGCTTAACTAAAAAAATAAAGTTGATTTGCACGTAACAGAATTAAAATAATGCCGTAGACGTATGAATATCCTGTTGTTACCGAAATACAGGTGAATTAGAAATGCGATTTATTGGAGTCGGTATTGTGGGGAGCGGGACTTGAGTTGCAGATATGGGAGGGGTGCGGTTGTCTGGCGAAGGTCGCGGAAGGTGACCGCGCGACATAAAGATAAAGTAGAAAGATTACGAGACACGTGTTCGGGACATAGAACACGCTTCCGCTTTAACTAATAGAAGTTCAATTGCTATCACTTCTTATTTTTTAACTATAATCAAATACAGTAGAGACAATACACGACACTTACGGATTTCGCCTTGCTAAAATGGGAGACAATTCGACGGTGGCGCTCCTAGTGACTTGACCTGAACAAATCGCGCTAAATTCAAATATCAATGGAAATGTATACACGGAAATGGATAAATAAATTACGTCTAGAAAGAAAGTCGTATTGAGATATTAACTTCGAAGTTGCTAAAGCAATTTTGGATAAATGAATGAAGAATTATTTAAAAGGTTATTATTCAAAGACTGAAATTAGACATATAAAGAAGGTGTGAAATGGACTGCTGTGAAATGGCTTGATCTTTCATTTATGCATTACTTTTTTAGCTTTAGCATACCTGCCTGAAATCTTACGGTTGGATTTGTCTTTTTTCCTCATTTAAAAACAATGTATCATCACATTAAGACATTTGTCAATAAAAATATCGTCACATTCCTTACACATATGATGCAATGAATTAACATTTTATAGCTGGACAATTTTTCCTCTTAACATGAAGCCTACTAACAGAAAGAAAATCTATAAAATCCCGGCTTTAATCTGAAAAGAGCGACAAAAGAAAGAAAAGTTTGAAAATGTTGTCGATAGTGATGCTTTCAGGAATATTTACGTACAATTAGACTAAAAATGTAACATACCCTTGGCTGTATAGTCGAGGATTTTTAAAGTCGCTGGCCTGGAAATAATCTGAACAGATCTTATAATTCTTATACAAGCGTAACGTCCCTTCTTTCTTGTACGCTTTATCCAAATCGCTTCTGTGACATTTCAAAACCCACAGATCACACCTACAACAACACATCGGTATTGAAGATTAACTGCTGCACTATACAATAAAATATGCGTATTATATTTTAAGCCCGTTAAAACATGGGTCGAGCAGGTCAGAAGATTATGAAGTACTATAAAAATCTCTGTCACTGGAAGAATATATATGCAAACACAATATTACTTACATGTTCTTGTCACGAGGGAACCTGAAGAACGAGCGCGCATTTTTCTCTACTTCGTAATTACTGCAGCCAAACACAGCACATACCTTTCCCCTCATGTTGAGAGGAGATATCAAGGAATGACACACGCTACTATTTAATTATGTCAACTCACTGAAAACGCATAAATAACACCAAAAAATTCACACAAAAATACACGTGCTCTTATGACAGAATCAGTACCGTTCAGGTCTATCCGCTAGAGTGAGCTCCAATAGCTGTCCCTCGACATCTCGCTCAGTGTCGTGTATTGTCTCTACTGTATTTGCTATAATCAATCAGTTAGCGCGTTATAGAGGTGTGACAAACGGTTATTTTGTGTAACTGCTTTATCTGTCACGGGTACAATATAGTAACTGTGAAAAGTAACAGTTAAACATAACGTACAACGTCCCTCACTTTTTATTGGTCACAGTCCCATTCATTCACTCGCACATGCGTGCACGCATCACTACACTGTTGAAAGTCGGTGCAGCAAAACACGCATTCCTATTTGCTATAACGTCAAGGAGAGGCGGACAACGGATGAAATGAGAAGACAACATAGCGTATTTTCTGATATCTAGAGGAGTGAGTTTAATAGTGCCCCGATCAACGATAGAAGACAAGAGAACATGATTATCTGCCTGCCAAACCTCGACACAAACCGGTACAAGAGGCTCCATTAAGTAAAATGATAATGTCACGTTATCTATGATATCAATATGGAAAGTTAGCATATTAATTTATTTATGGTACAAGAACAATTACACGGATGAAACTTATAATAATATTATAATATAGGTAGCCTGCGCGATGTCTGAGTCAACGATTACCCCTGAGCAGTTGAATATGTCAAAACAGTTTACACTTTAGTTACCAGATGATAGCAGCAGCTTAAACATACACACTATAGAATATATTATACACTATAGTGTATTTGACTTAAAGCAATCTCGTACGAAAGCGCTCACTTGGAAGATTTTCATCGACAATGAAAACACGAAAACTGTAACATTCATTAGTGTGATATATTTCTGGAACTGGACAAATAAATTGTAAGTATTAATAGGTTTGTCTATATTATTATTATTATTATTATTATTATTATTATTATTATTATTATTATTATTGCAATTCATTTTATGTTAATTTTTTCGCAGGTATTATATTATTATACTTAGGAAATGTTAATTTAAACTGTGTTTTACAATAGATATTTTATGTACAGTAGGAGAGCACAGTGGCATAGTAATTTGTCTGTCTCATTTTTTTAAAATTCAGTATTCAAATATTTTTATTTTATGTTATTTATGTATTTCACTGGTTAAGTGTAAAACAGGGACACGTGTGCCTAACTTTTCCAGTTAAAATAAACCATATCTATCTATCTATCTATCTATCTATCTATCTATCTGAACTCTGAAGGTCACGTTCTGTGTCTGTTAGCTGCTACTAGTGACAGTTTCCATTTCCCAGTTACTGTTTTCACTAGTACGTTATTCTGTTGTCGTTACTCGGTAACCAGTTATTTTTTGTCCTCGTTACATTTGTAATAGTGACAGGCATGTAATTGTGACAAAGTAACTGCTACGTTATTTTTCAGCCATCTTTACTGCGTTACATGAAAAAGTCATACTGATTTTTCGGCGAAAATCCCCAATACTAGTTTGGAAGACAGTTCACGTCCAAATAACTTTAAACATTAATTGGCCATTTGAGAAATAAATAAGTCAACTTTCCTCCAAAATTAGTAAAAAGTATATTCGTATTCTATAGTCGATCTGCAGGCAAATGTCAGGCAGACTTCGTCTGCTTTGTTGTGTAAGGCATCGATTTCTGTTTCATTGGGTAACACCGTAAGTCAGTAACTATATAGTGTTATTCCTCTAATAAAACAGTGATAAGCACCCAATTGCTTCACAACATATTCCTCCATGACGAGAACTCCTCTATTTGTTTCTCCCTGGCTTCACAATGATAGCTTGTTTATGTGTACTTCGAATATATTAGAGGTACGGTATTTCAGAATATTTTACATGTGGTTTTGTGCAGTTTATGTGGCACATTGGAATTATTTGTTTGTGAAATGGATGTGCCTGAACTTGCTGAAACTACAAAACCTACCAGCAAGAAAAGATGAAACTAACAGATGACAGTATAAATCGGAGTGGCCACAAATGTAACGTTGAAGTTCAGGAATTCATTGACGGCCTCCAGGTGCACACCTTCAATATAAGCCTCAGCACATCTATTGATCTTCTAGCTATTAAGGCCTTCCCTAATAAGTTTCTTCCCATTCGTGAAGAGAACGTGGAGAAAATACAGGAATTTAAACCGCATTTACAAGAAGAATATGTTCAGCTTTTTACCAAGAGATTTTTGCATGACCAGCCTTTAGCAAAGAATCTGCTACATACCTTGAGATGTTAGGTTGAGATTCAGACTAGAAGTGGTATTCACATGTTCTTTAGCAATAAACATGATGCAAAAATATTGTGAACGTAATTCACTGGCTGAAACCTTCAATTAATCTGAAAAACATTGTAAGTCAATATTTTGCAAAGCAATTCCCTCTTAATTAAGCCAGAGAACTGCGGAATTGCTTTATGATTCATATTGTAGGCCTACTTAAGAAAAAGTATCAAGTGAGCTTTGCAAATTTTTAAATGTTTCAAAAGAAACGGAAAGGCACCAGAAAGATTTCTTTTCAATTTTCCGAAATTACTAATACTTTATTTATGTTGTTTCTCAAATGACCAATTCAAATATTATGCCTTTATACGTTTTGGCGAACTTTGCGCTCTCCAAAATTTGGCGCCGTGGCTCTGCCACTGTCTCTAGTTTGCATCCTTAACTTCCACATCATCTATTGGTCTATGACTCAGAAAAACTGACATGTATGCTATACCCACATTAAAGAAGATTGATTAAGTCTCAATACTGCGCGGTGAAATGTGTAATTATAGCTGATTTCTGGTCTTGTTTTACAAATCACTTTTTTCCGTATCTATAGCACATTACCATGCGTCTCTTAGATATTGCCGACCTTCATTGTAACAAGTTCCTGTTTTTATTTAAATTTCGCGTTTCTTTAACCTTCAGTTACCGTAATAAATATAACTTTCTTTGATAACAGTTTCACGAAGGAGTGGCACGCTTTGTATTGTGTGGAATGTGGGAGACACGTGCATGCAAACATTGTAACCCACTAATGAAATACCAGCATACTGGGAAAAAATGAAGAACATAGGTGTTAGAGACTGCCAGTGAACACTACATTCATAAACGAGGCTGTTTATGGATATCACTGCCATAAATGAAAAATATTGTACTGTGGGGTTGTTGATGGATATTACTATCATAAACTAAGAGCATTGTATCATGGGGTTATTGAAGGACATAGATACCATAAACCGAACAACATTGTATCGTAGGGAGGTTGATGGATATCTCTACTACCGAGAAAACAAGAAAGGGGCGAGGAGCAAAATAAATCTGGCGCGGAATTGACTCTTGTTAATGAACAGAAGAACTGCCCATCACAGGAAATGCTGGAAACCGTGATTTCGATGCACTAATCGGTTGCTGTCACACGCCTGCGCATGTGCATCTCCCGAGTACGTCACTGTGTCATTACGTGCGAGTGAGAGATGCAGACGTGTTTAGTGACCAGTTGAACTCAACACAAAATGGTGTTCACGATAAAACAGTCCGTGTTCATTGTCGAGTGTTATGCGAAGCACGATTCATGGAAAACGTGTGAGGAACTGTTTGCACAATAGTTTAAGACTGGAAGTGTTTTGGCCAAACCTCCAGTAAAGTCTACAAGGGAAAACTTAGAGGCTCTATAGCAGAGAGTTAGTGAATAATGTAATGGCGTATGGCTTTTAGTGCCGGGAGTGTCCGAGGACATGTTCGGCTCGCCTGGTGCAGGTCTTTGGATTTGACTCCCTTAGGCGACCTGTGCGTCGTGATGAGGATGAAATGATGATGAAGACGACACAAACACCCATCCTCTGTGCCAGCGGAATTAACCAATGATGGTTAAAATTCCCGACCCTGCCTGGAATCGAACCCGGGACCCCTGTGACCAAAGGCCAGCATGCTAACCATTTAGCCATGGAGCCGGACAGTAAATAAATGTCCATAATTTACTTACGAATTCCGAAGTATATTAGCCCTTTCAAATACTTCTGCAGTAAATTACCATAAGAGTAAAATGTAGCATCTTATGTCACTAAAGAAGAAAATAAAGCACAAATGTAGGCTAGAATTTACTCTCACGTCGTGTATGGAGCAAGCTAGGATTAGATTTGTTGACTAATTAGAGTATCATGTCGTATACAATAGGAAGACGTTTCAAACGTGCTTATGGATTACTTAGATTATATTGACGATATCAACGAAAAAAACGACGGGAATGTAATACAGTATTGCGTATAGTGCGTGAAAGGCGAGATCCGTATATGCACACGGAGAGAGAGTTTAAGGTCTTAGGAAGGAATCCATTACTTTCGATCTAAATCTACTTGCTGATCACTTACAGCTGAATTCCTGTCTTAATGTTGTTATATCTCCCAAATTACAGTTGTTGTGTGCCCTGCGAGTGTTTCGTACTGGAACATTTCAGTTAGTTGCCGGTGATCTAATTAACGTTCACCGCACGACTGTTGGCCGTATCTTCATCGCGTGGTTAGAGCACGCGTGAAGCTAAGAGGGAGGTACATAAATATGCCTGCAAATGATGATGAATGTTTGGAAAATAAAAGGAAATTCTTCACGTTGGCAGGTTTCCCCACACATCGTTGTTGGAACTGACTGCACGCATATTCCCATTTTGTGCCCTCCCGGTGACAACGGTGAACTTTTCAGAAGTCGGAAGGGGTACTTTTCTATTAACATACAAGTTATTTGCGATGCAAGTATGAAAATCATGAATATTATTGGTGATGGCCTAGTTCTACGCACAATGCACGAATTTGGGACAATAGTGCTGTTGCAGCCAACTTTGGGCATGGTTTACATAGGCCTAATGGAATGTTCCTCATGACACCACTCCTAGAACCAAATACACCTGCTGAACACCGGTACAACATTACTCATGCAAAACCGCACAATGTTGGGGAACGCACTTTTTGAGTGTGGAAAAATAGATTCCAAATCCTTGAAAGGAACTGCGCTACACGCCTACAGAATGCGGCAACGCAAGAGCAGCTACGGCAATCCTCCGCTACTTCGCTGTGGATGTAGCGATCAGTATGAAGGAACCACCACCAGTTTTAATTTTTCCCGCGTGTCCATGACTTTCTGCTTTTTATCCTACGCTTTTAAGTCCTTCCACAGAATTTTAACTTCCTCTTTACTGCGTTTTCCGTCACTCGAAGCGTTAAATTCTTCTGTCACGGCTTTCTATGCATTTCTTTTCTTATCCAGCATCTTTATGTCGTGTTTATTACATTCTGTATCCTTTGCATAGATCTTCATTGTCTCTACTAACAAGCATTTATCTTTTTCGCTTACGTTTTTCCCCTGTTTCCTATCACACATAACCTTATCCATTTAGATTTCTTTAAAGAAAACACGCAAACACATCAATCCTCAGCGAGTAAAGAACGCTACTTCTATAGTAGTAACTAAAAGAGTAAATTGATCTTCAGCTCTCCGACGTTATTTCCCGATTAAATAACTCCCGTAGTAATTTACTTCTGTAGTATGGACTTCTTTAGTAAGAACCTCCGTGGCTCAGGCGGCAGCGCGCCGGCCTCTCACCGCTGGGTTCCGTGGTTCAAATCCCGGTCACTGCATGTGAGATTTGTGCTGGACAAAGCGGAGGCGGGACAGGTTTTTCTCCGAGTACTACGGTTTTCCCTGTCATATTTCATTCCAGCAACACTCTCCAATATCACTTCATGTCATCTGTCATTCATTAATCATTGCCACAGGGGAGTGCGACAGACTTCGGCAGCCGGCACAATTCCTATCCTCGCCGCTAGATGGGTGCTTCATTCATTCCATTCCTAACCCGGCCGAATGACTGGATTTTCTGTATGGACTTCTTTAGTAGACGCTACTTCCAGAGTAATTTACTCGAAGATGGTGCACACCACCCTACAGGCGGATATACAAAATAGTATCCGCATCCGCTCCGCATCCGCACTTCCATCATCCGCACCCGCATCTGCATCCGCGAATTGTTATCCGCGGATATTGTAAATATTTAACTACAGTATATTACACCCAAGGTATTGAAACTGATAGATCAGTTAACATAATACAATAGACCTGACACTTGGCACTAGAACCCCTACAGTCACAGGTTTATGAGGGATTTTCTCTTGCGACAACTACTGACGTATTGACCTCTGTTCCTTCCTTGCATTAATTGCGGGCAGGATCCAGTTAGGCTTAGGTCAGATTTACGGCTTTATGGTCTCAAGACTCTTTATATATCACCATTCACCCATACCACTGTCAAGGGTTGCGAAATCGCAAGCAAAAATAAGAGCATACCTGAGTGAAAATCAATAAACATCATTATTTAGAAATTATCAACAAAATATCCGCACTCCCTTACAGTTTGTATCCGCCTTCAGGGCTCTACCTATAGCTAGCAGTGGTGCCACCGTCTACGAGAGAATCACTGCAGCCAGCGGAGCATGTTGAAATCTCAGCTGTTTGGCAAAAAGCTCGCTCCGCTGTGCTCATCAATGTAAATAGGGGCCTTCTAAAACTGTGTGGATATTGATATGGTTAAAATTCCTACATGTAAACATTCTCGAAAACTACAGTATGCTTGTGACGTTTCTCTCTAGTAGAAAGAAAGCCCAAAGAGAAAATATACACGACAAATGCTTGATAAGAGAGGACGGTATTCAATTGCAATTAAGTAAACAAAATAAATTTACTGTTCATTTTAAGTCTTCTTACAGCATACTTTTAGAATGGGTATACTTATATTTCGCTATATTTTGTTTAAATGTAATAAATGGACAGGACTTCGGTATAATTCTGCTCAACGACCGAAAACATTCTCTCTCGTACGAAGCGAATAAACGAGTTTTTAGGCCTAAAATCGTTGGCGAGATTTTGGAGCAAAGTAGACAATATATTGTCATCGCCGGTTAAGGCGCTGGCTATCTGAGCCCAAGATGGCAGGTTCGATCCTAGCCTCGTGTCGGAAATTTGCCGGTACGTAAAGGAACTCCCTTGGAACAAAATTTCGGCACCTCGTCGTCTCCGAAATTCGTAAAAGTAATTAGTGGAACGTAAAGGCACTATTATTATTATTATTATTATTATTATTATTAGTAGTAGTAGTAGTAGTAGTAGTAGTAGTAGTACTGTTTCCTAAACGTGATTACAAATGGAAATATGACACTCTGTTGTGGTTTCAGTGTATTATGGAGTTTTGTTGTTTACATTTTCGTGAAATGTTTGATTTGCTTGAAGATTTTAAGTTGTAAAATGACTTTCTTTAATGGAAAGTGAGAGTCGTAAATGATATGATTGAAGAGAACTGAAAAAATCTTTACAATAATATTTTGTTTGTTTACAGTTTGCTTTACGTCGCACCGACACAGATAGGTCTTATGGAGACGATGGGATAAGAAGGGGCTAGGAGTGGGAAGGAAGCGGCCGTGGCCTTAATTAAGGTACAGCCTGGTGTAAAAATGGAAAACCATGGAAAAGCATTCTCAGGTCTACCGACGGTGGAGTTCGAACACACTATCACCCGAATGCAAGTCCACAGCTATGCAACTCAAAACCCGCAATCACTCTTTCGGTATCATGCACATCTGTGGGATTACAAGAAAGGAAAATAAATACATCAAGTTAACCTCTAAACACCGAGTAATCATGGCCATGAGGAGCCAATTATACCCGTCAATATAATCAGCGCAGGAAGAACTATGTTGAGAAATCAGCATTACTTTCTGACTATAATGAAGAGTAACAGTGTATCAACCTACTGGTTACGAAACAAAATTGTCTTTGTTAACCAACTAACACAGGGATCACGTATGTATGTATGTATGTATGTATGTATGTATGTATTGCACCCGCCCCTACCTAACTGGCACCGGCATGAGATCTACAGGGTCGCTAACAGGTCATGAAGTAAGAAATAAATAGGCGCTGAACTAAAGTAAGCTTAGAGGCGTACAAGGGAGGAGAAGCGGGGCATATAACTAAAAATGAGAACACCTTTGAATTAAAATATTTGACTCACCAACCGGTTTATTGAACCTTAATGATAATGGGAAATGATGCATTAAACAACACTAATGAATTACATTAATATTTACAAACGCTTGTTGTAGGTTGTTTGTGGACCTCAGACCGTTATACGTGATAGAAACGAGTACGTTATCGCGAAGCGATCTATCGTGACATATAGCGAATGGAAACTTTATCATAACACTGAGGCTATATTATCGCTAACGCATAAAACTAACATGCGTCCGACCACACGTCTGAGCAATCCCTATTATAATAAAGACCTAAATTTCCCAATGAAATGACAAAAAGAAATGAAAATACACACATATGATACAACACCTGGGATCGAACCGACCCTCGCTATTCTAGGCATCGTCGAGCTGATGGACAGAACCACCACTGACCTTATGTACAACCACACATGACACAAAAAAAAAAACACATACATGGTACATGATATGCAAGAAAAACACGTAAAAGGCACTTGATCTTCCTTCTGACACTGTAGGCCTCCAATGCCTACGTTGAGCATCGAACTGACAACCTCTTGCGATGAAGGCAGGGTCCTGTAATCCCTATCTAATTATACTGGTACAATTAACAACGATTCATTGGCAAACATTACCATCATCGGCCGGGTCGTGTGTTAATTATTTCACAGCTCTGCCGTGTTAGGTAGATCACATTATTTCGCCGTTCAAAGAAACTAACTTCCCTTTTAACAGCCACGTCCTTCCTTCCTCCGCTTACGGGACATTCAGACAAAAAATACACGCTGGGCCAAGGCCAGGCGGTGATTCACCCTCCCCTAAGGGTCGACACCCCCATTAACAGGCGTAACATTCCCTTTCGAAAGGAAACTGTAACACATCACTCGGACGTACTTCCACAATAAACTGCGGTCTTAAAATGACTCGCCCAACTCACCTTAAAATAAACACACATCTACCCAGCAGTATCATATCATTCTTACAACACGACTCCCGTCTCATAATGGTATTCTTTGCCCGATTGTTGTTATTATTATTATTATTATTATTATTATTATTATTATTATTATTATTATTATTATCGTCGTTCTACATAGCTTACCCGCTACCTTACTTATACATGGCCATCGCGCGGAATCTATACAGCAATTACAACACAATTAAGCACTCGCGCGGCAATTAACATCTGATTACTGACTACTAATTAATCGATGGCCGGCACACGGCTACTCTATCGTCACACGGCAATACATGCATTAATTAATTAATTTTCACACGAATCGATGTTTAATACACTTATTATGATCACTTCCTGGTATATTTAATCACCACAACAATTTAAACTTATCACTCCTTATCTAAGTATTTCAAAGGGTGGAAATTTCGAGGTTGTCACGTTGGCCGCTGGGTCTCGTAGTGACGTGCCTTTGCATACCGCAGTACTTACCGTTTTATATACCATGCACTTATCAAATTAATGAATACTCTAATAACTACTCTCACTGCACTCCCATAAACTAATTATTACTGGTCTTCTGACGCAAATAAACAACAGAATCTCCCAAGAAAGAAAATAATTGAAAGAATCACTATCCCAAGCAAAGCTAAAGTATTATATTCCCTTAATTATTTACACTCGACTACTCAGACCTGTAGTCGGTTTCCTAAGCTAAGAATTAATTACTACGCGCCCATTCCGGCGCTCTATTTCCACAGGACTACATCTTTAAATCCCTTATAGGGTCAGTTTACGATAAATATTCCCATCCCTTCTATGCATGCCAGATATTAGAACTTTGTACTCATCTCTATCACATGGTGATGATGCCTCCGTCAACTCGGGGAGTCCATCCTGAGTTTACTCCTCCTCCATGGGCACCACGGTGATGATTTCCATTAATATTCCATCTTGAAGTTGCTGAGCCATTGTTTGATGATGTTGGAGCCGCTAACACTTAATCCTGCACAGACACAACGACACTGTTTAAATCACACTCCGGTTAACAGCGTTCAATGTGAACGTCCGGTCACGATCTCCTATGCGACTACGTAAGATTCTTATGTTATAGTAATCATAATAATATGACTTTTCACGTCACGGTTTTCCAAAAAGTTAACACTGGCGTCACAGAGATCAAACTAAACACTGTTTATGCAAATTGGATTATTTCACCTTAAATAGGAATTAATTTCTATTGAACAAAGACCTAACGAGGGCTCAACGGAGCATAGCTTCGCCCTCAATCAACCGCAAACCCGGACTGACGCTTGTCCCGTTCTGCAGTAGTTTTTACTAGGGAGCGGTACCCCTTCCCCTAATTTGCGTAGCGCCTATTCCCGGCGTACTCGAGGTAAAATAGTGCGGGCGACCGGTGACCAATATCTAGTTGGTGCGATTTAGACATAACCACTCAATTATCCTTCGGTGAATCTCTTTAAATTAATTAAAATCTGTTCTGCTCCCCCTACCGCACGGGGTGAAGTCCCGATCTCGAGGAGCTGTCGTGAGACTAAACAGATGGCCCCAGTACTTTTCCACGCAGAAACAACACAGTATTCTTTCTTCGGCTGAAAGTTATCACGGAAGAGGACATTAAACACTCTAAATAAATGTCCCAATGACATTTATCCCTTTTAAATCGGGAGATGAGCCCCTAATTAGAGTTTTATTAATTTTCTATCTCGTAGGTAATTAAGTTGGCCAGTCCGATTCCAAGATGGCTCCTATATTCCGTTTCGAAAAAGTTAGTTTCCCCTCATTCTGTGAGTCTTGAGGAGGGATGTCTTCTCTCGAGTGATGTCACAGGGAATCCCCATTCATAACCCCTCCCGGGTCTAAGTTGGCTTGGCTTCATCTACGGGGCCCCCGCTACACAAAGGATAATACTGCGCAATAAGTCGCAGACAAAGAAATCTCGCAGAATAATTTTGAAATACACAATTTATCTATCTCAATGGTATGAATATTAATTAGTTTCGGTATGACCTCCATTAATGATATGTATATTAATCATTTTCAGCGTTCTTTCATTTTAATAGCATTGCGTGTGTAATTATGGAGATCGATATCAACCAAAGGTCCTTGGATCATGCCCCTGTCGGGTTCAGTATGTATGATCTGCCAACACGATGTATACATAGGCCTATATTCGTGTATTCTTTCACTGGATTTTCTGGATATTCGCTTTCAAAGGCATGGCCATTTAGTGAAAGAAAAATGTCTTCCCTTATATTTCATTTAAAAAATTACAGTCTTCATGATAAAGTCCAAAGAATCTCATTCATGCCGACAGGGAAAGAAGCCGCGAAGTCAGCGAGGTAGGCCAATCCACATTGTGACAAGTGTCACATAAATTATTATTTTATTCACACGAAAATTAATTTCAAATAAACATGCCTGTGAAATGATATGCCTTTGTCCTTTATGAACCTCCCTGTGCAGCCATAAGCTGCCCAGGGGACTGACATGTTCCTTAAGAGAGTGTATAAGACCTCATTTTATCGAGAAACTCCATAGTGACAGTGCCAAACAATCCAGCTTTTGCCAAACGGCGCGCTCGCTCAACTTCGCACGCGACTGCAGCGCCAGTGCTGCCTCTAGTGTATCATTTACTAACTCTATTCTCTTTAGCGAATAAAAACCATTACTATCCGAAATAGTTCGAACATTAGAAAACATTGCTTGGGTGAAGGAAAGCCTGGAACGAATTCCGACGAAATCTCAACTCCGATTATGTGTGCAAATGGGCATTAAGAGATCGTCCATATACCTTCCATGGTTGGTTTTTCCCTCGGACTCCCACATCTGCCGCCGCAAGGGCAGTGACCTGGAGCGTGCCACTCTGGATCGAGGGGATACAACTGGGAAGGAGGACCAATACTTCGCTCAGGCAGTCTCACCTGCTATACTGAACAGGGGCCTTGTGAAGGGTATGGGAAGAGATAGACAAGGAAGAGGGAAGGAAGCGGCCGTAACCTTAAGTTAAGTATCATCTCGGCATATGGTTTGAGAAGAAGTGGGAAATCACGGAAAACCACTTGGAGGATGACTGAGGTGGGAATCGAACCCACCTCTGCTCAGTTGACATCCTGAGGCTAAGTGGACCCCGTTTCACTCCTCGTACCACTTTTCAGATTTTGTGGTAGAGCCGGGAATCGAACCCGGGCCTCTGGGGCTGGCAACCACAAAGCCGTTTGACGAGGTAGTTACGAGAAAAATCAAACTTCCCAATTTTCAGCTTGTATGTATACACTTTCACTCTTTCTTCTTTCCCCACATCAGTAAACGAAATATATAAAAATTATTTAAATAACTAAACAGGATAACAAATAAATAAAGAGAGCTCAGCAATAAATAACAAATACAATCTATATAATTAACAAATGTATTAACATCTGAAAATTAGTC
This sequence comes from Anabrus simplex, assembly GCF_040414725.1. Taxonomy (NCBI): domain Eukaryota; kingdom Metazoa; phylum Arthropoda; class Insecta; order Orthoptera; family Tettigoniidae; genus Anabrus; species Anabrus simplex. The sequence goes on from NC_090269.1 coordinate 37,263,509, forward strand.
CGGTAAACGAACAAGTTAACAATAATGTTATGGATGGATCTCAAAAGTGATGGAGTATGCACGTAGTGGGCTTTCAAGTACCATTTTACTAGGTAGATAGTCTGGTACATTCACGTGACGCAAAGGAAATTCCAGTATTAAAAACTCAGTTACCGGTTCTCGTAAGGGGAAACTACGAAACAAGCTCCAGAACCCCAATTCGCATTTCCTCCCTGGAATACAAGAGCTAAACTCATACTGCAAACCTTACGGGAAAATTATCGTCAAAAGAAGAAATAATAGTCTTAGAAAAGATCAAAAATATCAAACGGATACAGAATCATAGGGGTTCCCTACAATGGCCGAGAAAACATAGCCTACTAGGGCACGGTTGTCCAAGAACAGGGGTTAACTATGCCGCAAGTAGAGAAAACAACACTATCCTAAACGGGTAATAAGGGTTTCTAATTTAGAAAATACTTAGCCATAGTAAGAGAAAAGAGAGGTGGATACCAAGGATCAATCACTCGAACATCCTTGTAAAATTTGTATTGATGTCCTGGTACTTCAGGTCCGCATGGCGAAAAAGAACTTGCCCAATTTCAGCTAAATTGCACGGATATTTTCTACACAATTCATTTGAAAAAATCTAAGGCCCTACCCTAACTGTTACACATTTCCTATATTGCAACTTAAAACCTATGAAATATCTCCCTCAACCAGGTGAGGAGTCACGAAAATCGGAGCTAGTCTTAACATTCTGAAGATTACTCTTACCTTGCTACCAAACAGCACACGCGATGATACAATTTCACTCGTATACGTAGGACAGGCGACCACTGAGAAAATAAATCGTCCTTTTATAGCCATCTGACGGGCAGTTGATTGGACATGGTTCGTGCTGTTTTAATAAACCACAAAAAAGGGTTTGTTATTGTTGTTGTTGCTGGTGTTGTTGTTTGGGTCATCCGTTCGTAGACTGGTTTGATGCAGCTCTGTTCTAACCTTGTCATTTTTACGTAACAACCTACATTTAATCTAATCTGATTGACATATTCATGCGTTGGTTTACCCCTACCGTTCTTACCGCCTACACCTCCCTCAAAAAACTGAACAACTCCTAGCTGTTTCAAGATGTGCACTGTCATTCTATCTCTTCTGGTAAAATCTGGCCAACTCATTCTCATCTCACCAATTCGATTCAGAGTCTCTTCATTCGGGATGCAATCTGCCTATCTAACCTTCAGCATGCTTCTGTATCACCACATTTCATAAGTTTCTATTATTTTTATTTCTCAGATAGTTATTATCTGTGTTTCACTTCCATACAGTGTCGCGTTCCAGACGAAAGTCTTCAAAACCATCTTTCTAATTCATATATTAATTTTCTAAGTGAGCAAATTGCTTTTCTTAAAAAGGTCCTTCCTTGCTTGTGCTAGTCTAAATTTTATGTCCCCTTTGCTTCTGCCATCGTTAATAATCAATATTTATCTACTTCCTTTAGAACTTCATTGCCGGCCCCGTGGTGTAGGGGTAGCGTGCCTGCCTGTTAGCCGGAGGCCCCGGGTTCGATTCCCGGCCAGGTCAGGGATTTTTACCTAGACCTGAGGGCTGGTTCGAGGTCCACTCAGCCTACGTGATTAGAATTGAGGAGCTATCTGACGGTGAGATGGCGGCCCCGGTTTAGAAAGCCAAGAATAACGGCCTAGAGGATTCGTCATGTTGACCACACGACACCTCGTAATCTGCAGGCCTTCGGGCTGAGCAGCGGTCGCTTGGTAGGCCAAGGCCCTTCAAGGGCTGTAGTGCGATGGGGTTTGGTTTGGTTTAGAACTTCATTTGCTAATCAAGCATCACATGACTTCGTTCGACTGCACTCCATTAAATTGGTTTTGTATTTATTTATTTTCATCTCTTACTCCTTCTACAATACTGTGCCCGTGCCATTCAGTAATTTCTCCAGATCTTCTGCTGACTCAGATAAATATCATCCTCAAATCTCAGAGTTTTATTTTCTCACTTCAGATTTTGATTCCCTTCCCAAATTCCTCTTCGACTTCCTTTAAAGCCTATTGTATATACACTTAGAAAAGGAGAGGGGACAAATTGCAGCCTTGCCCCACTCCTTTATGAATTGCTGCTTCTTTGATATACCAACCGCAGAAATTAAATGTACAGTATTGACACACGAACTTGCAGAACTTACGGCTAGATGGCGAGCAGAATAGGAGAAAGAAGGGTAGACTAATCACAGGGGAAGCCGCAGTTCATGGCACAATTTAAGTTATTATTACTATTATTATCATCACTGTATCCACAATCGTATTGAATCTTTAAGCGTGTTCGTGCGTTTTAATATTATGCCATTTAGATTGCCTGCGAGTGTATTTTTCAACCTGATGGCCGAGATACCGGTGTGGCTTTCAATACTTTTAGTCAGATCAACACCGAATGTGTCATCAGAGATCTTTTATATGTCTACTCATACGACATAAGTGTCAAATAGCCTTCTTTATTTCCTTCGTCGAAAATCCCACTACATCTGCCAGATCTGAACCCGCGACCTTCGAATCCGGAGCCCAACACGCTATCTCTGATGATGATTATTGCAGGAATGATGGTCAAGATATCTCAAGCTCTTAATATGAACCAACAAAAACTGGGTGAGGGCTGTGTCGCATGAATTCCAGATGAATCCGTAGATTAAAATGTATAAATGTGCGTCTGATAACAATTTAACGTGGGCATCTCTCTTTATCCCCTTCCATTTCATAATAACGAGCATTGACTCACATCTCAAGAGTAGATTTCTATCGTGGAATAGGTACGGCTGGCAAATGAACATCCTGAGAAATGATGTCCCTACATACATGATTTAGTTACCAAAGGATGTTATCCAAATGTAAATATTATGATTAGGTTAGGACTAATCAAAATACTAAATAATAAGCTCAATTAGAAAATAATGAGACATATGTTTTATTTCATTGATAATAGAGAGATATGGGAGGATTAATATTAACAAATCAATCAAGGGCCAAAACAATAAAGTTGGCCAGCGGCGACTTCCCAACATTTCACTAACAATATAACAGCGGACTATCACAATATTGCATATTCTTGACAAATGAGCTCCACAAAGGAAAGTCTGTATTACATGACGTTAAATATATACTATATCAATGGCCAAAGGAAAACAATGAATATACATGGATATTAGATTGTCCATATTTCGTATCTCAAATAGTTGGTAACCATTTAAATTTTACAGTTCAACTAAACGTGAATTATATAATAAATTCGTAGAGTTGTAATAAAATTACACTATTAAATTCTTAATTTTACATACATAGGTCTCAGCGACGATGAGACAGGAAAGGGTTAGAAGTCGGAAGGAAGCGACTGTTGCATTAATTAAGGTGCAGTCCCATCATTTGCTTGGTGAGAAAATGGGAAACCATGGAAAACCCTCTTCAGGGCTGCCGACAGTGGGGTTCGAACCTAATATCTCCCGAATAATGGATACTGGCCGCACCTAAGCGACAGCAGCTATCGAGCTCGGTCATAACTTGACTAATGACTTCTTCTTCTTCTTCTTCTTCTTCTTCTTCTTCTAACGCTTTTATCACAACTGTGGGTCGCGGGTGCGAACTAAGTCGCACATGTGTATTTGGCCCTATTTTGCGGACGGATGCCCTTCCTGACGCCAACCCAATATAGAAGGATGTAATCACTATTGCGTGTTCCTGTGGTCGTTGGTAGTGTAGTGTGTTGTCTGTATATGAAGAGGAAAGTGTTGGGACAAACACAAATACCCAGTCCCTGAGTCAGAAGAATTAATCAGACGCTATTAAAATCCCCGATCCGGCCGGGAATCGCATTTGTGACCCCCTGAGCCGAAGGCCTCAACGCTGACCATTCAGCCAATGAGCCGTACAACTTGACTCATGACTATCCTCTCCTAATTTATTTTATTGTAATCAGTCACGAAATTGACTTCTCATGGTTTAAGCTCTCATGGTTAAATCTTTCGTGAATAACTTTTGTGAATTAAATCTTTTGCCTAGTTAAATTTGTATGGTTTATTCTACTTGCTTAAAAATTGTATGGTTTATTCTCTCCTTCGCACGAAATCTTGACAAGTATCCTTTACTCCTCTTTAATAAATGGATTCCTCTGTATAAATAACTCATAAATGAGTTGTTAGTAGGGCCCGGATTATGATGACATGATGGTAAAAGTGACAAATTTGATGAAATACCAATAAATAATAATAATAATTGATCATAAAGGAAATTACTCGAAAACTTAATAAAATAATAGAAATAAATTAAATTAATACAAATAATTAATCGAAATGTCCGTAGTATGGGCGCCAGAGTTCACCAGAATGGATCCCTCGAATTTAGATGGAGCATGATAATTCTTTATCTCCCAGGGCGTGTACATAAAAGCTGCATACTGATATATCTGCTTCAGGCCTTACTAACCTTCTGAAAACGACCAAATAGGTAGGAACTGCACCTGGGTTCATCAATAACTCCACTGATTCTAAAATAATTAATTATATTCTCAATATAATCCGTGCATGAGCACCTCATCAACACACCACAATATACGTATAATACACACACAAAACATTGCTGGAAGACTCCATATTTACAACAACAACAACAACAACAATGAAAACAGTGAGGAAACGAAAGCGAGAACTAAGCCGCCATTTGTAATTAGTCCGTTGAACAATGTGCATATATGTAGATAAGAACCCTTCACTGTCTCTGTATCAACACGACCTGCCGATTCTCGTAATCGGCACTTATTATATCACACAGATACTGTACCCCATAATACTGTGTTCACTGACTCGAACACTTGTTTTAAAGAAATATACATTTGAGCAACACACGCTTGCCGTTTCTGAACATAAATTATGGAAAGTCTGAGATAGCTTTCACCAACATATAATACCAGGCCGCCACAAAGTGATACAATACCCAGTGCGTAAGCACTCCACAGTTTTTAGGTCAGCCACGTTCCATGAACATAAAAATACTATCTTCCACAAACGTTTAATGTCCAGTCCAGTATAGTGCAGCCATGTCACTCCAGTACCGGATATCCAGTTTTACGTCCGTGTGTGTCTCAGTACTATATCATTCCCGTACAGTGTGTGTTTCCCGCCGTTTGGTCACATGCTTCCTCTCAAAGAGACACGTCGAGATTGATCATGGCCAGCCAATCATGAGTAGATCCTCTAGTCAAGACCACGCCCTGGACTTCTTCTTGGTCCCAATACAATAACAAACTCTGGGGTGTTTCACATGAGTCATAAAACTTTCCGACTACAACAACAAGTCCATTTCATCAAACACTGGGATATACACATGACTCATCCAATTTTTCCAAGTTCAATATAGCAATGTTTTCCTAGCCGTTGTACAAAACAAATTACTCATACCATATATGGAGACCTCCCAGCTTACAAATATTAATGACAAAATATACAGCTGAAATACAGATAATAATAATAATAATAATAATAATAATAATAATAATAATAATAATAATAATAATAATAATAATGGACAACCTATGATAACTAAATTTGGCAAAATTGTTCAAGTGAACTAATTTAAATATTTGGGAGAAATTATTCAGCCCTCTGCTTTAAACCGCGAAGCAAATAAAGAAAGAATTTCCAAATTACAGAAAGCATACAGGATCACTTGGAACAGGTATAATAAAAAATCAATACCTCGGAATGCAAAACTTAGACACTATAATACAATGATCAAACCTGAAGCGTTATATGCCTCAGAAACCTTAATCATTGGTGGTGGATCTTTAACCAAAGACATTGAGAAACAAGAAAGGAAAATTTTACGAAACTGTTTTGGCCCAGTTTGTATAGATGGAATATTGAGAGAAAAATCATCCCAGGAGATATATTGTCATTCTGAAAAAAATTCTCACACTTTTAGGAAAAGATGATTTAAATTTTATGGATACATTATCAGAATGAACACTAACAGGCTAACTAAAAGAATTTTTCAACCTGACCCTTTCGTCTAAAACCAAGAACAGCTGGCTTCGTGAAATTGAAACAGATCTCCAGGAAATCAACATCTCAGAAGACATTGTACAGGACAGATATAAATTCAGAACCAAAATCGACAATCACCACTTTGAAGACAAACCCAACACCAGAGCTAATATAACTTGGACAGAAGAACGAAGGAAGAAGCTCAGCGAGAGGCTGAAGAGATTTTGGGAGGAAAAGAAGGCCAACACATCAGCTAAGCAAGTTCAACTGTGCTCCTGAGTAGAGCATAATGATGTAAAAAAAATAAAAAATCGAATACTGACAATAATATCTCTCACTTCTACATATAGTGCGAGGGTGTGATATATGTACTATCACACATGTCATCTTTTAAATGGTTCACCACAGACATTGCTTATATACAAATTCTGTTCATGGCCCCCATATCACAGAAATGCATATTTATTGTCATTTTTTGTCATTTTTCTACGTATTCAATTTTTAGGTCATTTTTTCGCTTTTCGCATCATTATTATGTCATTTTATGGAATTTATTAAAATATTGTATACGTTTTGAGTCATTTCTTCACATTGTTAACGGTTTATGATGCTTTTTTTCGTATGGTACTGGATATTAACGGAACTGAAAGTGAGGATGAATACGAAGACATGAGAATTTTCACAACTTTGTTCAACCCTTATTTCTTGGAATATCCACATTCCATGAGTCACACCTGCGCTTGCAGCTGATCCGGAAGCGATTTTGAAATCGAGGGGTTAGGAAGACAGACAACAGTAGGCCCAGTAATGCCAGTCTGGTTAAGTACCTCAGTGCAACCATACGTGTGCTAAGTGGATTTGTGTTATCGGCCGCGATTGCTTTTCGAGTGTGTTTAAAATGCCAAAGTTAAAGCCAACCAGGGCTGTTCATTTCAAACAAATACTTTCGGAATTCGGCCAGGATATTCTTACCACAGCTAATGAAATTCTTTGCTGCAAAATATTTGAAGCGAAAGTGGCAGAAAATTGGAGACTTGCCGTTCAGCAACATATCGGTCGAGAAAAGCACGTACGTGGAATCCAAAATAGTGGCAAATAAAAAGTTTATCAACTGTTTCTCTCACAGTCATCCCCCGATGGCGGCACTTCCTCTGTGTTTTGTAAATACTTGTGTGAAACTTTGGTTTCTTCGAACATTCCACTCTGGAAATTGAACAATATTAAACTGGGAGATTTCTTAGAAAGGTATACGGGTCGTGCAATTCCGGATGAGCCTACTCTGAGAAAGCACTATGTACCCCAATGCTATGACGACACAATAAGGAATATCAGAGAAGAAGTCTGCGGAAACAAAATATTCGTTTCAATCGATGAAACCAGCGACGTAGAGGGCCAATGTTATCGCGGGTACGTTAGAAGTAGATAGGTCTGAATAAAATGATTTTACTCACGATCGCAGTTTTGCAATATGTGAACCATTTTGCAATATTCGCCTCTTCGATAAATCGATGGGACTACTATGGTCTGAGTGTGTAAAGTATGATGGTTTCGCTCTTTGTGATTCATACAGCGCCTTACATAGTTAAAGCTGCCAATGCAATCAAAGCATTTTACTGAAAAATGGTACACGTAACCTGCCTAGCTCACGATTTTCACAGAATGGCCGAAGAAGTCATATCAAATTCTCTGAAGTTGACAAGTTTGTGTCACTAACTAAGAAGGTATTTATTAAGACTCCATCACGCAGGGAACTTTTCAGATCCCAAGCACCGGACATTCCATTACCACCGCAGCCTTGCATCACACCGTGGGGTACGTGGATCGACGCCTGTAGGGCCTATTTACTACTGTGACCACTTTCAGTCAGTGAAGCATATAATAGAGTCCTTCGACGTACAAGATGCCAAGGCCACTCAGATGGCTCAAGAATTGTTTTCGGACACGCAAATGGAGGGAAAACTGGCGTGTATTAAAGCAAATTTCAGTTCCTTGTCGTCAATTATTACGCGCCTTCAGGAGAGAGGCGTGGCTGTAGAAAAACTAATCGATTTACTCAGAACAGCCACAGACGAATTAAAATGCATTCGTGGCGATTCTGGTATGGCAGTGGGAGACAAACTGAAACGTGTTCTGGACAAGAACTCGGGTTTTGATGTTTTATGCTCAATCTCTCGAATTTTGGCGGGTGAAGAATTGAGGAAGAACTTACATCCGGTGATTTAGTGCACTTCAAGTATGCTCCAGTAGCATCCGTAGACGTTGAAATGAGCTTTCTAAAGTACAAAAACGTGCTGATCGACAATCGTCGTTCTTTTTCCTGTGAGAATCTCCGAATGGTCACAGTCATCTCTTGTAACGCGGAGTGACGTAAGCTTATATAGCCTGCCATGTATTTAAGTGCATATTCTTGTTATTACCTCTAATCCGGTAAAAAATTCGAGTACCTAACAGCGAAATTCTCTCTTTTTGTTCTTCAGATGTTGCAGCCATAAAGTTCCACTTACCGTGAAGTGTTATTTTCCTTGAAGAAAAGAACACAGAACTTGGAGCGCCAAACAATAGACTGAAATATTAACCAGTATTTGTGTGCAAATAATACGTATTTGTCAAATAATATATAAATTATATTAGGTACCTATTAACATCATTTCAACATATAATGGCGTAGACTGTTTGCATTTTTTGTGTGATGAAATTATGTCAGTTTCATTCAAATTTTTAGGTCATTCTTTAAGTTTTCGGTTCATTTTATGGGATATTTGCAGTCACTTTATAGGTCATTTTTAAACATTTTAGAACATCAAGATCCGAGCCCTGGTTATCAGTAATTAAATGCACACAAATATTTCCTATTCATGTCATCCATTCCCAGCTATCAAATCCAAATCATCATGTATTCATATTAATCGAACACTCTGAATATATCCGTTCACATATGCCTAGTACTGTAGACCGCACTATTAATCGATCTCATACGACGCTATTAAATCAATCATTATTTTTATACCAGGCGACTCGCGAGCGCCGCACTTGCTACTTATAAATGTCCCGCATGCACAAATGATGAATGGGATATCTACTAATTGATTTTCACAGGGGCACTACTGACAACAGGCAGGTTACGTCAGAATATGAAGAGATAACCGGACGGTCGCTCTCAGCATGTTCCTCAGCGCTACCCGTCTAATGCTACCCCTTGGATTAGTAAACCTCGTTTACGACCACATAGCACTATGCTGGTATATGTACTAGTGTACAGCAGCACTACATTTGCTGTCTGCATATCGGCAATGGCTAGTATGTTTAGCAACGACGAATGCACAGACATCATGTTAATCTGTAGAGAATCTGATGAGAATGCAGCCGAAGCTCCAAACAGACGTCTGCCTTCTACACACGTATTTCGCCGAACAGTATTAGTTTTTGTTTCATACAAACAATTACTCTTTTATAGAGTGGAATGTCTACACGTGTATAAATTAATAAGTTATTAAATGTTCTTTTCTGCACCTTTGGCGTATTTACAAATGCACCCTGTTATGGAATGTGTGCAGAAATGACTGCTATTTGTTTGACAACATCCGCAATACAGCACGTTGTAGCATTCCTCCGAAAACAAGTGATTAAGCGTCCCATAAATCACTAGTGCATGCGGAACAATTGTAAGTAGAGAGTACCTACAGCGCTCGCGAGCCGCCTGTTATATCGAAGAACCTATTATTTCTTTCCATCTACAGCGTATTTAACACAACTCCATATTACAGTACATATCGTATAGCATGTATGTATGTATGTATGTATGTATGTATGTATGTATGTATGTATGTATGTATGTATGTATGTATGTTTAGTCATCAGCCCGAAGGCTGGTTGAATCTTCAACAGCTCCGCCATCAGCTGTCATAGATGGCCTAAGCATCACCGAAGAGGCGTACTAGGGAAATGAGGAGTGAGGTGGGTAGTTTCCCGTTGCTTTCCTCGCCCAGCCAGAAGTTGCTATTGCATATCAGTCTGCCAAGCCCACTAAAAGGCGCCGGCCCCTCACCGCTAGGTTCCGTGGTTCAAATCCCGGTCACTTCATGTGCAATTTGTGCTGGACTTTTAAAAACTCATTTTGATATCATTGTACGAGAAAACTAGACTTATGCTTCAGATTTTAGAGACACAATTTGTATTTCTTCAGCTTCCATCATTTTAATTCACATACTGTATATTTAAAATATAAAATATTTTGTTTCTTCACGATTAAAACATACCTTTACCTTTTATGTAGATTTTATGTCGATATATAAAAAACAATAGTTCATGTTTTCACTCGAGTAGTGCTCATTCAAAAACACCTAAAACCGTGCACTTTCCTGAAGGTTAAATTTCGACATTTTTCGAAGACTTTTCCCCTTTCTGGACTGCGAGTTAGAGCACCCGCACTAATTTAAAAACCTGGCGCTCCTGCCTGTGACCGATACCAAATTGGCAATTGTAAAGGTAGGACAAAATCACTAAATTCTGTTTAGAATAATCTTTAATCATTAATCATTAATCATAAAAATAAATAAGCTCACCGGACAAAAAATTAGTCACCCGTGGGGAAATCATTAAAAGCGTCATTTAATACCTCGTAACTCCGCCTCTGGAGTTGACAACCGCCTGGATTCGGTGAGGAAGTGAGTTCACAAGGTTGTGCAGGTACTTCGCATCCAGGTTAAGCCAATCCCTGAGGATTTGATGGCGCAATTCCACTAAATTACGGGGATGCTGATGTCCAACATGTCCCACAGATTTTCAATGGGATTCAAGTCAGGTGATTTTGCAGGCCAATCGAGATGTAATAGGGTGGGGGAACTTTGCTGTTGTCATCTTGAAAAATCGCGTTATCAATAGCATACTCATCATGCAGATGTTGACTGAAAGGCAACACCTGATCATCCACAATGTTTAAATAATCATGCTGGTTCATGTTAGTACGCAGCAAATTGCGCGTCGACATGTGAACTGCAGGATACATGAACATCGACATTTCATGTTAGTGGTCACATCAGTGAGGGAGCACAATCCATGATACGAAAAACACCCCCAAAACATCACAGACCCACCTCCGGCTTGAACCTGACTTTGCACATATCCAGAATGAAACGCTTCATTTGGTCTTCGGAGCACTCGACGACGTGCGTCATTGGAATACAGTCAAAAACGTGATTCGTCAGATCACATTACGTTCCGCCAGTCAGTTTCTGTCTACATTCGATTATTTCTAGCCCATTGAAGACTAGCAGCTGCATGTGCCTGTGTGAGCAATGGCCTCTTGCGAGGCGACCAACTCCAAATGTTCATTGCATGCAGTTACCGTCGTAATGTTCTCTCGCTAACTGACTGCAGCAATTCCTGTCGGGTTTGGAAGCGATTTGGATTGACAAGCAGTGAAACGCGTCTCCGGTCCCTCTCAGTGAGGATCTCTCCGACCACAATTCTGACGTGGTGTTTCGTGGCCACGTGTAGTACACCACTGCTTGTAGACACGCTGAACAGTCCACTGCGAAACACCAACAAATCCAGCAACTTCACGCACCGTATGGCCATAGACACGGCCAAACAAGATTGCCCCTTTCTGCCACTGTGACACATCTACACATGTTGGAAGTACCGTACGCGCACCTTTTAGCGATACATGGACACCCTAGTGCTGAATAGGTCGACCTCGGGTATCTTCGAGATTCGTATTGGAAACCTTTGAAACACAAACTATGAATCGCTTATGCATCGCTGTGTGACATCTGGCGGACACTGGGGAAGGAAATTACAGTGCGCTCAGAATGCCTGTGTAAGATTTATCTGTGGACTTCGTTACGCTGACCATGTCACACCGTCTTACACGCGGCTCGGGTGGCTTCGCCTGCAAGAACGACGCACACTTCATACTCTCCACAGACCATAACAAAAATACCCGATCCTGCAGCACCATGTGTTTATCCCTTCCTGTACACAGAACAGCAATCTACACGAAATCATTCACCGTTACCGCAGCCCGACAATGGAATCTCTTACCAGTGGACGTCAGAAGCATGTCCAGCAGCTTAGCTTTTAAACATGCCTGTGTCGAAATACTAGGTAAACATGCATGAATCATCAAATTATGACCTGAAAACATCTACTCCTACCGCCTCTTCATCATTATTTCCCTCTTCCTTTCACAGATATTCTTCTTCTTCCTCTTCTTCTACTTCTTACTAATCCTTCTCTTCACCTCTCAACTGAAGGCGATATTTCGGTGTACTGTAGAAATGTATATATTTTCTAAACTTTTTCTTAAGTAGTTGTTATAGTACTCATTATTCATAATTATATTCTTAGTACTCATTATTCATAATTATATTCTTAGTACTCATTATTCATAGTTATATTCTTAGTACTCATTATTCATAATTATATTCTTAGTATTCATTATTCATAGTTATATTCTTAGTACTCATTATTCATAGTTATATTCTTAGTACTCATTATTCATAGTTATATTCTTAGTACTCATTATTCATAGTTATATTCTTAGTACTCATTATTCATAGTTATATTCTTAGTACTCATTATTCATAGTTATATTCTTAGTACTCATTATTCATAGTTATATTCTTAGTACTCATTATTCATAGTTATATTCTTAGTACTCATTATTCATAGTTATATTCTTAGTACTCATTATTCATAATTATATTCTTACTATTCATTATTCATAATTATATTCTGCACTTTACGTACGATTTATATTATATAGATGATATGATCTTTTTTTTAAGTCTGGTTACTTTTGTTAATGGTATTACTGTTACTATTGTCCATATTATCATATTATTGTCATCAGTAGTTATTATTAAGTGTTAGATTAAGACTGGTTAAGTGTAAGAAAGGGAGTACATCCCTAACTTTGCCAGGATAAATAAAACATATTACTTACTTACTTACTTACTTACTTACTTACTTACTTACTTACTTACTTACTTACTTACTTACTTACTTACGTACTAGCACTGTTGTTGTTTACACAGCAAAGCCAAACTATAGAATTCATGCTGGGAACAAGATTCGCATCTAGAAATGTTATACAATGTTATATAGAGTGTGTATGACACAGTTCTTGGCTTAAGATAATAAAGGTTTAGAAAATTCATATCGATCGATCATATTATCGATTCAATTCAGATTTCATTTTCATTCAGTTGGCAGTATAATCGGAACCGTGAGAGCTCCCTCCTTCCTCCACCCCGCACAAAGAAATATCGATAAAAGGTGCGCGGACTATCCACTGTCCGCTTGAAACCTCAATGTCTCGCTGATCACTACTGCCTTGTGCTCACGTAAGGGCAGTGCCCGTGCGGTTGAGCACGGGACTTGTTCGTTGTGCCATCTGTACAGTCTTAACTATCCATCTGTGCGTGCGCATTAGGGTGACTATTTTTTTCTTTCTTCGGTGAGCTTGACTTAAGCAATGTCAAATAAAATTCTAAATCCTCTAGGTCATTTGGCTGCATTCAAGACATAACATATATTACGTTTTTTATGTATTTTTAGATTGCACAAATAACCTTGACACGAATTATCAGGAGGTCCATATATTGGTGAGAAATCGCTAATTTACATACCGGTTTGTGTGGTAGATCAGTTACGAATATCCAGCACATATAAGGTGGTGACAAATTAGAGACCGGTTCTTAGAATAGGCCTACAACCTTACAGTTCATCATTCATTAAGTGCTAATTATCAACTTAAACATTACAGAACAAAGTGTCCAAGGTAAAAAAACAAGTTATGAAAGTGCTACACAAACTAACGAATGAGATTGTTACACATCAGCGCGTGCTGGAATTCGAAACGTCAATAAGTGATATAATTCTACTTTTCGTCAGGTTGTGTGAATACATGAGCATTTGATCTTAGGAATTGTTTTAAAGTAAACTTCCATCAAAATGGTCGTTATTCTGAGGTGAAACAGCTGAAAATGTGACTGCATTAGGAACACGAACCAAACACCGCCTCTCTCTATGGGTCAGTGGTATGATGTTGGTCTCTAGATTCCAAGACCGTGTCCTCAAATTCTGGAGAGGTAATCAGATTTCTGAACGGTGGCATTTGTAAACGATATCTTATAAAACATTTGGTGTTTAACCGACAAAATTAATTAAAACAGCCATGGGTCATCCTAGAGATCTGGTTTCTCTGCCTTCTTGTACAGTAAAACTGAATATCGAAATCTATCTATTTTTTATTTAGTGTTTGTTTAATATATGTATTTATCTATTAATCCGTTTACCCTCCAGGGTTGATTTTCCCTTGGACTCAGCGAGGGATCCAACCTCTACCGTGATACTTTGGGAAGGAGGATACAACTGGGCAGGAGGACAAGTAACTCGCCCAGGTGGCCTCACTTGGTATGCAGAACAGGTGCCTTGTTGTGGAATGGGAAGATTGGAAGGGACAGACAAGGAAGAGGGAAGAAAGCGGCCGTGGCCTTAAGTTAGGTACCGTTCTGGAATTAGCCTGGAGAAGAAGTGGGAAACCACGGAAAACCACTTCGAGGATGCTGAGGTGGGAATCGAACACCCCTGTTCTCAGTTGACCTCCCGAGGCTGAGTGAACCCCGTTCCAGCTCTCGTATCACTTTTGAAATTTCGTGGCAGAGCCGAGAATCGAACCCGGGCCTCCGGCGGTGGCAGCTAATCACACTAAGCACTATGCCACAGAAGTGGACTAACTATTTATTTATTTATTTATTTATTTATTTATTTATTTATTTATTTATTTATTTATTTATTTATTTATTTATTTATTTATTTATTTATTTGCCTTCCCCTTCTTCATCTCATCCAGGATTCACTGCGACGGCGGGATGATTCATGTATCAATGCTAACGAAGGGCATTTTGAACATTTCATGTGGTATGATGGTGCATTTCATTCCAGTGTTCTTCCCACGATGAATGTATTATGTTGAGTTGTAGAAAATGAGTTCAACCATGGAAACAAAGTGTTTCCGGATACATGTCCATATAACGTATTTTCCAGTGGCGCTCGGTGAACATATTTATTACGCCAGCTGCCAATCGTAGTCCCACTACACTCTCTAAAGTCAACATTGTCATTTTATAAGGCTGCATTTTTCGTGGAAAGGTCTACCTGAGGATGATCTTTCAAGAATATTTTCATACACGCTCGTACATATTTCCAAATTGATACTCACGGCAGTGACGACACCATTATAACTTAATCTATAGCAGATTTTAAACAATGTACTTACAGTTTCATCCGGTGACGCTTCGTGATAGTACAGTCATGATTTTCACAAAAATACACTGGAACTATTTGTTTTTTAATTAAAAAGCCTAATCTAAACTAATCAGCAAAATTTAACTGGTATTTTACCGTCGTTGAAGTTTTATAGTTTCACTCGCATACTGAGTGTACGCGCATCAAGTACAAACGAGGGTAAATATTTGTTACGACGTATAACATACGTTATATTCATGAAGAATGCCACAGAACTCGCGAAACCTTCACCTATAATCCAGGACGAACACTACAAAAATTAACAATGTACCACCATCACAGACAACCAGAACTCTGAGTCCATACTGGGCAACCTAAATATTTTTCTGCGGCTACCGGAACACATACTGTACACGTATACACCTGTATACATGCCGAAACCCAAGACTAAAATATATTCTCCTATATTACAATTGATTTCATATACTGGCTCTATTTTTATTAACAAGACGATGTGCAAGTGTTAAGGTGTTATTTTTCTTGTAGTCTCTAGTGTGTGGTGCTGAAGACCTCGAGTGTCAAGTATTAAAACTAACACCCGTTACCTAAGCTAGCTGGCCTGTCGCCGTAAAATTGCTGTCGGGGGTGGGGGCACAGCTCCGCCTCAAGGAATCTTCAAGTGCATGCGTCACCCAAGCGACCTTAAATTTCGCTGGGGGTAGCTCTCTATCGCGCTGGCAAGGAAACCCACCTCGCTGGAGAAGGTGAACTGCAGTAGTGCGAGCGGATTATCGAGACAGCTGTACTTGGCTTGGCTTAGATGTTTGCAATTTTTTAAACATTATAAAAAGCGTTCTAATGAATAATTAGGAAATGTTAATACAAAGTTCTGTTCAGTGCACGCCACTGGTATTTTCTTTTTCTACGTGTGAGGAAGGTGTCCTGAAAGTTTGGCCATACTTTATTATTACGTCCTGTATATTGTACGCGCACTTTTTAGTGATATATTTTTGTACCGGTTTGAGGAGTAAGGAGGGAGCACTGCCGGTTCCTGTAGTACTGCCTACTGAAAGGTAATGAAATCTGAATTGAATCGATAATATGATCAATCGATACGAATTTTCTAAACCTTTATTATCTTACGCCAACAACTGTGTCACACACACAATATATAATACTATATAACACTTCTCGATGTGAAACTTGTTCCTAGCACGAATTCTATAGTTTGGCTTTCCTGCGTAAATAACAACAGTACGAGTATTTAAAGTGTACGCCAGATGTCGCACAGCGATCATAAGCGATTCTTAGTTTGTGTTTCAAAGGTTGCCAATGCGATTCTCCAAGATAACCGAAGTCGACCGATTCAGCACTAGGGTGTGAATCTATCGTTAAAAAGTGCGCAGATAATACCTGCTTCACTAGCCTACGTCACTCATACGTCATGGGCTCCGCATAAATTGCACTTCTAACAGGTATTCATAATAATGTGATTCGACAGGGCAGATACATAAATTACAGACAGCCAGTCTTGATGGAAAACTGAAATATAAAAATTGCACTTCCTTCTTATTCTAGACACGATTGACACATAAATACCAATTTTCAAGTATTCTGACCAAAGTACAGACAAAAATCATATTTTATTTATACAGATATATAGTACTGTATAGTTGTCTGATCGGCGCATGCAGAGTAGCTTCGGCCTACAACTGACCACGGTTGGACCGTGGCCCGACAGCTCTACACCCCAAGTGAGCAGATGATCGGTGGTCACGGCTTTACCGCGGCTCTACACCTCTACTTTCGGGAGACGGAAATAGGAGGGTCCACACCGTCAGCTGTACTGAGAATGGTTTTCCGTGGTTTACCATTCTCCTGCACTAGGGCGAATGCCACGACAGTTCTTGGTATAGGCCACGGACGCCGACCCCCTTACCTTCATCGTACATCACCTTCACCGACCCAACTCTCCTAGCCTGCGAAACGGCGTCATCTTCGAAGAGGCCCGCCATACCACTTCAGGGTACGGAAAGAAAACTTGCTTAGTACTAGACTAGAACGCAGCCCGAAAGGCGGTTTCGTTGCGCAGAGAGAGAGACAGAAGTATGAGATGCGGTGATGCCAATTTGGCTACTCATAACAGCACGAAAGTGTAAACATTTTTTATTCAGTTATATCTTGAATATCAAAGCGATGACCTATATTTTTCGTGGGCTGAAATGTTTCCTGAAAGTCTAAATTAATTTTTAAGATCAAACCCCGAGAAATTGTTGAGGAAAATTTTCGAGATATTAAGGAAGATAAATGGACGGGCCAGTTTCAATGCCATAGGATATTCGCCGTTTTTATTACATATCAAATATTGTTGTACGCAGAACATTTTTATTGAAATCATCGAGGTCCGTCACTGGCTTCTTCCTCTTAGAGTTCTTCCCTGGCGACCTAAACAATGCATTATTCTTTATTTCCGTAGCTTGTTTTACCCTCTGTACTGTTCGCAGGCCGATACCGCACGCGAGTGCTGTCTTCTTTTGAAACGTGGCAACATGGCGTTCCTCACCTTCCCCGCCACTGAACGCCTGCTGCTGCATGCTTACAAAATACAAATACACTTTAAATACTATTTCCCTCGTCTGACAATGGAATACTTTTATTTTTGCTCTGCCTGGATCTGTCGTACACACGCAAATAGTTCCCAAAATTTTTGATTATGATATTTACAAATAAAACTCGAAACATTCACTCGTGACCCACACAAACAGGCACCTCTTACTGAAATGATTCTATTGGCTCAGCGGAAAACACGTCATACTACCAAACGCGCGAATGTTACTGCGCAACCCTCTTCAAACCGCCTTCCCGGCTGCGTTCTACTCTAGTAGTAGTTGTTGTGTTTGATTTAACCTGATGCTTGGCTTTGATATCGATCAGGGCAAGTGACGACCATTGACGAGTTCAGTTTAATTTTTGCCAGTTTGTCGACTTCTGATTTCCAATCTTCGAGTTCGTCGCGAACGGTCGCACCCAACCTAGCAAGCCTGGAGAAGATTTTATTTGTTAGTTATTGGGTGCTGCTTACTGAAGTGGCCAGAGAAGTATGCGTCATATGGCTAATCCAGTGCTGCTCTTAACAGCTTTACGGATAATTTTCTGAGTGGAGCTGGAAGTTTGCCGCCATCTGTTCACAGCTTAGTTTATATTTCGAAAAATAAAAACATTAAACCAATATTCGAGTGTTCTAAACTGTCAGCTCTATGTACATTGCTGAGAAAATGTCATCTCCACGTGAATGCTCAGATAGTATGTAACGTGCAGATCACAACGGCTTCCATTCTACGATACACACACCAATACAGAAAGGACAACTAAATAGTAGAGATGGGAGTTACATAACGTAACGTGATACTGTATCCTAATCCATAACAGTAAGCTGTTCCAGAAATATTATGTTCCTCCGGAGACCCGAATACAAAAGTCTCATTCTTTCAGTGCATCATAGATCGCATCCAACACAGCCGACACAAACGTGGATATTGTAGTCTTTGGAACTCGATATAAAGATTTCAAAGATCTGAGACAGTCACAAGTCGCCAAGTACCGTAGTGTAACCTGGAGTTTCAGACGGGCAACTGAAGCCGCTCTCATATTTGTGTTGCATTTCTGTATTTGTACTTTAATCATCTGTAGAAGTTGATCGAACTGGATAGCTGTGAGTCTTAAGTGATTTTTAAATGTGTTTTCATCCCCCTCTAGAACTTCACGTAAAAAATGTGTCGACGCACCGAATGCACTACGTCATGCAATCCACTCTCGCGCTCACATTACATTTTCCTTTCTATTTATTTTCCCAACACTATTTACTAACTCTACAGTTAACATATCAGCAACAGCTGATATCCTCTCCCTTACGTCCGCCATCTTAATTCAGACGCGAGTACAACGTCGTGTGAACACCCACTACATGCGAGTAGCTGGCCAGAAGATGCGCACGCATCATGCTAGTCCACTCGCTCCGAGTCCACTCGCACCGTGTGAACCCAGCTTATTATGAGAAGTTGTATCTGATAACCAGTACAGTATTACTCCAGTGCCTGTATTTGTCATTTGAAATTAGGACGGACAGAAAAACCGTCATCCAGACTATGGCGAGAATGAAACTCTTGGCCCATGTGTTAGGATATTGCCGGAAAGGCGGATTGCTTAGGAACACCCGTCATCACAGTGTGAGACAACCTTAGCCTCTTAGATTTCTTCGACGGGATCCAACAGAAGAGGAGATATTGTTGCTGCCGACCAGCAAACTCTAACAGCTGTTATACTTCATCCAACCATCCGGTTCGAAAGAGACTTATCCCAGACCAAGGAAGTTGACCAAGAAAGGAAGAGTATATATATATATATATATGAACCATGCATCCCGTATCTGAGTGGGAGACATGACATTCGCCCAGAAATCATCTAGTCCGTGTTGGGTCTGCTATTTGGAAGCAGAGGCAATGTACCAAAGCATAGATACGTGAGGAATCTTGGAACTCAGAACACAACTCTGGAAAACATTATATTGGACTATAATGACTATTCCTACTCCTAAATAACAAATCGTTTAATGTTTTATTTCTTTACAATATATTTTCGGTTATCACCGTCTAAATTGTAAAAATTCAGAATCCTTATGGTCATTCACTATTTGTGAGCTGATGTATTTTGAAAATACTGCTGAGAAAGATAGCATCTTATCAATCCTCTAAAGCAGAAGCGATAAAACACAGATATTGTTTCGAGTAAGGGTGACAGTGGAATTAGAACCGAGTTGCCTTCCGAGTCCAAATCTCGAATGCAGTAAATGCTGCACAAATTTTAATTTGAATATTTGCCCCTCAGAATACGAAAGTAATGGCAATTGCTGAAGTCTCTGTGTGGCGTAAGTTGGTGGCGGATAATCAGAGAGAAGAGAGAAAATTCACAAATTATAGCTGCCCTAAAATAAGAACTACCGGATGGCTACAACCTCATAAATATTGGTTTAATATATTCGTTTTGTTACATTCATTACTTCCGTAATTGACCAGTAAAACAAGCTAGTAAGTATGAATTTATGTGCACTGAATCATAACGTTTTGTTGCTCTGAGGGTATAATTTGTTGCAACCCGTACCTTTGAACAAGGATACTTTTATCTTTCCTTACACATTCCATAGAAATGGTGATTTATATTCGAACAAGTAGGGTAAAGGTAGGTATGTTCGTGATACAGGTAAGCTCGTAAAAAAATCTTTGAATAAGTTCGAAAATTAAGAACATTAAACCTATATTCGAGTATCCTAAACTCCTAGCTC
This sequence comes from Anabrus simplex, assembly GCF_040414725.1. Classification (NCBI taxonomy): domain Eukaryota; kingdom Metazoa; phylum Arthropoda; class Insecta; order Orthoptera; family Tettigoniidae; genus Anabrus; species Anabrus simplex. Next base: position 37,284,124 of record NC_090269.1, read on the forward strand.
TGTGTAAATTGCTCATTAGAGCAACAAAGACCAATGCAAGTAGCCAGAGACATCTATTGGGAACTCGGGGAAATAGTAATAATGTTGAACTGCTTAGTCAGCAATAGGGAAATTCATTATACTTATTCAAAGATGTATCACGAACTTACCTGTATCACGAATATACTTCCCTTTGCCCTACTTGAAATAAAGCACGTGCAAGTGAGAATAGCAAGATCGGAAATGAGAGAAAAAGAAATAAGTTATTAAAGGAAACAGATTACTTCAAGTATTCGGTATGTTATGTCAAAATTAGGGCCCGTGTTTTAAAAAATGCATATGCGCATATGCAAATGGATATTTTGAACGTTAATGCATATTTTGAGCGTTAGTACATATAGAGACATATTCTTCTCTTATGTGTGATCGATTATCTAAGATTTCTGAACTAAATGAAAAATCTAATGAACGCTGTATGTTGTACATCCTTTGACAACATAAGAAGCCTTCCCTGATCAATAAAAAACCTTACAGTGTCGCAATACAAGCATGTGGACGGATAATGACGCTTTTCACAACAGCTATTTCCTTCTTTCTGATATTCCTCTTTCCTTCTCCTTACAGTAGCGTCCCGAGGTTTGCTTGAACAAGTGCGTTCATCTGTTAACTTGCTCTTCGTCTACTACAGTGTTTCACCAGATTAAACTGAAAAAATGCCTAATGATTTTTGCCAGAAGAATGTTGCTAGGAGTCCGTGCCAGTGTTCAAGTACACTGACTGACAGTGACAATGCAACACCAAGGAGGAGTGGTTCGAAAGGGATGAAAGTTGGGGAAAAAACAGAGACGGCACGGATGAATAATTGATGTTTATTTCAAACCGATATGCAGGTTACACAATGCGCACGGCATCGACTCAGTAGGATGTAGGACCACCGCGAGCGGCGATGCACGCAGAAACACGTCGAGGTACAGAGTCAATAAGAGTGCGGATGGTGTCCTGAGGGATGGTTCTCCATTCTCTGTCAACCATTTGCCACAGTTGGTCGTCCGTACGAGGCTGGGGCAGACTTTGCAAACGGCGTCCAATGAGATCCCACACGTGTTCGATTGGTGAGAGATCCGGAGAGTACGCTGGCCACGGAAGCATCTGTACACCTCGTAGAGCCTGTTGGGAGATGCGAGCAGTGTGTGGGCGGGCATTATCCTGCTGAAACAGAGCATTGGGCAGCCCCTGAAGGTACGGGAGTGCCACCGGCCGCAGCACGTGCTGCACGTAGCGGTGGGCATTTAACGTGCCTTGAATACGTACTAGAGGTGACGTGGAATCATACGCAATAGCGCCCCAAACCATGATGCCGCGTTGTCTAACGGTAGGGCGCTCCACAGTTACTGCCGGATTTGACCTTTCTCTACGCCGACGCCACACTCGTCTGCGGTGACTATCTCTGACAGAACAGAAGCGTGACTCATCGGAGAACACGACGTTCCGCCATTCCCTCATCCAAGTCCCTCTAGCCCGGCACCATGCCAGGCGTGCACGTCTATGCTGTGGAGTCAATGGTAGTCTTCTGAGCGGACGCCGGGAGTGCAGGCCTCCTTCAACCAATCGACGGGAAATTGTTCTGGTCGATATTGGAACAGCCAGGGTGTCTTGCACATGCTGAAGAATGGCGGTTGACTTGGCGTGCGGGGCTGCCACCGCTTGGCGGCGGATGCGCCGATCCTCGCGTGCTGACGTCACTCGGGCTGCGCCTGGACCCCTCGCACGTGCCACATGTCCCTGCGCCAACCATCTTCGCCACAGGCGCTGCACCGTGGACACATCCCGATGGGTATCGGCTGCGATTTGACGAAGCGACCAACCTGCCCTTCTCAGCCCGATCACCATACCCCTCGTAAAGTCGTCTGTCTGCTGGAAATGCCTCCGTTGACGGCGGCCTGGCATTCTTAGCTATACACGTGTCCTGTGGCACACGACAACACGTTCTACAATGACTGTCGGCTGAGAAATCACGGTACGAAGTGGGCCATTCGCCAACGCCGTGTCCCATTTATCGTTCGCTACGTGCGCAGCACAGCGGCGCATTTCACATCATGAGCATACCTCAGTGACGTCAGTCTACCCTGCAATTGGCATAACGTTCTGACCACTCCTTCTTGGTGTTGCATTTGCTCTGTCAGTCAGTGTATTACCCACTTACATCCGTCGACGTAGAACGATCATTTTCAGCTTATAAATTAATTCAGGAATTAAACATGTTTATCAATTTAACACTGAGTTAAAATTAAATAATGCGTCTGGTAAATGTATTTTGTTTTATTTTTAGTGCATATTTTCTGCATATTTACAACATTTTTGGTGCATATGAGCATGCAAATTTTCGGAGTTTTTAGTGCATATGAATTGGGGCCCTAGTTATACTAAATATCTGTGGGAACGTTCGAAAATAAAAATATGCCGGTAACTGATAAGACCTATTTTGGTATGCGCAGGAAAAACGAGAAGTGAAACAAAACGCACCCAACAACAAATAAAGGTTGTAAAAATGACGGTCCTGAAAAAAGTAAACAAATAATTCACTACTAGGCAATAATAAATTATCACAGTAGAGAATACTGCCAAATAAAACCAATCACGGAACGGATAGCTTCGTGATGGAGAAAGTAGAAAGAGTATATCAACAGAATGTGTAAGGAAAGAATGGTGAAGAAATCACCAAAAGGAAAGAAGACCGGGGCAAAGATGGAATGATATTTTGATAATTATTGGGGATAAACAGACCGATGGCTTATTAGAAAGAAGAAACAGGTTGGTAGAGGAAAATTCATATTGTATACTGAAAGTGGCAGTATGGAATTGTATTTCCTTACGGCAGCGGGAACTTAACGTTTTTACTAATGTGTTGGGATTGTGGCGTGATGCGCATTTTTTTAAAAAAGGTTCACTTGTACTTCGTGCCATAGGACTACCAAACTCTACCAGAATTTCACATTGCACGTACGTATAGGGATATTTGGTTAGGTATCTTCAGAAGAATGATATCACTCACACACAAACAGGGGAATGGGACGTTGGTAAAGATCGGGATGATTACTGTTTTAAGGGAAAGTACAACGACGTGCATAAGAGTCCTCCCACCCTCTTTGAGGAATGAAGGTATTGATAGAAAGAAAGAAGGGATCGAAATGATACATGTAAATTTCACCACTAAACGGAAGGGCGTAGAATGAGGGATGTGCTTTTCCTTTTTTTTTTTTTTTTTTTTTTTTTTTTTTTTTTTTTTTTTTTTTTTTTTTTTTTTACACTTTGATTCATGTCGCACCGAAACAGATGGGTCTTATGGTGGCGATGGAATAGGAAAGGGCTAGGGGTGGGAAGGAAGCGGTCGTGGCCTTAATTAATGTGCCTGATATGAAAATGGGAAACCACGGAAAACCATCTTCAGGGCTGCTGACAGTGGATTTGAAACCGCATTGAACACACGCTGTTTTTCCGTGAGCACCATTTTGTGTTGCATTCAACTGGTCACTAAACACGTCACTCACTCACACGCAGCGACACAGCGACGAACTCGCGAGATGCGCATGCGTAGACCTGTGACAGGAACCGATTGGTGCATCGAAATCGCTGTTTCCAGCATTTCTTGTGATGGGCAGTTCTCCTGTTCATTAACAAGTCAATTCCACGTCAGTCTTTCCTGGTCAGTTTTATTCTACCCACCCTGTAGAAGGCAGAGTGAGATGAGGAACACTGGTTGCCACGGTGTTGGTTCCCTGTCCACGCAAAATTGTCTTCGTTAAATTGATGACGCTAATTACAGATCAGTCCAAAAACATATCCGTATGAAAACAGTAAGTGATTCCACCAATACGATAACTCCCTTTTATTTTTAGGATTAGCTTTAATTACTTTAACCTAATGCCGTCGCGGTCGGAATGAAACTAGAATTGACCAATGGAGGCTGCGATGTGCTGCGAACCAATGACGTTTGGGAATCCCTACCACAGAAGGATGCAGTTGTGTGTTTTGCAACTTTGATTATTTAGATCTGTGACTGAAGAATGTATCCATGGATTTGAAATAAGGTGCAGTTATGTGGAGTGAATATAGAAGGATCCATGGAGATCTTTGTCGTAGGAAAGATGTCAATTCTGTTGTGGAGTATTAGCTAACACATCTGGGTGAAATATCATTTCTGTTTTGGGCTGAGTATGATGAAAGGTTCCCGATCTCAACCAAAGAACTCGATCAACTGCATTTAGCGCAGTCGCTCATGTGGCAGATTCCCTAACAATTATTTACCTAGCTTTTTCTTAAATAATTTCAAAGAAGTTGCAAATTTGTCGAACATTCCCTTGGTAAATTAATCCAATTCCTAACTAATATTCCTATAAAAGAATTTTTTCCCAGTTTTTCCTCTTGAATTCCAACTTTATGTTCATATTGTCATCCTACTTTTAAAAACAGCACTCAACCTTATTCGTCTACTGATGCCATTCTACGCCATCTCTCCGCTGACAGCTCGGAACGCATCACGCATATTCCCAGTCCAAAGTTTGCATTAATACTGCAATGAAGTGGAAGTAATACTAGGAGCAAGAGAAGCCTTGTTTACCTTCAATGTACTGGCACAGAGATGTTTAGATGTCAATCAACCAATGTATGTCTGCTTTTTGCATTATAATAAAACTTTCGACAAAGTTCGTCATGATTGCCTCATCCAAATGATCAGGAAGAAGAAATTGGACGTGAAGGACTTTCGAATCATCAGCAATATTCATTACAATCAGACTGCTACCATAAACGAAGATAAAGATTCTCTGAAGAGGTGGTAATAAAACGTGGCGTTAGACCGGGTTGTGTCCTGTCTTCGATGTTGTTTATCCAATATTCAGAGGAAATAATGCAAGCAGATTTAGCGGAAGAAACAGCAGGAATTAAAGTTAATGAGAAACAATCAATCAACAACTTAAAATTTGCAGACGACACATTGTTGTTGGCAGAAACCCTACAAGATTTACAGTGATTGACCAACCGAGTCGTGGAGGCAAGTGACCAATTTGGGCTTAACACTTAATGTAAGTAAGACACGTTTTATGGTAGTATCCCGAATACAGCACCAAGAGAGCTTGATGATCAGTGGAGAGACATTACAGCAAGTGACAAAATACAAGTATTTAGGAGCAAATGTGAACTACAATATTGACTGTACTGAGAAAATAAAGTCCAGAATCGGCCAAACCATAAATGCATTCAATAAAATGAGGAGAGTGTTCCGTAGCAGAGACCTTAGTTTTCATCTAAAAATTAGACTTCTGAGATGTTACGTCTTCTGCACCTTGTTCTATGGAGTTGAGACCTGGATCATCAAGAAAAGAGAAATGGACAGATTAGAGGCATTTGAGGTATGTACGTACAGAAGGATACTGCGGTTGAGTTAGAAAGATAAGGTCACAAACGATGTGGTAATGAGACGAATGGGAAACAGAAAGGAAGAATTAAATATTCTCCAAATCAGAAAGCTCCAGAATCTCGGTTGTGTGATGCGAAGAGAGAAATATCATCTACTGCAGCTGGCCAATAGAAGGGAAGATACAAGTCAAAAGAAGACCAGGAAGAAGACGCATTTCTTGGATTAATAACCTGAAAACTTGATTCGACTGTTCCACTAATGAGCTGTTCCGCGCTGCATCGTCTAAAGCAAGAATGCATCTGATGGTAGCCGACCTTCTAAGAGGAGATGGCGCTTGAATAAGAAGAAGAATACCAGACTTAGCTCGGGGCCTCGTGATCAACATTCCACTCTCTAAGTTGTGAACACCTAGAACAGCCGTTCTCAAAGGCAGTGCCCTAAAATAGCCTGGCTCGGCAGCAAAGAAAAATATATTAGGGAAATGTGAAAACAGAAAAACAAGCATGTGCATTAAATATTTTAGTCTTCTTCTTCTTTTCCTACCGCTTTTCCCCCAGACCTGTGGGGTCGAGGCTGCGAACTGTGTCGCACATGTGGATTTGGCCCTGTTTTACGGCCGGATGCTCATCCCTTCCTGACACCAACCCTATATGGAGGAATATAATCACTATTGCGTGTTTCTGTGGCGGTTGGTAGTGTGGTATGTTGTCTGAATATGAAGAGGAGAGTGTTCGAACGGCCACAAACACCCAGTCCCCGAGCCAGAAGAATTAATAAGAAGCGATTAAAATCCCCGACCTGGCCTGGAATCGAACCCTGGACCCTCTGAACCGAAGGCCAGTACGCTGACCACTCAGCCAACGAGTCGGACGCATTAAATATTTTAGTAATGTTACTTATTAAACTCAGAGAACGTTATTTTTGCAACTTGTTTACTTCTGTTGTTTACTTCTGTATAATTGTTGGAGGATTTAGGGACTGATGACCTTAGATGGTAGGCCCATTTAAACATAAAGCATCATCATCATTGTTGAAGGATCTCGGACAAACGTAACCATAATTCTTAATCTGTTGTAGGAAATATCTCTTGTTTCTTATTTTAATGCTGTTCACTGCCAAAATGTTTTGTTCAGACGGGCACATTGTTGGAAACTGAAGTAGAATAGATAGGGCATGACTGACCGACATGTTTATCGAACGTTTGAGTAGTTTATTTACTTTCTGCTAGGGTTATCAGGACCGCTCTGTAACGTTTGAAATCTTTCTAAAGCAGACGGGATGTGCCCTAATATTTCACAAGGCTGCGGTATGCTGCGAACCAATGACGTTTGAGAATCCCTGCCATAGGAGGATGCAGTTGTGTGTTTTGAAACTTTGATTATTTAGATCTGTGACTGAAGAAGTTATCCATGGACTTGAAATAAGGTGCAGTTACGTGGAATGAATATAGAAGGTTCCATGGAGATCTTTGTCGTAGGAAAGATGTCAATCCTGTTGTGGAGTATTAGCTAACACGTCTGGGTTAGATATTGTTTCTGTTTTTGGCTGATTATGATGACAGATTCCCGGTCTGAACCAAAGAACTCGACCACCTTGACATAGTAAAACGCTGGGTTACTCTTCTCCATCTCATTAAGAACCAGCTGATTGGTAGGTAACTTCCTTCAAGGCAACGTAAAGGAGAAATTGACACGTGTACCGGAATGAAGGTTTTCAGGCCTGTGTTCACCGGGTAGTTCTTTGCTCGTTTGTGTGGGTCAGTTGATTAAGCGCTCGATCACTGTGTACAGCTGGCATGTACAGCCACTCAAAAAAAGTAATCGTACGGCCTCAGGCACTGCCTTCGTGATGTCCAGGCCATACTGTAGTTCTGATGACGTACTTTGGGTGGGACTTGGAGGCGATACGCATACGCTCCGCTTGAATAACGTACTGTACTCGTTTAAATTACTTAAGAAACTGTCATCATCTTCTAAAAGCAAAAACTACCCATAAATATTTGTTAATTCTTACATACAATGCATATACATTTCCTAGTCAATTGGAACATTCACATCATACACACTGATAGAAAACGTGCAACCAATTACCAATACAATGTAACAATGTAGCCCAAATGTAAATTATTTCTGTACCTCACTGTTTCCACTCCATAAACACTGCAGCTTTCCTGACCTCTAAATTTCCAACAATAACCAAACAAAATGTTCACTATCATAACATTAAACTCTTGTTAAAAAATGGAAACAACAAATTATACCTATACAATTACTTTCATCATCAGTTTTCATGGAATAACCCAGTACCGTAGACTCTACAATGCATTTCGAAAATGTATAGACTGGACTTGAATGTTCAAATACATTAAAGTAAACTCGTGTCCTCATCCCGAGGTGGTGCAGCTGTTTTCAGGTACACCCCACATGGAGGTGAGCTGCATGTATCATGTTAACCATATACCAGCCCTCATGCCATTCTTAAATTTCTGGCAGTACCGGGAATCGAACCCGGGCCCCAGAGGACGGCAGCTAATAACACTAACCATTACACTACGGAGGCAGACTTCAAATACACTGAACTCAGATAAATCTAAGGCTGATTACATAAAACACATAAGCCTATACCTAATGTTGCCCGTGCTTATGACATAACAAATTTTGTTTACAATTTGTTTTACGTCGCACCGTCACAAATAGCTCTTATGGCGATGGTGGGATAGGAAATGCCTAGGAGTGGGAAGGAAGCGGCCGTAGCCTTAATTAAGGCCCCAACATTTGCCTGGTGTGAAAATTGGAAACTACGGAAAACCATCCTCAGGGCTGCCGACAGGGTTCGAACCTACTATATCCCGAATGCAAGCTCACAGCTGCCCGTCCCTAACCGCACGGCCAACTCGCGCGGTATAATATATTTTAACTTACCATCTGGATGAGACACTCGTATTTCTCTCAGGATTTGGTCTTCAGGAAAGTGGTTGATACACACAACTATGTTCTGATTAACTTAAAGTCTCCCTAGGAATAGCCGTCTTCAATAATTTAACTCTTTCTTCATCAGAAGGTAACACAAATAATGGATTATACTCTCCTCCTTTATAATTAGCTTTGCAGTGAGGCACACAACAGCTCATCGGCATGGTGATTTCTAGAGTCCGGACTTTCATGCATTAATAGGTTAGAATGCAAAGTTACTGAAGCGAACAGCAAGTATAGTCTACCTTCACAACGATTATGGTATGGGGATTGCATAAATATAGGGGTACAGCTCATCAGAACCCCTATAATTTATGTTACCCTTGCTACATTGTGAAAGAGCGGATGGCTGACACTTTCTACTAACCAAATTAGTTTGCAATCTAACCTGTTACTGCATAAAAATTGGGCTTTAGTGATTTCACTCACTGATACATTTGCTTCAATTATATATACATCGTGGTTGGTAATAAAACACCGAATGCAAATCTCGGTTAAGTTTATACAATGAATATAACACTACTCAAGTAAATTACAAAATTAAAACACTGGAGAGCGATCTTCTTAACCTATAGACTCACGCGTGTTTTCTTCGCTTTAAAAATTCAGTCGATGATGACTCAGTCTCTTATGTTTCTTAGTAAATATGCAGCCAGCGGTGAAAATGTCAATAAAACAGCGAAAAATTCACAACCAACTCAAGTAACCCACATGCTGCTTGCCTTCCTGCGCTCGCTTCAGTACGGCCTGGACATCACGAAAGCAGGACCTCAGCTACCGTGTGCATTTCCTGGCTGCTTGCTCGTCAATTTCGACGTTCTGTTTTCCTCTAGGCCTGCTTGAGAGCAAAAACCAAAAAACCGGCCTACAAAGCGACCACTGCTCAGCCCGAAGGGCTACAGATTACGTGGTGTCGTGTGATCAGCACAACGAATCCTCTCGGCCGTTATTCTTGGCTTTATAGACCGGGGCCATTATCTCACCATCAGATATCTTCTCAATTGTAATCACGTAGGCTGAGTGGACCTCAAACCAGCCCTCAGATCCAGGTAAAAATCCCTGACCTGGCCGGTAATCGAACCCGGGGCCTCCGGGTAAGAGACAGGCACGCTACCCCTACACCGCGGTGCCGGCGCTTGAAGGCAAAGTCACATACTTATAGATTTAGACTGGCAATGAGCAGCAGGATTTTGACGCCGGAAGCGTGCGGTCGCCGCCATCTTACGTCACTACACTATCCCGATGCATTAATGTAAAATAGTAGCCAAAGCGAGAATATTAGACAGGAAATAATTACAATAATTAAAATCACATCGAAATAAAAACAACAATACTGATTAATTAGACCTATTAGGTCCTTCATTTTACTGCTACAAAAAAGGAACGCTCGTATTTCAATTCACAAAAGCTTAAAAATAGCCAACCTGTAATAGACCGATCTATGGCCAAATCTGTTTCCATTCCACTCTCTTACAGTATGATTTACACGTATTTTCAAGTACAGTGGTGAAATAACACCAATAAGGCGATAAACATGCGAGTCCCTTGGGTTTAGACATAAAGCATGTGAGCTTAACTTTGAAAACAAATTTGTTTCATACAACAGACCTGTGGCTTCATTAGGTATGTTCCCTTTTATGACTAAGCTTAAACCATTACATGTATTCTCTCAGAGATGTCATCTCTGTAAGTTTCCACACAAGAACATCATCTTTCGTAGGAACAGACAGATTATCCCTATTCTTCAAGAAATTTGTGGATAAGGATTTTCTTTTTGTACAACTGCTTCTTACAAGTATCACATTGTAAAGAACTGACTAATATCTTTACAAAAATATCCTGAGATATATTCAATAATATTCTGTGGTAATAAAGCTAACATGATTTATGCAAGCTTACTAATTCTTCCATTTTAATTTTAACAGCAATTTTGACATCCTTACAACATATCTTTAAATAATAGAAGGGATCGAGACCACTATTATCCAGTTACTAATATAACAAAAACAAAAGCTTAACCTATAACGAAGTGTTGTAGTAACATTATTCTTATTTTTATTATTATTTTATTATGACCGTGACTATACAACACTCCATCACAACGGGGCTAACGTCAACAAATATATATCGGAAGGAAGTGATCTGTCTCCTACATAATTAGGTATCTTTAACAGCAAATTTAATTGCATTACTAACTATACAAAGAGTGAACATGAGCACATGTAAGCCACTTACCGGTGTATTGACACTCCTGTTCCGTCCTTCCTTTTTATTCCAGAATAGGAAAAACCACACCAAAACACTACGCAGGCATTCACATTCTTACACACAGTAGTTTACCGAACGATTAATGTGAAATGTGGATAAAAACAACACAAACCAAAACTGCACGTAACACAGTAACATGCATGTTTAGAGTGGATCTGTAGTGACGTAAGATGGCAGCGGCCGCAAGTTTCCAGCTTCACTAGCACCAGTGATACGAGGTAGAGACTGCCTGTCTATTTTTACTTTATGTCTGTGGGCAAAGTAAACCGAATCTCTCTCGGGCGTCTATGACTGAGTTTTAATTAATTAATCTGGTCGGGTAAACACCAAATGTGTGACCAGGAGTTCTTTTACTTGCCGACTCCGTACAACAGGAGCGTCGAATGGACTTATTATTTGAGTCTACAATTTGCTATACGTCGCATCCAGCATTTGCCTGGTGTGAAAATGGGAAAACCACGAAAAAACCTTTTATGGGCTGCCGACAGCGGGGTCAAACCCACTATCCCCCGAATACAAGCTCACAGTTTCGCGATCCTAACCGCATGGCCAACTCGCTCGGCACAATGAAGATCTTTCCTAAGTACTTAGAGTGGTCCCTATGAGGTACTTTCAACCCATCAACACACAATTAAAATTGAGACGACTTTTCCTCTTCCCCCCTGCATAGTCAACGCACAGATAGAACCATCTAAAGACGTCACCATTATTATTATTATTTATTTATTTCGGAGCAGTATACAGTATATCACATCTTTGAACTGCTCCTGTGCAGTAGGTATCAGGGACGCAAAGCAACCTCGCCCATATGTATGGCCTGCTAGATCACTACTACTTTTCAATGCATAGTGACAGGTGAATAATTCTTAATGCATTGCGTATCTGTGCTAATTAAGTTCCAGGCTTGTTCATATGATGGCTGGCATTTACTTTTCCGCTGATAGCAACTAGCAGTCGTTTCAAACCAGCGACCACAACTGGAACACAAAGCGATTCATAACGTGCAATCCAAAATATTAAATGTCACTCTTGAAGCCTTGGAAAGAACAGTATATAAGAACTCCCTCAACTATTGACCTTGTATCATACTATTAGATTCAACATAAGAAATTATATTCTTTGAAAAATGAACAATGGCCCTGGAATATATACGCGTGTCATCACTAACAAAGGCAAAATTGTAACCAAGCTGTAACTGGAAAACGTATAGATGCCTTTGAAATATATTTGTATCGCCGTCTCTTAGGCATACCTTGGATATTGAAAATTTCAAATGCTGAGGTCCTTCATCGGATGAGAAATCAAAAAGAACTGTTACTTATTATAAAACAAAGGATAACACATGTTATGAGGGGCTTGCGGTATCAATGATTACAGCTAATTATTGAAGGAAAGATACAAGGGAAACGGTCCGTTGGTAGCCGGAGAAATTCATGGCTAAAGAATATTCGAAGGTGGCACAGATGTACATTCATGGCTAAAGCTTTTCATGTTGCTAGTGGCTTTACATCGCATCGACACAGATAGGGATTATAGCGACGATGGGATAGGAAAGGCCTAGGAGTTGGAAGGAAGTGGTCGTGGTCTTAATTAAGGTACAGCTCCAGCATTTGCCTGGTGTGAAAATGGGAAACCACGGGAAACTATCTTCAGGCCTGCCAACAGTGGGATTCGAACCAACGATCTCCCGGATGCAACTCGCCCGGTATTGTCAAGATCAGAGCCAACCTCCATATGGAGACGGCGTCTTAAGAAGATGAATTAATTAGCTGTTAATTATTATTCTTCTACAGCTTTTTGCCACAGCTGTAGGACCAAACTATGTCAAACGTGTGGATTTGACCCTGTTTTACGGCCAGATGCCATTCCTGACACCAACCATACATGGAGGAATGTAATCACTATTGCGTGTTTTTGTGAGGGTTGGTAGTGTATTGCCTGAATATGAAGAGGAAAGTGTTGGAAGAAACACAAACACCCAGTCTCCGAGCCGGAAGAATTAATATTTGCTAGTTGCTTTACGTCGCACCGACACAGGTAGGTCTTATGGCGACGATGGGGTAGGTAAAAAGGGCTAGGAGTGGGAAGGAAGTGGCCGTGGCCTTAATTAAGGTACAGCCCCAGCATTTGCCTGGTGTGAAAATGGAAAACCACGGAAAACCATCTTCAGGGCTGCCGACAGTGAGGTTCGAACCTACTATCTCCCGAATACTGGTACTGACCGCACTTAAGCGACTGCAGCTATCGAGTTCAGTAAATAATTAATCAGACGCGATTAAAATCCCCGACCCGACCGGGAATCGAAGGCCTCAACACTGCACATTCAGTTAATGCTGTTTTAAGATAATTCGTAGATTGCATATAGCATGTCAAACGTATTTTGTTTTATTAACAAGTTTCTTTTTAAAAAGAACTGCAATTTACTGAGACAGGAATTTATTATAAATATTCCAGCAGATCGCACTGTGTTCACGAATTTAATTTTCACTCTTGATTGTCATAAGTTGGTACCGTGCTTACATATTTCATAGACTACAGGCAGTAAAGGAAATCAAAGAGCAATTTGGAAAGGGAATCACAATCTAAGGAGAGGAAGTCAAAATCCTGAGATTTTCTGATAATATGGTTATTTTATCTGAGACTGCACAGGATCTAGATAAATTGGTGAATGGTTTGGACGGAGCCTTGCGTAAGGAGTACAAGATGAAAAAAAGTACAATCACGAAGCTGTTTTTGTGTTAGTTAAAAATAAATGTGAGAGAAAAGAAGGTATTAAAATTAGGACTATTAGGCAGTACCATATGGCTGATAAAACAGGCATGAGGGAGTTTTTAAAAAGTAACTATGTTCTGTGGAAAACGGTAAATAAAAATGTAAACAGACTCTGGGATGGGTTTAAAGCAATTGTTGAGGAATGTGAAAATAGGTTTGTATCTTTAATGGTAAGGAATGGTAAAGATCCACTATATTATAACAGAGAAGTATAGAGACTAAGAAGGAGGTGCAGGTTGGAACGAAATAGAGTTAGAAATGGCTGTGGAAGTAAGGAGAAGTTGAAGGAACTTACTAGGAAATTGAATCTAGCAAAGAAGTCAGCTAAGGATAACATGATAGCAAGCATAATTGGCAGTCATACAAATTTTAGCGAAAAATGGAAGAGCATGTATGGAAGGGCATGTACAGTCACTTTAAGGCAGAAACGGCTTCCAAGAAGGACATTCCAGGAATCATAAATGAACACGGGGAGTGTGTATGCGAGGATCTTCAAAAGGCAGAAGTATTCAGTCAGCAGTATGTAAAGATTGTTGGTTATAAGGATAATAATGTCCAGATAGATGAGGTCACTAATACTAAAGAAGTATTAAAATTTACCTATGATAACAACGATATTTACAATAACAAACAAAATTTGAAAACTAGGAAAGCAGCTGGAATTGGTAAGATTGCGTGGGATATATTAAAGACAATGGGTTGGGATTTAGTACCATATCTGAAGTACTTATTTGATTATTGTTTGCATGAAGGAGCTATACCAAATGAATGGAGAGTTGCTATAGTAGCCCCTGTGTATAAAGGAAAGGGTGATATACATAAAGCTGAAAATTACAGACCAGTCAGTTTGACATGCATTGCATGTAAGCTTTGGGAAAGCATTCTTTTTGATTACATCAGACATGTTTGCGAAGTTAATAACTGGTTTGATAGAAGGCAGTTTGGGTTTAGGAGTTATTCCACTGAACCTCAACTTGTAGGATTCCAGCAAGATATAGCAGATATCCAGGATTTAGGAGGTCAATTGGACTGTATCGGTGGAATTAGAGATAAGTATTTTTGCAGATGATGTTATTCTACACAGAGTAATAAATAAGTTACAAGATTGTGAGCAACTGCAAAATGACCTCGATAATGTTGTAAGATGGACAGTAGGCAATGGTATAATGATAAACGGAGTTAAAAGTCAGGTTGTGAGTTTTACAAATAGGAAAAGTCCTCTCGGCTTTAATTACTGCGTTGATGGGGTGAAAGTTCCCTTTGGGGATCATTGTATATACCTAGGTCTTGATATAAGGAAAGATCTTGATTGGGGTAATCACAGAAATATGATTGTAAATAAAGTTACAGATCTCTGCACATGGTTATGAGGGTATTTAGGGGTTGTAGTAAGGATGTAAAGGAGAGGGAATATAAGTCTCTGGTAAGACCCCAACTAGAATATGGTTCCAGTGTTCCAGTATATGAGACCCTCACCAGGATTACTTGATTTAAGAGCTGGAAAAAAGTCCAAACAAAAGCAGCTCGATTTGTTCTGGGCGATTTCCGACAAAAGAGTAGCGTTACAAAAATGTTGCTAAGTTTGAGCGGGTAAGACTTGGGAGAAAGGAGACGAGCTGCTCGACTAAGTGGTATGTTCCGAGCTGTCAGTAGAGAAGTGGAATGTCATTAGTAGACGAATAATTTTGAGTGGTGTCTTTGAAAGTAGGAAAGATCACAATATGAAGATAAAGTTGGAATTCAAGAGGACAAATTGGAGCAAATATTCCTTTATAGGAAGGCGAGTTATGAATTGGAATAACTTACCAAGGGAGAAATTCAATAAACTTCCAATTTCTTTACAATCATTTAAGAAAAGGCTAGGAAAACAACAGATAGGGAATCTGCCACCTGGGCGACTGCCCTAAATGCAGATCAGTAGTGATTGATTAAAACAAAAGTAATGGCGTGCAGTCGAACGAAGTCGGGTGATGCAGGAAATATTAGGTTAGGAAATGAAGTCTTGAAGGAAGTATCGATAAATGTTATACAATGTTAAATAATGCATGTGTGACACAGTTGTTGACGTAAGATAATAAATGTTTAAAAAATTCATATCGATCGATCATATTATCGATTCAATTCAGATTTCATTTCCATCCAGTTGGCAGTATAACCGGAACCGGCAAATCTCCCTCCTTACACCTCACCCCGTAAAAATCGGGCTCAAGAAAAGGTTCACGTATAGTACATTCAACCGATGCGTCGGCCATGTTGATTCTGTATTAAGGCCTGATACTATTGTAGATGGTCTTGATTTAGTGCTTGGCATGTTTGGCAGTACAGTCGAACGCGTTCGGAAGATGTCGGAACCGTTCGGCGTTTCGTCAGTCACTATTTTTATTATTATTATCATTATTATTATTATTATTATTATTATTATTATTAATGTTATTTGCTTTACGTCGCACGAACTACTTTTACGATTTTTGTAGACGCCGAGGTGCCGGAATGTAGTCCCACAGGACTTCTTTTACGTGCGAGTAAATCTACCGAGTACCGACACGAGGCTGACATATTTGAGCACCTTCAAATACCACGAAATCATTACGAAGCATTAAGTACACTTGATCTGAATGTGAGTGTGCATCTGCTTTAAAATGAACTACATCCAGGCACAAAATACGATCGACACGTCCCAATACATCATGTTAGCTTTACAACCAAATTTCAATAAAAACATCATTACACTAACGTCTCCTGATCAAACCAAACCAACAGAAAGAACTAAACTGATGCTTCACATATGCTATGTTTACATTTGAACAAACCGATCATGGTGCCATTTCAGCTAATATCGATAGCTACATTAAGGTCTGATATATTGTAGTTAGTCTTGACTAAATCCCTCAAAATACGGAAAGAAATCGATTTCTGATGCGTGCCGGGCTAACGAGTCTGCCGGAGTATCGAGTGCCGGATTACCGCGGTCGTACGGTATATCGGAGAGTATGTTAAAAGTGTGGAAGTTGCTGTAGTAGCAACACCTACGTGATGAGTATCGGCACCTTTTATTCCGATGTTCCACTGTTCTACTTTATACTTTTATGATGCTTTTTTTTTTTTTTTTTTTTTTTTTGCTGCAAGCTGCTTTACGTCGCACCGGCACAGTTAGGACTTATGGCGACGACGGTGGGATAGGAGAAGACTACTAGGAGTGTGGAGGAAGCGGCCGTGGCCTTAATTAAGGTACAACCCCAGCATTTGCCTGGTGTGAAAATTGGAAATCACGGAAAACCATATTCAAGGCTGCCGACAGTGAGGCTCGAACCCACTATCTCCCGAATGCAAGCTCACAGCTGCGTGACCCTAACCGCACGGCCAACTCGACCGATATGATGTGGTTTAACATCGCACTAGCTCACAGGTTTTCGATGGCGTTGGAATGTGAAATGGCTAGGACTTGGAAGGTAGCGCCGTGACCTTAATTAAGGTCCAGCACGTGAATTTGCCTTGTGTGTACTACATGTGGATTGACGGCCAGATGTAGAAGGATGAATTTGCTATCGTTTTTGCTCTTTTTGTTTTTTTACCATTTTGCTTCACGTCGCACCGACACAGAAAGGTCTTATGGCGACGATGGGAGTAGCAAGGTCTAGGAGTGGGAAGGAAGTGGCCGTGGCCATAATCACGGTACAGCCCCAGCATTTGCCTGGTGTGAATATGAGAAACCACGGAAAACCATCTTAAGTGTTGACGACAATGGGGTTCAAACCCACTATCTCCCGGATGCAAGCTCACAGCTGCGCGGCCCTAACCACACGGCCAGCTCGCCCGGTTGATATTATGTGTGTCTATGATGGTTGGTAGTGTGATATTATGCTGAATATAACTGAGAAACAACACCCAGTCCCCAAGCGAGAGAAATCAACCGGACGCATCTAAAATCCCCGCCATGTGTGAGAACTGAACCCGGGACCATCTGAACTAAAGACCACGAAGCTGACCATTCAGCCAAAGAGCCTGGTACTTTTAAAACTGAACTATTCAACACAATATACCAGTGATTTGTGATAATATCCTGAAAAAAAAAATGTCCTCGCCTTTAAGTACCGGAACAGAAATTGATTTGGATGACCGATTATGCTACTTGAGGAAAGAAATGGAACTCGCAATATATTTGCCCTTGAGTATTGTGTTATATAAGTTTTAACAATGCTATCAGCCCGAGGATATCTTTTGCATGATGAAATAATCAATGCAGAAACCTTCATACTATGAAAAATTAGCAGTTTGCTGTTAGCCCACTTCCAATACAAGGCCTACCCCTCAATCTGTTTTGTAAGGATTATATCATTGTATTTAATAGTGAAGAGAGCGTACTGAATTCTATGATTCAAGAGCCCTCTACTTTTAAACAAACAAAACACACCAAGCACATGCTGGGGCTGTACCTTAATTAAGGCAACGTAAAGCCACTAGCAAAGAAAAAATTAAAAACTTTTAAACAAAAGCATTTCCACAGCTCAGCGTCAATAATGAGAACGCCTATATCAGTGACGTATTTTATACCAGGGACGTTCTGTGCATGCCGTGTACGTGAGAAGTTCGCCATTGAGAGACACTAACTTCAGCCTGGGTACTCACATAACCCCATGGGGTGGAGGCTGTAGAAATGCTTCCCCCTGTGGGTGGGGGCGATTGAATAACACCCACAGTATCTCCTGCCTGTCGTAAGAGGCGACTAAAAGGGGCTCCAGGGGCTCTTAACTTGGGAGCGTGGGCTAGTGACCACGGGGCCTTTATCTAAGTCTAGTTACTTGTGCCAGGCTCCTCACTTTCATCTATCCTATCCGACCTCCCTTGGTCAACTCTTTCCTTTCCCGACCCCGACGCTATTAGGTTGCGAGGGATAGGGAGATTTTCATTTTCACGCACTTCGTGGCCCTTGTCTTTCTTCGGCCGATATCTTCATTTTTCGAAGTGTTGGACCCCTGCCATTGTTTCTCTCCGATTAGTGTTATTAGGAGGATGGTTGCCCAGTTGTACTTCCTCTTACAACAGTAATCACCACCACCACCGCTGTATAAATGAATATATCGAGGGTTTCTTCTGTCTGTCGTAAGAGCCGACTAAAAGACAGTCTTATAGAATAGAATAGAATAGAATAGAATAGAATAGAATAGAATAGAATAGAATAGAATAGAATACTCCCATCCTCATATTTCGGAATAGAATAGAATAGAATAGAATAGAATAGAATAGAATAGAATAGAATAGAATAGAATAGAATGCTCCAATCCCCTAGATAATAGGAACCGTTTCAAAGTAAAATCTGTGAAAATACTCTTAATGGTTCAATATAATTGAAAGGAATTTACACGTGTATCTTTTTTGTTAGACACGCCAAAACTCCTAAAGACAACTGAATCTTTAGAAAAGTACCAGCAAGCCGTGTAAATTAGTTTCGTTGTTTAATTTGTGTATTTATGTATGTGAAAATTCCGCCTTTGCTGGCAGGACCTAGTATTTGCAGTGCACTGTGTCTTCTGGTATAGGCTAGAGCAATTTTGTTACTTTCATAGATCTGTCTCTGTCTTATCCTTGGCTTTGACAATATGAAAGTGACTGAGGTATGAGCGATGCTAGTAATGCCAATCCTTATGCAGCCAGTCCCTGCTATGAATGGTGTGAAAATGTTGCTCATATGGTCGGTTGGTGTATGCATTTCAGTGGGCTTGGCAGACTGATATGTAATAGCAACTCTGGCTCGGTAAGGAAAGCAACGGGAAACTACCTCACTCCTCATTTCTCTAGTACGCCTCTTCAGTGTAGAAAGAGTATTTGCATTGATCTCAGCACAATGGACTGATAATAGGAACCGTTTCAAAGTAAAATCTGTGAAAATCCTCTTAATGGTTCAATATAATTGAAAGGAATTTAACGACACAAATGATGAGGTAATGAGGCGAAGGCCAAGGATAAGACAGAGACAGGTCTATGAAAGTAACAAAATTGCTCTAGCCTATACCAGAAGACACAGTGCACTGCAAACACTAGGTCCTGCCAGCAAAGGCGGAATTTTCACATACATAAACAAAATTTATATTTTCTATGACAGCTGATGGCAGAGCTGTTGAGGATCCCACCCGCGGCATCACTGACGGACTGAACATACATACATGTGAAAATTAGAATATACGTCTAAATTTAGACTCTCACTGGAGGATTTCTTTGTCCTCTTTTTTTTTGCATTGTCCTCCTTTTTAAATATTTTTGTCTTCTTTTTAATCTATTTGTACCGGGCGAGTTGGCGTGCGGTTAGGAGCGCCCAGCTGTGAGTTCGCATCCGGGAGATAGTGGGTTCGAACCCCACTGTCGGCAGCCCTGAAGATGGTTTACCGTGGTCAAGTCAAATGCTGGGGCTGTACCTTAATTAAGGCCACGGCCGCTTCCTTTCCATTCCTAGGCCTTTCCTGTCCCATCGTCGCCATAAGACCTATCTGTGTCGGTGCGACGTAAAGCAACTAGCAAAAGAAAAAAAAGAATATCTATTTGCATCTGGTCACCCTACTTGCACGCCTCACTGTGGTGTCATCATTTTTTTTTTTTCGGTTTCCCTATAGCAGCATAGTCCGGCTCCATGGCTAAATGGTTAGCGTGCTGGCGTTTTGTCACAGGAGTCCCAGGTTCGCTTCCCGGCAGAGCCGGGAATTTTAACCGCCATTGGTTAATTCCACTGGCGCGGGGGCTGGGTGTATGTGTCGTCTTCAACATCATTAATCATCCTCATCACGACGCGCAAGGCGTCCAATCAAAAAAGATCTCAACCTGGCGAGCCGAATATGTCCTCGGATACTCCGAGCACTAAAAGCCATACGCCATTTAATTTCATAGCATCGTAAAGTTTGGTCGTGGCATATGAGGATCCAACCAGCCTCCGCGCTGAAGAAACAGCTGACCCTGTACCGCCCAGAAGCCGGTTTTCACTTCTAGGAGCTACTGTACATGCAGGATCCATACGGAGAGAAAGATTTACATTTTCAGTTTGCATTTCCTTGTAATGCAGTCACAGTGCGCATGTGTATTCTTATCGTCCATGTCCCTGCAAGTAGGGCGTGGGAGAAGTGCGAACTGAAGCTTGCCTTGAATTAAACATGGCATTGCCCTTGAGTGGTATCACTTTACTATGATAGAAGTCAAAGTCGAATGCTTGCTACCGTCAGGTAATCTATTGGTGCAAATAGCTTACCATATATATATATACTGCGGCATTAGTTTACAACTGAAGGACATTTAGTAACTGAGTAATGTAGCCTACATAAGTACGAGGTAGTGGCTGTGCTAAATATACAGCGCAACCTCGATTGTCCGTTTCAGTGGTCGGGAAATGGTTATTTTATTTATTTATTTATTTATTTATTTATTTATTTATTTATTTATTTATTTATTTATTTATTTATTTATTTATTTATTTATTTATTTATTTATTTATTTCGTATCGCAGAACGATACAGGAAGAATACAATGATAACAAATTATTTACAACTATATACATATTTGAGTAGTCTTAAAACATACAGAATGATACTTAGATCGCATGATGTAGTAGTGTCAGAGTTGAATGTCCAACATGCTTATCCATTTTAAAGCTTCAACGGTGGCCTCGTGGATGTCACGCATTGTTCCCTTGAACTTCCTGAGTGGGCAGTCCATAGCGATATGTTGGAGAGTCTGAGACACGTCTGCACAGTCACAGTAAGGGTTCTCAGTTACAGTCCACTTATGCTTCCAGTATTGACATGTGCCATGTTGGGTTCTTATTCGATTTCCTGACGTCCAGATCTTTCTGGGTAGGTTGAAACCAGGAGGAGGATTAACTAGATTAAGCGTAGTTCGCCTGGGTTTGAAGAGAACCACATATTGCGCCATGATTGATTTATGTTAACTGTTTTTGGATCAGTCTCTCACATCGTACACATGATGGTTTCCTTGAATTTAACCTGAGGCGTTGATGTGAGCAGTCCTGATGTACTGGCAGGAGAGAACTTTCACGGCATTTAAGCCATTCTCTTCTCAGTGCCATTTGTCTTCTAAGATGAGGGGGAGGAATGTTAGAATGTACTGATAGCCATTCCAAAGGTTGGTCACTGATTTAGTCCTCATCGTATCATTCAAATGAGTGTCGATTTTCTTTGGGTGAGTATTATTAAGCCACACTGGACTGCAATATTCAGCTTCTGGGTAAATTAAAGCAAGAGCTGTTGTTCTTAAGGTAAATGCAGTTGTACTCCAGCCTGTTCCTACGAGTTTGTACAGGATGCTCTGCAGATATTCTGTTGAAATGTTCTCTGTAGGTCAGTGATCGATCCAATACAACGCCTAGATATTTTGGATTAGGATAAAACTTCAATACCTGTCCACTGAATTGTACATGAGGGGTGTAAGTAGCTTGCTTATTGTATTGGAAGCAGGTGACCTCACGTTTGGGTATGTTTGGTTTCAATCGCCAAGTAGTGAAGAACTTAATAATAATAATAATAATAATAATAATAATAATAATAATAATAATAATAATAATAATAATAATATTTTTTGCTAGGGGCTTTACGTCGCACCGACACAGATAGGTCTTATGGCGACGATAGGATAGGAAAGGCTTAGGAGTTGGAAGGAAGCGGCCGTGGCCTTAGTTAAGGTACAGCCCCAGCATTTGCCTGGTGTGAAAATGGGAAACCATGGAAAACCATTTTACGGGCTGCCGATAGTGGGATTCGAACCTACTATCTCCCGGATGCAAGCTCACAGCTGCGCGCCTCTACGCGCACGGCCAACTCGCCCGGTAATAATAATAATAATAATAATCATAATAATAATAATAATAATAATAACTGTACGGGAGGTACACCAACTTCGTACCTTCAAACTATGCGCCTTTTAGAAGGCCATCTGTACTACGAACTGTGAAACTTCTTGTGGAAGAAGTTTGAACGTTTTTCGTCAGATGTCTCTACTGTCGATTTATCTGCTCCCTCTGGTGAGGGGATGGACAATTAATTTTCAAGAGAAATTTTGTAGTTATTAGTTGGTAAAACTGAATTGTTTATAGATTGTTTTTGGTGTTCTAAGGTTATCAGCACTTCTATCTCTTCCCGCCGGCGTAATATGTTAACTAATAAGGAATATTTGAAATTTATTTAATCAACCAATCAAATTGAGGGGGTGTTTCTAGGGCTTCGACCCAGATAATTTTGGAACCTTCCTCTCCGCTATAAAAGCGGGGACCATTCGGGCCCGGTTGTCTTTTCGATCGCTCCAGTTCAGCAGTAGAGTGTGATCATAGAGGAGGCAGAGGACGCGCCTCACTCATCTCCGGAAGGCCCTTCAGCTGAAGTTAATGGCAGACACCTTTTAATGATGTAATAGTCTCAGAAAGCTAACTCGAGGGGAAGGTTTCAAATTTTTTTTTAATATAATCTTGTAATGTAAATTTTCAATCTGGTTTAAGACCTTAATCTAACTTCGGGAATAAAGGATGGGGACCCACTTACATTCCCCTTCAACTTGGTATTGAGGTAAGTATGATTTCGTAAAGCTTAAAATTTTCCTTTTGTAATGTAAATCTTTCTCTCCATATAGTCATCTCCATAGTATAGGCTTAGTATCTGTAACTTAGGACTATCCTGAGTGGCTCAGACGGCTGAGGCGCTGGCTTTCTGACCCCAAATTGGCAGGTTCGATCCTGGCTCAGTCCGGTGGTATTTGAAGGTGCTCAAATACGTCAGCCTCGTGTCTGTAGATTTACTGGCACGTAGAAGAACTCCTGCGGGACTAAATTCCGGTACCTAGGCGTCTCAAAAACCGTAAAAAGTAGTTAGTGGGACGTAAAGCAAATAATATTATTATTATTACTTAGGGCCATCAACCCACATAGGGTTTTAGGTATTTTCAAGTGTATTTCAAGGAGTGTAAGAGTTCGCCTCCGGCCAATAACTTTAACCTTTCCTTTTTTACTAAGGCCAGGTAGAATGGGCACTAATTCCCCGGTTAACTATTCTTATTCTATTTAATGCAATGTAGACTGTCGAGCGAATAAGACAGTGGAAACTGGTTGTCGTTTACCTAATGTAAAAGTTGAATTGAGCCTTTGAGAGGCTTAGATCTTGCAAAATTTTGGAGAATAGTCTCCTAGAAAGAAATCGTGCTGAAGCTGGATCTTCATATGTGTTCGATTGTGTTATGACTTTGTGCCTGACAGTGTATACAAGCTAGCTCATTTAACCGTTCTCCGCTTTTCATAAACATTATAAGACTTTACCTAACACTGCGTGTGCCATACTGCCGTTCAGAAAATGACGCACTGTTTCTTTTAAGTGACTTACATTTTACTTCTTCTGAATTTTACAGTGTCTACCCCCGTCATTTTTATATCGTCTCTTCTACTGATCCGGAGTGAACTTGATCTTTTATTTCTTTTTCCTATGCATTGTTTTTCATGTTTTAATCGGCTGATGATGACCTGGACTAGGGTCGAAACCGGTACCACTTCTACTTATTATAAAATAAGAATGTAATCACTGCATTTCTTATTCTTTTGTATTGAATAGGTTGAACCTCTTTATTTATTATTTCAATTTTAACTATATTAGACATGTTTGCGAAATTAATAACTGGTTTGATGGAAGGCAGTTCGGTTTTAGGAAAGGTTATTCCACTGAAGCTCAACTTGTAGGATTCCAGCAAGTTATAGGAGATATCTTGGATTCAGGAGGTCAAATGGACTGTACTGCGATTGGCCTATTTAAGGCATTTGATAGGGTAGATCATGGGAGACTACTGGCAAAAATGAGTGCAACGGGACTAGACAAAAGAGTGACAATGTGTGGCTGTTTCTAGAAAATAGATCTCAGAGAATGAAAGTAGGCGAAGCTTTATCTGGCCCTGTAGGCCTAATAATTAAGAGGGGAATTCATCAAGGCAGTATTATTGGACGTTTATATGTTCTTATATATATAAATGATATTAGTAAAGAAGTAAAATCAGAGATAAGGCTTTTTGCGGATGATATTATTCTGTACAGATTAATGAATAAGTTACAAGATTGTGAGAAACTGCAAAATGACCTTGATAATGTTGTGAGATGGACAGTAGGCAATGGTATGTTGATAAACCGGGTTAAAATTTTGGTTGTGAGTTTCACAAATAGGAAAAGTCCTCTCAGTTTTAATTACTGTGTTGATGGAGTGAAAGTTTCCTTTGGGGATCATTGTAAGTACCTAGGTGTTAATATAAGGAAAGGTCTTCATTGGGGTAATCACATAAATGGGATTGTAAATGAAGGGAACAGTTCTCTGCACATTGTATGAGGGTATTTAGGGGTTATGACAGCTGACGGCGGAGCTGTTGAGGATCCAACCAGCCTTAGGGCTGAAGACTGAACATACATACAGTAAGGGTGTAAAGGAGAGGGCATGTAAGTCTCTGGTAAGACCCCAACTAGAGTATGCTTCCAGTTTATGGGACCCTCACCGGGATTACTTGATTCAAGAACTGGAAGGAATCAAAAGAAAAGAGCTCGATTTGTTCTGGGTGATTTCCGACAAAAGAGTAGCGTTACAAAAATGTTGCAATGTTCGTGCTGGAAAGAATTGAGGGAAAGAAGACGAGCTGCTCGACTAAGTGGTATGTTCCGAGCTGGCAGTAGAGAAGTGGAATGTCATTAGTAGACAAATAAGTTTGAGTGGTGTCTTTAAAAGTAGGAAAGATCACAATATGAAGATAAAATTGGAATTCAAGAGTAGAAATTGGAGCAAATACTCGTTTATAGGAAGGGGAGTTAGGTATTGGAATAACTTACCAAGGGAGATGTTCAATAAATTTCCAATTTCTTTGAATTCATTTAAGAAAAGGCTAGGAAAATAACTGTTAGGGAATCTGCCACCTGGGCGACTGCCCTAAATGCAGATCAGCACTGACTGAGAAATAGCCAGGTGCACGACACATCAACAACGGTATCATTTCGTAACTAAAATATTGATATCAGTAATTTGGTGCAGGCAGGTCTTTGTGAGGAGCACATCGCGGTGTTGCGAACGACTGCTAGAGCAAGCCTTGTTTACAGCTGTGACGTGTTACACTCACACAATAAGCTGCTGTTAGATGAAACCAAGTGCCAATTCCTCTACGTGCAAATTGTATTTTTTTAAACCCACTATTTCGACCGATTCCACAAAACCACCGTGATTATGTCCGCGCAAAAAAACAAAACAAAAAAAAACATGTATATAATTTGCGAGGATCTGTGTGACCCTTTAAAAGACGCCCACCTGCATTGCAGGCCGTGTATTGCCAATGTTATATGATCGCTTAGAGCCTTGTAACAACCACGGAGGTAAAAGTACCTGTTGTGGCCTCGAGGGAAATTTATCACCTTCTTGGCTTCTAGTAAACGAATTTACAGTATGACTAAAAACTAAATCTTGAAAAATTTGAGCTATACATTTACATAATATTTATTTAACAATCTAATTTTTGAGGATGCTTCTTAGTGCCATTAATCTCAGCGTAGGTGCAACTTCCACGACTTTTTCTGAATAGCTTTAGTTACATATGTCTCTAATTCCGGCCGGGATAGAATTCCAGGAACATATGGTTCCCGGTACAAATGAGTTATACGTACTACTGTGATGAGTGGGAATTGACTGCAAGGATTGTATTGATGGCCTTGATGGGGAGAGGTAGTTGAAATCTATTTTGAGGTAATCTGGTTTACCTTATTCGCAGTATTATATGCAGAAGAGAAACGGCATGGGACTTATGTTTATTACATAATCTTAAGCTGGTCGGCTGATAGAGAAATGGGCTGATGTGGGTTTTGCTGGAGGGGAACATTTGAACGGAACCTCGATTTTTCGTATACTCCGGTATTAATAGACTTCTCATAGTCTCGATTGAAGAGCTGGCCTACCTCTTTGGTATAAATTGTTGAAATCATACTCTTTGTTTCCAGCGCACTGGTTTTTTTTTTTTTTTTTTTTTTTTTGCTACACTCTTTCTCACTCCATTCGCCGCTGAGTGGCTCAGACGGGAGAGGCGCGGCTTTCTGACTCCAACTTGGCAGGTTTGATCCTGGCTCAGTCCGGTGGTACTCCAAGGTGCTCAGATACGTCAGCCTCGTGTCGGAAGATTTACTGACACGTAAAAGAAATTCGAAAACCCTAGACGTAGGTTGTCTGGACGTAACGTAAAATCATTATTGATATTCTTTTACATTTATTTTTCTCGAAATATACGCAGTAATGAGTCCGTTGATCTTTATTGGTATAGTCCACAGTCCATCGTAAATCAACAAAGGCTTCACCTTGGTGGTCTTGGTGAACTCCATTGCTGTAGAACAATTTTCAGCCGTTCCAACACGGAACACTAGTTGCCACCAGGTACCAGCTGTAACAGTGAACTCCATAGGCTTTTATCTAGTTATCTTTTTTACCGCGTGGGCCTTCCCCTCTCCTGCTTCTGCATTCCAACCCTCCTTGGGCCTCCGTGCAAGTGTCACTGTTTGACATACCCATGCTTAGTAATTCCCGGAATGTTAGGTGCAGGGGGGTGAAACTCTAATAGGGCTTTTGGTTCCAATCTGTTGCTAGCTTCAGGTAGTTTCAGTCTCTTTTTCTAGATGGCGCTGAAGGTCATTCATGCCGTGTAAATAGTTATATACACCTTCTGTAGATGGCATGCAAGTAAGCATGAAATGAGCGATGTTAATAATTAAAGGCAGTTTGTCTCGAAGTGAAGTATTTCAAGTATTTCAAGTCTAACCTCAATCAGTGGGCACTTCTAACAAATTAATTAGTCATATAACGTCAAGCATTGTGGAGATAATATTGCTGAATTGCATCGACTTCGACTTTACCCAATCGATTAACCTTGTTCGAACTTCTAACGATTTTAATCGATAGTTCCCATGATGCTTCAGTATTTGTGTTGTTTGAATTCCAAGTGCTCATGTGCTTGTTTATTTGAAATATATCTTCGCCAGTCCTCCTGAAATCCTGTATTTCCTGTTTGAGTACACATCAGGGGCTGAAAGCTGAATGGTTCTGTTAATGTAGTTCTATATATTTCCTGTCTCAGTGCATTTAATTCTGTTATTTTTATTTTCATGTGGTACTTGGATATTGATGTGATACCCCATTGTCTTGCATATGGTGTCCTCTGTTGTCTTGCTTTCGAAGGGATTTCTTATTTGTTATATCAGCTTTGTGTTAATGTGTCAATCATTCATTTGAAGTTAAAGCTGCTTTGAGGTGTGAGGTTATGTTCTCAATAACATAGTATGCCATACAAAATAGGGGTATCAGATCATTATTTACAACATAGTAAGTACTTGAAAATAAAAATATATGAATTACAATGTATTGGGCATGGAAATAGTAGAACTGCATTCTAATCGACGAATGGCAGGGGGTGGGGGGTGGCAGGGGAAGGGAGGGGGCCTTTAAGCATAACCGGATGTGCGTCACTGCGCCGGATGTTAATTCTCCGCGCTATCTGTTGATAGTAATACTAAGGTATTGGACCAGAATGCACACTGTGGCGCTATCTCGGAAAAGAGACTAAAACTACTAGCGCCAAGTGGCTTGGAACCGAAATTTATCATTGAGTTTCATCTCTATTCTATTCTATCCTCTTTGGTTAGGTGTTCCGTGCAAATGTCAACCATCACATTCCATCTCCGTGCAAGCGTCACAACTTCGATGTGGGAATGAAATGCAACATTTAAAAATGAATCGAATGCAGGCATTATGCGCCCGTTGAAATTTAGAACCAAGTGAACAACTTATATTATTATACACTACATCACTATAATCAAATATTTGTAGTTTTAGTCCCTGAACGAGCAATTTCCTGGTATTGACAGGTAGGAAGTCCCTCATTTTGTATAGTGAGTGTAATGAACAGAATACACTTTGACAAATTGTTGCTACGTGCTCTGACCAACTTAAATACTTATCGAAAATTATTCCAATGTTTGTATCGGAGCCTTTCAGTGTTATAGGTATTACACTGATTTTGAAGAAACTTCAAGAACACAATGAAAATATGTTTAGCACCGTGTTCGAGATACAAACGTCAATAATTATTCATGAAAGAGCACTTTGGACTGGAAAGGACTTGACGTACCGTACTTTGCCCAGTTCCTAATAATTGAAAAAGGATTGCAGCTCTAAGTTGAGGTTTATATCCGTTTATTAAACATGATTAGAGTGTATGTCTAGTGAACCGATCACTACTACACATTATTTAAACCACCACACCCTTGACGTCATGACTAACCGTTGTGAATGAGAAACTACGGTATACAAGGTAATAAATGTATCACAGTCACATGTTCATATGTGAAAGTCATTGCATTGAGTGACAGCTGCATGCCAGCACTGATATTATCGGGGATTGGTTTTGAGAATACATTGTCAGTAATCAGTCAATCAGTACTGATCTGCATTTAGGGCAGTCGCCCAGGTGGCAGATTCCCTATTTGTTATTTTCCTAGCCTTTTCCTAAATGATTTCAAAGAAATTGGAAATTTATTGAACATCCCTCTTGGTAAGTTATTCCAATCCCTAACTCCCCTTCCTATAAACGAATATTTGCCCCAGTTTGTCCTCTTGAATTCCAACGTTATCTTCATATTGTGATCTTTCCTACTTTTATAAACGCCATTCAAACTTATTCGTCTACTAATGTCATTCCACGCCATCTCTCCGCTGACAGCCCGGAACATACCACTTAGTCGAGCAGCTCTTCTTCTTTCTCTCAATTCTTCCCAACCCAAACATTGCAACATTTTTGTAACGCTACTCTTTTGTCGGAAATCGCCCAGAACAAATCGAGCTGCTTTTCTTTGGATTTTTTCCAGTTCTTGAATCAGGTAATCCTGGTGAGGGTCCCATACACTGGAACCATACTCTAGTTGGGGTCTTACCAGAGACTTATATGCCCTCTCCTTTACATCCTTACTACAACCCCTAAACACCCACATTCTCCTACGCTTAACGTTCGGGTCCTTGGTTGAATGGTCAGCGTCGTAGCCTTCGGCTCAGAGATCCCCGGGCTCGATTCCCGAACAGGCAGGGGATTTTAACTGCGTGCGGTTAATATCTCTGGGTCCGGGACTGGATATTTTTGTTCGTCTCGATTAGAGTTGGGAAGTAAGAGTGTAAAAGTAATCGAATTTGTTGTAACGATTACATTATTAGTAATGTTTACTATAATCGTTACTATTTATAAAATCTATTTTTTAGCTGTCATTTAATTCTTGAAATAAAATTGCAATCCTTTCATTTTAGTAATCGTTACTTTTTCTTTTCTTAATCCATTTACCGTCCAGGGTTGGTTTTTCCCTCGCAGTGAAGGATCCCACCTCCACCGCCTCAAGGGCAGTGTCCTGGAGCGTGAGAATTTGGGTCGGAGTATACATCTGGAGAGGAGGACCAGTACTCGCCCAGGCGGCTTCACTTGCTATGCTGAACAGGAGCTTTGTTGGGGGGGGGGGAGATTGAAAGGGATAGACAGGAAAGAGGGAAGGAAGTGGCCGTGGCCTTAAGTTAGGTACCATCCCGGCATTTGCCTGGAGGAGAAATGAGAAACAACGGAAAACCACTTCGAGGATGGCTGAGGAGGGAAACGAACCCCTTCCCCCGTCTACTCAGTTGACCTCCCGAAGCTGAGTGGATTCCGTTCCAGTCCTCGTACCGCTTTTCAAATTTCGTGGCAGAGCCGGGAATCGAATCCGGACCTCCGGCGGCTGGCAGCTAATCACGCTAACCGGTACACTATAGAGGCGGACTATTTGAAAAGTAAATGGAAAGTTATCTGAATAGCTGTCCGCCTCTGCAGTGTAGTGGTTAGCATGATTAGCTTCCGCCCCCGGAGGCCCGTGTTCGATTCCCGGTTCTGCCACGAAATTTGAAAAGTGCTACGAGAGCTGGAGCAGGGTCCACTCAGCTCGGGAGGTCAACTGAGTAGAGGGGGGAAGGGGTTCGTTTCCCTCCTCAGCCATCCTCGAAGTGGTTTTCCGTTGTTTCTCATTTCTCCTCCAGGCAAATGCCGGGATGGGACGGTACCTACCATAAGGCCACGGCCGCTTCCTTCCCTCTTCCTTGTATATCCCTTCCAATCTTCCTAAACCCCTATAAGGCCCCTGCTCAGCATAACAGGTGAGGCCGCCTGGGCAAGGTACTGGTCCTCCTCCCCATTTGTATACCCGCGACCCAAAGGCTGACGCTCCAGGACACTGCCCTTGAGGCGGTAGAGTCCGCTGAGTCCGAGGGAAAATACAGCAGAGACAATACGCGACACTTCCGGATTTAGCCTTGTTAACATGGGAGACAAGTCGCAAGTGGCGCTCCTAGTGGCTTGACCTGAAAATCCGCGCTAAATTCAAATATCAATAGTAATGTATGTACGGAAATGGATAGATAAATTACGTCTAGAAAGAAAGTGTTACTAAGATATTAACTTCAAAGTTGCTAAAGTAATTCTGGATAAATGAATGAAGAATTATTTAACAGGTTATCATTTAAAGACTGAAATTAGACATATAATCAAGATGTGAAATGGACTGCTGTGAGAGGTCTTGATCTTTCATTTATGCATTGCATTTTTAGCTTTAGAATTCCTGCCTGAACGTTCACGGCTAGATTTTTTTTTCTCGTTTAAAAGCATTGCATCATCATATTAAAACACTTGTCAACAAAAATATCGGCACATTCCTTACACACATGATTCAGTGAATTTACATTTAAGAGCTGGACAATTTTCCTTTAAACTTGAAGCCTATTAACAGAAAGAAAATCTATAAATTTAGCCTCAGAAACATTCAAACTTTCCCTATAATCAATACTTGCCATAACGCCATTACATTAGGGTAAAGCAAATTTGGATCATCATATTGTTTCAACAAAATATGTATTTTTCTTAAATCACCCAAATTGTCTTCAGTGCTTGACAACGCATTACGGCATTCCAAATGGGGTAACTTGGAACACAACCAGCCACACTCATATGCATTTTCCTGAATTAAACCAAACCAACACCACCTAGTTCACACCTACAATAACACATCGGTACTGAAGGTTAACTGCTGCACTACAAGTGTATACAATAAAATATGCGTATTATATTTTAAGCCAGTTAAAATATGGGTCGAGCAGGTCAGAGGATTATGAAGTAACTTACTATAAAAATCTCTTTGTCGCTGGAAGAATATACATGCAAACACAATATTACTTACATTTTCTTGTCACGAGGGGAACGGAAGAAAGACCGCGCATTCTTCTCTACTTCATAGTTACTGCAGTCAAACACAGCACATACCTTTCCCCTCATGCTGAGAGGAGATATCAAGGAATTACACACGCTACTACTTAATTATGTCAACTCACTGAAAACGCTTAAATAACACCAACAACTTCATACACAAATACACGTGCTCTTATGACAGAATCAGTAGTTCTCAGGTCAATCCGCTAGAGAGAGCTCTAATACCTGTCCCTCGATGTCTCGCTGAGTGTCGCGTATTGTCTCTACTGTATTTGCCCTGTACTTCTCTTACCCACCATAACTGAGTCCATTATTCTCCTAGGTAACCTATCTTCCTCCATTCACCTCACATGACCCTACCACCGAAGCCGGTATATGCGTACAGCTTCATCCATCGAGTTCATTCCGAACTTAGCCTTTATCTCTTCGTTCCAAGAACCCTTCTGTCATTGTTCCCACCTGTTTGTACCAGCTTCCTCGCTATTTTCATGTCTGTTATATTTAATTATGAATATGATATTCTGAGTCCACCCAGCTTTCAATCCCGTAAACAGTAGCGTTGATGAGGGGGGGGGGGCGAGGGTGAGAAGTCACCCCCCCCCACACACACACACACACATACAATTTATGGAGAAAAATTCCATTTTTATTCTCTTTCAGCTGCCTGAAACTTGGATTTATTAAAAAAAAAGCAATTTGTTCAAACCCTGTTGTCTTTTCAGCTAATTCTTTCCTTTAATCTGTTTAATTATTAAGAAAATTACTTAGGTGAAATAGCCTACACACACACAAAACGTCGTTCGTCGCGGCTAACCGAACTGTACAGCGCCACAGCAAGTAACGGAGACCCGCGGAGCAATGTGTAGCATGTTCTGCGACGAAGGGTATCAGGGGTATATTTTTTACAAGGTCACCAGCTTGCCTTCGCCAATCTGGCAGTCTCGCTCAGTCACCGTCTGGTCAGTTCTACCTACTGTCTGTTACAGTGGCGTGCGGGGAACATATTCATTACCCCAGCTGCAAAAAAGATTTTTAAATATAAATAATCGTAGCACCACTACACTCTCTAAAGTCAACATTACCATTTTATACAGCTGCATTTTTCGTGGAAAAGTCTACCTGAGGATGATCTTTCAAGAATATTTCCAACCACACGCTCGCACATACTTCCAAATTGATACTCACGGCAGTGACGACACCATCATAACTTAATCTATAGCAAATTTTAAACAATGTACTTACAGTTCCATTCGGTGACGCTTCGTGATAGCACAGTCGTGCTTTTCACAAAAAATACACTGGGATTGACTATTTGTTTTTTTACTGAAAAAGCCTAATCTAAACTAATCAGCAAAATTTAACTCGTATTTGACCGTCGTTGAAGTTTTATAGTTTCACTCGCAGTCTGAGTGCACGTGCATCAACGACAAACGAGGGAAAATATTTGTCACGACGTATAACACACGTTATATTCGTGAAGAATGCCATAGAACTCGCGAAACCTTCACCTATAATCCAAGAGAAACACTACAAAAATTCACTATATACCAGCATCACAGACAACCAAATAAAAAATTATTTTATTTCGCGCTTAAATCTGTGTTCATGCTGGGCAACCTAAATATTTTTCTGCGGCTATCGGAACACATACTCCACACGTGCCATCAATGAATTACTCGAACAAACTGTATACATGTCGAAACCCAACACTAAAATTATTCTCCTATATTACAATTGATTTCATATACTGGCTCTATTTTAATTAGCAAGACGATGTGCAAGTGGCTATACTGTTAAGATATTGATATTCTTCTTGCAGTCTCTAGTGTGTGGCGCTGAAGACTTCGAGTGTCAAGTATTAAAACTAACATTACCTTACCTAAGCTAGCTGGCCTGTCACCGTAAATTGCTGTCGGAGGAGGGCCCAAAGCTCCGCCCCACTCCCAGGACAAGGAAGCTTCTAGTGCATGCGTCACCCAAGCGACCTTAAATTTCGCTAGGGTAGCTCTCTTTTGCGCCGGCAAGGAAACCCATCTCGCTGGAGAAGCTGAACTGCGACAGTGCGAGCGAATTGTTCAGACAGCTGTACTTGGCTTAGATGTTCGCAATTTTTTAAACATTATAAAAAACGTTCTAAGGAATAATTAGAAAATGTCAATAAAAAGTTCTTTACCCCAGCAGCGCTGGGGTAGATGGGGTTCAGTTCTACCTGCTGTCTGTTACGTAATTTATTGTCAAATATCTACTAAATTATTTTGAATTCTATAATCACGCCGCACTTCTATTTAATTGTAATATGTTGTTGGGTATTCAGCTCGAAGGCTGGTTTGATCCTCCACAGCTATGCCAACAGCTGTCATGCGTAATTATTGTTCCTTTGATGAAAGTTTTATTGCATAGTACTATTATTATCTCACTTAAGTTAGGAGACTGTCAACCCTCTATCGTCCAACTCGTTGGCTGAATGGTCAGCGTGCTGGCCTTCGGTTCAGAGGGTCCCGGGTTCGATTCCCGGCCGGGTCGGGGATTTTAATCACTTCTGATTAATTCTTCTGGCTCGGGGACTGGGTGTTTGTGTCCATCCCAACACTCTCCTCTTCATATTCACACAACACACTACACTACCAACCACCACAGAAACACGCAATAGTGATTACATCCCTCCACATAGGGTTGGCGTCTGGAAGAGCATCCGACCGTAAAACAGGGCCAAATCCACACATGCGGTGCAGGTCGCACCCGCGACACCACAGGTGTGGGAAAAGTAGAAGAAGACTGTCAACCCTCTATCGCAATTCGCTCAGAGAGCACCAAGAGCTTACCATTTTATAGCCTAGCAATTTCTTTCAATTTTGATGTCTACCCCCCCCCCCCTCCCCCCTTCGCAAGTGATATCCCTTGGACGCGTGGACTTTTTTCGTCTATACATTTTTGTGATCCCATCCCCGCCCCCTACTTCTAATTCTCAATCGCCGCTACTGCCCGTAAAGCAAAGTTGGCCTGAAAACAGGCCGATGTAGAGATAGTTTCACCCGGGAGATTATTATTTTATAGCACTTTTCTATAAATGTAAAGGCATTTTATTGATCATTTTCATTTATACTTTAGGTTATCAACTTCCGCCTCCCTACTCATTACCCAGCCCCTCTCATACTCCACCGGGGGAGCTGGCCGTACGGTTATGGGCACGCACCTGTGAGCTTGCATCCGGGAGATGGTGGTTTCGTACCCCACTGCCGGTAACCCTGAGGATGGTTTTCCGTGGTTTCCCATTTTCACACCAGGAAAATGCTGGGGCTGTACCTTAATTAATGCCACGGCCGCTTCCTTCCCACTCCTAGGCCTTTCTTATCCTGTCGTCACCATAAGACCTATTGCGTCGGTGTTACGTAATAATAATGCCATTGGCTTTAGGGCCCACTAACTACTTTTACGGTCTTCGGAGACGCCGAGGTGCCGGAATTTAATCCCGCAGGAGTTCTTTTACGTGCTAGTAAATATACCGACACGAGGCTGACGTATATGAGTACCTTCAAATACCACCGGACTGAGCCAGGATCGAACCTTCCAAGCTGGGGTCAGAAGGCCAGCGCCTCGACCATCTGAGCTACTCATCCTGGCAAAGGTGTGACGTAAAGGAAATTGTAGGGAAAAAAACACTCATACTCCATACTGCCATAGCTATAAATGAGTCTGAGACTACTGTGGAAGCTACATTTCACTCTCGTCTGTTCTAAGAGAAGGTGCTGCCTGGCCGAGGCGGTAAAGGCGTGCTTGGTTCACCCGGAACAACATGGGTTCGATTCCCCGTCAGGAAGTCGAAACGTTTAAGAAACGAGATTTCTACTTCCGGAGGTGCATTTGGTCTTGAGGTTCACTCAGTGAGTACCAGGTTAATTTCTGGGGGCAAAGGCGGCCGGGCGTCGACCTAACCACTCTACCCCATCAAGTGCCGGGGTTACGGATAGTGGAAGCCTTCATGACCTGTACGGAGATTACTTAGCTTTGCTGTGCTGTGCCGAGAGATGTATCCATCGAGAAAAAGCAACAGGCTAACCTTCATGCATAACTAATGTTAACGTGAAAGAGAAATATATATATATTTCCAGAAATGCCCCTTCCCGAATTTAGAATCGAGCCACTTCTGGAAACTAGAGCATCACTCTGCAAGCATGGTAATGTTCTGTGCTGCTCACCTCTCTATAAATAAGTAGTCATTCAGAGCTGTGGAGAGACATGTGAAAACAAACAGCTTTAAGTCTGTAGGCGGTAACTGTATTCCCATCCAGAAGAGCGCTATTCTCAAAATGTCAGCGGCCGCCACACCAAGGCTCGTAATCACTCAACATCGGATTTATATGCTCTATAAATCACCAATATAAGCATGCAACTGTGTTGCAAAAACTGGTGAAATATGGTTTTTAAGTATGCACTTAATTTCATGCTATTAACCCATGGTGAGGGAATCTCTGACTCCTTGATTTCATCATATCCCATTGTTCAATGGTTTTGCGCACGAGTCTCTCCTTCTAGGTATTCCAAGTTCATTGTTTTCTGCGTTAAGTTTGCTACTGTTGCTTGGTGGTGAAGGTTCGTTGTTTTCCTTTGCGGTACATTGTTTTCATCCTTGCAGTTCAGTGAGATTTTCCCTCACCCTGCGCCTTGTTACGTTATTATTGCTGGCATTGTTAAGCAAGGTAGAATGTCCTACATTTGTAACTAAAATATTCTAAAATACTGTACAACAATTCTTATTCTTATATGAAAATAAATAGAGAAAGCTTTTAGTCATCAATTAAATCTAAATACGTGCTATAAAGACGATTTTCTTCATTCATTTCATGGGTGAGGGAAAATCTCATCACGCGCCCACTCCAGTTCCAACTCACCTCGCGTCTGTTGCCGGGTTAAATACTCGTATGCAATGCAAACGTAACTTTCCTTTACTAGATTCACACGATTCATCCACAACAATACATAAAATCATGATCATGAATAATCAACTGAATGAACAACAAAATATTCATACTATTTACAGCTGCTGCTGTTCCGCTAGTACAAACAATCCCTGCATAGTTTGTGAGACGTATCAATCTATCTATCAGTGTTCATTGTTAAAACATCTCCAGGGGAGGGGGGGGGGCATGATTAACATGAACACAGGCATGTGAAATGAGGGACAACTATTCATGCAAACATTCCTATATAATACAGCGTTTTTCTCAAATACATGTTTGAACAAGTCTTATGTACGGAGTTTTCAATAATATACACAAGTAAACAGATAACTGGAACTAGATTCATAAATAAATATTTCAAAGAAATGTTTTATGTACAAAGCTATCAAAAATAAACACAAGTAAACAGATTAGAACTTGCTTCATAAATACATTTTCTTAACAAATGTCCTATTACTGTATATCGTGCATTTCGTGATACAAAATGTGGAGCCTCCGTGGCTCAGGCGGCAGCGCATCAGCCTCTCACCGCTGGGTTCCGTGGTGTAAATTCTGGTCACACCATGTGAGATTTGTGTTGGACAAAGCGGAGGCGGGACAGGTTTTTCTCCGGGTACTCCGGTTTTGCCTGTCATCTTTCATTCCAGCAACACTCTCCACTATCATTTCATTTCATCTGTCAGTCATTAATCATTGCCCCAGAGGAGTGGGACAGGCCACGGCAGCCGGCACAATTCCCATCCTCGCCGCAAGACGGGGGCTTCATACATTCCATCCCTGACCCGGTCACTGATTGGAAAACAGGCCGTAGGTTTTCATTCATTCATGATACGAAATGTGAAAAGCTCTACCGGCAGCTGTACCGCCTGAAAAGTCTCCATTGGGAAATGTAGTTCTCTGAAGATATTCCCGCTTTCTAATCTCATTTCATGATATAAAACCATCTATCACCTTCTCCAGATGTAACGCCTTTGCAGCCTCCGAAGACTTCGAAACTCCACTTAACTTAATATCTAGAAGGAGATTTTTTGGGGGGTGGGGGGACAAAATAGCACTCTGCCACCCTACGATCATTTGAGGTTGGGGCCACAAAACGCCTTGCCCCCCCCCCCCTTCCCCCCCGCCGCCCAAAGTCGGCGCCATTGCACAGATCCTTGATAAGACACAGGGTGTTAATTAATACGCATGATAAATCAAGTAGTAAGGTTGTAAGAAAACAGTGTAAAAAAACACAAATGTGAAGTAACACACTTAAATACACATTCCTCTTTCATTTTGCACTGCGCACTCTACTTCTCCTGTCCATAATGTTAACAAAACAAAAACCAAGATAATGAAATGTACTCCGGATTGTAAACAGGATGTTAATGTTTGGTTGGAAGGAGAAAAATTGGCTCAAGTAAATCAGTTCATTTATTTGGGAAGCATCATTGCATCTGATGGGAGGTGTGAAAAGAACGTCCGTTTTCGAATAGCCCAGGCTAAAGAAGCTTTCAATAAAGAAAGGAAGCCTGTTGACCTCCAAGGCAATATCCCTACCAGTAAGAAAGCATTTCATTAAGAGCTTCATTTGGAGCATCGCGACCTATGACTCTGAGACCTGGACTCTATTAAAGGCTGATAAGAAAAGAATAGATGCATTCGAAATGTGGTGCTGGCGTTGAATGTAACGAATACCCTGGACACACAGGTTAACAAATGAAGAAGCTCTCAAGAGAGCTGAAGAAATCATCAGTCTAGAGAAAATTATCACGAAAAGAAGATGTAGTTGTATAGGTCATTTACTCCGACATTCATCATGGTGCACCACACTGCTTGAAGGGAAACTGGATGGAAAGACTAAAAGAGGACGACCAAGAGCAGGGTTCCTCGATGGCATTAAAGGGTGACGTCCATATGTACTAATAAAGAGCTGGCTCAGGATAGAAGGTCGTTGGACGAGGACAGTCATGCTACCGACCAACCATCAGGTTGGGGAGAACGAGATATAATTTGCTTTGCAGTACACTACAACAGTCTTCTCCAAGTTTTCTGGTATAAATCTGTGGCCTTTGTCTGTTAAAACTAGTTTCAATTCGGAGAATGATCTCTCTACATCTACGGATGTGACAGAACAGTACTCGAATTTGGGAGCGAGAGTAGGTGTTGAACATTCTGATAGATCCACATTATCAGTACCAGCCAAATATTTGTTTATAGCCACCATGATGTCGTAGCGAGAATTTCGTTTAAAGACATCACGATATTTTGTTTGCAGACAGAATCTGAGGTTTCTTGGGATACCTTCCAGTTCACACTTCACGTTCTCCAAAATGTCCAGCGAATTACCAAAATCCAACCCGCGTGTTTCTAACTTCTCGATTGATTCAGACTGGTATGATTTTGAACTGTGTCTTTATAAACGCCAGTTCCCTTTGAACCGTTTAATTGCCGGAAGAGTTCACGGCATTAATTACTTTACATTTTCTTGAAGACTGCTTATAAAAATGTTAAAATATGCATAATAAAAGTCGAAAACGTGCACAATAAATCGGAATTGTAAAATTTATGCACTAATCTCAAATGTGTGCAAATGTGAATACAAGGCATATATGCACTATTAAACTTAATAATTTGTCCAATTTCACCTTCAAACGCACTTCCTATGCATTTGAATAGAAATCCCATGTCCAGAGATCACATCTAGGCAGAAACGAAGGTATCATGATAACCCGGGTTCCCGTAATACTAGTCTTTCTGTTATTGATACTGTAGAATTTCAAGCGTCAAGCGGGATTGTGTACAACATTCAGGGGCGTAGCAAGGGGAAAGGGGAGCGCTACTTTGTGTTAGAAGTCACTTTTGTAGGTCATCAACTTCCTAACTCATTACTCAGCCCCACTCATACTCCATACTGTGAAGGTATTTTTACAAAATAAAACACACAATAAACAAGTGAAAGTCGCCTCACCGGGCGAGTTGGCCGTGCGCGTAGAGGCGCGCGGCTGTGAGCTTGCATCCGGGAGATAGTAGGTTCGAATCCCACTATCGGCAGCCCTGAAAATGGTTTTCCGTGGTTTCCCATTTTCACACCAGGCAAATGCTGGGGCTGTACCTTAATTAAGGCCACGGCCGCTTCCTTCCAACTCCTATGCCTTTCCTATCCCATCGTCGCCATAAGACCTATCTGTGTCGGTGCGACGTAAAGCACCTAGCAAAAAAAAAAAAAAAAAATCGCCTCAATGGCTCTTTTGAATATTCACAGAGACATAATAGTAAAACCAACGGATTTCTTAAATCTATCTTTTAAGAAGCCTCGAAGGTAGGATTTTACATTATAATCCGAAGAAAACATTCGCTGGAAAACTGTTTACCTTGATCATATCGTTCTTGTCATCATCATCATCATCATCATCATCATCATCATCATCTGTTTACCCTCCAGGGTCGGCTTTTCCCTCGGACACAGCGAGGGATCCCACCTCTACCGCCTCAAGGGCAGTGTGGAGCTTCAGACTCTTGGTCGGGGATACAACTGGGGAGAATGGCCAGTACCTCGCCCAGGCGGCCTTACCTGCTATGCTGAACAGGGGCCTTGTGGAGGGATGGGAAGATTGGAAGGGATAGGCAAGGAAGAGGGAAGGAAGCGGCCGTGGCCTTATGTTAGGTACCATCTCGGCATTTGCCTGGAGGATAAGTGGGAAACCACGGAAAACCATTTTAAGGATGGCTGCGGTGGGAACCGAACCCTCCTCTACTCGGTTGCCCTCCCGAGCTGAATGGACCCTGCTCCAGCCCTCATACCACTTTTCAAATTTCGTGGCAGAGCCGGGAATCGAACCCGGGCCTCCGGGGGTGGCAGCTAATCACGCTAACCACTACACCACAGAGGCGGACATCGTTCTTGTTCTGTATTTTAATGTAAGATTTTGTAGTGTACTGCAATGTGAATATCTGTAATAAAAACTTTCCAGTCTGTCAGACACACAACAATTTCATGATGATGGTGCTTGTTGTTTAAAGGGGCCTAACATCTAAGGTCATCAGCCTCAACAATTTCAAATACAACTTAAAACACTATAAGCAAACCTGTAAAAATCACGTATTATATACAAACAATGACATGTTTCGTTCTACGAGAACATCATCAGATTCTATCAAATCATTTAAATTATGTGTACCGAGCTCGATAGCTGCAGTCGCTTAAGTGCGGCCAGTATTCGGGAGATAGTAGGTTCGAACCGCACTGTCGGCAGCGCTGAAAATGGTTTTCCGTGGTTTCCCATTTTCACACCAGGCAAATGCTGGGGCTGTATCTTAATTAAGGCCACGGCTGCTTCCTTCCCACTCCTAGCCCTTTCCTGTCCCATCGTCGCCATAAGACCTATCTGTGTCGGTAGGACGTAAAGCAACTAGCAAATATATATGTGCATATTATGTCCAGTATAGTTTATGTAGTGCAAACTTGTCGATGATACGGAGTTAGGTGAAAATATGAATCATATGTGAGCAAAAAAAAAAAAAAAAAAAAAAGATTGTATGGGAAACGACCAACACCGTATAATGAAATAATTTGTACTTATCTGCACTGCCGAAGAAACGTCTGTTATCACCTGTTATATTGAGTTGTTATAACAAGAATGATACAAAGATTATTGACGCTCCTTAAGTGAATGTTGTCCTATTTGGTACCTACTGGAAACACATTCTCTCCAAGAAGTACAGGAGTCGTGTAAGCTCGAGCAATGACAAGGGAGGAGGGCTTCAAGTAAGTTATATTTTTGCCCGGATTTTAGATGGACTTGCCAGAGTGAAACATGAAGAATAGGCTGCAGGTGCGGAGTTGCCACCGCTACTTCGCTTTATTGCTCAAGCTCTGGCAGTCATTCTATTATTTCTATATTATGTATATTATTGCTTATGTTTTTATGAAAATATACACAGTAAAAGACATTAATTTCAGTAATATATGTGTTCTAGATTTTCCTCATTATTTTATAATGAGACTCCCCCGGGGGGGGGGGGGCATTTTTATTGGTGACGAACCTCTGAAATAAAACCGTCGGTGGGGGGACCCTCTTTTCGCCCCGCAATTTCGCACCCTGGGCCCTCGACCGCCACCCCCCTCACCATCACCTTACGTCACCTCCCTGGCCTGAGAGACGGCGTTACTGTCTAGGAGGCCCGCCGTACGCTGTCCGGGTACGGAATTTAAACATGTACCCAACCACCCGAGCAGTGTGGATTGGCGATGCAGAGTAGGCTTCGGTCTACAAGTGGCCACACCTGGTCCATGTAGGTACTCCGACCTGCCAACCGAGCAGAGGAGCGGTGGCCATGGCTCTACCGTGGCTCTACGCCTCAGTATTCGGGAGACGGAGAGGAACTGGTCCCTACCGTCGGCTGTCCGTGGTTTTACATTCTCCTATACTAAGGCGAATGCCAGGACAGATCTTAGTATAGGCCACGGCCGCCAACCACCTCACCTTCTCCATACATCTCCTTTACCTTGCGAGTTGGCCGTGCGGTTAGGGGCGCGCAGCTGTGAGCTTGCATCCGGGAGATAGTGGGTTCGAATCCCACTGTCGGCAGCCCTGAAGATGGTTTTCCGTGCTTTCCTATTTTCACACCAGGCAAATGCTGGGGCTGTACCTTAATTAAGTCCACGGCCACTTCCTTCACACTCCTAGATCTTTCCTGTCCCATCGTCGCCGCAAAACCTACCTCTGTCGGTGCGACGTAAAGCCACTAGCAAAGAAAAGAACATCTCCTTTATCTCCTTGGCCTGGGAGTAGGTGTCGCCTTTTAGGAAGCCAACCGTATCCCTTCAGGTTGCGGAATGAAAACAATTTCAGTAATATTAGTAGCATCAGCGTGTTCAAGCTTTATTTTAAATTTCTAGTAGTGCGGAAAGGAGACGCGGCACGCGTGTTGATGCAACACAAGTCACGCGTCAAATACTTGGATAGTAGAACAAAATGATCGAAACCAAGTGTCCGTATTAAAAGTCGAGCACTTGAATATAAAGACTAAGGACTTTATGTAAATGAAAGTAATATTAATTATATTATTGTGCAAGTGCTGCAACTGTCATGTGGAACACAAAGGGAGAGAGACATGTATAAAACATGTGGCGAGCCATTAAAGATTTAAAAATAAATTTTAAAAATCTTGGACGCACTTTAGAATGTTTAGATGATTATCTTCTTTGCATGATTATTAACTTATTTTTCTTTGTTGTCTTTGTTTTTATTTTATATGTATTGTTTACTTTGTATTATAAGTATTGGTATGTTACGAAGTACTGTATTGGGCCTATTGCCTGTATACTTACAAAAACAAACAAACAAACAAACAAACAAACAAACAAACAAACAAACAAACAAACCGTAAATCTAGTCATCTGTAATCGGTCTGCGTGCTAAAGTTATCTATTCTTCTTCTTTTTCTTCTTCTTATTATTTAATACAGAGCTTACTGCATGCCCCTTAGACCTGTCATCTACTAGCAGTTACAAGAGAGTACGGAAACAAGGTTTTCATTATGACTGGGAGGGCGTGATAGCCGAGTGACTTCATCACTGGCTTTTTACCAAGGTGACCACGGTTCGTATTCCTGCCAATGCACATTTTATTTTTGAAATAAAAATTCATGTCCCTGTAGTTCCGATTCTATGTAAAAAATGAAGGTGCCGAGGTTGTGATCCCAACATCAAGAGTCATGTAAAACTACAAACTTACGCACTTCCTTTTATACTGGTATTTTCTCAAGTTGTAATTTGTTTGTATATAAAGTATTGACCCCAATTCCCAATCAATATTGACTTACCCTTGTAAAATCATTATCTGAAAATATGCTCAAAAGTTTAAGAGGACTTTGAAAGGTCTACCCGGCTAATGTTAAATAAGCCAAGTTTATGTCCCTTTGTCTTTGGGACCAGTGAAGATAGGACTCTGAAATTTTTAAAGCTGACTTTTGCATATTATTTATGCGTGCTAAAGCAAAATTAATAAATAAGACATAAAAACCAAATATATTAATTTTTATAAAGATGCAATTTTTTATACAACACACGAGGTCTGGATGAGCTAGGTCCAATGTAGATTGGCTTCATGGTCTCAATAGCAGCCGCAAGAATAGAATTCTTACGTTCAAAATATTCTACTGATAGACGAAAACTACAGCCTTCTACGCGGAGGAGTTTCAAAGATACATATGCAAAGAAAGTATGTCCCAAAATAACTAGTTTGACAGAGAGGTAAGTAATGTTATAACATTAAAAATGAAATACTAAATATCTCATAGAGATAAATTATATACCATTTTACTCAGGAAACGCTTAACAATACTGCAAGACATATTTTGTAAAATGTCAAAAAAATCACGTTTTTGCCTTTCAAGCTTCCCTTACATTTTCAACTGGCACTACTTCATTCTCCATAATATTTTTGCAGTTCACTCCATTGGTGTAGGAAAACCCTGACTTTCTAATAGCCTAATTCAATGCTTTCAAGTGCAGAGCCATTTACGGTATAGAATTAAAGTTATTATGTTTAATTGCATACCATTATATCGTTCAATTATATGACACAGGGTTACCACACCCAACTTGTGTCTGTACTTCGTTCTGTGTTATGAATATTTAACCTGGCAACTTTCGTTAAACTAA
Organism: Anabrus simplex; assembly: GCF_040414725.1. Lineage (NCBI taxonomy): Eukaryota > Metazoa > Arthropoda > Insecta > Orthoptera > Tettigoniidae > Anabrus > Anabrus simplex. The sequence continues at coordinate 37,328,440 of NC_090269.1, forward strand.
CATCTGTATAATACGACTTATCATACACTACAACCTACATTCTCCATTGTTCTCTACAGAGAATACTTTTACAGGTGTCCATTAAATTTGCTTATGTGTTTCTTAGTAATGGCTGTATTTGACAATAGTGAAGGGAAAAATCTGAAAGTTAATTGAAGTGACAAGAAGGTTATCCCTTGCTATGGGCAACACCTATTGGTCTTATTGAGAATGTTCGATCAGGAGGTTTGAAGGATCTAACAGACTGACATGATTTATAAATGAATTAAATTTAAGAGAGCAGCAACGCCGTGGGCCTGGGCTAGGAAGTTGTGAAAAGAACAAGACCATAGCATTTTCTTTCTTTTTCTTTCTTTCTTTCTTTCTTTCTTTACTTACTTATTTCTTTCTTTCTTAATCTGTTCACTGTCCAGGGTTTTTTTTTTCCTCGAACTCAGCGAGGGGTCCTCTACCGCCTCAAGGGCAGTGTCCTGGAGCGTGAGACTTGGGGTCGGGGAGGTAAAACTGGAAGGAAGGACCAGTACCTCGCCCAGGCCACCTCACCTGCTATGCTCAACAGGGGCCTTGTGGCGGGACGGAAATATTGGAAGGTATAGACAAGGAAGAGGGAAGGAAGCGGCCGTAGCCTTGAATTAGGAGAAGTGGGAAATCACGGAAATCACTTCGAGGATGGCTGAGGAGGGATTGGAACTCCCCTCTACTCAGCTGACCTCCCGAGGCTGAGTGGAACTCGCTCCAGACGTATCATTTTTGAAAAATTTCAGGTAGAGTTGGGAATCGAACACGGGCCTCCGGGGGTGGCAGCTAATCACACTAACCACTACACAACAGAGGCGGACCGATATATTAATTACGGTATCTTTCTTCTACATTGTGCCTACAAAACCATGTGAAAAAATGAAATGGCGTATGGCTTTTAGTGCCGGGAGTGTCCGAAGACATGTTCGGCTCACCAGATGCAGATCTTTTCATTTCACACCCGCAAGCGTCGTGATGAGGATGAAATGATGATGAAGACGGCACGTACATCCAGCCCCCGTGCCAGCGAAATTAACCGATGATGGTTAAAATTCCCGACCCTGCCGGGAATCGAACCCGGGACCCCTGTGACCGAACGCCAGCACGCTAACCATTTAGCCATGGAACCGGACACAAAATCAAAGTCATGGTATTTACACCCGAGGAATGGACTTTCTTAGCTCCGTTATCTTCAGAACTTCATTACCCAGTATCTCAATAACAACGTCCGACGTTGAGGTGTGGTAAGGCGCTGGAGTATGAATGCTGAACACTCGAATTTGAATCCCAATAGGGCGGAGGATTTTACTGAATAATAAATGAATTTAACTTTCTGTGATAGAAGTTTTTGTTTTGTTTTGTTTTGTTTTTATTTGCTTTACGTCGCACCGACGAGATAGGTCTTATGGCGATGATGGGTAAGGGAAGGCCTAGGAGTGGGAAGGGCGCAGCTGCAGCATTTGCCTGGTGTGAAACTTGGAAACCACGGGAAACCATCTTCAGGGCTACCGACAGTGGGATTCGAACCCACTATCTCCCGGAAGAGAGATAGAAGTGAGAGGTGCAGAGCAGCCAATAGGAAAACGGCAATGTAAAGGAAATGGTTCAGAAGAAATTCGATGTGGGTAAGGGAAGTTGTTCAAGGGTTAAATTGAAAATGAGGTAGTGCCTGTGAGGTAGGCAACCCGCACAGCTGGGGTCAACGACCTACTTTTAAAACAAAACGACAGAATCCTCCCTGTATTTTAGACAGCTGGGGTAATGGTTCCTGCCTCTCCTCTGGGATCGGCCGACCGCTGCCTTCGACGTGTTCCCAACCACTAGTCCGCCATTGGTCCTACATTTACCAACAGACCATAAATCCAAGATTTGGTTCCGGTCACTGATTGTGTGTAAGCAATCACAGGCTCACACATGCATACTACTGTACACCTGGACTTTAGCGTTATTCATTTGCGAAGTAATTTAAATCTCTGTCTCATACGATCTGTATTATTATCGTCGCATTCAAAGAGTTATTTACATAATTATTTAATGTGTAGTCCGCCTCTTGGTGTAGTGGTTAGCGTGATTAGCTGCCACTCTCGGAGGTCCGGGTTCGATTCCCGGCTCTGCCACGAAATTTGAAAAAGTGGGTACGATGGTTGGAACGCGGTCCACTCAACCTCGGGAGGTCAACTGAGTATAGGAGGGGGTTTCGATTCCCACCTCAGCCATCCTCCAAGTGGTTTTCCGTGGTTTCCCACTTCTCCTCCAGGTAAATGCCGGGATGGTACCTAATTTAAGGCCACGGCGGCTTCCCTCCGTCTTCCTTGTTTATCCCTTCCAATTTTCCCATCCCTCACAAGGTCCCTGTTCAGCATAGCAGGTGAGGCAATCTGGGCAAGGTACTGGTGCTCATCTCCAGTTGTATCCCAACTCAAAGTCTCGCGCTGCAGGACACTGCCCTTGAGGCGGTAGAAGTGGGATCCCTCGCTGAGTCCGAGGGAGAAACTAACCCTTGATGGTAAACGGATTAAGAAAGAAAAATTTAATTTTTATACTACTTATTTGACAGTGGATATACGAACACGATACTATAGAAGTCACTAGCGCAGCCAGGATGAACCGATGGGGAGAGGGGTTATAGTTCCAAAATTATGATAGAACATAATGAAGGTGCTTGTGACTGTGTGGTGGGCGCATGCATGAGTGTCATTATAAGAATACTGGCACAAGTGTATTATTATTTCTGGTTTTTTTTTTTTTTTTTTTTTTTTTTTTGCTTTACGTCGCACCGACACAGATAGGTCTTATGGCGACGATGAGACAGGGAAGGGCTAGGAGTGGGAAGGAAGCGGCCGTGGTAAGGTACAGCCCCAACATTTGCCTGGTGTGAAAATGAGAAACCACGGAAAACCATCTTCAGGGCTGCCGACAGTGGGGTTCGAACCAACTATCTCCCGAATACTGGATACTGGCCGCACTTAAGCGACTGCAGCTATCGAGCTCGGTCTGATTATATTAGACATGTTTGTGAAATTAATAACTGGTTCAATAGAAGGCAGTTCGGTTTTAGGAAAGGTTATTCCACTGAAGCTCAACTTGTAGGATTTCAGCAAGATATAGCAGATATCTTGGATTCAGGGGTCAAATGGACTGTATCGCGATTGACCTGTCTAAAGCATTTGATAGGGTGGATCATGGGAGACTACTGGCAAAAATGAGTGCAATTGGACTAGACAAAAGACTGACTGAATGGGTGGCTCTGTTTCTAGAAAATAGATCTCAGAGAATTAGAGTAGGCGAAGCTTTATCTGACCCTGTAATATTTAAGAGGGAAATTCCTCAAGGCAGTATTATCGGATCTTTATGTTTTCTTATCTATATAAATGATATGAGTAAAGGAGTGGAATCGCAGGTAAGGCTTTTTGCGGATGATGTTATTCTCTATAGAGTGATAAATAAGTTACAAGATTGTGAGCAACTGCAACGTGACCTCGAAAATGTTCTGAGATGGACAGTAGGCAATGGTATGTTGATAAACGGGGTTAAAAGTCAGGTTGTGAGTTTCACAAATAGGAAAAGTCCTCTCAGTTTTAATTACTGTGTTGATGGGGTGAAATTTCCTTTTGGGGATCACTGTAAGTATCTAGGAGTTAATATAAGGAAAGATCTTCACTGGGGTAATCACATAAATGGGATTGTAAATAAAGGGTACAGATCTCTGCACATGGTTATGGGGGTGTTTAGGGATTGTAGTGAAGATGTAAAGGAGAGGGCATATAAGTCTCTGGTAAGACCCCAACTAGAGTATGGTTCCAGTGTATGGGACCCGCACCAGGATTACCTGTATCAAGAACTGGAAAAAATCCAAAGAAAAGCAGCTCGTTTTGTTCTTGGTGATTTCCGACAAAAGAGTAGTGTTAAAAAAAATGTTGCAAAGTTTGGGTTGGGAAGAATTGAAAGAAAGAAGAAGAGCTGCTCGACTAAGATGTTCCGAGCTGTCAGCGGAGAGATGGCATGGAATGACATTAGTAGACGAATAAGTTTGAGTGGCGTTTATAAAAGTAGGAAAGATCACAATATGAAGATAAAGTTGGAATTCAAGAGGACAAACTGGGGCAAATATTCATTTATAGGAAGGAGAGTTAGGGATTGGAATAACTTACCAAGGGAGATGTTCAATAAATTTCCAATTTCTTTGAAATCGTTTAGGAAAAGGCTAGGAAAACAACAGATAGAGAATCTGCCACCTGGGCGACTGCGCTAAATGCAGATCAGTGTTGATTGATTGATTGATTGATTGATTGATTGATTGGTTGATTGATTGATTGATTGATTGATTGATTGATTGATTGATTGATTGATTGATTGATTGATTGATTGATTGATTGATTGATTGATTGATTGATTGATTGATTGATTGATTGATTGATTGATATTCAGACTGCAGTACACTACAAAATCTTACATTAAAATACAGAACAAGAACAATATCGTCATGGTCGACAATTTTTACAGCGAATGGTGTGTTCAGATTACAATATAAAATCATATTACAATCTAAAATCAAAATTTCGAGTTTCCTTAGAAAATATATTTAAGAGATCTGTTGGTTTTGCAATTATGTCTCTGTGAATGTTCAAAAGAGCCAACTCATTGAGTCGAATTTCACTTGTTTATCGTCAGTTTCCGTTTATTTTCTTTTGTAAAACTTCCATTGGGTTGAGGGTTCCAACCCCCTGTAAGCCCTCCCCCTTGGCTACGCCCCTGTGGTAATTGTTTTAAAGAGGAAGTTCAACCGCACAACGTTCGCCAGACCGGGCGAGTTGGCCGTGCGCGTAGAGGCGTGCGGCTGTGAGCTTGCATCCGGGAGATAGTAGGTTCGAATCCCACTATCGGCAGCCCTGAAGATGGTTTTCCGTGGTTTCCCATTTTCACACCAGGCAAATGCTGGGGCTGTACCTTAATTAAGGCCACGGCCGATTCCTTCCAACTCCTAGGCCTTTCCTATCCCATCGTCGCCATAAGACCTATCTGTGTCGGTGCGACGTAAAGCCCCTAGCAAAACAAAAAAAACGTTCGCCAGCGTAGCGTAACTGCTAGCGCTACTAGCTACCGTCATCAGAGGCCCGGTACTGCCAGAGATTTAAGAATGACAGTAGGGCTGGTATGGGGTTAAAATGACACAAGTAATTCGCCTCCACTGGGGATAGAGTTTTCCCCGGCTTTATGGTTAAATGATTATCATGCCTTTGATCCGGGGGTAGTCCCCATTAGGTCGGAGATTTTAACCTTCATTGGTAATTCTTCTGGTTAGGAGGCTGGGTGTTTGTGCCGTCTTCAGCATTAGAATTCATCTAAGGTAGGGAACATTCTTCACAGATGCACAGGTCGGCTATAGGGTGTCGTCTTGGAAGACCCCCTGCACCACGCTTTTCCGGAGGCCATACGCTATTATTATTATTATTATTATTATTATTATTATTATTATTATTATTATTATTATTATTATTACGGGGTTACCCGTGGAACGCAGAGGTGAAAGAAGGTGCCGGGGTAAATGGGTCTAACTACAATGTCAAGAAAGAATTTAAAACTGAAATGGAAGGTTATATTTTTGAAAAGCAACAAGTTAACAAATTCTCACTTAGTGAGATAACAATGACAAAAATAGAAAAATCCAAGATTACAGTACTTTAACTCTCTTGGGCTACAAGGCCCTAGTTTTACAATTTTTGAGTTCCCAGCTCAAATTTACAAAGAGCACAAATTTACACAAGGACAGAAATCCCTCAATACATGGAGCACTTGTTCCCAACAGACAATATCAAGCCTCCCAGAGGCACTTTTACAACACTAGAAAAGAGCTGACGTGCTCTCAGTTTTCCAAGCCTATTTTAGGCGATATCAGAAAATTACAATCACTCGCCATCAAGGCACAACTTACAAATTCGAAACAGAGGTATCTAGTACCCAACTTATTGGGCCGTTGCAGAAAAGAACAGGTTAAGTAAATTGCCCGAAACACAAATTGAATGCAGGCGAGTACCTGCACTCCTAAATATTCATTCTTAAAACCTAAGGGGCACTAGGCCGATGAAACAGGGGCTATTCCCAAACTATGGAGGTGACTCGTATAAGAAAGTAATTTACTACACTACAGAATGAAAAACAGCAATAAACGTAGTCACCTCAAACCAAGATGAAGGGGAGCTCGAGAGGGTACATCAATCTCTATCCCCGATTTACAGTTAAAGATTTATGAAATTTTTACATGAGCCGAAAGGAGATTTACCTTTTAGAGAAGTTGGTTACATAGTTAATGTTTCGAACCTTTCCCACGGGTTAAACTGCGGAGCTAGCAAGAAGTAAGATGGTCATTACCTTGCTGAAGAACTGCTGGCTGATGAAAGAGGCGCCTCCCGCCTCCTGCTTGACACACACACTTAGTTAGATGACGATCAAATGGCCAAGAGACGAGAAAAGCCGTAGTTTATAAACCCTCGGGGAAAGTTCGAGATCATTCATGAATAATCAAGACACACCCACAGAATTTTATTGGTTAAATTCAAAAGTAACACTCAGAATCGAGGAAGAAGCCTGTGATAGGCGGAAAATTAATTACAGAAATTAGAGATTGGCTAGATTCAAAACTGGCGGAAAGAAAATATAAATATTGCCAACCCAAAAATAAATGAACATCAATAAACAAAACTTATGAATACAAAACTTCTTCAAATCAAAAGTTCTTCCACTTCGCACCAGGGTGCATGATCGTAGTTTTTAGCAGTGACATCTATGGCAGACTGTCCAAACTTCTTGATGAATGGCAAACAAAACAAGTAGAAATTCACACAGTACAGGAAACTTCAGAATAACAAAATTATATCAGATTTTAGTGGTGACATCTTCAGAGTAAGGTTTTAAGTAGGTCTAGTTTCAAGTTCACGGTTTCTCCGGTAGAGGGGTTCTTTTAGGCGCTGATTTTGAACGCGCGGCGTTGGGGTGTACCTCCCGGTACAATTATTATTATTATTATTATTATTATTATTATTATTATTATTATTAGACAACAACCAGCCTCTATAAACACTAATCAGAAGGAATATAGAAGATGCCCGAAGTTCGAAAGGTAAGGTCGACGAAGGGAATGAAAATGAAAGACTTCCTAGGTCTTGTAAACCTAATAACGTTGTGAGGGGGGGGGGGGGGGTCGAAAGAGAACAAATGTTGACCAAGGGTAGTCGGATAGGAAAGATGAAAGTGAGGAGCCTGGCACAAGTATGTGGAAGCAATACCAGACTCAGCTACGGGAACCGTGGTTGCGGATGTACACTCCCAAATTGAGAGTCCCAGGTCCCCCTTTTAGTCGCCTCTAACGACAGGCGTATTTTATTGCTCCTATAGCTTTTGTTTTTGGAGCGCCCCCACCCTAACCTGCCGCGGAAATAACCACCCCCCTCCCCTCCACCAAAAAAAATATTCCTGGGCACGGCCTTGCTCCAGTGTATTGACTCACGCTGCAGTGTGATCTATTCATTACGCAATCGAATGAACCGCTTTGGGTACTTGCCAGGTAAGACACTAGGTCAGGAAGCAAGCCATGCGGAAGGAGAGGGGATTGATTATGCAAATACTGCTACATTTCGAGATCAAGGTCTTGGCGTATATTAGCTAGAGAGAATGAATGGATTCATATCTTTTAAATTTAGCTGTTGTTGTTGAGTCATACCCAGACTCGTGGACATCACTGGCCGTTTACTCCGAATTGTGTACCGGTATCATAATTAACTTATTTTTATTTTTTTTTTTGATACCGAAATGTTACCAGTGTGTTTTGAAAAATGTCCACATAGTTTTCTAACAGCTATGAATATCAAACCTCTCACTGGCTAACCAGGAAGGAAGGCACGCCACAGGGTAGTGTTTTAGGCCCATTGCTCTTTATTTTGTACATAAACGACATTTCATCTAATTTAAAGAATTGTAGCTACCATCTTTATGCGGACGACTTACAAATTTATTGTCACTGTAAGACCTCTGACTTGCCTCATGCCATAACAGGCATCAATGCTGACCTTCAGCGACTTAATGCTTACTCCTTGAAAAATTCTCTCCTTCTTAACCCCTCCAAGACACAAGCAAACATTATTGGCTCTCAAAAATTGTTGGCCACACTACGGTACGAAACTATTCCTCCAGTTATACTGAATGGTAGAGTTATTCCATTCAGCCAAACTGTGAGAAATCTTGGAGTGACAATGAACGAAACATTAAATTGGACTGATATATTAAGAATGTGTGTAAAAAAAATATTTTCGATACTCCATTCGGTTAAAAGAAACAGCGATATTCTACCTTGTAATGTGAGAGTCAAACTCATGCAAACGCTAGTGCTTCCCGTCCTCGACTACTGTGACGTCATTCTGGTAGACGCAACAAAAGAGCAGACTTTGAAACTTCAGCGAGCGCTTAATTGTTGCCTTAGATTTATATACAGTCTGAGTTATGATACGCATGTCACCCCATACTATCACACTATTTCATGGCTGAAACCTGACAAACGACGAACGTATCACATACTGATACAGATATACAGACTGCTCTCTGAAGACAGACCACTATACATTTCTTCCCAGCTTAAGTATTTGTCCTCCTTTCACAGCAGTAATACCCGCTCTGGTTCCTCCCTTTCTATTCCTGTCCACCGATCCTCTATGTACGAAAATTCCTTTGTTGTGGCGGGTTCTAGACTTTGGAATTCCCTGCCAGTCAGTGTCAGAAATTCCACCTCAATACCTAAATTCAAGTCTGCTTGCCGAGACTACCTGCTAAATGCAGCTGACTAACTTGTATGACTGGAAGATCGAATGAATGTGAGTTAGAAAAGTGTAATGTATTTTTGTGTAGGTTATTATTTACTGTATAATATGATGTACTCAAACTGTATCACTACAGTGGTTAAGTGTAAGAGAGGGCCAAGAGCCCTAACTTCACCACCTACAAAGGCATGATAAATAAATAAATAAATAAATAAATAAATAAATAAATAAATAAATGTCAGGGATGGAATGAATGAAGCCCCTATCTAGCGGCGAGGATGGGAATTGTGCCGGCTGCCGAGGCCTGTCGCACTCCTCTGTTCGTACCAGCTATATTATACCATATTTCGGGACAAAAGAGCTGAAAAATAAGAACATTCTCGGGACGCGGAAGTCGAATAGGTGGTCTACTTAACATTTCACGTGCATTCGATTAAAAATTTTATTGTTAGATTGTAGTCTTCTAAAGACAGGTGGAAAGGTCGTCTTTCATTTGCTGGCGCTCGTTTGTTGACTTGGATGGAGTATGCACCATAACTTCGGAGGACAAAGGTGGCCGGGCATAGAACTATTTTTATGGTTTTATATGATGTGTTTTATACTACAGGTCCAAAAAGGAAAGGTCGTAGGATGGGGTGACATACAGGAGATGGATTTAAAAACCAGCAATATTTAAACAAACATGAAGTTTCTTACACACACATACACACACACACACACACACATATATATAGCCTATAATCCTTTATTTAGGAAACTGACCCTAACGGATTTGCCATAAGACACAGCATTGTACAATTTTTATGTCTTGGAATGTAAATTGTTCCGTAAAAGAAGCACGGACCTACGCACAGCCACCTCGGCAACCGTGGCTAGATAGCTTTCCTTGAGGGTAAACCTCTTCCACAACTCGGCCATCATCCCCGGCGTGGTACCTCTTGCACCTACTTACAATCCGCAAAATAGTGACGGAATTCACATGATATTTCTCCATGATGTAATTGGATACTGGAACGTAGGTTGCCTGCTTCTCTGAGTGCACATCATGCGGCTGTTGTTCGCTTGATTCTATACGTACTGTTGGGTCCAGTATTACAGAACGTTCTCTCTGTTTATTGATGGCTAGAATATCTACTCTTCTTGTACTTCCATTTTCAGCTAAGCAGTTCACTTCTTCATATTCTTCCCACCCGTTCTCGCGAAAGGCTTTTGCAATAAGGCCACGAACTGTGTGATGGCGAGTATTCCTAAGCAATGATCCGAATGGACAGGAGCAGAGAACATGCACCAAAGTTTCGATCTCACCACAGGCGTGTCTCCTGGCTTCTACCGTACGGTACAACCTTCTTATTGGAGCCACGTCTGCATCATTTTGATGCTTTCAGTCCACTTTGATGTTGAAGGCCTACCTTTTCTGCGAACCACTTATTTAATTGAGGGTGCTGTGAGAAGAGGGCAATTCCTTTGTTTATGTTTTTTTCTTTTGAAGGGATCACCAAATCTTAAATTTAATTATAATAAAACAAAGCCATATGCAATATGATTATGACTAGGGCTCGGATGTTTAAGACCTAACAATAACTCAAATAAGCAAGCAAATATGACCTCAAATGTGACGAAATATGACCTCAAAAGTGACGAAATATGATCCAAAAATTACAAAATATGGCCCTAAAATGTGGCCATTTGAATATAAATTATAAATCGAAACGGCAATTCCTTTGATACATATTTGTATTTATTTTCACTTTCATATTGATTTTCTGAATATACATCTTCAGCAGTTAGAAATTAGAAATTAATCTACTTTTTAAAATATTTTGGAACTTTTAAGCCCAGAGTTAATTAATATTATTCAAATGCACAGTTTAATTTGAGTACCACGAAACGAATTAAGTAGATGTCTTTCAGTACATTACGGTAGGGTGGCAGAGCCTATGGTGCAACGTTTTTCATTCTTCTCCGCCGGTGGAATTGAAGTATACGACAAGATTCATGTTTCGTGAACACGTGCGCATTCGGTAAGTTGAAGACGATTTTGCTCAGCTACAACTGTCATCAAACCGCCTAAATATGACCGAAATATGACGTTTCTACGAAAATGGCTCAAAATATGACCTTATGGCGAAAAATAGCCAAAATATGCATTTATATGACAAATAAAGATCACTTAGTTGTGACCATATTCACCTGATTTGCACCAAAATCCAATCAGGCAAGAAAATAGAGACAAAGAAAAAATATGACTTTTCCTAAACATCCGAGCCCTAATTATGACACACAAACATTATGGAAAAGCAGTACCGGTAGGTGCGTCGTCTATTCTGCAAGATAAGAAATATGCCAGTGCCTTTTCTTTAAAGGTTCGTAATTATGATGTTGAGGCTGTTTCAGGCAACTTGTTATATACAGAATGGTCGGAAACAACGTGAATCAAGTATATGAACGCGACCGAGCTCGATAGCTGCAGTCGCTTAATTGCGGCCACTGTCCAGTATTCGGGAGATAGTAGGTTCGAACCCCACTATCGGCAGCCCTGAAAATGGTTTTCCGTGGTTTCCCATTTTCACACCAGGCAAATGCTGGGGCTATACCTTAATTAAGGCCACGGCCGATTCCTCCCCACTCCTAGCCATTTCCTGTCCCATCGTCGCCATAAGACCTATCTGAGTCGGTGCGACGTAAAAGCAACTAGCAAAAAAAAAAAAAAAGTATATGAACGTTGGAGAGTTAGTCATATTGACAAATATGTTTTTAAAAAATAATTCGATATCTCGTACCGTTGTCATTTTATCAGCTGCTGAATTTAGCCAATGAGATCGCTTCGCGGGGAGAATTCGAATGGTCTTTGCAAGGCGGTGTAGCTAAATCTGTACGTGCATTGAGACCGGCTTGAGAGCACCAGTCGAAGAAAAAGCTTCGCCAGGGGAGGGGTTTGAACACGAACCGCCGAGCTCCATATCAAGTACGCTACGGTACTTCGTGTTTGATGCTGAAAGAAAGTCATATTCTGCAACGACCAAATTTGTGCGGTTGATTGTACATCCTGAAGTGTAATTAACTTTGTGTTTGATTTTATAAGACCGTTTTTACAGGGTACAGGTGAATGACGGCCTATCGGTGTAGGGGTAGCGTGCCTGCATATTTCTCGAAGGTCCCGGTTCGATTACCGACCAGGTTAGGAATTTTTATCTGAAACTAAGGGCTGGATCACCGGGCGAGTTGGCTGTGCGGTTAGGGGCGCGCAGCTGTGAGTTTGCAGATAGTGGGTTCGAACCCTACTGTCGGCAGCCCCGAAGATGGTTTTCCGTGGTTTCCCATTTTCACACCAGGCAAATGCTGTACCTTAATTAAAGCCACGGCCGCTTCCTTCCCAGTCCTAGCCCTTTCCTGTCCCTTCGTCGCCATAAGACTTATCTGTGTCCGTGCGACGTAAAGCCAATAGTAAAAAAATGTATAAAAAAAAGTGCTGGTTCGAGGTCCACGCAGCTTACGTGATTGCAATTGAGGAGCCATCTTGCGGTGAGATGACGACCCCGGTCTAGGAAGCCAAGAATAACGGCCGAGAGGATTCGCCGTGCAGACTACAAGACACCTCGTAATCTGCAGACTTTTAGGCTGAGCAACGGTCACTTAGTAGGCCGTGACCCTTCGGAGCTGTATAGCCATGGAGTTTGGCTTTACCATAGCCATGTACAGATCCTTAGTATGGGTTATATATGGAAGGTTATAAAATTAATGAAGTAAATATTTCCTACAATTTCCCCACATCATATTCAAATAAATAAAATGTCTATGAATCAGGGAATAAAACACAGACTTAAATAGTTCACTCTTCATACTAATATACCGTATCTCAATCCGGTGTTATTCTGACATCAGGATTAATTTTATTATTAAGGAAATCAATATGACAGTCCCAAGTAAGAATATACTATCAGTGATTAGACCCAAGAATGAAGTTTAATAATTTCTTTCCACAATAATTTTCGTAATTTTGAGATATTCGTATAATTCTAAACTTCATAATACTTTATTAAAAACATTTACGGTACGGTACCTATTTAGTTTTAGTTCCATTTACAGTTAATTCGTTATGCTTAAACAATGTAATCAGTTTAGAAATATAATTTTGTATTTGGTCTATTCATTATGTTTCGTTTCGTTCGACATGAAATACCGTACCGTACGTTAGGTGTTACAGCGAACAATAATATTTTACCTTTAAGTTCAAAATCTAGCATATCATAGGCCTATATATACTAAATAATATGGGATCTAAAATGGAACCCTGAGGAACTTCACATTTCTATGGGACGATTTTACTATTGTAGTCGCAAACGTTGACATATTGTTGTAGATTGTTAAGACACGACATTAGCTGAACCATGACAGGGTCAAACCCTTTATACCTAACTGATATAATTTTTCAAGTAACAAGTCACAATCTACAGTAGGCCTACCAAAGATCTCTCTTAACTCAAAAAAAAAAAAAGTCCTGCAATTAAGTTATTTTCATCTAGAGATTTCTGAACTGGAACTAATAGAATAATGCAGACGTTGTGTTACTTTTAGCAATAAATCCATATGAAAAAACAACTGATCATTTAGGTAATGTTATGATCTTACTTTTACAACTTTTTCAAGGAAATATGCTAATGAGGCTTAAAGGATATTTCCCCTCCTTAAATATAGGGATAACTCTAACAATTTTACACTTAGTTGGGATGATGTCTGTTCTTAAAGAAAGTTTAACAAATTCAACAATATATGCATATGTTTATTGTTTTATTAGTTCATTGTTTAGAACACCATTCATACTATTGCCATAATATTTAATTTGACTTTTCCCCTCTTTAAATATAGGGATAACTCTAACAATTCTACAATTAGTTGGGATGATGCCTGTTCTTAAAGAAAGTTTAACAAATTCAACAATATATGAATATATTTATTGTTTCATTTGTTCATTGTTTAGAACACCATTCATACTATTGCCATAATATTTAATTTGATTTTTGCCCTCTTTAAATATAGGGATAAGTCTAACAATTCTACACCGAGCTCGATAGCTGCAGTCGCTTAAGTGCGGTCAGTATCCAGCATTCGGGAGATAGTGGGTTCGAACCCCACTGTCAGCAGCCCTGAAGATTTCCGTGGTTTCCCATTTTCACACCAGGCTGTACCTTAATTTTTTTTTTTTTTTGCAAGTTGCTTTACGTCGCACCGACACAGATAGGTCTTACGGCGACGATGGGACAGAAAAGGGCTGGGAGTGGGAAGGAAGCGGCCGTGGCCTTAATTAAGGTACAGCCCCAGCATTTGCCTGGTGTGAAAATGGAAAACCACGGAAAACCATTTTCAGGGCTGCCGACAGTGGGGTTCGAACCTACTATCTCCCGAATACTGGATACTGGCCGCACTTAAGCGACTACAGCTATCGAGCTCTGTACCTTAATTAAGGCCACGGCCGCTTCCTTCCCAGTCCTAGCCCTTTCCTGTCCCATCGTCTCCGTAAGACCTATCTGTGTCGGTGCGACGTAAAGCCAATAGCAAAAACAGAACAAAAACAAAACAATTCTACACTTAGTTGGGATGATGCCTGTTCTTAAAGAAAGTTTAACAAATTCAACAATATATGTATATGTTTATTGTTTTATTTGTTCATTGTTTAGAACACCATTCATACTATTGCCATAATATTTAATTTGATTACACTCAGAATTTCAGTTATATTTGTGGGGGTCATAAAAATGCTGTCATCAATCAATCAATCAATCAATCAATCAATCAATCAATCAATCAATCAATCAATCAATCAATCAATCAATCAATCAATCAATCAATCAATCAATCAAACAAACAATCAATCAAACAAACAATCAATCAATCACCACTGATATGCATTTAGGGCAATTGCCCAGGTTTACCAAGTTTTTCTTTGCAAATATTTTGGAAATTTATTTAACCTCTCCAACTTGACTAACAACTTCTGTGCAGTCTCGATCTTGACTCGTTCATTGGCAAAAATCTATACAAGTTTAGACCAACTTCTCCATTTTTTAACATCTCACATAATTGTAATTCATTGGAATGATAATTGTACTGGGAGGTACACCTCAACGCGGCGCATTCAAATTCAGCGCCTAAAGAACTCGTCTAAAGGTAAAACAGTGAAAATGAAACTACACCTACTTAGAAATGTAATCAGAAGATGTCACCACTAAAATATCGAGTAATTTTGTTATTGTGCAGTTGCCTACACTGACTGAATTTATCAGTGTTTTGGTTGCCATTCATCGAGAAGTTTGGACATTTTCCCACAGATGACACTACAAAAACTATGATCATGCACCCTGGTGCGAAGTGAAAGAACTTTTGATTTAAAGAAATTTTGTATTCATAAGTTTTTTTTTTTTTTTTACTGATTGATGTTCATTTATTTTTGAGTTGGCAATATTTATCTCTCTTTCCGCCAGTTTTGAGTCCAATCAATCACTAATTACTGTAATTAATTTTCCACCTATCACAGGCTTCTTCTCCGATTCTGAGTGTTACTTTTGAAATCTACCAATAAAATTCGGTGGTGTGTCTTGATTATTCATGAATGATCTTGAACCTTCCCTGAGGGTTTATAAACTGTGGCTTTTCATGTCTCTTGGCCAATTGATCGTCATCTTACTAAGTGTGTGTGTGTGTCAAACAGGAGGCAGGCGGCCTCTTTCATCACGCAGCAGAACATTTACCAAGTAATGGCCACATAACATCTTTCTTGTTAGCTCCGCAGTTTAACCCGAGGGAAAGGTCTGAATCATTAACTATGTAACCTTCTTTTCTAAAATGTAACTTCTGCCGGCTAATGTAAAAAGGTTCATAAAATCTTTGACTGTAAATCGGGGATAAAGAGTGACGTACTCTTTCGAGCTCCCCTTCATCTTGGTTCAAGGTAACTACGTTTTGTAACTGTTTTTTCTTCCTTTCCGTAATGCATTAATTTATCCTTATACGAGTCACCTCAGTTGTTTGGGAATAGCCCCTGTTTCATCGGCCTAGTGCCCTTTAGGTTTTAAGAGTTCATGTCTAGGAGTGCAAGCATACGCCTCCATTCATTTTGTGTTTGGGCCATTTATTTAACCATTATTCTTGTTCCATGAAGGCCCAGTAGGTTGGGTATTAAATACCCCTGTATAATCATTTTCCTATTGTAAGTTATGCCTTGAGAGGCCAGGAATTGTAAGTTGATGTTGCCTTGAGTAGGCTTGGAAAACTGAGAGCCTGTTAGCTCTTTTTTCAAAGTAAGATTAATGAATGCCTCTTGAAGGCTAGATGTTGTAATTTTGGGAGCAAGTGCTCCTTGAATTAGGGGATTTCTGCCCTTGTATAAATTTGTGCTCTTTTGTAAATTTGAGCTAGGAGCTCAGGAAAAGTAAAGTGAGGGCTTGAAGCGCACGATCTGTTAATACCACTAATCTTGTCTTTCCTAGACTTGTTTAATGTTTGCTACTTGTACCTGTAAAAATTGTTAAATTTTGAGTTCTGAAAATATATCCTTCAGTTTAAGCTTTTAATTAATTTTGACATTTAGTTAGACCCATTCACCCCAGCACCTTCTTTAACCTCTTTCTGCTCCATGGGTAACCCCGTAACAATAATAATAACAATAATGTTATTTGTTCAATGCCATTCTAACTGCTAATAGTCACAGCAGACTCCCAGATGTCAGAATTTTATCCCACAGGAGTTCCTTTTTAATGCACCAGAACATGAAAACATGGAGTTGTCGTATTTAAATATCCACAGTACTACTGACCTCAGGCAGGATTGAACCTGTTACCTTGGGAACAGAAGGGCAATGACTGACTTACTTCTGCATCTCTGAGGTTGGCCCTGGTTCAGTTTATGAGGCGAATACAGTAGAGACTCTACTGTATTTGAATGAGGTATGAGCCGGATTAAATCCCGTGGAAGCCTCTAGGCAATCGAATTCCTCCCCCCTCCCATGTGAATTAACCCCTAGTAAGGTTTTTAAAAATGTTGCCATCTAATACTTGTAATAAACCAATTTCATTATGAAAACAAACTAGTGCTTTCAGCATTCAGTTCAAATAGAAATTGCCAATACATTATACGTTAAGAGAGTGCAGAAATGGAAAACTATCTGGCAGTAGGGTCTTTACCTGAATATTGTGCTGCCTATTTTTGACAAGGAATTCTAATTTGTTAAGACTTAGGTTGAGTCCATTTTTTTTTACAAACTGACAACTGGTGGAAGATGAACTTCTAAGAAACAAAGTGTAGCCTAGGTAAAAATGAAATATCGTATGACTTTTAGTGCCGGGAGATCCCAGGACGGGTTCGGCTCGCCAGATGCAGGTCTTTTGATTTGACTCCCGTAGGCGACCTGCGCGTCGTAATGAGGATGAAATGATGAAGACAACACATACACCCAGTCCCCGTGTCAGGGAAATTAACCAATGATGGTTAAAATTCCCAACCCTGCCGAGAATCGAACCCAGGACCCCTGTGACCAAAGGCCAGCATGCTAACCATTTAGCAATGGAGCCGGACTAGCCTAGGTAATGTGAAGCTGATGCATATTGTTCATCTCTATCTATTTATCAAGTGACTTGGCCACAAAGTTTGGCTCACAAAGTCAGGAAGGAGGTGGTGAGTTCGAACCCCACTGTTGGCAGCCCTGAAAATGGCTTTCCATAGTTTTCTGTTTTCATACCAGGTAAGTGCTGGGGCCGTATCTTAATTAAAACCATGGTTGCTTCCTTCCTAATTCCAGCACTGCCATAAGACCTGTGTCTATGTCAGTACAACATAAAACAAATATGGCAGCAAATACACTAACTCTACCTATTTAGTAATCTGGTATGGTACTAAGTTAGAGATATCGTCAGTTACCGTATGTGTGTGTGTACAGTAGAATTTGTCAGAACTTATAATTGTTAGTTTGCATCAGTGTGTGTAATTGTTCTTTCATCTTCAGACTGGGGTTGGTACATCTGCAATTCAACTAAGGTACAGGTTCAGTACTGACGTAGACTGCGAGTGGAAGAACACCAATTCCCCTCTCATTGTATATTGGGGCTATTACTCTGAAGGTTTGTTTATGGGGATATCAGTCAAGAGAATGGATTAACTGCAATTCTTAAGGTCAATTACTCCACCTGTGTGTGGAAACGGTGGAATAACATCCATGTATCCCCTGCCCCCATTTTAAGAGGCAACTAAAAGGTGCCCCAGAGGCTCTTAAATTTGGCGCGTGGGTTCCGGTGGAAGACCTTAGGCAATCAAAAACTTCCTCCCACCCATAGCTGTGTCCTAGCATTGCTTCCACTTACTTGGGCCTGACTCCTCACTTTCATCTATTTTATCCAAACTCCTTTGACCAACATTATTAGAGAATTCAAGGGCTAGGGAGCCTTTCATTTTCATGCCCTTCATGGCCCTTGTCTTTCTTTGACTGATATCTTCATTTTTCAAAATGTCCACAATCACCTTAAGGTCAGTTAATGCTCATCATCATCATCATCATCATCATCATTTTACAGTTCCAGTTTTCCGGGTACTGCTGGCGAGCCTCTTCCATTCTGTCTTATTTAGATATGTTCTATTGTTAATGACGTCCTCCAGTGTCCTTCCCCGACCTGCAACGTCCATCTTTACGATGTCCACCCAGTGGGTTCTTGGTATTCCCACCATCTGTTTCCTTGCCACATGTCGCTCCAAGTTAACATATGCTGTCCTTGTTGGCTCCATCCTCATTACATGCCCAAACCACCTCAGTCTGTACATGCTGATCTGATCTAACAATGATGTAACAATCCCAGCTTCCTTCCTAACCACATCATTCCTCAACTTGTCCAGTTTGGCTTTTTGAATTGTGGACCTAAGGATCTTCATTTTGGATGCCTGCAACCTTGATGAGTCTTTCTTAGTGAGGGTGCACTTGGTATGAAGTACTGATTGAACATCACCAGCTTTGATTTTGTTGGTACTTTGGGATCCCGGAAGAGTGTTTGTACCTGTCAGTAAAAGTGAGAGCTCTTCTCCACTCTATTTGCCACCTCCTTTGTGGCTAGTGTATCTCGAGATATTAGCCTACACTGCTGAGGTATGTAGAGCTTTCCACACTTTCTAGTGGATGGTTTCCTAGCATGATGTTCACTGGTTGTCCCTCTCTATTTATTGCCATCACTGCTGTTTTGAGTTTGCTTATCTTGAGATTGAATCCCTGGAACTTAACCTTCCATTCATTGAGTCTCGACTGTACTTAATGCTTATGAAAATAAATGTACCATATCTGTTGAGTCCTCATTGCTGTGAAGATTCATCTCACTTCATAACCGAACCAGTAGAGAAACGGAACAAGGTTTGGACATCTATCTGTTGAGTTCTCATTCTGAACATCTTCTCCATTCTCATTCTTCTTCCACATCTTTTCTTATGAAGGGGTATCAGCAAATAACCGGAATGATTTTTTTGTGTTTCAATAATCCTGCGCTGGAGGCAGCCAAATAAAACACATTAAAATTATATTTTAATAATCTTACAATAGAGAATAATCCCTTTGTTTGTATAATTTGACAATATATTGCACATTATCTACCTGCTGTAATTACATTTATATTAGTTATTCGTAGGTTTTAAATTTTATTTGAGGGGTTCTGAATTTTTATTTTGGCAGGCGGGTCTGTATCACACCCGTTACACCCCTTTAAAGCTGTTGGGTCCAGCTCCTTGGCTTGATGGTCAGCATTGAGCCCTCAGTTCAGATTGTCCCAGGCTTGATTCCTGACCAAGTTGGGGATTTCAACCATGTCTGGTTAATAAATCTGACTTGAGGACTAAGCATGTCACTCACCTCAAGCTTTTCACTTGCAGGGGAACAACTGAGGAAGGAGGCCATGTTCGCTGTACCCAACATGGATCTCAAATTGCAGCAGCACGCTTCAATTACATTTTATGTTCTCCTGGACAAAACTCCAACACAAACAGTGGAAATGATGCAGCAAGCTTACAGAGAGGAAACCATAGGAAAGACACAAGTTTTTGAGTGGCGCAAAACGCTTTAAGGAGAGTAAAACTGATCTTGAGGATGCTCTATGCCCCGGAAGACACTCAGTTTCGAAAATCAACATCAATGTGAACGCAATTGATGTCATGTTGTGGGAAGACCGCTGTTTAACCATTGCTGGAATGATAAACATCTCCTATGGATCATCTTAAGACATTATACACAATGTTCAAGAGCGTAGAAAAATGTCCGCGATGTGGATGCCATGTTGGATGAATGATGAACAGAAGGCTCACTGTGTAAAGGCATGTCAAGAATGGAAAGGGAGACTTTGGCAGGAACCAGATTTTTTGGAAGGGTTATCAAATGTGACGAGTCCTAATTCCATCATTACGACTCAGAGACAAAACATCAAAAATGTCCAGTGGAAACATCCTTCCAGTCCAAGACCCAAAAAGGCCAAAGTTCAGGCGAGTGCAGGGAAAGTCATGCACCTTGTCCTTTTTGATAAGCAGGGTATTGAGTAATCATACACTGAAAAAGCAATGTACTGTTACTGCTGATTACTATTGTGAAGTGCTAAAGGGGCCACTGAAAAGAAAAATTGCAGGAAAAGAACAAACTTTGTTCAAACGGTACCAGGACAGTGCACCTGCGCGTCGGCAATAAAGAAAGACACAAGACACAATAACCTAATTGGGCATTGAGGTGATGCCACATCCACCTTATTCACCGGACCTAGCACCATGCAACTTCTACCTATTTCCTGCAGTGCAAAAGGAACTTCAGGGTCATCATTTTTAAAGTGATCAAGAAGTAAACAATGCAATTTTGGATGTACTCAACAGACTATCAAGAAAATGCTTCGGGGAGTGCTTTGAACAGTAGAATGAATACTGGAACCATTGTATTGTGTCTGGGGGAGAATACTTTGAAGGTCTGTAAGTGAATTTGAATAAAGTTAGCCAGTATTTTGCTGTAATAAAATCATTCTGGTTATTTTTTGACACCGCGTCGTACATACATGGATGCAATGTACAGTATGTCGTTCATGTGAATCTGGCTCAATTTTATAGCATGATGCCTTTCCTGATGCCAATCTTGTGTGAAGAGATGTATTTGCTATTGTGTACTTCTTTCGTGGTTGGTAGTGCAATGAATTGAATGTAAATAAAGAGGAATTTATTAAGATGAACACAAACACCCAATCCTCAAGTCAGATTTATTAACCAGACATGGCTGAAATCCCCAACTTGCTCAGGAATCAAACTTGGGACAGTCTGAACTGAGGGCTCAATGCTGACTATCAAGCCAAGAAGCTGGACCCAACAGCATCAAAGGGGCGTAACAGATGTGATACAGACCCGCCTGCCAAAATAAAAATTCAGATCCCCTCAAATAAAATTTAAAACCTACGAATAACTAATATAAATGTAATTACAGCAGGTAGATAATATGCAATATATTGTCAAATTATATAAACAAAGGGATTATTCACTATCGTAAGATTATTAAAATATAATTTTAATGTGTTTTATTTGGCTGCCTCCGTGATTTAATGGCTAATCTGCTGAACCATACACCACTTAGTTGTTTGTACTTAAAATTGGTTTCATTTTACAATGACTACGGAACTATACTCTGTAACTGATACCGAAGTCTCAGTTATAATACGAGGGCAAGTCAATAAGTATCTGCAATCAATTTTTATAATTTATTACAAAAAGAGTACACACATTTTGTTGATATCATTTTCCAACATAGTCACCCTGCTTTTCAGTGTACATGGCCCAACATTTCACAAGCTTTCTGATACCCTCTGTGAGTTTGAGCTGTGTGGGCGGGGGTCTGTGGGCGCGTATTGGGATGCAACCAAAGAAATCCTTCCGACAATCGACCTCTGCATTTGTTGTGAATTTCAGCTTGTTTACCAGCGTATCACTGAAATGTTCACTGTTTAATGTTTCCCCCTTCTCCTCATAATGTTCCAGTATTGGCCCTTGAGAGTCCCAAAACACTGTGAGCATCACTTTTCCTGCAGAAGGTTGACTCTTGAATTTCTTTTTGACTGGGGATCCATGATCCTTCCATTCCATGTTCTGACGTTTGCTCTCTAATTCGAAGTGGTAAACCCATGTTTCATTTCCAGTGATGATCCGTTTCAGAAACGTTTCACCTTCGTTAGCATGGCGGTCCAGTAGGTGCTGACAGATTCTTACACGATTGTGCTTCTGCTCTTCATTGCGTTGTTTTGGAACCTATTAGAACAGACTTTGTAAAAGTTAAGCCTGTTTTGTATGATTTCATATGCAGAACCATGGCTAATGTGCATATGGTTTGCCACGTCATCGACAGTCACTCGTTTGTTATTCAGGATCATATCACGCATTTGTTTAATATTGGCATCAGTTATGGCTGCAGATGGACACCCAGATCTTTCCTCATCCTTCATGCTTGTGCAACCCCTTTTGAACTGTTCAGTCTACTGGTAAACACTTTGCTGTGGCAAAACATTGTCCCCGTATTGTGCTGAAAGTCTTCTATGAATTTCTGCTCCTGGTACACCCTCCGATCACAAAAATTAGATTACAGAATGCTGTTCATCCTTGGTGCAAACAGAGAGTGGCGCGGCCATCTTTACGTCGCAACAGCACAAGCTGTACTGATCTGATAATGCTGAAACCTATCACAGACGAAGACAATGGTGCCATCTAGCAGCTGGTAAGCTCACAATGCCATAGAGCCAACCTAAAGACAATTAGAGCAAAATTGCAGATATTTATTGACTTGCCTATGTAATTTATTCAATTACAACACAGAAAAATACAAGGTTGGGACAAAAGTCATGGCAACTATTTTTTCTTTTGAAGATACCAGTCTGGTTAGAAAATGTGACATATACAGACGAAAGGACAAGGTGTTAACTACATGTGTGGACAATGAATAGCACTGAAATATCGTAACACACTAATTTATTACGGTAGTATACAGGGTAATATGGCCTTCCCGGTGCAAAAGAATGACAACATAGTACGCATAAAGTTGACATGACAAATCTGGGCCTGAAGACCCTCAAAGTAGTCCCCTGCTACTGACACCACACGCTGTCAACGATGTTGGAGGTGCTAACTACCATCTGCCTCAGCATTTGCTGCACCATGTGTGAATCGAGTCACCTGTTGGCGCACAGCATTAGCAATGTCCTCTCGTGTTGCAAACCGCTTACCACGTAGTGGTTCCTTAATCTTTCGAACAAGATCATAGTCACAGGGCAAATGTCGGGAGAGTACAGTGGGTGCTCTAATTCTTCCCATCCCCAACGACACAGTAGCTGACCTACACACTCTGCTTTATGTGGTTTTGCATTGTCGTGCAGGATTATTGCACTGTCCACAAGATCTGGATGTTTCTCCCGAACGCCACGTCGTACCTGTCGCACCAGGAAGTCCCTGTAGTACTGTGCGGTCACTGTTCTGCCATGTGGAACAAAGTGGCAAACAATGACATCCCTGACATCATACGCATATGGTACTGTACGGTATGGTAGGGTATTATTCCCAAGGGCTTCCACTAATTCACTGTGACATTCCATCGCATTACTTCCATCTCGCACGACACTCACCAACTGACTGATTTCACAGCCCTCGCTGCACTACTACCAGCTATCACAGAGCCATCTGTTGTTCTGCATACACACTATGCCTGCAGAACTTCCACATGACACATATACGTTTGTGATCCGTTCACGTATCTACAAGAAAAAAAATAGTTGCCATGACTTTTTCCCCAGTCCTCGTATATGAAGAAAATTAAATCCAAAACTGTTCAAATAAAGTTTGAGAAATATCAAACAGCACAACTTACAAGCCTTCATGCAAAGAGAGCTACTTCAAAACTGAATTGACTGAGTGTTACTACACCTACTTTTTATTAGTATTATACACTGTACATTGTTGTCGAATAAATAATAACATTTAAATGTTCAGCAAAAGTTTTGCATAATATGATCTCGGATGCACTACACATCAAGAAAGTATCATTTTCTTATAAAAATATGATATTTTGGTACCAATTTTTATTGCTGTGATTATTTTTTAAATAATTTGGTGTAAGTCTTTTGTGAGAAACATGTCACGGTGTTGCAAGAAACGGCAAGGGCAAGCATTGTTTACAACACTGTGCTGTAATAACTGCTGTTACGTGCAACCAAATGACAATTCTTCTACATGAAAATAGTAAAACAAACTATTTAGACTGATTCTACAAAACTACCAGGATCATATCTGTGCAAAGTACATTAGGCTAGATATATATATTCATTTACTTTTGTGAGGGGTCTCTGGGGCCCCACAAGACCCGGGACTACCTGCATTGCAAGCCCTGCAGAACCTAACATTATGCCCCTGCAGCTTTACAATTAACTGCCATAAAAATTGCATATGTCTTTGATGAAGCATGTAAGGAAAATGAGAATTAAAGTTATTTCCTATTGCTTTCCTCTTAAGCCAGAAGTTTTTGCATATTAGTCTGCCACACCTACACAAACCAATCCTACAAGCAACACTTTCATGTTATTTGTTGGAGAGAATGGCTGCATAGGGATTGTTTATACTAGCTCACTCATCTGACCCTATCATATTCTGAAAGGAAAAAATCAGATAGATTGATGAAGTACTTAAGTTGTTGTAGCCTATGCTCCTCACTAAATTGCACTGTATGCTATATCTAGAGGCATGACTGGTTTTGAATTAATTTATGTACGATTTTGCAGAAAAGAAACAATATTTTGCATTATTCCACAAACTAGGACTTTCTCATCACTTGAATTTTGCTTTAATAATTTTCTAAAATTAGTCCTAAAAAGTTTCACTCATTTAATGCATGAATTATTTATGTGAAATATATATATGTATAAACGGAAACAATATTGATATAATCATTCATTACTCTTTATTACAATGCTAATTAAGATTACATAATAAATTACCCTCTCACCCTATATGGCCATACCATTAAGCGATTTCCTAGAATATTTAAACTAACACTAACTTCTGTCGACCATGCAAGTGGCCGCGTGGTTTGGGTCACGTAGCTGTGAACTTGCATTCGGGAGATAGTGGGGTTCGAACCCCAATGTCGGCAGCCCTGTAGATGGTTTTCCATTGTTTCCCATTTTCACTCCAGGCAAATGCTGGGGCTGTATCTTAATTAAGGCCATAGTCACTTCCTATCCACTCCTAGCCCTTGCCTGTCCCATCATCACCATAAGAGTCCGGCTCCATGGCTAAATGGTTAGCGTGCTGGCTATTGGTCACAGGCGTCCCGGGTTCGATTCCTGAGAGGGTCGGGAATTTTAACCACCATTGGTTAATTTCCCTGCCACGGGGGCTGGGTGTATGTGTTGTCTTCATCATTATTTCATCCTCATCACGACGCGCAGGTCGCCTACGGGAGTCAAATCAAAAGACCTGCACCTGGCAAGCCAAACCCGTCCTGGGATCTCTTGACACTAAAAGGCATACGCAATTTCATTTCATTACCAAGTGACCTATCTGTGTCAGTGCGACGTTAAGCAAATTGTAAAACAAACAAAAAAAACTGTCAAATTGAGAAGTCCTTATTCTGTCTTCCATTTTGGTTTCTCTTTACACATGTAATATTGGAATACAATTTCACCCTCGTTATTTTTCATTAATTTTGCTGCAGTTTTGCACTTATCACAAAATAGGTAAATTTTCCTTTAATTTGTTGTAATTTTCAGATATGAAATAATTGTTTACTTAACCATAATCATATGATTCATTAAGATTTAATCATATGATTCATTAAGATTTCTCAAAACTGCTTCAAAATAATTTTTTGTCAAATTTATTGTTAAAGCAAAATAATCATGCCTCTTACCAGAGATAGGCCTAGATATGGACCTATTCCCTGATCATATGGTTAGATGCCTGAATTTCACCACTCAGTAAAGGTGATGATAATTTTCTTAATAGCAAGTACATCTAGATAACCACACCTCCTAACTCTTAAGTAGATGTGAATAAGGAAGCAGTCCAATTATTTGTACAATGAAGGTAATGACAGGCTAAAGGGAAGGGCCACATAGTGTGTGAAAAAGAAACACCATTTTATAGATGTAGAATGTCTCAGACAAATATAAGAAATAGAAATGCTCCTAAATCTTGAAGAACTCCAGAATTCACAACAAAATTATAAGAACATGTATCCTGTGTAACTTAACAACTAACTTCTGTTATGGGTAAAACATTTACATATTACTACAGTTAATATTTATTTGCATGTCTTTAAAAGGAAGCTTATTCTGTGGAATGAAGAAACATGTACAGTACACTGTATTAATGTAATTTATCTTTGCTCATAAACACAAAGCATGTACAGTTAATATTAAAAAGCTGTGCTCTTTTTTTTCTTTCCAGGGTCGCACATTCAGTGGACTGATTCAAAGCTTCCTGTCTTCATACAAGGAACTCAACGACATATATTTGCCCCTCTATGAGACTGAAGCTGGCCGCAAGGTATATGAAGAGACTCTACAGTCTGTAAAAGATAACTTTCCTCAGTATGTTCGAGAAATGGAAGGAACAGCAGATGGTGCTGGAGTCCCTTTTCATAAGGTATGATATTGGACCTGTTGTATTTATTTTGTTTGTGATTTAAAAACCCACTTAAATTAGTAGGGTACTGGTAGTAGGGAATTCATACCAGAAATATCAATATAAGAAACGAAATCTTAAACGAAATCTTAATTATAGTATTGTAAGTTGAATTTTGGTAGCTGTACATTAAATTAACTAATTATGTCTGAAATAATAAGAATGTACAGATTATACAAAGCAGGAGAGCTTTTTGTATTAGAGGAATTTTCCCACCTTAAAATAATGGACCTTTATATCTTCAAATGTCATTTCTGAGGAGATCTGTGGCATTGTTTGGAAGTAAGATAATGACTTGTATACACAGAAAGAATACTGAAATTTTGTAGATGAAGTATTACCAGTGTTGCCAATTTAGTGGTTTTTCCCACCAAATCTAGTGATTTTGGATGCTTGTCTGATAGGAAATTTTTGCATTTAGTCACTAGCAGATATTTTGGTGGATTTCAGAAGTATTTTGGTGGTAATTTGGTGGTTTTATATTTTCTCTTAAAATCACTTAATAAATTTAAAGGAATGTTTCATTTATCTCTTTGCCTGTCAAATAATAAGGAACTTGCTATATAGGATTCCAGAAAACACTAATGCTGTGAGGAATGTATCACTTCTTCCAGTGTCAAATGCACGTAAGTTGTTTAGGGAGTCATTGATTCCCCTTCTTGAATCATATAACTTGGATGCCAGCGTAAAGATTAATATATCAGTTCGAAAAATGTGTCTTTTGTAAAATTGTCTCAAGCCATGGACACTGTTAATTTCTGGTGTAAAGTGATGAAATACTGCAGTGCAAGTTAACGCAAATCCATTTCAGAAGATGGCAAAATTTGTACTGCCGTGCCTAGTGTTGTCACGGTCAAAAGTGGAATTGAAGGGAATTTTTAGTCAGTAGAACATTATTAAAACTATACTGACAAAAAAGTCAGGGATGTTCTTCATGTTATCTTAGGAACAATGATATAATCAGATCGACCGAGAAAATTTTTCTTTTCGAGAAAATGATGTTACTTTGTTACTTCTGGGTGCGCGTTTCAAAATGACAAACTTGCTGTATTTGCTATGCCAGAGAGCCAGCCCCTGCCTGTTGCCATGTGTTAGAGGAGGGAAGGGAGGGGAAGTGGGAAGTGGTAGACCGAGGTAAGGCTCGGTGCGAATGCATAAGTTTCTGGTTTGTTTCACATAGTCACTTCCCAGCCCCAGTAGACAGTGTACAGTTTGTTCTGCATGAGTTGACTATTATGGGAACACCATAAAAAGAGAAGATGAACTTGTACCAAGAATACAGGCAGTTTTCCAGGTCATTCGTGACACACCACACATCCTGAACAGAGTCTAAAGGTCGCTAATACACCATTGTGAACTGTACATCGAAGTAGTAGGGATGCATATTGAACATCTACTGTAATCAAACCATTGGGCGTACTGTTTCCTTTGTTCAGTATTTTATTCCATTTACAATGTTGTGACTGAAGGAATACACAATCGTGAGGTGGCAGCGTTGCGTCTTCGAGCATGTTAAATAATAAAGAACGTTACTGTAACCAACAGATGAGAGGAGAAACGATCCGCTGCATTCCCTGACTGACAAGTGTGTCTTAATTACAGTGTGTTCCTGTACTGTGGCTGTTTATTAAACACACTGTGGATATTGCCTGTATGGGATAAAGACAATTTTGTTCAAGTTGAAAGATGGAACTTGTGCATACAGGTGAAGCATTATCTCTGTCTACATCATGCACCCCACTTCCCCTCCCTCCCCTTCTCTTCCCTGAAGCACGGCAGTAGCTTGTGCTCTGACATATCAAATATGATGAGTTTGACAATTAGAATCTCGTGTCCAGAAATAACAAAATAACCTTTGCCAATCCGATTGCACCATCGTTCTTAAAAAAAAACATAAGAGTACCCCCGATTTTTCTTTTGTCGGTATAGTTACGATACACCCTGTAGAATGACATCTGAAATGATAAATTTGCTTTTTTTAATTCAGGCAGGACTGAGAAGAAATAAAAAAATGCTTCCATTTGAATTACCAAAGTGTTACAACAGTAAGGAACTGTGAAAACATATCAGACATCTGTTTCTTCCTCTGTGCATTCTATCGAATTGTTAGGAAAAGACATCAGTGATCTCGGACTATTAGATAAGTTCACTTTGAAATATTTTTTGAATACTTTTAACCTTTGAAGCCGGCCTCGTGGTGTAGGGGTAGCGTGCCTGCCTCTTACCCGGAGGTCCCGGGTTCGATTCCTGGCCAGGTCAGGGATTTTTACTTGGACCTGAGGGTTGGTTCGAGGTCCACTCAGCCTACATGATTAGAAATGAGGAGCTATCTGACGGTGAGATAGCGGCCCCCGTCTAGAAAGCCAAGGATAATGGCGGAGAGGATTCGTCGTGCTGACCACACGACACCTCGTAATCTGCAGGCCTTCGGGCTGAGCAGCGGTCGCTTGGTAGGCCAAGGCCCTTCAAGGGCTGTAGTGCCATGGGGTTTGGTTTGGTTTTTAACCTTTGAGCTTCAAGGATATATTTAATTTTCATGTTGATATAGTAATCTCGTAACTCAACAAAGCTTGAGGAGAGGAGGTGTGGGGGGATTCTGGTGGTTTTCAGGCATTTACTTAGAGGGTAGTCCTATTCCACTGTTGGCAACACTTAGTGTTACATAAGAATTTTGAGGGATTATGAAGAATGAGATTCTATGTCAAGTAATTGAGGAAACAACTAAATAGACAGACATTATGGTACCAGGAAAGGAAATAGTGTTGATTTAATGCATGTGTTAAGTAAGTGTAGTGGGGTAGTGGGGAGAAGCCAAGAGATTTATATTATAATAATAATAATAATAATAATAATAATAATAATAATAATAATAATAATAATAATAATAATAATAATAATAATAATAATAATAATAATAATAATAATAATAATAATAATAATTTCTTTATTCTGCTTTACCCATAATTGGAGATTGCCTAGTGTGACAAAGCTTACAAAACATCTGATATTTGAAAGAAATACAAAAAATGGATCAGTTTCAGTTAAAGAAGTATACTTAAACTAGAATTGATTTGGATTAATCTACGTAATGTCAAATATGGAAACTACAATTAAGTCCTTTAAATTTTCATTTATAGATTAATGTGGTTACAGAGGTGCCAACTTTTGAATTGGGTTATCAGTAATATATACGAGGATAATCCCAAAAATAAGTTCTTCTATTGTTTTATAAATACAGAACTGTTAGTGTGACTGTTGGTCACAATATTGTGAAGAGTGTTTCCCGCGCTCGCATATAAACATGCGCACGCTGCACTGAGGCACTCAGTCTTGGCTTGGCAGCCATTGAGAATGGAGCTCCTGTTGGATGTTACTGCCAATTGCAAAGTGCGCGCAGTTATTCAGTTTTTGAACGCAAAATGTACTGAACCGATTGAAATCCATCGCCAATTGATGGAAGTGTATGGTGAGTCATGCATGAATGTCAAAAATGTTCATAAGTGATGTAGAGAGTTTACAACCGATCAGACTGAAATGCTCGACAAACGAACAAAGGAGCAGGAGACCGTCAATTTCCGTTGAAACAGTCGTGAAGGTTGAGCAAATCATGTGTGAAGATCGGCAGATCACCCTGGATGATCTCTGCACTTTGGTTCCTGAGGTTTCCCAAAGCACCGCTCACAACTTCCTGAACCACATGGTGGTGAGCAGGTATGACATGGGCATACAAAAACTGTCACAGCATCTACAAAAATGCATCGACCGAAATGGTGATTATGTAGTAAATAGCTAACTGTTCCATCTGTAAAATGATGTAAACCACTGTAGAAATAAACAGGTCTATGTATTTATTAAAAAAATGGAGACCTTACTTTTACCTTCGTATATTGTCAGCAAACTTTGACTCAAATTCAAAGCATACTTCTCCCTTCTCGATAATGACACTTCCTTTGCTCTTCCTGACATCAGTCTATTCTAAAGTACCATATATAATATTATACAATATTTGCACATTAACCTACTTGTTAGTTCTGTGATAAAACAATCTTTGTAACTGGTTATGCACTCAGCAGCTGCTTTTCGGTGCAGGTTTTCTTGAAGCATCCTTCTCTCTGTGATGAGATTGTTTTTTTTTCCTTCACCATAAGCAATTCCAATGTAGCTGTGTTTAATGAAGGCATGAATTGCCTGATTTTTCCTATCTAAACTGAAAACTCTTCCTGTGAGAGAGTTACTTTCAGGTACACTTAATACAGCAAATACAACATTACTTCAAGTTTTAGAGTGGAGAAGAGCAGAGTCCCAGAATTTCACAATGCTCACGGCTTGTGATAATGATGATTGTTTAAAGGAAGTAACAATCGAATAAGTATCATTGCCAGCTCACACGCAGTGAAACGAGGAGGGTTGAACAGTATTGCTCGGAAGGATTGGACATTTTTCCTTCATTCCTTTTTTGAAGAAGTTTTTTGTAGAATTTTTTCATGAGAATGTAGCTTTTCCGTAATAATTTTCTCTTTGACTGTAATGCCATAATATTGAGATGAAATCCGCAATAATTATGGACGATCCATAATAGTTGGTGCCCCTGTGGTTATGAGCCTTTCCACTGCTAATATGTTGAGCAACTATCAGAATGCTCCATGTTAAATTATTTAATAATATAAGTTCTAAATATATGAAAAGTGAGCAAAAATATAAGAAATGTCATCTGAACTGGCAAAAAAATTCCAGAATACCTTGCACAAAAATTAAGGACAGAAAAAACCAGAGTTTTCCAGTAGAGCCAAAAAATACACTATCCTATGAAATGTTTGATATTCACTCACTGATATCTGAGTACTCATATTCCGATTCAAGAATATCCACAGCTTCTATATTTTTGAACTCTGAAATAAGCACACACCATCCATTACTTGAAACCATTTTTACAAGCCCTGAACACAGGTGCTTTTCGGGACTGTAAATCTCAGTTGTATACTGAGCTGAATGCATTATTTCATATATTTAACGGCAGATACCGCTAAGATCCAGTCTGCATTTTGACTTATGGTCCATTATGTTCCTACTGGATGTAGTTTTTGGCCACTCAAGTTTGAAAACTAAAGGAAACTAGAAAAGTATCTATTTTCTTTTCAGAAGTTTAGTTGAAGTTGCCGACGGGATATCTCGGCCATAGCAAGGACGTGATGTACTACTGCGGATAAGATATCTAGTAGTAGACAACATTTTGAATGCCTAAGGGTGGTGAAATCTAGTGGAAATATGCTGAACTTTCTGAGGAGTACTTGATTTTCAAATTTATTAACAGATGTCACTACGTTTGATTTTGGAGTGCCTCCAAGGGACTTGGATTGTGTATAATTGAGTATTGTAACTGTTTAGGTTTCTTTTTTTAATAACTGTTAGGCTTTTCAGTCTGCCGAAACTAACTTTGAGTAAAAAAATTTATAAACTACCTGAGAGAGAAAACGTATGGTAACAGTATTACACCTAAAAAAAAAAAAACTTAATTCCAGTTAGTTTCGGCAGACTGAAAAGCCTAACAGTTATAAATTAACTGAGTTGAAACTGAATAGAGATGGCTTCAGGTATTACCAACAAAGAAAAAAGTTTAGGTTTAGGCACAAGAATGCTGTTTATTCTATATATGAACTGACATGCATGTAGCGATAGAAAGATATCAGCGTTCCCCTCTAGCATGTAGCAGTCAAGAGTTGAGCCATGTTTACCTTATTTTAATGTAGGATATTTTACTTTTATTTAATTTTTGTACCATGTAGGTTTTTAGGCTGTCTGCGGATGGAGTGGGTTTTTATTTCTTTATTTACAATTTGCTTTACTTCACACTGGCATGCATAGATCTTATGGCGACGATGGCACAGGAAATGCCTAAGAGCTGGAAGGAAGCGGACATGGCCTTAATTAAGGTGCAGCCCCAGCATTTGCCTTGTGCACAAAGGGAAACCATAGAAAACATCTTCAGGGCTGAGGTTTGAACCCACTATCTCCTGGATGAAAGCTCACAGCTTCGCGCCCCTAACCACATGGCCAACTTGCCTGGTGGATGGAGTGTTACCACCCAAGTGCATGTCATGTAATATTTTAAGGATGTTCAAGTGTGGACCCTCGTTTCCCTTGTTCACTTTGTTTTTAGGTGACTAAGGTTTTACAGTTATCTAAATTTTTCATCTTACATTTAGTCAGTAATTTTCTTTCCTGTCTTAGTCACCAACATAGCATGGCTTATCCCCTGTGTCACAGAGCCTTCTGCCCCATTATTTTTTTATGGCAAGTCATGTCATGGGATTGCTTGAGTAGTTCAACATCCCATTCTATATTGTTTTTGGCCTTTTCTATTTACCTTTACCTTATCATTCTTGGCCATTTAGTACGAGCTTATGCTCCTGTTTCTTTGGGATCTCTATGATTCATGTTGTTGCTCCTCGCCTGAATTAAGGGCACTGAGTGTCTAGTGGTGTAAAAGCTGTTAAACTTTTAAGTGTACTAGGAGGTACCTGGATGTAAATTCTAGGCCCATTCAGCCTTTTAAAGTCAAAATTGAGAGTATGACATCTTTCTGAAGTGAGATATTTATTCTTGGAAGCTCAAGCTTCTTCATTATGGAATATACCAAAGATATGAAATGGGAGCTATTTCTTCCCTGCTATTTATTGAGGTCTGGAGCTATGCAGTATTAAATACAAAGAGCTTCCTTATCTTCTAGTAAATCACAATGCACCATAAAAAAACACTTACGGTAGGTAGTGTTAGTTGGGTACATTGGATAGCATCACTCTCAATATTGTTGGATGCACTAGCAAGTGGTCAGCTGTTCCAAGAACTCTGTATTATCATAATGATAAAATAGTTCATCTATATATTAAAAGAGTTTACCAAAAACTGCTTTGGCAAATCCGTCTGTCTATTCTACTGGACTGATTTGTTTCATTTTTGTTTTATTATCTCCAGAATTACCTGCTGGTGAATCATGAGATACTGATAGGTCTCTAAGTTCAGTCAACCTTGAGTAATCATGAAATTAAATCATTAAACGATCACTCCAATAATTGCAGGCAAAGGCTTACCCTAACCCAGAATACATTCTGCACTTAGCAAGTTGCTAATATTTTGATATATGTGATTTTCATCCTTAGTAATACCATTGCATGCAGCTATGTTTGATCACTACCTGTCAAGCCAGAGAGTATAAACTTCCTCTGATCATGGAAAAATACTATCCCCTGCTAGATACTCTTTGATTCTCTAACCTTTCCCAGCTTCCAAATATATTCAACAGATGGCAGAACGTTCCTAATAACTTACATGCTGCTGAGATTTTAAAAAGTCTACATACAAACAGAACCCATCATACGCCTTAGACATTATCTGGGAACAACTATCGAAGGATAACCTAGCTACACTGGAAAGCAAAGCAAAGCAAAGTCATCTCCGTACAGGCCATGAAGGCCCTTGAAGGCATGGAAGGTAAAGGCTTCCACTATCCGTAACCCGGCACTTGATGGGGTAGAGTGGTTAGCTCTACGCCTGGCCGCCTTTTCCCCCGTAAATTAACCTGGTACTCATTTCTGGTGTAGGCTGAGTGAACCTCAGGGCCATGTACACCTCCGGGAGTGGAAATCTCATTTCTTAAATTTGATGACTTCCTG
This sequence comes from Anabrus simplex, assembly GCF_040414725.1. NCBI lineage: Eukaryota > Metazoa > Arthropoda > Insecta > Orthoptera > Tettigoniidae > Anabrus > Anabrus simplex. The sequence goes on from NC_090269.1 coordinate 37,362,638, forward strand.
ACGGGGATTCAAACCCACGTCCTTCTGGGCAAACTGAGCACACCTTTACCGCCTCGACCAGGCAGCCCCTTACACTGGAAAGAGTGTATCTTAAAAAAAATTCTCTGCCTGGCAATAAAATGATCCTTCAGGCCTAACCTATTAGCTTGTAAGACAACCATTCTATATATAAAAGAACTGTGATTAGAAATACCATCGCCTTCTACGACATAATACCAAGCTTTACATCAAGGACTGCAGGATAAAAAAAAGCAAATATATGGGTACATTTTTACCAAAGTGGCAGCATGATGATGTCAGAATGGATGAATTCTGATTATGAACTGCGGTATACCATAACACACTTCTTATTAAATATCCATAAAATCATTGAAAAGGGCATGCAAAACAATATGACTACGACAGGCATATCAAGACCAGTTATCCAACCTATTTATAATAAATGCTACGGAGCAGCATGGGTCCTCTAGTACTCATTGAAATTTGGTTAGTTTTGCGTATATGTGTGATCCATTTTGTGTTACAAATATTGATATTTATTGTTTGTTGGTAGTGATTAAGATCTGTGGTACTTATTTAATTATCTTGTAAAACACATACCATTTATTGTATGCTATTTTGAACAAAATCTAATACATAAAATTTTGGTTTAGCTGTTTCTATTGCATCTGGATGACATTGTATCAAATGTAATCCACGGCCCATCCAAGAGCCAGTATATTAATTGTAATGGCTGTTCTTCTATATGCTGCAATCAGCCAGGAGAGGTAAGTGATAATGACTCCAATCTTTATAATAAAATTATACCAGTAGAGTCAAAAAGGAACAAAACATATGTAGGAACTTTATTTTACAGAGGATATGAAGCCTTTTACAAAATAACATGTTCAAAGTAAGCCCTTCAGACAATGATACACTTCTGCTAGCATTTGTACCACTCTTTGAAACAGTCCTACAGGCCAACAGTGGTCACTTTCTGCAGAGCATATGTCACATTTTGTCTTCACCTCTTTGGGCAACATGAAGCTCCATCACTGAGCATGGTTTTGACTTTCAGAAACAGGTAGTAGTCCACTGGACCAATACCAGGGAAGTATGGAGGGTGGGGAAGGACAGGTATGTTGTGGAGCGACTAATCTGCAGGGGCATTGCTGTGATGCAAAACCCAATTCTGTCCTGGCAACAAATGAGGCCTTTTACATCACACTGGATCACAAAGATTTTGAATAATGATATCATATGTCACCTTAGAGACAGTTCCATCTTCAGGAATGAATTTGAAATGTACAAGTCCCTCAAATCAAAGAACACTTCAAGCATAACTTTTCCAGTAATGCTGGGAATATACCTACTCCAGGCAGGCAAGGCAGATCTATATCAAAGAGGTGCCAGTCAAAGTTTGGTTACTTTTTGACTCTACTGTACAGATTTAACTCTACCTCATATGTGCTGAGATAACTACTTCATTAGGGACAATGACTATACGATATTATTAGAGAGTTCATTTTATCTGAGAAAATTAAATATAAGGCTATATTTTTCATGTTGCTTAGTTAAAGTTCAGCAAACTTGTGCTTTTCAGTATTTTAACATTTTCTCATTCTCAAAAGGACTATTGTTTAATCATGTTGCGTTCTGTGCCAGATGAATGGAAGAAAGCAACTGTTGTTCCTGTGTTCAAAGATGACAGAGAAAATGTAGACAACTATCGCCCAGTCTCTATTACATCTCGTATGTGTAAATGCATGGAACACCTAATTGGTAAACATGTGCTGGATTTTCTGAATGAGAAAAACCTGTTGAATAACAACCAACATGGATTCCTCCCTCAAAAATCCTGTACTACACTTTTCACATCAGTAATTGATGACTGGAAACATTCCTTGGACTACTCTAATATCTCCCAAGTGGAGGACTGTGTTACTCTCCACTGGAGTAAGGCTTTTGATCAGGTATCTCATAAATGAATGTTGTTAAAACTTAAAAGTACCAGTATGACATTCAAGGTAAACTGCTGACATGGCTTTGATCTTTCCTGGTAGGTCGAACACAGTGCATTGTGTTCAGTGGGGCTAGGTCAAACCAAACTTTATAGTCACCTCAGGTGTGATATAGGGTAGTGGTTTTTTTTTTTTTTTTTGCTTTACGTTGCACCGACACAGATAGGTCTTGTGGCGATGATGGGACAGGAAAGGGCTAGGAGTGGGAAGGAAGCGGCCGTGGCCTTAATTAAGGTACAGCCCCAGCATTTGCCTGGTGTGAAAATGGGAAACCACGGAAAACCATTTTCAGGGCTGCCAACAGTGGGGTTCGAACCTACTATTTCCCGAATACTGGATACTGAATAGAAATTCTAAGTTCCCTTGGAGGAAATTAGATATTTTTCCACCAATAGAGCATATAAAAAATCAGATGTATGGCTTTTCAGGCATTTGCTCCATTAACCAGCATTTTGTCTTAGGTCTGACACTAGACTCATCAGAGTGCGATGAGTCAGACCCTACCCACTGACGCTGGGGTGTATGCAAGTGAACTTATCAGAAGCCTATTGAAGAGGCACAATCTGATAACTGCATACGGGAGATAAAACTCCACAAATGGAATTAATGGCCGCCTAGCAATTCCGAATGGAAATTCTAAGTTCCCATGGAGGGAATTAGATGGAGCAAATGCCTGAAAAGCCATACATCTGATTTTTTATATGCACCATTGGTGGAAAAATATCTAATTCCCTCCGAGGGAACTTAGAGTTTCCATTCGGAATTTCTAGGCGGGCATTAATTCCATTTGTGGAGTTTTATCTCCCGTATGCAGTTATCAGATTGTGCCTCTTAAATAGGCTTCTGATAAATTCACCTGCATACACCCCAGCGTCAGTGGGTAGGGTCTGACTCATCGCACTCTGATGAGTATAGTGTCAGACCTAAGACAAAATGCTGGTTAATGGAGCAAACGCCTGAAAAGCCATACATCTGATTTTTTTAACTGGATACTGGCCGCACTTAAGCGACTGCAGCTATCGAGCTCGGTATAGGGTAGTGTGATAGGGCCACTTCTCTACAAGATTTTTATGCTGATCTACCAGGTTGTGTATCGTCTACTATAGCACAGGACACTGATGACACTATCATTTATAGAGCCATTAGAAATGATAATGATGTAAATAGGTTACAATTAGATCTTACATCACCACACTGCCAAGGCTCAGCAACTTGTGTAGCATGTGGAAAAGGGGCGCATACCGGTGTAGAATGCACACCACCACCGATGCGTGTAAACTGCACACGTGAGCACGCCCCTCGATCCAAGGATTGTCCCACATTCTAGGAAGAAGAAAAGATCCAGAAGATTAAAGACACTGGATAAGCTTTCACATCCAGATACTCGGAGGAAATTTGAATTGGCATCCCCCGGAATTCTCTGTCTACTTCGCTCATAAGGCAGCACAAGTGCGGATAACACCCGCAAGTTTTGTAGCTTCCGCTCCCGAGAAACCATCAACAACTAGCATACAGACAGTTCCTCACAGCAGCAATAACCAAGAAAAGAAAAGAAACATGTCATTACACAACGTCTGGGAAGGGTAAAGAAGGAGACAGGGAAGCACCAGCATTCCCCTAAGAATTTGGAGAAGAAGCCTTCTCCAACCCAACTGGGGGTCACAGGATCCCCAAAGAAGACCGGCAAATAATCTGCTGGCTCTCCTTCAAAGAATAAGGAAATGGCCAGTTCTACATCCATCCCTTCTCAGCCCCCGATGAGCTAGTTTCTGCTTCCGGGGGCCATCTTAACAGATCTTCAGTCTTCAGTTGTACATCAATGGGGCCATTGACCTAGATGTCAGACCCTTTTAAACAACAAGCATCATCATCATCATCATCATCATCATCATCATTACCATCATCATCATCAGTCCTACATCAAAAAGAACTGGGATTGATGAGCCTATCTATTGAAGATGACAGTATATGAAGACGTGGAGATTGTCCTTGTCCTCTTGTGTTTCCATGTTTCTCCTCTTCTCCTATTTCTGTTACTCCATTTCTCTGACTCAAAAAAAAACAATGTCCATAACATATAAATACAAATCAATTTCAATATAATTAATCCGTTCGGTGGGCGTGCGGCTACAAGTCGGATATATCCGCCGATTCAAATTATAATTTTTTTTCTCAGTTGCCTTCCTGCAGAGGTTTATTTCCTTTACAGCAGCGTATTCTGGATGAGTCTGCCCTCTGATGTGAATTTTTTCAGCTATGTTCTCCCAATACCAATGCATCATCCACGAGTTGCATCATAAAGAACGCAGCTTACGTCCGGGCAAGAACGACCTAAGGCTTCGCGCTGAAGCTTTAGCTCATTGCCTAACCATCCCTTGGATCTAATAATATTGGTGAAGAAGGGATCTCTAGAGATTATGATACTGAACAGACCTCTCTAATGACATTTTAGAACTGTGACCTTCACGACTAGAGTGTCTGTTTACCGCAAGTTACAAAACATTTATTATTGTACGCTTCCGTAATACAGGCTCAATTCATGATTTCTGTCCAAACTGCATAGACGAGGGTTCTATTCGATCCCTTTTCTTACATTTTTTCCGCTAAAATATCTATAACGAATTACCGGCCCCCACCGTTAGAGTAAGGCAGGCTCGAATGTACAGGGTTCGGGCATAGCTGATGCGAATGTTCAGCAGTCGCAAAAGAGACAACACGTGTTCAATTCCAGTTCAAGTAGCAATCATGACAGTGACAGTTGTGACAATAATACTGATTACAATCCAACCATTGCAAGTTCTTCATCAACTTATACTGAAAATGGACAAAGAAAGTCCCGTTTTGACCCAAAATTCCATCGTGATGTAAAGGGAGAGCTTTTAGGGAAAACAAAACTGAGCAAAATATTTCAGTTACTTTTTTATGAGGAGATATGCCAGAACATAGCTGAACAGACAAAAGATCCTGAGCAGGAAATCGCACATAAAACCCAGTTTAGTAAGATTATTGTCTGGTTCCCTTTTGTTATTGCTCACTTAGCACTACCTTGAGGGACAAGTGTAATGTTCTTTAAGATTATACCTATTTGAACCATACCATGCATTCCAAAAGTCCTTCAACAAGAGCTGCAAAACTCTGAGAATAACAACTTATAGATAACTTAAGCATGGCAGGAGAAGGTAAACTACAGACATTGCCCACCATGCCATGCATTATGAAAACACTTCCACCTGATTTTGAGCTCCCTCATAAAATTTGGTCTACTCTCAATATAATACAATACAGTACAAAAAGGGCCATGGCAACTGTGCAGACTTCCGCTTTACTTGATTTGTATGCCTGAATGTGACTGTACTGCCCCAAAACAGACCATTCAGCATGTCATCACTGAGGAAGTGCCTATAATGGCAGTGCTGCTGATTTTGTTAATGTGACACCAGAGACAATTGGCTATGTTAGCAAATTAAAAATATAGAATAGAGTATACATTTCTCGTCTAATGTATGGTTATATGTGAGGTTATATGTTTGCATATTGTACCTTTAATGCCATATGCTAAATAAATATTAAATAAGACATAAAAGTCTGCATGAAATGGAAAGCTGTTGGCATTGTAGTGATAAAAATATTTTGGCCTGACACAATTGATGTTTAACATCATAAAAACAGTCCACAGAGCTCACTGCATTGAGTTGGTGGAATAAGAATCTCATATTTTCAATTAAAAAGAATTTCTACATGAAGATTATTTTTTAATGTACTCATATTTTACCAATTGGTATCTGTAACCATTGTCACACTTCTTAAGTCATTTTTTACATCAAGACTTCAAGAACAAGTGCCTTTATATGTTCCTCTATGTGTTTTTCTTTGTTACATTTTTATCAATAAAATATTTCAGGATTAACTTTTCATAGGACTTTTAGCTTTATGTTTTAGAGCAATTTATTAATTTTATATTTTACTAGTACCTAAGCCTGTCTTTGAAAGCTGAAATTACTATCTATAAAGTAACTGGAAATTTTAAATGAACTATGAATATAAGACAGTTACACTTTTCAGGTTTTATATGGCATTCAAATGGAATCAAAACAGGTATTTTACCATAGTATTTTTAGTGCAATTGTAGCTCAGAGTTGTACTTTGATGTCTATGAATCTGCGTACTCTTGAGAAAGCTACATACAACTGTCCAAAATAAATCACCATCAACAGCATCAAAAGCCCTCATTCCATATGAACACTGTGGAGAGGTCTGGAATTTAATCCAGGAATTTGGCATGCATTCTAGTGATTAGAAATTATATAACACGACCTCACCTCCCCTACCCTGCCGGCCAATATTCTGATGGTAAAAATATTTTCGACGAATGGGACTCGAACCGGATGACCATGGTGTCAGATCATATAGACTTGAAGTGTTAACAACCATGGCCACCAGGTGGGCTGCTCAATCTCATGCTTATTGATAGAGTTAAACCCCAGAATGGAATAAAATGAATGGTCCATTTATTTCACTGAAAGAAAGTATTTTTCACTGAACAGTTCAAGAATGATAGTTATCATTGCATTATTCTTCTACCCCATAACTGGTACCTATTTCTGTCTCTCAAATATATCTATGGAAGGCAACAGAAGCCAGGATGTACACAGCTCGACATCATGCTGACAGATGTAGCTGTGTACCTACATTACAATGGCGAATATGCGATGACTTCACTGATAGAAATGTATTTTTCTTTAAAAAAGTACAAAAGTTCTCGTTTGCTCAATATCGCTGTGAATGACAGACAGAATTAGAGATTTTATATACATATAGGTATATGCCCTCACTCCAAATGAGCACTGCGGAAAGGTTTGGAATTTAATCCAGGCTTTTGACACGCAATCTAGTGATTAGAAATTGTACACCACCACCTCCCTTACCTTGCTGGCAAACATTCTAATGATAGACATTCTTTCAACCAATGGGACTTGAAGCGTCTGACCACGGTGTCAGACCATAAAGTTAACGCCTTAATGACCATGGCCACAGAGAGACTGTTTACTTTCGTGCTTATTGATGGAGATAATGTGTCTTCATACACCAAGAAGGAAAAAAATAATTAATTTATTGCAAAATAAAATTTTTCACTAAACAGTATAATGATCAACTCGGTTCACCCAGAAGGACGTGGGTTCAAATCTCCGTCAGGAAGTCGTAAAATTTAAAAAAGGAGATTTCCACTTCCGGAGATGCATATGGCCCTGAGGTTCACTCAGCCTACTCCAAAAATGAGTACTAGGTTAATTCCTGGGGGCAAAGACGGCCGGGCGTAAAGCTAACCACTCTACCCCATCAAGTGCCGAGGTTACGGATAGTGGAAGCCTTTACCTTCCACCCCTCCAAGGGCCTTCATGGCCTGTACGGAGATGACTTTGCTTTTTTTGTATGATAGTCAGCATTGCATTTTTCTTATAACCCATATCTGGTACAAGTTGGAAGGCAACAGAAGTCAGGATGTACATTCTTCGAACTCATGCCAATAGATATAGCCGTGTACTTACATCGTCACGGCGATGAGACAATAACTTCGCTGACAGAAATGTATTTTTCTTTAAAAAAGTATAGAAATCATGGTCATGAAAGGTTCATTGTATTTTCTTGTATAGAAGACATACAAATATATAACTGGTACCAATTTCAGTTCTTGAAACATTATTTTCTCAATAACACTGTGAATGGCAGAAAGAATAGGGATTTTATATACAGATTTTTAAGGCTGAAGAAGGCTCACTGGATCTGAAACATGAACCTACTGTGTGATTTTTCTTATTCTTTTAAGACACATTTGTGTATTGACTAAGGTGGACCAGTTATTTATATATATATATATATATATATTTATTTGGGTGGGATGATACGACCACCTTCCACCTCTTGGTTAGACAATTGTGAGTAACCTCTCAAGACGAAAACACTTCCCATTTGGCACAGACTTTATGTATGTATATGTATATATATTAGAAATGTATAGTTAAACAACTGGTATACAAAGACTTATTGGTTCTCTTAAAACGTAGATTACTAGAACAAATAACTACAAAGATGAATAATGTACAACTGAGGACTAGCCATATATTATGCATTTCTCTGTTTCCTTTTTAACTTTTCCATGTTGAAAATGGTTTACTATCTGCAGGAAGTCTTGGGCCACACAGAGGATGCTCTCAATATAGTACTTAACCACTTCTACTTTGTGTCAGCCCATATCATATCGGAAACACCGCAAGGGCGGTGGGGAGTAAAAGAAGAACGATTCACATCACTCTGCTATGCTGGCCACCTCCCGGGATTCACGATGAGCTATAATCATCATGGACTGGTGTTTTCAGTCAATGTCATCAGTGCTAAGAAGCTGGTGTCTGGGAAGACTCGTATGTATTTCACACATGCTCCAAAATTCTGTAGTAAGGTAAGGTAAAATGTATTGTCTGACTTGACAGCCAATAAATTACAGAGAAGTCAAGGATCCATACTGTATCTCTCAGTATTACCAAAAAATAACAGTTTGACCTCAAGAGGAATTCTTAAATGAAGGAAATATACCTCACACTCCTTGTGATGGAAAGCCGATTAGAACTTAAAGTCACACAGGGTTGCTAGGTATCCCGCTTTAGTTGGGATTCTTCTGATTTTCCTCTTGAAAATCTGAGTCCCGATTAAAGCCAGTTGGGCTTGGTAAGAATTCTGATTATCCTAATGCAGACAGTATTTCACATAATTTAGTCTACTTTTAATTGTCCATTAGTAGAATCCGAGGTTTTAAATTAAAAGACTGTGTTGAAATGGCAACATAATCAATTACAATATGAAAACTGTACTTCCATGAGGCAAGTCAGAGAGTGTTACTGGTACTTGATTAATCTCTCACTCACTGGGTGTTTTTCTTATCTCATGTGTATAATTTGATATTTTCAGAAAGCACCTAGACATCATCAAATGGTAATTAGAGGAAGTTATTGTCTTACATCGAATCTGGGTATTATCCAGGTTTCAAAATTTTGAAAAAGTTCTGATTTCATTCAGACATAACCTGGCAACCTGAAGTCATATAAAGTAAATAATTGCATGAAAGTTCTTGCAATAATTTTTCTGTTTTCTAATATGAAGGCTATTCACCTACTCAAGATGGAAATTAGGCTTAAGTACAGAACTGAGGTTCTTTTAAAAATGTTAAAAAATCAATCATTGTTATGTACTCCCTCATTTCTTCATGTTACCATAGTCTTACCATAATGAACAATATTTTACCACATTATACAGTAACTGTAATGATGGGAAGGAATCACATTCTGCTGAATGATACCTGTCCAAAACATGTTTGATATGTCCAGCTTAGTCATTTACACTGAACTGGAGGTGTTGTATTCAGGGTAATCTTCATTCAAAACTTGTATCTCAGAAGGATGAAACTGAATACCATAGCAATTTCCATTCTGGTGCACCTTACAGATTTCTTAGGACTGGTATTAATCATTTTAGCCACATACCAACCTTTCTCCATTCCTAAATTTCTGGCATTACCGATAAACAAACCCAGCCCACTGAGGATTAACATTCTTCTCTACTTGTTGATAGATGGCTGCTCATTTAGAGACTTGTAATTTATACTTTCTGTGACTTTATAGTAGTTGTTTCCACACTTTGTTGTGTAGTACAGAGCTTCCCTGATATCATGAATTCAAGCACCTGCTGCCCACCTTTATGCCTATCCTGGTTAGCTACAAAAAAGAATTATTTCAACCCAATTATCATTAGTCAGAATGTCTTCAGTCTGAAAGGAGAAAAATTCTCTCTGATTCCAGACCCTTTGTTCAGCCCTTAGATCTTGTTTACAGCATTATTAAATCTACTAATGATCATTGGCTTAGTACTAGTTAAGTAAACTCATCTTTTCATCCTGAGGTAGTGCAGCTCTTTTTAGGCACACCCTCAATGAAGCTGCATGTACCAATCATCCTCCATTCCTAAATTTCTGGCAGTACCAGAATCAAATCCAGGCCACTGAGGATGGCAGTTAATAGTGCTAACCGTTTTGCTATGGATGGCACTGAATGTAATAAGTGTTCAAAATACTTCCTTTTACAGTCTCCTAATCGTTCCCATCATATTTCCTTTATCCTTCTGTGTGTTCAAATATGGTAGTCACAAAAGAATGAAAAGTATAGTAACTACATGATTCTTCATTGATAGCTCGTTACTTCCTGACACGAGCCATGTTGGGAGCTGAAAACATGGTACAGGTGCAACAAATACTGCGAGATAAAGGCTGTGGAGCAGCAGAAGGTTTCAGTATCAACATGACATTCCTACGTCAGGAAGGAGACCGTCTGTTTCACAATGCTGAAGTTTCTCCTGCAGCTGATGGAGCAATGGAATCAGGGCTCAGCATTCTAACTGCCAGTCCTGGAGAGTTCTTTGTACATTGTAACAAGTAAGTTACTGTCCTTCATAGTCTCTTTTATTTCTTCACTTTTTACATGGTATTTTATGAAAAAACAGAGATAAGAATCTTTGGATAACCTTTACTATTGCTAGCACTTTTTTTTTCAAAAAGGGAGGGGATAAGACAGGAACATAAAACAAACATAAAAAGTAAATACTGATAAAAGCAAGTCAGATAAAAGGAGCAATAGAAAGGAAAGACAAAAGATTATGCTTTGTGATTTATTTTTTGTATATACAGTAGAGTCTCGATTATCCGACCTAAACGGGACCTGGAGTACGTCGGATCACCGAAAATGTCAGATAATACAGAATAACTTTGAAAATGAACTAAAACAATGACATGTTTTACGGTACTCTATTTATTGAATTATCAATTCAATTGTGCAGTACATGCAGTATTGAACGAAAACATTCCAGATGTCTTACGAAAAGAAACTTTTCTCCACAGATATTAAGCTGCCTAATGCCGTACAGTTTTTTTCCACCGATCAAGCCACCCAGCACTGGCAGGAAAATTAGAGTCCCCTTAATTAAACTCCTTCTGGAAATACACAGCCTTTTTCTGCAGAATGGGGCCAGATAATGGTAGGCCCTTTTCCCGGTGTTCAGATAACCAAAGAAATAGTGCTTCACTTACTTTTTCGTACTCACACTTTTTCAATGTTTTTCTCTGCTCTGGTAGAGCACCACTTTTCAATTTCTTCCCTCTGTTTTTTCCAGTCTCCCACTGTAACACATCCAACACCATAATCTGAAGCCATATTTTGAAGAATTTCCCCTTTGTCCAGTGTCTTTAATGCACTCAACTTGTCTTCCATTTACTCGCTATACTCACAGAGGATATGAAAATTATAACATTCGCACCCAACCAATACTACAATGAACAATGACTGAAGATTCACTGCACCTGTCCTTGAGAAAAAAAACACTGTCCTATCGCCAGGGGTCAGGACAGTGCTTGTCCCATGGACACACCGGGTGTGCCTGAATTTAGTCTCCACCAAAAGTTCAAATTAAGTCTACCAGTGTCGGATAACATGGAATGTCAGATAAGCGAAGGTCGGATGAGCGAGACTCTACTGTATCATATTTACTTGTCTATAACAAGCCAATTTCCCCCCCCCCCACTAATTTTCAACTTCTAAAATAAGGGAAAGTATAATAGGTGAAAATTTCACATAATATAGGTTAGGTTGACATGGTTTAAAAGCAGAAAAAGTAACATCTAGCATATTTAAATCAACACACACAATAGTAATTCAAATCTATATTTTATGCAAAAAGTGATATTAGTACATTAACAGTTTTGTATCAGCCCCCTCCTGCATTACCATAGCTGACTGGTCACATGACTAAGCTCTGCACCACAGCCACATGGAGTTCAATGCTGTGCAGTATTGCAATATTGTCATGTGGCAACAGTCTGGAATACAAAATATTTGGTCCTAATACTGACTGACTTTTATAAAATATTTGAATATTAAAAATGAATTTCTTCTTACTTTTTGTACAAGTGTGCTTCAGCTCACTTAATGGGATCATTGCTATCGTCACTGCTTTCGTAGTCACATGGCTGGTCCAAATACTCATTTTCACTCTCACCTTCCAAGTAGATCGTCTTCAGTTCCATCCATAACAGAAGAAATTCCTGGTTTTCTTAAAACAGTTTTCAACGATATCAGAAGTATACCTGGCAGCAGCTGGATGACAGAAATTGATGATGATAATCGGGAGCGATTAGTCCCATTGTAACTATGATCCACTCGCAGAGTCCATGATAGGATGACCACTTGATATTGCTGCCTTTTGTCATCTCGTGCTTATCATTTACCATCCAACTTGCTTAGAACCTGCTAAAATTAACTTTGAATGGCTTATATATGTTCACATTTTCATATTTTCCTTTCTTCACACTATGGAAGGTTTTCTTTACTCCCAGTAATTTGTCTCTCTGGTTACACCAGTAACGAATCATACACGGCTGCATTTTGTATTTATGACTCATCACTTTCACTCCATTTTCTGCAGCATATTCTAACACATTCAACCTGAAGGATACTGTAAAACTTATTCTCTTGCTTGTGTACTGGATACTTTCTAATTTCATACTGCATATTGCTGCGCGTGACACAGAGCTCAGAAGCTGGAAGGGCATTAAGAAATCTAGGATAATGGGAGAGAATAGCCAAAGTCAATGCACAGGTGGTGCAGAAGCATGGGTTTTACATTTAATTGAAATGCAGCACTTGCTGCCTGGCCACTTGAAAGATTTTTGTGATTTGTGATTATTATTTATTTATTTTGTGATCACCATCCCAATAGTAGTCAAAAATTAAGGGGGACGCTGTTACAGGCAAGTAAATACAGTATTTGCTTTATCAGCAGTTTGGAGACATGGTAACTGAAAAGTAGTGTAGTATTTTATATTTATCAAAACTGTAAACAGACTTTCCTGTTTCTGGTTATCTAAGAATGTATATGTGCAGAGTATCAGCTACTAGCCATCCCTATGCAGGCATGGATATAGAGAACAGAGAGATTATAGTAGTCTGCCCATAGGAGGAAGTGCAGAATTATGTTTGAAACAGAATGCTATATATTATAATCATCTATAATGACTTAATTTTCATAATTTCAAGAATAATGTTTTCTGTTTACTTCTTGGTGTGTGGCAGGCATTAACATTTCAAACAGTAAGAAGTATCCTCAACTGAATTACACATGCTTATTATCCCAGTTATAAAATGTAGAATTTAAACCATGGGACTGTGCTAGCCAGCTAATGGGTCTGAGCTGCCCTATCTATAGCTCTCATCAATGTCTCCAAGTGTAACGTTTTCCTGGCTAATAGCTCACTTCAATTCACAGCAGTTTGTGTTTAAACTTTCGGTGACTGTACAGGCCAATTCTTGCATAGAAAATATGTCTACACACCGTGCAGCTTAGGGACGGGGGAGATTTTGGCTGGGTTTGGCAATGTTTGCATTCCTGCCACTTAATTTCTTAATGTCTGCAGCATTCTTGTGTAAAGTGTTGAACTGAGGCACAGACAGTTTGCTGCCAAAGTGAACAGTCCTCAGCAAGGGTTTCCCAGATTTGTAGGTTTCTTAAAATCACAGGAATAGAACCAGCTTTTGAGTGGTTAGGCCGTGTGCATTATACAGAATTTCGTCCAGACGTGCCATTTGGACTCATCAGCTGGAATGGCACGCCTAACCACCCAAAAGCTGGTTCTATTCCTGTGATTTTAAGATCTGCGGCCGTGAAAGCCTTTTTTGATATTGTAGGTTTCTCTCTGTCATTTTTAAGGTTAGTTCCAGTTGGTCTTTGAAGCATCTCAAGGGAGCACCCCATGGTCTTGAACCAGAGCCAAGTTCACCATAGAGGATTTGACACGGTAGTCCGGTGTCATTCATACAGTGTGCACATGCCCTGCCCGTCTAAGGCGATGGCCAACGTCCAATGCTTCTACACCCTTAACACATGCTTTCTCGAGAACTTCAACATTGGACTCATTCTCCCACATGATGGAGCATAGTTTTTGCTGGTGAAAATGCTCCAGCTTTTTTTTATGTCACAGCGGTATATGAGATGATAATGTCAAATTCTGGGGCGTTAGTCTCTGGTGCAGGTTGAGCAAGTAACTTGGTATTTTTGGCATTGATGGTAACATCACAGCCATAGAAAAGTGTAGAGATGACTACAGCCTGATACATCATTAGTTTTGTGTGAATTTTAAGGTCTTTATTCAATAAGACTGTAGGATAATTGGCCAAAGGCCACATGGGCAGCATGAAGCCTGTTCTCCACATCTTTTTCTGAAGTACAGCTCTTCGACAAGATACTCCCAAGGTATATGAAGTGATCTGCTTGTTCTAGTTTGGTGTTCGAGATGGTAATGTTAAATTCTGGAGTGCTAGTCCCTAGTGCAGGCTGAGCAAGTAACATGGTATGTTTGGCATTGATGGTGAGATCAAAATGATCCTATGCATCCTTGAAACTGTTGACTGACTGTTGCAGTTCCTCGGGTGTAAGAGCTGATGATGTGATATCATCAGCATACTCCAATACAGTTACCCTAGTAACACTGGTATGTCTATGTGGGTAAAGTCTGGCCAAATTGAAGAGGCCATCATCATTTAATATCTACTCCAGGGTAGTCTGTTGTTTCATAAAGCGTGGCCACCAGATACAAGGCAAGCAGAGTTGGAGCAAGTATGCAACTGTGCTTCAGTCCATGTGTGATTGTGAGTGGTTCAGAGAAGTTGTTTTGATGGAGAATCTGCCCAGTCATACCATCATGAAGTGTTTGCACCAGGCCCACAAAATGCTTAGGACAGCCAAAGAGTCTCAGACCCGCCCACATAACGAGTCTTGGAACACTCATGATACAGATGCTGATTCCCATAGGGAGCCTGAAATGTCCAATAATGGACCAACTATACTGGTATTCTTAGAACACTATCCAAGGCACTTTCCAGGCCATAAAACATAAAATAGAGGGGCTTCTGCTGTTCTCTGCATTTTTCTTCCAGTTGTCTTGCACAAAAGATCATATCAGTAGTACCTCTGAAGGCTCAGAAATCACATTGAGACTCTGGTAGAGTCCTCGACCATAATATTTGAAGCTTGTGCCTGTCCATAAAGTCTACAAATTCTTCACATTTTTTAGTGAGAGTGAGGATGTTGAGGGTTCCAATTCTGAGCTGTTTCTTGGGTAATGTCTGTCTCTTTCTGCACCTCCGATGATTCTCCAGTTGTTGGCCATCATAATTTCATGAGCTACTTGAAGATATGTTACATCCAGTAATTTTAACACTTTTATGTCCAAGGCTTATTTTATTTTTGAAAGCAACATTCATTTACCTCAGTGCAGTTGGCTTGCTAAGCCATGTCCCTCATGTATTCCCTTATTGAATGTAAGTATGTTCAGTCCATCAGCGCTAACGCTGGTGGGATCCTCAACAGCTCTGCCATCAGCTGTCATAGATGGCCTGAAGAGGCGTACTAGGGAAATGAGGAGTGAGGTAGTTTCCTGTTGCTTTCCTCACTGAGCCAGAGTTGCTATTACATATCAGTCTGCCACGCCCACTGAAATGCATACACCAACCGACCCTATGAGCGATATTTTCACACCATTCATAGCAGGGACTGGCTGCATAAGGATTGGCATTACTAGCATCTCTCATACCTCAGTCACTTTCATATTGTCAAAGCCAAGGATAAGACAGAGACAGATCTATGAAAGTAACAAAACTGCTCTAGCCTATACCAGAAGACATAGTGCACTGTAAACACTAGGTCCTGCCAGCAAATGCATACCTTATTGAATACCAAGTCATAAACAGAAAGAGATGAATATGAACAAGAACGCATAACAGGATAATCAGAATGATAGATCATTATGGGAAGGAAAAACAACAGAAAGAGGGGACAAGGACAAACATGAAAATACTAAAGGAGAAATTCAATTTTCACATCTTCATACACAGCAGTGGCGACCCTGTGATGCTCAGTCCATTGCATTAAGTGTAATACAGAAATCTAAATTTGTATTGCATACGGGAAGTGCTAACTGAGCCATGTGAGCATCCGTCCCCCCACCCCTCAGAAACAATCCATCTTCTATCAGCTTTGAAATTCTTGAAAATTTACAGAAAAATAGACAGGTGAACATACATCTCAATTTGTAAGACTCCAATTTTGAGGAACATTGACGATATAAATAACTGATTTGCACAATAAACAACAGTTAAAAAGTTACAAAAAAAAAGCCTTTATTCTGCTTATCAAAAAAAATGTGGATCTACTATTGACACACTCATATTTACAGAGGTTCAGAGACCTGCATACAACTTTGGGAACCGGCTTTCTTAATGGAAGGGGAACATCATCTGATTGTAATAATGTTCTTGTTTTTATTTTCATGATCACCTAACTCCGAATAATACACTACTATTACAGAGAAACGTATTCACGATTCTTGTAGAATTACGAGTTATACATCTTATCGTTGTGTCCATATTGAGCAACGTATACCTTTCTAATATAAAGTTCCTTGAGAGTCCACCTTTAAAACACAATATGTTTTTTTATTGATTTACAGAAAAAAATGACATTATTATGTCCTGCTTAAGATATAATAATGTAAAAGGTAAAACATGTTCCGCTTAACATATAATAACATACAATTTTTTATGTAAATCAATAAAAAACATATTGTATTGAAAAGGTGGACTCTGAAAATATTTTAGAAAGGTACTTGTAGAATGTTCATTCAGTTACTGATGTAATTAATGTTATGGCTTATCTCATCTTAGGAAGAGTGAAAGACTACCTATTAAAAACTTTGTCAAAAGAAGGTCAGTTTAAACCCTTCAAATAATTCTCGGCTGCAGTGTTATCTAATAGCAAGGTGCCGACCTGGAGCAGTAACATTTCAATACAAATCATCAAGCCAGGTCTTTCCTTTCATATCCAGCAAGACAAGGTTGTCCCAAAGAGGGTGTGATTTAAAGATGCACTTGGGAATAAAGTGTCAACAATTCCAAGAATTGGGATGTCTCAACCATGTCTCAGCGATACAGCTCCTCCAGTACATGTGAATATGCCAGCCGTGCTGCAAGGACAGAACCTTATGGGCAACTCTTAACCATCTATCGGAGAAAGCTATGTGCTCTTATGCTTTCAATGTAATGTTCTGTCATTCACAGATCCAAACAAGGTCTCCAGATCACCAGTATCTGAATGGATATCGATCTTTGGCTTCATAACAACACACAGTATGAAGGATAGGATTGTTAATCACTGTATATTATATCTTTCATTCCAGTGGTTCTGCAGCTCTGCACATCGTATTGTGAAGCCGCGCCTGATACACAGTCATTTTCAAATGAATAGACTCTCTCCTTATCACTTCGAGTTCTTCTACATTCTTCTCAGTCCCTGATGAGCTCGTTGCTGTTTCTCAACTTTATTAGATCTGTCAAGGTGGCCCCTTGATGAGTGTTGTTGACTGCCATCCCTGACAAGCTTATTCCTGCTTCCCAGGTTCATCACAATGACCTTGTCATCGACACTCATTAAGGGGCTATCTTGACAAATCTGATGAGGCTGAGAAACAGAATCAAGCTTGTCAGGGCTGTGAAGGAATACTGGTATATTTACTGAGGAGAGAGCTGATCTATAAAGGCCAGCCAAATAAAAACTAAACACCCGCCATAACACACATTCCAAACAAAAGGTGCCAACACTGTTGTTATATATCGATACTCCCATCGCTGTGGTAGGAGAACTGCATAGTGGCAACTCAGAGTCATGCAATTGTCGGGTTATGTCTTTGTTGGTGCACGGACTGGTCTAGTGTGTTCGTCTGGCTGTAGAAATTGAGGCAAGGAAAGAAGAGCAGAGAAGTGTGGTTCATTTTCTGATGGCTGAGGGTGCTGGATTAAGTGAAATTCATCGTCGCATGTCTGCTGTGTATGGCAAACAACGCATGTCCATGACGAGTGTGCACGAATGGCATAATGAGATTCCGTGAAGGGCACACATCACTGCAAGACTATGTGCGGCCAGGGCAGGCCCATAGAGCCATTACTCCTGATGTGATAGGGTGGACTGATGGCCTTATCTGGGAAAACCGACGAATCACGGAGGAAGAAATTTGTGTTTGGGTCGGCATTAGCCATGGCTCCGTGCATGTCATTACCAAAGATCACTTGCATTTCTGCAAAATTTCCACGTCAACTGACGGAGGGACAAAATATTGACAAAATGACATCATGTCTGAATCATCTGCAACGGCATGATGAGGAAGAGTATGCATTTTGTGGACGTTGGTTTCATTTGGACGAGGAAGTGCAGGAGTGAGTGCAGTTGTGGATCCATCAGATCTACAAAAACTGGAATTGGTCGTCTCATCTCCCAGTGGGATAAATGTATTAATGCTTGTAGTAATTACTTTTGAATAAAACCATTGCATGGTCACATGGTAGTGGGTGTTCAGTTTTCATTTGACTGTCCCTTATATTTCAAGATGACAGTATATGCAGATGTAGAGCCTCCATTGCTCAGGTGGTAGCACATCGGCCTCTCACTGCTGGATACCGTGGTTCAAATCCCGATCACTCCATGTGAGATTTGTGCTGGACAAAGCAGAGGCGGGACAGGTTTTTCTCTGGGTACTCCAGTTTTCTCTGTCATCTTTCATTCCAGCAACACTCTCCACTATCATTTCATTTCATCTGTCAGTCATCAATCATTGCCCCAGAGAAGTGCGACAGGCCTCGGCAGCCGGCACAATTCCTATCCCCGCCACATGATGGGAGCTTCATTCATTCCATCCCTGACCCGGTCACTGACTGGAAAACAGGTTGTAGGTTTTTCAGTATACGCAGATGTAAAGACTGTCCTTGTCCTCTTGTGTACTCAAGTTTGTTTTTGCCTCCTCTTACCACACTCATCTGTCATAGTGTTTTTCATATTATGAGATCCTTTTCATGTTGCTGCCTTTCTACAGGGTGGTGCACGAATAGTTGACACATTTGAAAAGCAAATATAAAATGCAACTTATGTACTATGTTGTTCAAATTTCACGCACACCTTGCCTGTTTCATGGAAATAACTGTAGAGGTGACACTGCTGCTTTGTTTCCGAATGCCTGAATTCAAGTGAGCTTTCTGCCATGGCCAACCATGGCGAACTATCCATTCAGCAGCGCACCAAAACAGTAATCATTTATTGCGAATCGAAAAGTGTTACAACAACACAAATAAAATTTTGAGCCTTTTTTCAGACTATGTAGGCACCAGCAAGGAACACGATCCTTCGCTTATACAGAAACTTTGAAGAACAAGGCAGTGTGAAGGAAGAAAAGCGACCACGTGCACCAGCAGTTCGGTTTCCTGGAAACATTGCTGCACTGAGAGTCGCCATGCAGCCCACAACAGTCAACACGACAAACTTCAAGAGAAAGTGGAATATCGCGCCGTTCAGTTCATATAATTTTACATGGTGACCTTCAATTGTACCCGTACAAAATGACTGTACTATACAAGCTAACAGATCTTCACAGGCAGAAGAGATTGCAGTACGCATTATGGACTCAAGATAAAGATGAAGTACTGTTTAACACTTGGCTCTTTGATAAAGACTATTTTCATCTCAACGGGGCAGTCAATAAACAAAATGTGCAATTTTGGGCTACAGAAAAACCAGACAAGACCTGAAGGCCGCACCAAAATGGTGCTCAGATTGTGCAGATGTGCAGTGAAATTCACGAAGACCTGTGCCGTAAAGTTGTCAGAAACATGCGTACTCGTCTCGAAGAGGTTGTCGGCAGCAGTGGAGGCCACACTGAACATGTGAGATTGTGAAATGTATTTCCAGGGTCCTAGCTACCTGTGTCTAAAATTTGATTTGTGTTCTGTGAAAAATAAACTTGTTATTCTAAAAGTAAATGTGTCAACTGTTTGTGCGCCACCCTGTATAAATGCCATGTAAACTGAATGGTTGATGATGGTTCTTGTACTTAATGCAAGGTTATCATATCAATATGATGACTGTTTTCAGCTTCCAAGGGTCGTCTGTCTATCAGAGCGTTAACAATAATGGATCTTATTTTATGGTCCTTGGAATTCACAAAAATATTTCTAGATGAGATAGATAAGCAATAATTTTCATTTTTTGCCTGTACTGATGGGTGTAACACACTTTTAACAATCTTAGTTTGTAACTTGATATTTTATTCCACCTCTCTTAGCATCGATTAGTAAACGTTTTCCTATTCTTTTTTATATATACCCATTAAACGCCCTTACCGACGGATGCAAAATCATTTTAAGAACATTGGGATATCCCTCAAATATTCCATCTTTGATGATTGATCATTTTGACTACTTAGTTGTTTTATGAACTACATACTATGGATCATCAATAGACAGTGATATACATGTTACTCTCATAGGACTCAGTGTGTTCGACATTAAATAATTTCTTCACAGCCCAATTTAAACTATTTGTTTTGAACATCTTAACAACCATTCAGGTTGTTTTGCCTGCAATTTGTACAGAATCTAGTTGTCAAGTGAAAATTCAAGAATTTTAATGTGGACTAAAGTATTTTAAAATGTATGGTATTTATACTTTTAGCTCAGGGTTTACAAACCCCATTTTATTTAATGATTGTGTTCTTATTTTTGATAACTTGTTTAAATGAGTAGCTGAAGATGTCCGAGTCATACGGTCAAAACTAATCCTATTCGTATAAAATATATGTATTGATTAGGTGGAATAAAACATCAAGTTACAAACTAACATTGTTAAAAGTGAACCCAGTACATGTTCAAAGGTTTTTTACTCATTGTACCATTGTTTCCAAACGTGTTGTTTTGAGATTTAGAAGGCATGTTATTTATGGCATTTAGGTTAACATACTTTCTTCTTTTGTCAGTGTACCCATAACATTCTTCTGCAGAATTTAGATAAGGAATAAGAAGAAAGTTATTTCTGAGTACTGCTAAAGGTTTCTCCTTCCAGATACCTCAGACTCCAAACTCCAGAGATTGGTGGGTGTATAATGGAGAGCAGCAATCACCGGCATGCTACTATGTCCAAAATGCCTGTGCCACTAAACCGAAAGGACGTCATTAACATGCTGGGAGATCAATCTGATCCAGAGTACATGGTGTTTCGAGACAGCAAAAGAGGAGAATATGTAAAGACTGTTGCAGTGGGTAGGTTTCCATATATATATGAGTCTTAAAATGTATTCCTTGTTAGTTATGTGCTGTTGAATAACATGAAGACACGAGTAGTTTTAATTACAGTTGAAGTCTGTTACACCACGAGCGTTGGGGTACGACACATAGACTAGTTTTTACCCTGCTGTAAAATAAATACGCGCAACATCCTCAAGTACTACGTTCAGTGGCATACTGTGCATACTGAGAGGTGGTTGTGTTAGTGATTCATTTGTCATGGACATCAGTGATCAGATGGCACTCAGGAGGCCTGTCGGTGCGCACTCCGTTTTGACTCTGCAGGCAGTAACGGTGCTGAGGTTAGAGGTGAACAGTGTTTGCAACATTCATTCTAGGGTACAACTATGCCCTGCTGACGAGTACGTGCTCCTATTGAACAACTGCAGCCATTTGAACGGTGTTGTATTGTGGACCTACGGGAAGCCAGATGGACGCATCAACGGATTGCTGCACATGTTGGGCACAATGTATCGGTGGTGTGCTGCTGCTTTCAACAGTGGTCTGTGGAACATTTCCACACCCGCAGACCAGGCTGAACATCATCCAGGAATAAAATCTGGTCATATGTTGCTCCTGCTGTGTCACCAAAGACCATTGGGTACCGTCTGCTTGCAGCAGGATTATGATCACTTGTGCCTCTGGTCAGGCTACCATTGACACCACGATGCTGCCAAGCATGGCTACTCTGGTGTCGTGAAAATGTCAACTGGAGGTGGAGAGGGGAATGGTGCTCTGTTGTCTTTATGCAAGTGATGGACAAACATGTGTATGGCATAGACCTGGTGAGTGGCCAATTCTAGAGTGCATTCGTCCACGACACCCAGGTCCCACCTCCAGCTTCATGGTGTGTGTGTGGGGGGGGGCATCAGTTATACCTTGCAGTCACTATTGGTGTTTCTGCAGTATAAGATAACCAGTGCCCACTACATTACACAGGTTGTTGTCCCCATGTTATTGCCATTTCTTCGACAGGAAGGTGATGTGCTTTTTCAGCAGGTCAGGGCTCGTCTACGTACAGTTGCTGTGACACAACATGTTCTACGTAGTGTACAACAACTGCTCTGGCCAACAAGATCACTGGATCTCTCACCAATTGAACTCATAATGGACATGATGAAACAAGAATTTACGCATTCTCCAAAGCCCACAAGAACCACTGTCGAATTGGATCAAAAGGTCCAAGATGGTTGGAACAATCTATCATAGGATGCCATTCGGCACCTTTATGATCATTTGCTTGCGTGAATGCACGCCTGCATTGCTGCTAGAGAGGGATACACTGTATATTTATGTGAATGTTTGGTTATCCTTACCTGTGACATGTGTGTTTCATTTGGTCTGAATTTGTAATCATATACTTTTGCAATGGTGAACTACAGTCACATTGCTTGTGAATAAAATGACCTTGTCCTTGAAGATATTGCATGTTTTTTTTTTTTTTTTTTTTCCAGCAGTGTATGTCTGTCTGTCAAGTCATTAGACAGTACAGTACTCTGGCTAATCTGATAGCAGCACCATAATGACATGTACTAACCAAGATGAGGAGTGAGATAGTTTACTATTGGTTTCCTCACTGAGCCAGAAAATGTTAATATCTTATAACACTTTGTCCAAATTTAGTTCTACTGGTTCATTACAATCACCGGCCCCACGATGTAGGGGTAGCATTCCTGCTTCTTAACCGCAGGCCCTGGGTTTGATCCCCGGCAGGTCAAGAATTTTTACCTGGATATGAGGGCTGATTTGAGGTCCACTCAGGCTATATGATTACAAATGAGGGGCTATCTGACAGTGAGATGGTGGCCCCAGTCTAGAAAGCCAAGAATAACAACCAAAAGGATTTGTCATGATGATTACACAACACCTAATAATCTACAGGCCTGCAGGCTGAGCAGCGATTGCTTGGGCCGTGGCCCTTCGGGACTGTTGCACCATAGGGTTTGGTTTCTGAATTCATTGCAATCATTATCATCATACTTTATCACTATTCTTTCACATAACAACTTAACTGCAAAAACATGGTTTTGAGACACAGAAGTTCCAACATTTTTCTTTGCATATTGTTCAACTTTCATCTCGGGAGATGTTTGATGTTTGATAAAATTCCAACTTTGAAATAATTTTAGAAAGAACTAGGTAAACAACTAATAGGGAATCTGGCACCTTGGTGACAGCCATAAATGCAGATCAGTGGTGATTGATTGGTTCACTGATTTCTCATCATACAGGAATACCAACTTCTGGATATATCGATGTGGATGACATTTCTGTTGCTTATGTGACCAAAAAAAAAAAATTGAACAAATCTTCATATTCAATGACAGTATCTATGACAAGGATGAACAAAAGTGTGGTAGACACCAACTGTAATATTAAAGTCATCAGACACAGCTTCTTGGCACTGCATAAAGCACCTGCTCCCAGTTGACTAGTCATGGTTACCATGTTGCGAAGTCCTAGCCAAATCCGATCATGTTCATTTCATTTCCTATAAATATTTTTATTTTATTTGTTATAATTATAGCTACTAGTACACATGAGTCTTAGTAGAGAAATATTAATCCATTTTATTTATATGAATCCTATAATCTGAAATTCACCAATAAGAGAACAATTCTAACAGATCATAGAAGGTAAAGAGTCACTAGTGATGTAGTACACTGAAATTTAGTTTTATAAACATCTATCTTGATGTAAATTATTACAATTACAGTTCTTATTATGACAGTTTCTGTTGTATTTATTTATTTAATTAATTAATTTATTTCTTTTATATTTATTTATTTATTTATTTATTTATTTATTTATTTATTTATTTATTTATTTATTTATTTATTTATTTATTTATTTATTTATTTACATTTAATGGCCTTCATTGGAGCACTTAAGTCAATTTCATAACAAGATTTGTTCTGTTCCTGTTATTCCAGTACTTTCTTCTTCATTCTCTCAGATCTTAACTTTGATTCTTCATCTGAAATCAACTGTCCCATTGTCTGTTTCTGAAAGTTTCTTGATTTTGTCTGTTTTGTTTTTTAAATCCTCTATTGTAATTTCTAGTTACCTCATATCTTCCTTGATTTCTGTAATCCATCTAACGTTGCTCTTACTGTTCCATAGTTTTTCAGCAATTCTCGTGATGATTCTGTTTTCTGGTGTCCTTTGTAGATGTCCAAAGAATGAGCTTTGTTTCTTCCTGATTGTGTTCATTATCAGTTTTTTTATTATTATTATTATTATTATTATTATTAAAACTTTGTTTATTTCATTTTTTTTGTTGTTCTTCTATATACAGTATACACAAATACACCACTATTCTCTGAAATCAGAATATCGGAATTAAGTTGCTCTATGGTGTTTATTCTTGCAAGATATATTTCTTGGGGAGTTCCAAATAAATGATTAGCATTTCAGTTTCCTACCCACTAACACATCATGCTAGTCAATAAGTGATGTGGGCACTCTTGGAATCTATCTCCTGCTGTTAATGTCAAGGTATTGAATCAGACGGTATTCATATGGTACCCTGTGATATAGCCCAACAGACTCTATTCACTCATACCCTGAAAATGGTTTTCTGTGGTTTTCCATTTTCACAGCAGACAAATGCTGGGGCTGTAAGTGAATTAAGGCCACGGTCACTTCCTTCTCACTCCTAGCCCTTTTCTACCCCAAAATCACCATAAGACCTATCTGTGTTGGTGCAATGTAAAGCAAATTGTAAAATATTCACTTACATGGTTTATCAAGATTTGCTAATCGTATCACTGCACCCATAACTTGAGCATATCCCAGATATTTTCAATAGCGTAAAGTCTAGTGATCTTGTGAAGTAGGAAAATAGTGGTACAATGTTTTCATGGAAGAAGGCATGCTTTAGCATGTAGTCGGGTGTTGTTCTGCTGGAATACGACCCTGGGGATGCTTTGAAGAAATGGAAGGGTGACCAGCCCCAGAATGATATTAACATAAATGACACTTATTATAGTGGTACTGATTAGCATGAGAGACAATCTACTGTCATACCTGATGTCACACCAGACCAGAATGCTGTATGTTGGTTCAGCAAGCCTGATTTGAATACACTCTGCCAAATACCTGTGCCATTTCCCTTACAAAGCTCCATGGTTCTTTCCTTCTTACTAAACATATGGCAACTGACATATGATCTGGTTGTGCTGTTGGTTGTTTCTCCAAATTAATGATGTTTTAGTAGCCAGCAAGATAGAGCTTTATTTCATTGGCATATTATTGTTTACTGCTGAACCTAATTTTGACACCATTATTGGATTAGTTACAGTGGATCATAACTTAATGCTTTGGAGTTGCCTCTACTGCACAGACTACCTAATTTTATGCCATTTGATATATATATATATATATATATATATATATATATATATCTTTTCTGCTATTGGCTTTACGTCGCACCGACACAGATAGGTCTTACGGCGATGATGGGAGAGGAAAGGGCTAGGAGTGGGAAGGAAGCGGCCATGGCCTTAATTAAGGTACATCCCCAGCACTTGCCTGGTGTGAAAATGGGAAACCACGGAAAACCATCTTCAGGGCTGCCGACAGTGGGGTTCGAACCCACTATCTCCTGAATACTGGATACTGGCCACACTTAAGTGACTGCAGCTATCGAGCTCGGTGTGATATTTTTTCTGAAGTTATGTTAAAATACTGAATAACTGCTAGCATTATCAAGAACTTTAAAGGAACTCATAAACAGTATTTTTACTCAAAAATTTAGTTCCCAAAATGGAACCATAAATGAATTTCTTCGACGTATCTCAACTTGTATAAATGCCTACATGAAACATCGGTAATTTCACGTTTGAAAAGGGCTAGGTATAAGTTTACTCTGGTTCACACAACATTAGTACCATGCATCACAAACATATAGGCACGGTATGACTGTTGATTGTCTATTTCTTGTGGATGACGTGATCATGCGGTGTACAAGGCTACCAACCTGTCTACGTAGGAACTAAGACGATTGGTGTACATTGTTAAGGTATGGCAAAGATAGGTTACAGGTACTAAACAACCTTTCTTGTCGTGCGAACAGTAGGCACTGCAAAAGCCTATCGAAGGGGCCACTGTTCTCATGACAGAGATTGCCCTGGAGCTCTCCTTACAGTGTGATAGCAGTGCATCCTATATGGGCTAATGGTAAAAGGCTGAATGAATTTAGCATGTTGGATAGCTACAAAGCCATTGGTGTGGACGTGCAGCTAATGACCAAATACTAATTTGTTCTTGGTACGCAGCGCATCCAGATTGAGAAAGCAGTACAATTCATGTCACAAGTCCCTTCCAATAACTGTCCTTTGTTCATTCTTTATCTCCGTTGTTCTATTGATATAATTTGCTTTCATTCTGCATGGGTTGGTAACAGAATGTAAGTCATCATTACTGGGAATGATGTCATATCTGATTACATGCTGGCCAATAGCAATGTTAGTAGCTACTTTAGCAATGGAGAATGGCATGTTTACTCTTCATTTGATTATAAAAGTAAATGTACTTCTGGGGGGTGGGCTGGTGGGTCCCTGGACATTGCAATGATCACATCTCTCCTCTGAAAGGAATTCCACATAGGATTTGCACCATTTCTACTTCCTTATAACGTTACAAAGCTTGAATGAACCATAGTGAATTTTTTTTACTGTTAACTTAAACTTGTTGTTTGTCCTATTTGGTTTCAGGTACCTAAGGGAGATCACACCAGGAGATTTTCAAAATACATTTAGTAATTCTACAAGTCTCCTCTTATACTGACACACTATCATAAATTAAGCCAAATTAAAAATTGTGGCTACTTGTTATAATAATCATCAGTGATTTGAAATACTCTTTACATCGATGATCCTGAGGAAACTTCAGAAATGTTACGGCTTCCATTTTTATTGTAACTTGTTAACCACGTGTTTCATTCTCTTTCAGGTATTTTTGACTGTGTAGCAAAAACCTGGAGTATCTACTCTGATAATCCCAAGACAAATGAACCGATAGTGGTGCTTCCATTAGTGCTGACGTCTGAAAGCAAGTAAGACAGCTGTGTTTTTAAATAAATTATGTAATGTGCATCATTTTTGGATCACAATACTGGACGATCTCTTGTACAAAAATGTGTATATGGGTTTTTATTTCAAGGAATGATAGGAATTTACATTAATTTGCACCTCAGGATAATATATATTGTATTTCAGCTACACTATCAAGATAATGATAGAAGTAGAAGCTTAATTTTTAGAATGTACCTACAGAAATGTTAAAACAATATGAAATTCTATACTTTCTTTCTGATCATAAATGAAAGAGAGTAATTTGTAAATCTGATTATTCAGCTCTCATCTGACTGATGGTAACTAGTCATAAGCTCTGTCATCCTTTTTAATCTATAGTTACAGTAACTTCTACAACAATGTAAGGATTACCTCAAATACTTCCTTAAAGAATAAATAAATTTTTCATACAGAAAATTGCATCAAAATCTTTCTTGAAATCAAAAGCAGTAACATATCATTTTCTTAAATTTAATAATAATAATAATAATAATAATGGTGTATGGCCTCCGGAGAGGCCTGGTGCGGGTCTTTTCCTCGTAGATGGTCTACTAGGCGACCTGCATGTCTGTGAAGATGAGGGCCCAACCTAGGATGATTTCTAATGCTCAATACGCCACACACACCCAGTCCCCGAGCCATTGGAATTAACCAATTAAGGTTAAAATCCTCGACCCGGCCGGGAATCGAACCTGGAACTCTCTGGACCAAAGGCCAACATGCTAACCATTTAGCCATGGAGGCAGACAATTTAATTATATGAGGGCTGTAAATAAAGTGATGGCAACATAATCCAGACACTCGCAGATCGAGCATATGCAAATAGGATATGGGAGCAGTCAGGTGGCACTGTTGTTGGTGTGTAGTGTGCATTTGATGGGCATCCTGTTGGGAGCTCTGTTGCTGTGTGGGACTGCAGTGAAGAGTGTCAATTTCACCGCTCTAAAGCATGTTTTCAAAAGGTGATCAGAGTTCATGGATTAAAAAAGAGGTTGTCCGTGGCAAAAATGCATCAGAGTATTATCGAGGATTACGTGAAGTCTGTGGCAAGAATGCATTATGTTATAGGATGGTTGCATGATGGGTTAAAGCGTTTTGTGCAGGTCGGAATGAGACTGCAGATTTGCACCGCATAGGTCGGCCGTCCATTCCTCAAGATCAGATATATATCATGAGTGGTATCGTTCCTGTGGACCATCGAAGGACTGTTCAGGAATTATCCGTAGAGGTTGGTATCAGTCATCAAACAGCACGGCACATACTGACGAAATGTCTTAACGTGAGGAAAATTGTGTCCCGTTGGGTTCCACGTCAACTCACCAACATACAGAAATGGTACCAGTATGCAACGGCTGGAATCCACCTGGACAAATACCGCAACGGAGACACATTTCTGCAGCATATCATTACCATTGATGAGACGTGGGCACGATCCTATGAGAGAGCTGAATTAAAGCTTCAATTGAATGAATGGCATCACCCACGTTTGCCACATCCACAGAAATTTTGACAGTAACCCACACAGGTGAAGCTTATGTTGATTGTGGCATACGACTATGAGAGTGTTATTCTTATGCATACTGTGCTTGGGGGACAGACTGTCAACATTGGCTACTAATGCCTATTTCTGGAGCGACATCTGTGTCCAGCTATGTGGCACAAACATCCACATTTATTGCGAGACGATTGCCCTAGTATGTTACATGACAACGCACATTGTCATGTCGCAAACAATATCAAGCTCTTATTGCAACAGTGGCACCCTCCATACTCATCAGACATGAGTCCTTGCAACTTCGACCTGTTTCTGAAGTTGAAGTTACCCCTCCAAGGCTACCGATTTCCTGATGTGGTATCTGTAGGGCGCTCCATCGCAGTCTTCAATAGAGAATGCCTTGCTAACGGTCCCCAATAGCTTCCCAACATCTGGCAAAAGTTAATGGACTTTCTGGGTGACTACATTAAGGAATGTAATGCAATTGTACTTGTTAGTCCATTAAATATTGCGTTCTATCAATATTGCCACTATTTTATTTACGGCCCCTCATAGTACTTTCAATGAAGTGCAAGGTGACTTTCTGATGATAAAAGTTAAAGGGTAGAAATTCTGAACAATTTACTAGAGAGCAAAGCTACCACGTGTGCATTAATAAGTATGCCACCAACTTGATGAAAAGGAAAAAGGTCATTTATTTCTCAAGTGGGTTAAGTCCATTTTAGCTGTTCTGAGATCTCACCGTAAATTCTAGGATACATTTAACTTAAATGTGAAAATCTGTTCTAGTCAATAATAATAATATTTTGATGAGCATTAACAAAAAATAAAACAAATGAAGAGTTGGGATCAAATCTTACATGAAAAGTGTTAAGAAAGAATATCTTACATACCAGAATTATATCGTTCTTGAAGCTTAAGAAGTACGGATTCATAAAAATCTGTGAAGTTCTACTTCTATATCAAGCTTGAAGTTTAACCACTTGAAAATGCTGAACACTTTCACACTGAGATTCTGTTTCTCAAGATTAACAATGTCCCAGAATTGTTTATATAATGTTGTAATGCCCTCCAAACCGCAACATTTATTGAACTATGATGCTTCCTTCCTTCACTGATAGTCAGTCATTATAAAGATTTTCTTTGACAACAGCACCCTTCCTTATTATTCAATTAGCAACAATTTTTGTGGAACTATCCAGTTTTCTTTGTCTCTTCTGTGATCTTTCATCTGTACTAAGTCTACTTCCATGGCTGAGTGATTAATATCCTCGGGTTCGATTTCCCGCGAGTCGATGAATTTTTAATCTTAAACAGTTGATTCCCTTGGCTCAAAAACTGGTTGTTTTTGCTGTCCCCAACACTCCTTTCAACTCACATACCACATACAACAAACACTATCCTCCACCACTCAAATAACACACAGTTTCCCACCCACAGCAGATGCCTTGTCAGAGGGTCTACCTTACAAGGGCTGCATAACCTAAATACCCGTTTGGTTCCTTTCTTTCTATTTCTGTGTGCCACACAAATAAGGTTAATAGACCATTGTAACCGGCACCAGATTATGGAATTCCCTGCCAGCTTAGGTCAGAAACACTAGCTCGTTATCAAGAATTAAGGTCACCTGCCAAGACTATCTGTTGAGGACAGCTGACTGAATGGTTGTAGTATGAATGAGTGCGTGCCTGAGGATAACTTAGATAGTTAGGGAATGTACTGAATAATGTTTCATTATAGCTGTAAGAATAACGTATTAGAAAACAAGAAGAATAAGATCCAGAATGAAGAGATCTGTCATAATACATAAGTAAAGTAGTCACTAAGTGAAAATGTAAGAACATCAAAACTCAAATGGTACGGCCATGTAATAAGTATGGATCAAATGAGAACAGCAAGAAAATGACTAGAAAATAAACTGGAAGGCAAAAGATCTAGAGGAAGATCAAGGAAACAGTAGATCAGTCAAGTAAAGCAGGACATGAAAGGAAGAGGAGTGGAATGGCACCTACAGAGGTAGATGTACAAACTAGGCTGGATGAATAGGTAGCCAAGTTCAAACAGTATCAGATGAAAGTTAGGACAACAAAAACTACTGTTTTGAAAATGAGTAGGGAAGATACTGGCTGCCATATAAAGCTTGAAGGTGAAAACAAGGTATTCAGATAGCTAGGCAGCATGATTTCCAGGTAAAGAAAGAGTAAACAGAGTGGCTAGCAGTCCCAACTTCTATAACCTCGTAAGACATCTATATTTGGATAACAAGGTGTCCGTGAGAACCAAGATGACTCTGTATACGTCATTCTTTGTGCCCATTCTCACAAACAGTCTAGAAACATGTACACTGAAAGAGAGAGAAGTTAGTAAACAGCAGCATGTGAAATGTAGTTTCTATGAACTACTCTCCAAAAAAAACGTCAGGACCATGACATCAGAATGGAACTGGAAGTGGACCCAATAGAAGAGAAGCTAACTTCGAGACTAATATGGTATGGACATGTAAAGCAAATGCCTGGCACAGAAACACTATGTGTATGCCTAGAAAGAAGGGTTGAAGGCAGAAGGTTGGTAAAGACCTAGGAAGAGGATGTGGAGGGAATTGGGAATCAGAGGTGAGAGAGGAGGCACTTCTGGATAACAATGATGGCACAGACTCATTCAACACCATCCTATCAGCATCCTGGAGAGATTCTCTGATGATGATGATGATGATGATGGTATAGTATTTAATATGTGTTTCGATTTTTTATTTCATTCTTAAAATGTATTAGGATAAAGCAGGCCATGTGTTTAAGGTCGCATAGCTGTGAGCTTGCATTTGGGAGACAGTGGGTTCGAATTCCACCGTCGGCAGCCCTGAAAATGATTTTCCATTGTTTCCCCATTTTCACACCAGGAAAATGCTGCTACTGTACCTTAACCTCTTAATAGGGGAGTTTCGACTGAGAAACGAACATTCCTAACGGGGAAAATATTTTGAATGAAAATGAATTAATTTGTCACGCCCATTATCATGATATTGGTGACGAGTTATCTCATCACGCCCATTACACTTTCGCGAATGACGAAAGAACTCTTCCCGCGCATTATGTGCTTCTACGAATGACAAAGGAACTCGTCCCACCCATTACACATGCATGCCTTTGTGGAAGACGAGTTATCTAGTTCTGCCCGTCTTGACATAAGTATTATGTCTTATGGCTGGTGGACATCTGAAAATTTGCATTACGGAAATTAGTATCAAAAATGTGTGATGGTAGTGTAACCCTAGCAACCATGTAGGCTGTGATGTAAAGCATGGATCGATGGTCAGATAGTGTTACTTAGCAACCGTGCACGCTATGTCTTATGACTTTTTGTCATCTGAAATTAGCACCCATTGATGGATGGCCATGAATAAGAGACATATTTATGATCATTTTATTTTTGAAAAGGGAAAAGTGGTATCTTTGGATTTTCATTTGGTATTTCAAACTGTAATTCAACATTGCATTCAACTTTTTGCAACTACATTATGATACTTCATCTGACGCTAAGTAACAACTGATAAAAATGATGCCACTATTGTAATGGAGTATTATTATTATTATTACACTGTATGAATTTGTCTTATAAAACAATATAGCAAGAAAAGCAGTGAAAAATAAAAGTACTGTACTGTGCATTGTGTTACAAAAAAGAATTCTAAGGCAATCCTCAAAATCATTTTCCTTTAATGAGTCTCTGTTTACTACTACTACTACTACTACATGTTTTCATTCCTACCCTGAAGGGTAACACCATCTAGAAGGCCAGGAGATTTGTATCAGAGGAGGAGATGTGCGGAGGTGAGAGGGTTAGCGGCCTGTCCCAGCATTCGCCTTAGTACAGGAGAATGGAAAACCATGGAAAACTATTCTCACAATAGCCGATGGGGGGACCATGGAAAACCATGGAAAACTATTCTCAGTATAGCCGATGGTGGGGACCAGCCTCTCTCCAAATCCCAAATACTGAGGCGTAGAGCCACGGTACAGCCGTTGCCCACTTGTGGGCTAATACCCACTCTGCATCTGCCGACCAGTCTCTATTTTCAATGCGTCTCCATTTATAATGGTACAGAAGCAAGCTCACTGTGAGTTTCACCACATGTGTTATCCTCTGTCATCTAATTCGACATCTGAATCAATGAGATGAAGAATAAGTAGTTTCATCATCCAAACAAACATGCTTAGGAATTATGTACGGAAGAAAATGCAATGAAATATTGGTGCACAGTGTGGCGCAGCAAGTCTGGAACATATTGACATCTATAAAGCGATCATAGAACTATACTCGGCAACAAAAACTGGCGAGATAACATGTCCTCCCCCCAGCAGACAGCAATTTTTCAAGGCTGTAGATGAGTTTACTTGTCATTACCCGATGGAGTAACAATTATTGGTAGACAAATTGACTTATCACGGCCCGCTAAGAGGTTAAGGATCGGGCAAGTTGGCTGTGCGGTTAGGATCGCGCGGCTGTGAGCTTGTATCCGGGAGATAGTGGATTCAAATCCCACTGTTGGCAGCCCTGAAGATGGTTTTTTGTGGTTTCCCATTTTCACACCAGGCAAATGCTGGGGCTGTACCTTAATTAAGGCCATGGCCACTTCCTTCCAACTCCTAGACCTTTCCTACCCCGTCGTCACCATAAGACCTACCTGTGTCGGTACGACGTAAAGCCATTAGCAAACAAAAAAAGACGTTAAGGCCATGGCCACTGCCTTCCCAATCTTAACACTTCCCCATCCTTGCATTGCCGAAAACCGTCCATGTGTTAGTGCGACATTAAACTAGTAGGATAAAAAAAAAAAGGATCATGCATTGTAAATTTTCATTTATAGCAGTACTTAGTTACATTATTGAGTTAATACTTGCTCTTTAGGAATGT
Organism: Anabrus simplex; assembly: GCF_040414725.1. Taxonomy (NCBI): domain Eukaryota; kingdom Metazoa; phylum Arthropoda; class Insecta; order Orthoptera; family Tettigoniidae; genus Anabrus; species Anabrus simplex. The sequence continues at coordinate 37,396,368 of NC_090269.1, forward strand.
TATAATTTAATTCCAGGTTCCAATATGTTCTCATTATTTACCATTTAAGTAGCATTTCAGTTGTTTTCTAACATATCCTACATGGTCCTTTAATAAATATATACAAGAATTTTTTTTAGTAACGTTGATTATTTTAATTATTTGTTTACTTTAAGTCTTAAATTTAACTTAAATTATGCCACTGTTTAATATCAATTTAGTTTAATATTTATTTAAATTTATTTTTAATTCTATTTATTTTAATTTTAACTATTTTATTATAGACTGTAAACACAATGTGGTTAAGTGTAAGAGAGTGTCTAATCCCTAACTTTGCCACTAAACATGACACTAATTAATTTACAAACAAACTCTATTCCAATATAATCAAAAATATGGTTTCCAATTGTGGTAACTAAATAAAATTCAGGAAACTCAATCATCAAAAATTCCCAGTGTTTCGCCCCAGTGTGGCATGGGCTCATCGGTTGGACACCGCACCTTTCAATGACACTGGCCAGCTAGCACGCCGGTAGTGACACCATTGCAAGCTATCATGTGATAAGCACAAATGCAGTGTTGACTTGCCAGGGGAGAAATTTATCTCCACTTGCTATATGCCTTCCCAGGCTAGTATGACCAGTAATATCGCTTCCGAATGAGGTAACTAAATAATATTTAGGAAACTCAATCATCAAAACTTAACGGTGTTTTGCCCCAGTGTGGCATGGGCTTATCAGTTGGACACCGCACCTTTCAATGACACTGGTCGGCTAGTACACCGGTAGCAACATCACTGCAAGCTATCGTGTCATAAGCACAAAATGCAGTGCCAACCTAGTAGGTATGGTATTGACCATATTTGTATCCACAAATAGATTTTATATTTGAAAGTACTTCTTCAATATGCTTTCTTATAGTGGAGCCCATGTATATCATAATGTGCCTCCGAATGTAGTTGAGTGTATCCATTCTGTGTTGATCGTAGTGTCAGCATTATAGAAATTTGGCCATATCTGGTTCATCAGAATGTGACTCCAGAAATACCTGAGATAAACTGCACAAAGTTTCTCTCCTAATTTTCCTAGGAGACTTTAGTTGGCCAGAGTATTTGGTAGCAGCTGTTAATGGCAAATGTCTTCTATACCACAGGTCTCCCAGACTGTTGTAGTATGTCTATCAAATGGGAAGGAGTGGTTTTGAATTGATTGCATCTTAAAATGTCTGTGTCTATGGGATATCCACTTGGCACAAAGCACATGGCACCAAGTGTTTATACCACCACCCATCTAAAATAGTTTCCATCATAATCTGTATCTGCCTGCATGATTATTTTCTCTGCATGATTTAATATAATCCTGGTGGAGGAGGTATATACTAACAATTTAATGATAGAAATCAAGCATCAACAATGAATTCCATTTACAAACTTTGTTTCAGAAAATCACAGACTTTATGAGAGTTTGTTTTCCAGAATTGTTAACACAGCCAGTTGTCAGTGGTGAGTATGGTATTAGCTGGCTGCAGGTTTGGAGGTCCAAAGAGAAAGACATTGAATTTGATTCTTCAAATTCTAGATGTTAAGAGTAAATTATATTCATCCATGTTATATTACTTATATTGTGAAAAGATAAGCATTATTTATATGAATTGAGCTATGTTTTATTCATCTCAAAATAATCAAGTTTTGTAAAGTTTGACTAATTCAAATATTTAATTTCTTTTTGGGAGAACTTTTTTTGAAGGATGACTTGGTAGAATAGTCAACAGGAGCTAATATGATGAACATAGATGATAATTATAATGATTTAAAAAAAAGAAATCATCAATTAAAACTGGTTAATCATTATTCATGATCTAAAATCAGTCAGGAAGACAAACATTGTCATTGTTATTAATCCAGCAATAAGGTTTGAGAACAGTTTATAGACCAAAGAAAAGAAAAGAAGAGACACTACGAACCCTGTTTTAAGTACTTGCCAGTTGCTGGGAGATGATTGGGTTGCTTTTCGGTGCACGTGGATCTATCAGAACATTTTTAGATAATTTCTTCCTTTATTTTGGTATTCCTATTTTAATTTTTAAAATATATTTGTTTAGATGTTTTACATAATTCATTGTCAATAGTAAATCACCATTTATATGGTATCATAATTTATAACTTTCATTTCTGTGTTGATGTTTGACTTACGTGATAGGAATCAGTCGAGGGATGTTCCACCATTCAACTCTTTAAATAATATTTACTATTTTTAATACCTTTAATAAATGAAGATTTGTTTTGAATTTCTTGGAATCATCAGTTAAAACAAATAGGTACTGTATATAAATCAGAAAAGGTATCGGGACTAACACACATTTTATATGGAATATGCCTTAAAAATACACTTAAAGTAGTTAACATGAATTGTATGTCTTAAAAACACATTGCACTTATATTACTTCCTTAGATTCCAAGTCAAATTAATTGAGCACGTGTGCACAATTTTAAGCAAAGTTTTAAAATTTTGTATGAAAACTTGTGGTTGTGAATCTTATTAAGTTTCTGTCAATGCCATGGATGTAACAATAGATATATAAAGATATATGTTAAAAATGTAAACACTTGATCTGATTTGTTTATTCATTGTTGAACCGTCATGTAGGTTAAAAATATGTGTCGAAGTTGACATTTTAAATGTTGTGAAAAATCTTGTAAGAGTGCCAATGTTGAGGCAGTCGGAGATTGTAGAATTGGAATGTACCTAGCTATTGCTTATTTTGAATTATGTACAGAATTGCCGAGGAGTTGGGAGAAACATCCTCCATTGCTTGTGTGGCTGCTGTAATTTGAATGTGGAACTGCTGAATGTTGATGTTAAAAGTTCTATGATGGTACAGCCTTGGTTGTATAGAACGTGAAGTCACAAAAATGTGGATGTTCCCTTACTCCTTGTCCTCGTAATCCTGCCACTAGGTGTACTGTTCGCTTAGTTAAATCACCTGTCAATTACTACCAGGACTTAAATATCTGTAGTAGTTTCTTGAGTTAGCCTAATATCATCCATGTTTATTACAACCTCAGAGGTACCCATGTATACATTGTATAGCTAAGTGAATTATTGTTATTGGTGCTGTAATTATATTAATAAAACATTTGTTAATGGTGTCTCTCTGTTAACCTTTATTTCCCTCCTGAAATCAAAGAGAAATGACATTGTAATGTGATTATATAAATAACCCATAAAATTACAAACTAAACCACTACTTCTACTTAAGATATCTCCTCATAAACCTTGTCAGCTTGTTTTCATCAGTAAATCATTTCAGAAAGAACCAAAAAAAAAAAAAAGGAAACAACTGAATCAGAAGGGCAAAATCCAGTTGGAAGTTTCCAAAATGGCAAATTCTACAAACATATAGAGCAAATAATTACATCTGTCAGTATAGTTAAGATCATCATTTATAGGATTCATCTCGCTAAAACTTACCACAGCAAAGTAGAAAGTGTTCATTCAATTCATAAGTAAGAAAAAGTAACATAGTTCATAACTTATAATAATTCTGAAACTGAGTGCTCCAGAAATAACACCATAAGTGGATCAGAAAATGGGCATGTTACAGCATGAATGATACGAAATGTGCTTCATAAAGCTGCTGTGGACTTTTTGTTCTAAACGTAAACATTTATTGTCCATGTTGTTAAGTCTAGAGTTTGTTGTTCTAAGTCTATTTGGGTTGCTTTATTTGTATTTAATATTTTTGATTATGAATTGTATTTTAGTATAATTTTTTAACATTTTCTGTATGTGAGGGAGCACTAGAATTATCTGTATTGGTTTCTATAATTCGTACTCATGGTAATGCTTTTTTTCAAACATTCAGAGTTTTACACTGTTAAAGTATATATTTATAATTATATTTTTAATCCCACTATGTTTTTTTATTGATTATTGATGGGTGGTTCATTCTTTAATATATTTTATAACTTTCATTTTTTTATAGGGTGTATTTTATCTGGGGATTTTGGTAATTTAAGTTATTATTTTGGGGGTGATATTTTATCTTGCATGCTTATTTTATTAAGTTTTTGAATTTGTGCATTAATGGTTATGGCGAGAAAGTCAATTTATCGTGTTAAATTTTATAATGGATTATTTCAAACCTATGTTTTATTTTTACTATTAATGTTATATTGTACTTTTAGAACTATAAGTAAGTTTTCTTTTTATTTGTTTTTTGAAAGTAGTTTAATTCCAACTTTAGTTTTAATTCTGGGGTGGGGATATGCAGAGGTAAAAGAAGGTGCGGGCTGGAATGGGTCTATCTACGATAGTCAAAGATGAATTTAAACTTTTAAAATAAAGGTTATATTTCTTTTCAGGTATTAAATTTCAACAAAACTCTTCACTTGGTGAAAGAACAAGGTTTCAGGTACATAGCAATTTTGGTACAAACATAGAAAAGCCAAGAATTGGTAATTTACAATTTTGAGCTTCAAGCTCCTAATTTACAAGGTCCCAACATCACAAATGTTGTGTTTAGTTAGATAGATAAGAAGAGATATCTCCTAAAACACAATTTTCAAGAACACCTTGCTCCAACAGTTACAAGTTACAGCTTTTCCAAAGGCAAAAAATATATTTCTTTAGTGGTTAAATTCTACATGAATTAAACACACCAGTTAGGGACATGTTTTTCCCTAGTTATGGGCATCTTCAGCCTATATTAAACTTAAGGTCAAGGATTAAAACTATAACATTGGAACTTATAGTAAACTAACTTAATCTAAATACAATTGTCTTATGCTATTTACATAGTTTACAATAGTTTACAATATGTACAATATGTGCATTAACTTTGCCAGAATTTATGAACAATGGATTGGATTGATCAAGGTGTGAATTGGGGTTTCTCAAATTGTATTGACTAGAATTTATCACTGCGTGAGTTGGGGTTTCTTCAGCTGATATGGTCGCCTGAGTCGTAAGAATTTTAACAATACCGGAACCTTGGTTAAAGTCATTCATGTTAGGGTTTGTAACAGGTTGAATATTCCTTTAGAAGGAAGAATGGTTATGTTTTAAGATTAAAGCGTGTAAGTAGGATACATATTGTTGATTCCATTCATTGTTTATCGGATAAAAATATTTGGAAAATACCGTCATTCTTGTTGATAAACTTCCCATTGGTGCATATTCAATCTGGGAGGAATATGAGTTGTCTGTAACTGGATAAGAGAAAAAATGGGGAATTAGAATGATGAATGTGGAACCCAATATGGTAATAAATGTAGAGTGAGTGTTTATCGTATGAACTTACTTTTCTTGTCGACGTTAGCTGGCACCAATTGTTCCGGTTGTGTCCGAGGTTAATCCAGGCCATAAATCCGAATAAAGTTCCCAGTATGTTTAAAACACAGAATGCATGTGTTCCAATAGCCACACCTAATGCCAGACCCGCCCAATCCAATTCAAGTAACGCTTCTCAAGCAACAATACAGACGCACGATTTGAAACTCACGCCCCCTTCCCCACCACGCTCCACCCCTCCGCTACAGCATCAATACTACACTAGGAGCAGCAAGCTTAGCCGTTCAGACACAACCGGAACAATTGATTCCAGCTAACGTCGACAAGACAAGTAAGTTCATACGATAAACACTCACCTTACATTTATTACCGCATTGGGTTCCACATTCATCATTCTAATTCCCCGTTTTTTCTCTTATCCAGTTACAGACAACTCATATTCCTCCCAGATTGAATATGCACCAATGGGAAGTTTATCAACACAAATGACGGTATTTTCCAAATATTTTTATCCGATAAACAATGAATGGAATCAACAATATGTATCCTACTTACACGCTTTAATCTTAAAACATAACCATTCTTCCTTCTAAAGGAATATTCAACCTGTTACAAACCCTAACATGAATGACTTTAACCAAGGTTCCGGTATTGTTAAAATTCTTACGACTCAGGCGACCATATCAGCTGAAGAAACCCCAACTCATGCAGTGACAAATTCTAGTCAATACAATTTGAGAAACCCTAATTCACGTTGTGATCAATCCAATCCACAATTGGAAGTCAAGTCAAGAAATGAAATTAAGCAACGTACGAAAAGAAAGCCCTCCTAAATTAACAATTTTATAAGGTTCATTTATTTTTGGCCCAAATATTGTGTCCGTTGGAAAGGAATTCATTCCAACTTCATGTGGACTATAATTGAATATTAACGATTTTAACCAAGATTCCGGTTTTGTAAAAGTTCTTACGAACAGTTGAAGAAACCCCATCTCACGCAGTGATAAATTCTAGTCAATACAATTTGAGAAACCCCAATTCCCACCTTGATCAATCCAATCCATTTTTCATAAATTCTGGCAAAGTTAATGCACATATTGTACATATTGTACATATTCTACATATTGTACATATTGTAAACTATTGTAAACTATGTAAATAGCATAAGACAATTGTATTTAGATTAAGTTAGTTTACTATAAGTTCCAATGTTATAGTTTTAATCCTTGACCTTAAGTTTAATATAGGCTGAAGATGCCCATAACTAGGGCGAAACATGTCCCTAACTGGTGTGTTTAATTCATGTAGAATTTAACCACTAAAAATATATATTTGTATTGAATAGGTGGACAAAATATTTTTAATTTTGAAAGAGTTTACTTATTGTATCTTCAATACGGAACAAAATGAGATTAGTTACTTGTAATTTTCCAAAGGCACCACACAAACATCTATTACATTACTACAAAAGAACTTACATGCTCTACTACAAATTCTACCAAGAAGACCGCGCTCCTGAACTCTTACGGCCTACTCAAGGCACCCATTAACTATTACAAGATGGAAAAGAGCATCTTGGCTCAATACAATTACACCTTTAGGCCTCTCTAGGCATAACCTGCAATTTACAAAACCATATGAATTTTATTTAACACTGGGGTATCTAGCACCCATTCTACTGGGCCTTCGTGAAAAAGAAAAGGTTAAGTTACTGGCCCAAACTCAAAAATGTATGAAAGCGTACACTTGCGCTCCTAGAAATAAAGGTTAAAACCCTACTTGAGTTTGCAGCCCGACTATGCAGAAGCTAATCCCACACTACTGAGGTGACTAGAAGGATAAGTTAATTTAAGATTTACAGGAGAAAAAAACAGTTACAAAATCATAGTCACCTAAAGATAAATTGAAGGGGAATTTGAGAGGATCACGCACTCTCTATCCCCAATTTACAGTTTAAGTCTTAGGACATACATGAAATTTTGCATGAGAAAGAAGATACATTTTAGAAAATTGACGGTTACATAGTTAAAGATAGAAACCTTCTCCTCGAGTTCAGCTTGCAGAGATAACTACTGAGATAGAAAACTGATGGCCATTACCTGGGATGATGTTCTGCCTGTTGAAGAATGAGGACCCCCGACTCCTCTCTTAAGACACACACACACGCGCGCGCGCCCACACACACACACACACTCAGTAATTCGGCGATCAGTAAGACAAGTTAACTCTAAAAGGCGTTAGCATTTATACCCGAGAGGAGGGTTCGAGGAGGCTCTGGACTAAAATCGGACACACCCTCTCATTTTTATTGGCAGATAAAATAGGTACAAGAAATGTTTGATTGGCTGAAAGATAAATACATGAAATTTATGATTGGTTAGAAACCAACACTGGTGGGATAATTAAGAAGTGTTAAAAACCTTGAAGTACCAAAAATAAGAAAAGAAAATTCAGTTAGAAAACCTATACATACAAAATTTCTTCAAATCTCTAATTATTCCAATTTGCACCAGGATGCAGTTCTTTAATAGAGGCATCTATGGAGAAAAGTGTGAACTTCCTATGGTCGTCTGATCAATGTCCCAACTTCTTGCACTACGTGTTTCTATTTTTATAAGACAGATAGCGTTCTTCAAGGCACTTCATTTAAATGCATGGGGATGAGGGGTACCTCCTGGTACAGACCTCCCCGCCAAAGGTCCTTCCCAGGGGTGACACAGTAGAACTTAAAAAAAAAAAAAAAAAATATTTTGATGTTGGAATTTCACATATGAGACATTTCTTGCTGAAAGTTAATTTTAGAGGAAAATATTTCGAAAGCCCATCTTGAAGTCTTCCCTCAGTAGTCAAAGTCTGTGGTGCCTAGTTCAAGTATGACGGCAAGATCGGCCGTGGCCGCCAATACCAGGGTGGTGTCTTCTGGACCCCCCAAGTACCCTCAGATACACCTCTCCCGCTACTATGAGAGGGGTAGTCATGGTGACGGTCGCCGCAGACCAGATGTAGAAGTACAGTTCCAAGAAGAGTTGGAAGCAGAGTTACCGCACCTCAGTCCTTGCCAGAAAGATAGAGCTCTGGCGCGCCGTTCAGAAGGAGACATGACTAGAGTGGAGTGGGCCCATACCCCATGCCAGTATCGCTCGCAAGATGTTGAGACACGGCCGCTGAATGCTGAGAGGGCACTGAAACAATAATTAACTCGGCGACAGAGATTGTTGATGGAATTGAGAGTAATATTGTTGTGCTTTTTGCAGGCGGTAAAGAGGCGGGTGGCATTGAGGGCGAGTGTGTGTCAGTAGGCCAGGATTTGGAGATGGGGGCTTGGTAATGGCCACCAGGCTATAGACAAACGGGAACCCTGACTGGAGGGGAAGGTTGTACAATTCTCCTTACAACTATGAATTTCTTATGATCGGGGCAGAAGGCCTCCATATTACAAACATTCTTTGTCTAATCGATTTTAAGATACCGGACCATAAATGTAAGGAATATAACCCTTTTTTATCTGCCCAAGCTTTGGTGGCCTATATACTAACATGAGCCATTTATACTGGTTTCACCTGAGAAAGGTGAACCCAAAATATCCTCTCAGTGGCTGGGTGGCTGACCAATAAGGTGACAGTCATTAAGAAATCTAAAATAATGCATGGTCCATGAAATCTGGGGGCAAGCTTGCCTGCAGGTACAAAATTTCTAACCATGACCTGATCTCATCCTTTTAAATTGGTGGGCCTCCGTCCACTATCATATCTTTCACTACCTTTTTCATGAGAAGCTGTAAGATTAATCTTAGCCTTCTTCCATAGATCTCTAAGATTATCGGGATCTATTGTCTCTGGCAATATATCATTAAGTGACCAAAGATTAGAGGGCGGCATGTTGGGAACAAACTTAAACATGAGAGATGCCGGAATGAACTTGTGGGAGTCATGAACAGCCGAATTTAGAGCAAATGCTAACCAATGCAGGGAAGAATCCCACCTGGAATGATCTTCATGATGTAAAGCAATTAAAGCGGATTGAAGATAACAATTGACTCGCTCAGCCAGAGAGGGTTGAGGGTAATAAGGGGAGGTTGTTACATGTGATATGGACAGATCAAGCAGAATTTTCAGAATACGATAAGATGTTAACGCATTAGCATTATCAGAAACTATGTAATGACAAGGACCAAAAAAAGCAAAGATAGTATTCAAACAAGAAATTGTAGACTGAGCGGTTGCCAGCTTAGTCGGAAACAACCATGAAAATCTAGTAAAGCTGTCTACACACACCAGAATGAATTTATTTCCGTTCCCCTTTGATTGTGGGAAAGGTCCGATGTAGTCTATATATAGACGTTCCAAGGGGCGAGACGCTTGATGCGATGACAATAGCCCTAGCTTAGTGGACAAGGTGGGCTTACTAAATAAGCAAGATTTACAAACTTTCACAATTTTCATTTGAAAGAATGAGGCTTAGTCCATCAGCAACTACATTTTCTGACCCTCTAATGTGCTTCACATCAAATTGGAATGCAGAAATCCTGATGGCCCAGCGGGCGATACGTCCAGTAAAACGAGGCCTAGCTAACACCCAACTTAAGGCTTGGTTATCGGTTTCTAATTCAAATTTGACATGATCCAGATAAAGGTGGAACTTCTCTAGGGCAAACAATACTGCCAAACTCTCAAGTTCATAGATTGAATATTTGGCTTCGAGCCTATAAGGTCCTAGAAGCAGAGGTGATGGGCCGCCTTCCGAGTTCCATTTCCTGAAGAAGGACAGCGGCAACAGCAGATGATGAGGTGTCTGTTTGGACAATGAATTTCGTAGAGAAATCTGGCATGGCTAATACAGGAGCGTTACAAAGAGCTAATTTAAGATTTTCAAAAGCAGCTTGCTGAGACGGCCCCCATTCAAATTTGACACCTTTCCTATCCACTAAATTCAGGGCGCTGCTCTGTTAGCAAAGTTAGGAATAAATTTCCTGAAGAAATTCACCATGCCTATAAACCTGGCATTGCCTTTGATGTCCTGAGGAGGTTTGAAATCACGGAGAGCCTGTGTTCTGGAATGGTCAATGGAAACATCATCGGGCGACACAATATGTCCTAAGAACAACATAGAAGGTTTAGCAAAAGCTACTGTAGATAATTTAACAGTTAACCCAGCCTTACAAAGGCAACTGAGTACTTCCGTTAGATGATCTAAGTGTTCTTCAAAGGTCTCAGAAAACACGACGACATCATCGAGGTAGTAATGCAGATATTCAAATTTGATGTCCAAGAAGACCCTATCTAGCAGTCTAGTAAGAACAGCTGCCTCCGTGGGGAGCCCAAAAGGCACACGGTTGTACTCATACAAGTTCCAATCCGGGGCGAAAGCCGTTAGATGTTTCGATTCTTCTGCTAGAGGTATCTGGTTATATGCCTGATTAATATTGAGGATGGTAAAGAATTTGGCCTTTCAAACCATGAAAAACACAAGTGAAGATCAGCAAGGGGCACAGATCGTAACACCACCTTACGGTTCAAAGCCCTGTAATCAATCACAGGCCTGAAGCCACCTAGGGGTTTCGGCACAAGAAAAATGGGCGATGAATACGCCGACTTAGAAGGTCGAATGATACCATCCTTTAACATCTGATCGATGATTTCCTTAAGAGCCTTCATTTTAGGAGGGGACAGCCTATAAGGTGGAAACCTAACTGGAATAGAATCAGTTAACTCAATCTTATATTCAACAAGGTCAGTAATGCCAAGTGTACCTGCGAATACATCAGAAAAGGACTGACACAACCTTCTAATACCTTCAGCCTGTTCCTCAGGTAGATGCCTAAGATCTAACAACATCTCACCCTGGGTAGGTGAAACAGATGATCATGACACAGAATCACATTTCAAAAGAGTAATATTACAGTTACTAGCAAATTTGAAGGTGCACGACTTGCTCTAAATGTCAAGCACAAGACCAGTATTAGACATGAAATCAGCCCCCAATATTACAGGGCAAGAGAATTGTTTAGCGACAAACAACTTCACTTTCCAGGTAAATTTTGAAATGTGAACTTTAGCCCAAATGAAACTTAAAATTTCTAATGGAGATGAGTTAGCCAAAACACATTTAACAGAAGAGGTTCAATGTCTGAAAATTTACAACAGGTTTTTAATTTAGAGTACCATTCTTCAGAAATAATGGAGCTCACATTTCTAGAGTTTAGTAGAGCAGTGATGGGTTCGTTGTTTACTTCAATTTTCAGAATGGCATGAATGCAGGGGTCTCTGCCACAATTCTCATGCATTCTCTGGAGCCTTCAAATGATAAATTAGAAGAAATTTCATCCTTAACAGAACTCTTACTTGGTTTAACTGGGGCTGAGCCTCGGGAAGGAGAACATGCTGGCTCAGCCGATGATACTAGTCATTTCCTGTTATCTGGGTTAACGGAGGTAGCACCAGAAGTTGAGCAAGATGGTGTGTTGTTAATATTAGTGCAGTTCTTAGTAAGGTGAGTAAAAGAGCCATATTTAAACCAACCTTGAGAGGGACCAGCTCCGTTCCTATTTCTGCTCGATTTTATCAAGGGGCATTTGTTTTGAAGATGTCCCGTTGATCCACATGCACAACATTTGCGAGTTGGAAAGGTTTAGCGAGGTGGTGGCCGAGAACTATTAGAAGACGGAGGGGGCTCCTTAGCGACCCGTAATGTGTCGGCTTACCTTACTCCTTCGGCAGACACAGCCATTGCCTCTAATTCTGAGAAGGTTTGAGGTCGAGATGCAAAACATAGATACGACCTATAGGGTGGAGAGATGCCTTTGACAATCGTTTGCACTATTTGGGCTTCAGATAAATGAAGAGCAAATACCCTGGTGTAAAACTTAATATCTTGAATAAAGTCTGCAAGGTTTTCGTCCAACCGCTGTACTCTAAAATAGAACTTTTGGATTAATGATGACATGGCTCTAGCCAGAATAAAGTTTGCCAGGAGGTGGGCATGGAAATCTTTTATAAAAGATCGATCAGCTATTGCTTTAACAATTTTGTCCAAAAGGATGCCTACAGAATAAGGATACATAATTTGAAGTATTTGGGAATGAGAGAAAGCAAAAACTAGTGCATGGTCTTGAAATTATACTAAGAACTTTAGGAAGCAAATGACTTCATTAGTTGAATTTACTGAAAACTTGGATATGCCCTTAAGAAACATATCCAATGGGTAAGGCAAACTAATGAAACCGGGTGACATAATAGGTGATGGCATAGGAGGTTGAGAAGGCTCAAACACAGCATTAGTCAAAAAGAAGGGTGGAATTTGTCTTGGATGACCAGACTCAAGTTTCCAGTGGGGCAGATGTTTGTTGAGTGGCAATGGATTTCCTACTTTCTATAGCTTTACTAGAATCCTCCTCGGTAGCCAAGTTTATCAAAGGGACTTGGTCACTTTTGGGAGTATCGGCCCCAGACAACAATTGACTATATTAGACATATCTGACAGGTGTTCAACCAACTTACTAGCCTCCTTAGCATGATCATCCTTTAGTTTTAGAGACAATAGGTCCCTAGCCCTATTGTAGAAATGAAACAGCCTAGCCTGTACTCTTTTAAGTTGGTTGGCAGATGGATCACTCACTTCAAAAAAACTAACTACAGACGCTAGCTCGGTGGTATTGTCTGTGATAGCGGATAGAGCCTCATTAATTTCTTTCTCCCCAAATACTGGGATGCAAATAGGAAGTTCTAATGACTCTTTGAGTTTGGCAATAGCTGCCACAACCGTGTCTCCAGATTAGCCCTTTGTAATTAAAAGCTCGTAAATCAGTTCCTCCTTGCGCAAGTACTCACGAGCGAGGACTTCGCAAGGACCAGACATGTTGACAGAAAAATTTAATAATTTGGAAAATTTCCAGCAACCGAGAAAATGCTTAGTGTTCGGAGTGGATTCTATGTTTAGCAGTCAAAAGGGGCTTTATCTAGACCCATTCAACCACGCTCTGCTACCACTTGTTCCAGGATTTACTGTGGAACACAGAGGTGAAAGAAGGTATGGGCTGGAGTGGGTCTATCTACGATAGTCAAAGATGAATTTAAAATTTTAAAATAAAGGTTACATTTCTTTTCAGTTATTAAATTTCAACAAAACTCTTCACTTGGTGAAAGAACAAGGTTTCAGGTACATAGCAATTTTGACACAAACATAGAAAAGCCAGGTATTGGTAATTTACAAATTTGAGCTTGAAGCTCCTAATTTAGAAGGTCCCAACATCACAAATGTTGTGTTTATTTAGATAGGTAAGGAGAGATATCTCCCAAAACACAATTTTCAAGAGCACCTTGCTCCAATGGTTACAAGTTATGGCCTTTCCAAAGGCACCACACAAACATCTATTACATTACCACAAAAGAGCTTACATGCTCTACAAATTCTACCAAGGAGACAGTGCTTCTGAACTCTTACGGCCTACTCAAGGCACCCATTAACTATTACAAGATGGAAAAGAGAGTCTTTGCTCAATACAATTACACCTTTAAGCCTCTCTGCAATTTACAATACCATATGAATTTTAGTTGACACAGGGGTATCTAGTACCCATTCTACTGGGCCTTCATGAAAAAGAACAGGTTAAGTTACTGGCCCAAAATCAAAAATGTGTGGAGACATACACTTGCGCTCCGAGAAATAAAGGTTAAAACCCTACTTGGGCTTGCAGCCCGTCGATGCAGATGCTAATCCCACACTACTGAGGTGCCAAGAAGGACAAGTTCATTTATGATTTACAGGAGAAAAAAGCAGTTACAAAATTGTAGTCACCTCAAGATTAACTGAAGGGGAATTCAAGAGGGTAATGCACTCTCTAACCCTGATTTACAGTTTAAGTCTTTAGGACGTACATGAAATTTTCCATGAGAAAGAAGAAAGTTTACATTTTAGAAAATTGACGGTTACATAGTTAAAGATCGGAACCTTCCCCTCGAGTTCAGCTTGCAGAGATAACTACTGAGATAGAGAACTGATGGCCATTACCTGGGCTGATGTTCTGCCTGCCGAAGAATGAGGACCCCTGTCTCCTCTCTTAACACACACACTCAGTAATTCGGCGATCAATAAGACAAGTTAACTCTAAAAGGCGTCAATTTTCATATCCGAGAGGAGGGTTCTAGAAGGCTCTGGACTACTGTAAAACTGGACACACCCTCTCATTTTTATTGGCAGATAAAATAGGTACAAGAAATGTTTGATTGGCTGAAAGATAAACACATGGAATTTCTGACTGGTTAGAAACCAATGCTGGCGGGATAAGTGAGAAGTGTTGCAAACCTTGAAATACCAAAAATAAGAAAAGACAATTCAGTTCAGAAAACCTGTACACACAAAATTTCTTCAAATCTCTAAATATTCCACTTTGCACCAGAGTGCATGACCTCAGTTCTTGAATAGAGGCATCTATGGAGAAAAGTGCAAACTTCCTGTGATACACCAAAACAAAACCAAGAAATCCAGTCAGTTTTGGAAACTTTAAAATAACATATTACTCTGTCATTTAGTTGTGACATCTTTTGATCAACGTCCCAACTTCTTGCACTAAGTGTTTCAATTTTTATATGACAGATAGCATTCTTCAAGGCGCTTCATTTAAATGCACAGGGATGAGGTGTACCTCCCGGTACAAGCGCAAAAGAAGTGAATGCGTGAAAGCAACTTGTCTGTGCTAGGGAATGTAGAAACAACAGCTGTGAGTTGTGGAGAAAGACTGTATTTACTAATTAAAGTAAATTCAAACTTTTCAAGCCAGGTGGGCAAGTAATAGACACAAAAAAATCTCACAGCTACAACTAAATATGTTGGGAAGTTGGGGGCTGAATGATGCTAACTTAGGCAAATTGTGCTTCATCAATGGTACACTGGACCAAAATGTCTACAATAACGTTCTGAAGTCTCATCTGCCCAAGAGTGTCAATGATATGGGTCTTACTGAGGACTATGTTTCACCCAAGATAATGATCCTACACATACAGACTTCAACACAAAACTGTGGTTGCTCTACTACACAGCATACATCATCAGATAATGTCTGGCTCCATCGCTAAATGGTTAGCGCACTGGCCTTTGGTCACAGGCCCAATTCCCGGCAGGGTCGGAAATTTTAACCATAACTGGTTAATTCCCCTGGCACGGGGACTGGGTGTATGTGTCATCTTCATCATTTCATCCTCATTATGGTGTGCAGGTCTCCTACGGGAGTCAAATTAAAAAAAGACCTGCACCTGGTGAGCCGAAGTTCTCGGACACATCTCGGCACTAAAAGCCACACGCCATTTCATTTTTTCATCAGAAAATCTCATTGAGATTTTGAAGCACTTTCTGCAAGAAAGAATATGAAATTATAATAGCTAAAAAAGTTATCTCAGAATGCATTCATTTATGAATACAGGGAGAAACTAGCAGAAATAACCAAAAACATAGCTGAATGAATCTTACGAAGGTTACAGAAAATGATAAAGAAGGAAGGATCTATGAGGTATTAAGGATGTAAAAGATGAAGCCCAGAAATATTTTTATTTATTGAAGAGAATAATTGTTTGATATGAGGTGATATGGTATTTTTTTTTGTCTGTTTGCAGGTATTATTGCTCCTGCAGAGAAAATATATTTATATTATGTATATTTTGAACCTATGTCACAATATATAACTGAGTGTTACCATATTATTATTCTCTTTTCTGCTAGGAACATATCCTGAAAGTCTGCAGAAAGACAAGTGTCTTTTGAATCACTCTATACATAGCCATCAGCCAAGGGCAAAGCGATTACCTGTCCTAAGACTTTCTTCACTTTTGGAAATAATTTAAGACACCAGATTATCAGTTTCCTTTGTAAAAGTTCTTATGTTCCTTTGACTTCCACTTCATTATGCATTATCTTGTGAAACTTGGACAAGTATGGAAATGAGAATATTATTACCTTAACATACCAATACTGCATAGCAGAGTAATCTGGTTACTTTAAAATTGACCTTCAATTTCCACTATAGCTCAAGACTAAGATACTTCTTTGCAGCTAACAAGAAGATAATATTATTATTATTATTATTATTATTATTATTATTATTATTATTATTATTATTATTATTATTATTATTATTTGAACAGAAAGTACAAAGGTCGATCAAATATAAACTGGATTTTTGTTCCTGAACATCAACAGTTGGTAGGGCTGGCCCCGCGCTTCTGCTATGCTTAGGCGGGACCGCTAGGAGTGGGGAGAGTGTCCTGTTAGATATTTCCCACCATTTCGTCAGTAATGCATATGATGTCGGAGCAAAAGGTACACCCTTTCACTGCGCATTCAAAGCAAAGCAAAGTCACCTCCGTACAGGCCATGAAGGCCCTTGGAGGAGTGGAAGGTAAAGGCTTCCACCATTGTTAACCTCGGCACGTGATGGGGTAGAGTGGTTAGCTCTACATCCGGCCGCCTTTGCCCCCAGGAATTAACCTGGTACTCATTTTTGGTGTAGGCTGAGTGAACCTGAGGGCCATATGCACCTCCGGAGGTGGAAATCTCGTTTCTTAAATTTTACGACTTCCTGACGGGGATTCGAATCCACGTCCTTCCGGGCGAACCGAGCACGCCTTTACCGCCTCGGCCAGGCAACCCCTTTCACTGCGCATTGAATAATCATAACACTTCTTGCTCATGAAGGAGTTACAGTGGCAGAAATTTTGCCAGAGTGTGACTGCACAGTTTGGTGATCAAACATTGTCAAGGGCGCGTAAGGAGTGGTAGAGTAAAGGAGAGACAGCACCTGTGAAAGCCAAGACTTGACTGTCAGCTGGCAAGGTTCTTGCAACCGTTTTTTCGATCGGCGAGGCATTTTGCTGATTGATTTTTTGCATGAGCGACGCACAATCAATGCTGTTTACTACAGCGAGCTGTTGAACGAGGCGAGGTTTGCATATCACCACATAAGATGAGACAAACCGATTCAATAATGCGTGGCCCCATACTGCAGCTCTAACTGTCTCCAGGCTATAGGAAATGCACTAGAATACACTTGATCATCCTCCTTATAACCTGGACTTATCGCCCTGCGATTTCCATTTGTTCAGGCTGCTTCAAGAAGCTCTAGCAGGGCAATGATTTGAAGATGACGAGTTAATCCAATAAGTTGAGTGTGGAAGACTTTGAGCGCAATTGGCTGGTTATAGGACCCTGTTCTTTTTACGA
The DNA here is from genome assembly GCF_040414725.1 of Anabrus simplex. Taxonomy (NCBI): domain Eukaryota; kingdom Metazoa; phylum Arthropoda; class Insecta; order Orthoptera; family Tettigoniidae; genus Anabrus; species Anabrus simplex. The sequence continues at coordinate 37,413,845 of NC_090269.1, forward strand.
TGAGGGCATCAAAAAGCTGCCCATACGCTGGGACAAATGCATTTCCAATGCAGGAAACTATGTAGAAAAATAAATTGAAATTGCCTTGTGTTTTTCAATAAATGAATTTAAATAAAAAATAAAATTCTGTTTATATTTGATCCCCCCTCGTACTATGAGGCATTCATCCCCTTTTCATGATAATTAAAGGAGAAAATGGAGATAACCAACCCTATTGACTGCAGAATGAAAAGGGTAATGAAGAATGTGAAAATTAGAGACTCCTTAAGCCTTGTAAACTTAATACCATCAGACTCAGAAGAGAATAGGATTTGACCAACCTAGGTTAGATGATAAAGTTTGAAGATAAGAGCTTGGCACAAGTAGGGATGTGCCAGCGATAGAACTGGATAGAACCAGTTCTAGTACTTTAGAAATAATACTCTCAGATCTGGTACCTGTTCCATGTTTACAAATGTTGTTATCTCTAAGAGGAATGGAGAACCACATGTAGCTGAATGACTGGGAGTGCAAAATAAGGCAGGCGACAGTACCAACATTGCTTCAGTGACTAAATAAATTACGTGAATCATTACAGAAAGGAACTAATTACTTTAGAAGCTCCCTTTGCTTGAACTACAGTAATGAAAAAAATAATTTTCCCTTGTAATTTGCTATCATCACAATTACCTTATGTACAATAGAGGGAAATTTGATTGATCCACCCTTTTTTAATATATGTTGTTAGTATGATCACAACATTTTTTATTTAATACCGGTTTCGGTGTCTATGGACACCATCATTAGCTGAAACAGGTCGTATGAACAAAGATATATAAGTATGTAGTACATATAATAGACTCTTAGTAATAAGAGACATTGATAGGATGAAGTAAAAATACAATGCTTAAAAGAATATAAGCAAGTTATGTGCTTGTTGGTCAAAGTATAAAATGAAAGTGAAGATATTAACAAATGTTTAAAGACTTGATCACCTTGAAATGTCTCAAGCGTAGCACTGCTAAACACTGGGTGAAAATAAAATATGGACATCCAAAAACTGATGTAGTATGCAGTTCTTCCACACAGTATTGATAATAATGTAACATTGTAACATTAAATGGTATGTTCCAAGCTGTCAGTGGAGAGATGGCATGGGAGGACATCAGTCTATCCACACAGTATTGATAATAATGTAACATTGTAATTTTGATGGTGGCTTGTAATATCAACTCATAAAACGAAACTGTCAATTATGAGGTACTCAAAAAAGTGGATCATATTTCAGGCAAAGAGAAAGTAGATATATGGCCAGAAAGTTCTCGATCCAATTCGGAACCTGAAGTATGAAAAGAAAGTTAAAAGTTAAAATGAAATATTGGAAATAGGGCAAAACACTATAAAGCTAAGTAGGAGATTCACCTCGAACGGCCTGATGTATGCGAGGAGAGTGACAAGGAGCAAGTTCTAAAGTTTGCTGGAAGCGTAGAATATAGTTAGGGGGGGGAAAGGTGTGGGTCAGGAAGGGGGAGAGGAGGGGTGATGGAAGGGGGCGGAGTAAGGTGGGCGTGGTAGGGAAGGATAACGTGATAACGTGTGATGTATAATCTGAAAAAACAAGCTGGGGAGTTTAACACTGTTGAGAACTGAAATAAGAAAATCAAATAACATTCTGGGCTTTTTGGAAATATCGTTCAAGTTGAGATGAGGATTGAAGTATTGGTCTAGATGTATGTAACAGGCTTCCGTAATATCTAGTAAGGGGCCTTTGCCCTATATATGAACTGTTACAGTTGCTGCACTGAAATCTGTAAACTCCTGACTTAGTAAAATGGTTCGATTTGTTGACTAGGTTGGAACTGTGGAGAATATCCATATTTCTGTTGTTGGTGCGGAAAGCAATATTGACGTTATGTTTCTTGAATAGGTTGGTAACGCTGTAGATATTTTGAATGAATGTGAAAGTTGAGAATATGTTAGGCCTGGGATTATCTTTTATTAAGTTAGATTTAGAGCGATGTCTGAATTTGTTGATAATACATTCAATGAAACTCTTATTATAACCATTAAACCTATCTGTCGCACGTATAGTATTAAGTTCTTCACTTAGGTCTGCTTTCGACATTGGAATTTTGAATGCGTGATCAACTAAGCTATTGTAAGTAGCACATTTGTGGGAATAGGGATGCATGGAATCTTGTTTTATTTTTGAGGCTGTATGGGTAGGTTTTCTGTATATTTTATAAGAGAATGAAGGAGGAAGTCTGGTGATCAGTATATCTAAAATGTTGGTGGAAGCATTAGTTTCTGAATCCAGTGTGAATTTGATATCAGGGTCTATGTTGTTGAGGTTTGAGAGGGTATTCAGTGCATCGACAGAATGCTCATCGATGATGACAAACGTGTCATCTACAAATCTGGCCCAGAACTTAATATTACTAAACTTATCATTAATTTCAATGGCGTTGGGTTCCAGAAAGTCTAAGTATATTTCTGCGTAGATGCCAGAGGCCAGTGGCCCCATAGCCAAGCCGTTTTGCTTATAAATAACCTTGTCAAAGGTTTATGTTCTGATATTTTATTTCCAATTCTAAATGCTGCTTTGAGATGAAATTTTTTAAATATATTAGAGATAAACTTGATTTCCAAAATACGTAAATGTTACGAATTTACTACGTTCAGAGATTTTCTTTCTTTTCTCATGGCTTTTCTTTTTTCATTTTCTTTCTTACGTATAATAATGTCTATCATTTCTGGGTTGTAGCCATTTGCTTTAGCAATTTGTTTTATTATTCTAATTTCTTTCAGTTTGTTTTCATTACTCAGGGGAAGTTTTAATGATCTATTGATATAGCTGTTGTAAGCTGCTTGTTTGTGAGTTCCTGGGTGGTTGGAATTTTTGTTGATGGTGGTAATGGACTGTATGGGTTTCCTGAAAACATTGAAATCTATCCTATTGTTGGTTTTTGTTAATGTGAAGTCCAAAAAATTTAACTTTTATCGTTTTCTTTCTCCATAGTGTTGCTGTCAAGCAAATTTAAACAACCCAGAAGTCTTTTGGGAGTAATGAGGTCTCCATTTAAAAATACTACCATGTCGTCAACATAACGGACCCATAACTTTATTTCTTATATATGTCCAAGATGGTTTTCTCAAGGTTATTTAAGTAAATATTGGCTAAGAAACATGATAGTGGACCCCCCATCGGTAAACCTGTGTTTTGCTGGTAGTACTTCCCATTGAAAGTAAAGTAATTATTTTCTAATATCAGAGTTAATAAATTAATCATTTCATTCATTTCTATGTGAATTAGCCTGTCTGTATTCTTTAAGTTTTCTTCTATTGGGTCTATAGTCTCTTTGATAAGAATGTTAGAATACATGTTGGTCATGATACCATTATAGTTTCCTCGTTTATTTCAGTTGATTGTATTTTGGAAATTGCTTCCAAAGAATTTGATACTGAATTGCTGTTTTCTAATTTGATGTGTTTTTGTAGATGTTTAAGTAAAAATTTAGATAGTTGAAATGTGGGGCTGTTTTGACAATTAATTATGGGTCTAACAGGGTAATTCTCTTTGTGGATTTTTGGGAGAGACTTTAAATTTAAATTCTAACACTGATGATGGACCTTAGTGTCTGAAAACCGGTTATGTTTTGTTTTAATAAAGAGTGTGCTGATACGACTGTGTATGATTAATAATAATAATAAAATAACTACATCAGCACTGTTAATAAGAAATGGCTTTGTACTTTATAATGATTATAATTCTTAAACTGTTCACGAGTTATTTCAGGTGGACTTCTTAACTGAACAACCCATATAATTTGTTAATAACTGTAATGTACACCTATCAGAAAACCTCACAATTGTTGCTGACAGGGTAGCTTCTTTGATGCAGACCGGGCCGGAGGTGTTCTGTAACGATTCCCCATCATTGATATTATGTGTTTTTAAGTGCCGGATCATCCCAAAAATACACAGTACAAAAACATTAGGGGAACATGTTTTTGAACGTATGCCATGCTCCACAAAACAATACCTCACACCCAGGTATATTACCAACTAAATCTTTGTAGCAATTGAGGCTTTCACGGCCGGCATTACAAATCATGCCAGCATTTTCCGGGCTTGTAGGCCATGGTCCAGGAGCGAGTGAATGTTCCGAAGCTTCACCAAAGATTGCATTCGGCATTGTCAAGGGTTCCGACTGACTTCGATAGCAGTGAAACCTTGACAATGCCGAACGCTGCTATCAAAGTCAGTCAGAATCCTTGACAATGCCAAATGCAGTCTTCAGTGAAACGTCGGGACATTCACTCGCTCCTGGACCACGGCTTACAAGGCTGGAAAATGCCGACATGAACTAAATCTCTATACTTTACCATTGAAGTATACAAAAGAACATTGATGGATTCACGTTCATTTTCAGAACACAAACGGATGTGTCCAAATAGGGGTGAAATCAAAGTGATAACAGTCCTCTAGGGTGGATTTTTTATCACAGTTGCAGAGTTTCAGTATGGTGTATGTCCTTCATGAGCATTTATCACAGCTTGGCACCTACGTGGCATGCTCCGTATAAGTCGAGGGAGGTCACGGTACGGTATCAGGTTCCATTCTTCAATGAGAGACTGTTCGAGGTCATGGAGAGTCTGGGTGGAACAGGATGCCCACAGACACTTCTGTCAAGCCTATCCCACACATGCTTGATGAGATTAAGGTCGGGACTCACTGCTGGCCAATCCATCTCTTGAATGTCCAGTTCTCGCAAGACAGCTCTGGTGATGCGCACTACGTGAGCCCTGGCAGTGTCGTGCATGAGTATGAATTCAGGGCCAACACCGTATGCAGCAACCAACACATGCTGTAGCAGTATCTGCTCGATGTACCCCACACCGGTAAGATTACCAAGGACGACGACAAGATCCGTACGGCCATCAATACTGATGCCACCCAGTACCATCACAGAACCTTGTCCGAATTGATCGCCTTTCTGGACAACATTTGGCATGTACTGCTCACCATGGCATCTCCATACATGTTGACATCCATCATGCTGTGTCAGGGGAAATCTGGAATCATCTGTGAACAACACAGATCCCCAATGGTGAAGTTATCAGTTGACGTGGGTACAGGCAAACAGAAGGCAAGCTGCGCGATGTTGCTGCGTTAAACGGTGCACTTGAACAAGATGTCTGGGTCGTAAGGACACTTATCTTAACTTGTTCCTTACTGTCTGGTCAGACACTGTGAGTCCAGTGACCCTCCTGAGGTCTTGTTGCAGTTCCCTGGCTGTTGCTGAACGACGCCGCAATGCACAGATGGACATCGGTCATCCTGTGGGGTTGTCATGCGTCCACGACCTTTTCCAACCCTCCTTGTGAACTGGCTTGTCTCACTGTAGCAATTCCACAAGCGGTGAATAACTGACAGAGAGACATTGAGATCCACAGCAACACGACGAGAAGTCCATCCTTCCTGGATCAAAGTGACGGTCCTCGCGACTTGAACCTCGTTAAGACGTCTCATGGGATGTGCTGGTTGACGTACAACGTGCTCAAATGACCACAGTAGTCTGTGTACCTCACAACGACACACTGCTATTCCTTTGTTTTGAGGGGTCACCTGACAGTTTAATGCATGGCTACGCCTACAGATGGAGTATAACTTCGGTTTGACATACCCTGAGTAGCTAAGGTGCCAAGGTATGCTGTACGACCATTGGAACTCTATCTACCAAATTAACGTTCACATACCAGACATTACAAAATATGTTCCCCTAATTTTTTTGAACTGTGTATTTCTGACGACAAATTTTACTTCTTTTGAACAAACAACGTAGCGGGCTGTGCTATGTGGCATCTCTTCAAAATAACTGACATCGATAACTTATGCTGCATTTCGGACACCGTCTTCAAGTTGTCATGTATAACTAGACACAATTACACATTGCACCGTCATATACTGAAGTACATAATTATGTCGTGACTACTCTATAATATTGTTAGGAATTATTTCCTTCGTCACCAAAATATCGGTAAATGCAAGCAGTGGTCATATGATATTGAATGTGGGGATAACAATGTACAGTACACCTACCTGTCCAAAGAATTGGAGTAAACTCAAGCGTTTTAGATTACACATTCCATTCATATGTAATGGTGGTTGCACATGCAGCCAGGCGCATCATACTTCGTCTCGAGTTCAAATAATGCACGCCTTTAGTATCCAGGTAGGTGTACCTACAGTAGCTGCCAGTTTCTTTCCTTAGCCTACTCATTCGTGTACTTACCACCGCATACAATGCCAGAATGCATATCATTTATAATTATGTTATACTGCGTCAAAATATACCTCGGTAGAAATGGAAGAAATGAACGCCCTAGTCACTTGTTGACATGTATTTACAGAATGGAGAAGGTGCGTAGTTTGCTATTCGCATACTTGGCACAAACAATATTCAGCTCCATCTACCTGTATGCCTATGATAAACTGCTCACCACACAATGCAGGGACAATGCTCTCAAGATCTCTCTAAATTTCTCGCAAGAAATAGTGCCTGCGATAGTCTCAAGAAATCTCAAGACCGCGTCTCAGACTGCCCATCACTACTCACAACTATGCGACCCTAACTGCACAGCCAACTCACTCATTTAACCACTCTTTTATCTAGTCCAGCAATCTTCTATGGTCTACCCTATCAAAAGCCTTGGATAAGTCAATAGCGTTACAGTCCATTTGACCTCCTGAATCTAAAATATTCACTATACCGTGCTGCAATCCTACAAGTTGAGCATCAAGTAAAAATCTTTCCTAAATCTGAACTGCCTGCTGTCAAACCAGTGAGCAATTTTGCAAAAGTGTTTAATATAATCAAAAGAAATGCTTTCCCAGATCTTACAAACAACACACATCAAGTTGACTGGTCTGTAATTATTTACGTTGTGTTTATCACCATTTCCTTTGAACACTGGTGCTACTCTAGCAACTCTCCATTCATTTGATATAGATCCTCCATGCAAACAGTAATCAAATAAGTATTTCACATATGGCATTTTATCCCAACCCATTACCTTTGGTGCTGCACTCTCCAAGCACGTGTTGTAAACATTACTTCCCTCGTGAAGCTTGGGACTCAAGCTGTTTTAAAGGATCACATTTTTTATTAAACTGTTGTAACATTTGTGCAATATCTTTTTACAATTTCCGAGTACCATATATTGGAACTTTGTTGTTTATAATAACAATCTATCTATTTGTCTGTCAATTTACTTGTTATAATGGAAGCCATTTTTCTTAAGTTTCGACTGTGTTCATTTACGAAGGTTGGAACTTAAATAGTGGCAACTATTTATTTAAAACAGATACAAAAGAGTTACATGTTAGCAACCTTTACTGCCCTTCAATGTAGTCACCAGCATTGTGTATAACCCATTGCCAGCGATGTGGAAGTCGTAGTATACCTTTAGCAGAGCCTGTGCTGTTGATGGTGCGAACAGAGCGGTCTACTGCCTGTCGAATCTCTGCAACAGTTCTGAAGCGAATGCTCACAAATTGTCTGGTTTTGATCACTGTCCAGTAATGCGGTAAGAGCATGCACTTCTTCTTCACTCGTAGGACGACCTGCCCGAAGAATGCCCGCCACAGTTTGCCCACCATCGTTGAAGGCTTTTACCCAACGTGCCACTGTTCTGTAAGGCAATGCAGATTCCCCGCAAGCCTCTGGAAGACCTTGATGACACTGTCGTGCTGTACGACCTCTGACACATTCAATCTTGATCCAACTCCGTTGTTCCTGTTTGGAAAACATAGTGACAACGTTACGTTAGACTGCTAGCTCACACGTGACTGTGTTTCTCTTGCTTGTGTGCACGCAGGTGATATGGGAAGGGCGAGTCCATTTGCTCTGAGGTAAGGTAGGTATGTAACCAACGTGTGCTATCAGCGACAATATTAGATTTTGTTGCATAGCGGCTCCACAGCAGTGTTGCCACTATTTAAGTTCCAACCCTCGTATAATGTGAAGTTCTTCTGTCTGTCGAAACTAATTCAATACAACATAAATGAAGAAAATAACTGAAAGAAAATGCTTAATAACTGACTATACCTGAAAAAGATACTATTACTTGAAAACAGAATGACACGTTGATGGCAAAGTCTAATGAACACAAAGATAAAAAATAAGGGGGAAAAGGGACATGGACAAAGATACCATCACAGAAATTCACTCAGAAAGAGCAAGGACTTCAGAACTACATACGATGTAAGTGCCTTTTAGTAGGTGATGGTAATGGGCAGTGAGCTTGGACGCTGTGTAGCTAAAGGAAATGGATCAGCAGCAAAGTGTGTGGCAGAGGAAGAAATGTGCAAGGTTGCTATGAGTAAGGATAGTGTCTGTGCAGTAACTTGCAATCCTACAGCTGCACTGCAGGGCTGGTGGAAGGAAGTGGACAGGCAGCTGAACTTGCAGAAGTTGTGGACATCAGAGTAGCCACATACAGGGTCCAGCAGAGGGGCAGAAGACAGGAGAAAGGAAATAGTGGCCAGTTTGAATTTAAAGGACTTCTGGTTTAAAAAAGGGTAAGGCTCATGAGGACCATAATGACAAGGAAATTATTAGTTCATCAGAAGGTAGTATTTTAGTAGAGAAAGTGAGGATAACAAGAAGTAAGGCTAACAACCTGACAGATAGTAAAAGTAAAAAATAACTAAAATGGAGATGTGTGAACATAGAGGGATTTTTGAACAAGAAAGGAAACAAACAGGTGAAACAATTAATGGCCAAAATAGACATTATTATTATTATTGTTGAGAATTTGTTTGCACCAGGACACTTGGCAGGTTTTAAAACATACAGTATAGCAGGATAAGACAACTTGTACAGGGAGATATCCTGGAGGAACACTAATCTTAATAAGGGAGGAAATACAGGAAAAAATCGAACTTGTAGACACAGAAATAAAAGAAGTACTTTGGTAAAAATAAAGATGAATCTGATGATGATGATCATGATGCTTGTTCTTTCAAGGGGCCTAACATTTAAGGTCATCAGCCCAAGATGAATCTGAAGGGAGAACAAAACATATCTTAGTTTTGTCTACAACCCTCCAGAAGCTCTTCATTTGCAAATAAAGATTTCTTCCTTGAGTAGTCAACAGAAATAAAATAAAAAATATATGTAAACATATAGGTATTGTGCTGATGTGGGATTTCAATGCAAGGGTTGCAGACCAAAAACCAGTGAATATTGTAAAGAGGTAGAGGGAAAAAAAAGAACAAGTCAACGTGAAGAGTATAACAGGTTTAGGGTGGATTTCAAAATTATGGAGAAACTAATAGGATTTGCAATCGAAAATAACCAAACAGACGTGGTAACAGAGCTTATAGAACATACTATACTGATAACAGGACAGAAGATGTGTGTGCAGGGGGTAAGGCTGTCTAGAAATAGTGGGCTGTACAATGAAGAATGCAGGAAAAAAATGGAAGTAATAGAGGCATTAGAAACATAATAAGAAGGTACCGTACGGGAGTCTTGAAATAAGAATTACATTCTTTAGAGAACTATATGCAAACACGAGGAAAGCAACGGGAAACTACCTCACTCCTCATTTCCCTAGTACGCCTCTTCAGTGATGCCTAGGCCATCTATGACAGCTGATGGCAGAGCTGTTGAGGATCCAATCAGCCTTAGGGCTGAATACCCTACATACACATATGCAAACATAAAGTACTTATGGCTCAGTTATGCCAGATGAAACAAGCTGAAAAACTAAATAGAGACTCTAAAAATAAAGACAGCAAGGAAGTGTGGAATAGAATACAGAAAAAAAAGTCAACACAGATGAATGCAGAGAAAAATGCAAGTAATAGAGGCATTAGAAACATAATAAGAAGGTAAGGGAATCTTGAAATAAGAATTACATTCTTTAGTAAACAAAAAGCGTATAGAGAACTATATGCAAACACGAAGTATTTATGGCTCAGTTATGGCAGAAGAAACATGCTGAAAAACAAAATAGAGACTCTAAAACTAAAAAGAGAGTAAGGAAGTGTGGAATAGAATAAACCCAAATGTGTACAGACAGAAAAAGTCAATACTGATGAATATAAGTCATAGTGAATGGATGGGACACTTCTGACAGCTATTAAATGGAGAGGATAGTTAGAAACCTTATATAGGGGTTTCAAGGGGACTGGAAGGCATCCTACCCACTTTAAACGAGGAAATTTCAGTTCATGAAGTAAAATTTAAAAAAAAAAAAGGCAAAAACGGGAACGCAGAAGCAATTTCAGGTATCAACAATGAACTTTGGTAGGAAGTAGATAAGAATAAGTTTATCCTCAAAAGTGTAGTGAAAATATTCAATTTCCAACAGAGTGATAGTGCCAAAATCATGGCAGGAGAGAGTCATCTGCCTTACATACACGAATTTGGGGGGGTGGGATATCAAACCCTTTATTTATTATTTGGCGTATGATGAATAATGACAACCTATAAACTAGAATGGAGATGTGTGAACACAGAGGGATTTTTGAACAAGAAAGGAAACAAACAGGTGAAACAATTAATGGCCAAAATGGACATTATTACCATTGTTGACAATTTGTTTGCACCAGGATACTTGGTAGCAAGATAAGAAAAGGGAGATATCCTGGAGGAACACTAACCTTAATAAGGGAGGAAGTACAGGAAAAAATTGAACTTGTAGAAACAGAAATAAAAGAAATACTTTGGTAAAAATAACTGTACAGGGTTAACGTTCTGGGATTCACCAAGGAGGATATATACAGGAACAGGGATATTGACAAAAAGACTAATGAACTGGGCAGAGGGTTGTTTGATCCTGTCGAGACTCCAATCAGAACTCATAAAGGGAATAAGGACAAGTGATAACATACTAGTTCTAAAAACAATAATGGATAAGTACATGAAGAAGAAAAGAGGCAAACTACATCACGGCAATCAATTTAGAGAAAGCTTTTGATTCGGTGAGATTACGAGCTGTCGAATATAAGTTGAGTCAGATTGTAATATCAAGGAAGATAAGAGGAATCGAAAACACATATCTGGAATTTAAAAATTCTATCAAAGTGAAAGATCGGGTAGTAGTGGGAGAGGTATTTTCAAAATGAGTCCTGAACAGAGTTGCAGAGTGTCACCAATATTATTTTTATTGTTTATTAATGACATCTAGATGACGTAGGGACGTGGCGACCCCATCGCCCAGTGGGAAACCACTGCAATCAGCCATCCGAGTATTGGTGGGAAAACCATACCTCATTGGGTTAGGAGGAAATGCCAGCCCAGAACCCTGAACATCTGGGGTTGTCCCTCTGTGGTTAACAACCGTAGTTGTAAATCGGAACTTGCTCCACCCAAGGTTAATTACCTTTGAAAGTCAACCATGGAAAGGTCTTTTAGGAAAAAAATTCCACTGTCGTGTCCAAGAAAGCAGGAGAAGGCTACATCGGATTCGGTGGGTAGCCACCTTGAAGGCATCAACGAGTCAGAGCGTTGGCAATCACCCATTCCTATGCCAGCACATAAGAACAGGATCAAACAAGATCAGATCAACTACATTGCAACTTATAACATTAATTCTTTACTTAAAGCAGGAAAACTAAAGAACTTGACGGACGAATTAGATAAACAGAAAATTTTAGTAGCAGGACTCCAGGAGATGAGAAATACTACAGAAGAACCATTCGAATCTCAAGGCTACAGAATTTACAACAGGAAACCTGGACTAAGGGTTATGAAACAATGTCCCCAATTTGGAACTGGGTTTATAGTCAATGTGAAAATAATAGATTCGATAATCGATTTTCAAGCCATCTCGGTTAGAATTGCAACTTTGAGTTTAAAAGCATCCAACAAAATTTATACCATCATAAATGAAAAGAATTTTTTAACAAAGACTAGGAAAGAAGTGGAAAAGTTTTGGGATCTCCTTGACCAAACTGCAAACCAAATAAATATTAACAACGTTAAGATTCTATTAGGGGACTTCAATGCCCAACTCGGAAGAGAAAAGAAATACCGAGATATCATTGGGAAATGGGCTCCACATAAACATACAAATAAGAATGGTCAAAGACTTGTTGAACTCTGCAGAGAACACAAACTAATCTCAAAGTCCACCTACTTCAAAAGGAGGCCCAACAAACTTAAAACTTGGAAAATATCCTGATTGGAGAAAAGGGGAATTTATGGACAAAATCTTCCACAGAGAAATCTACAATGTTAAAGTATTAAGAGGAGTAGATATAGGTACAGATCATTACATAGTCAAGAACTCAGAATGTGACAAAATTCATGAAGAAAGACATCAGGCATGGTTAAAATTTCAAACGCACAAAACAGAAGAAAGTGCAACCAGCCTCAAAAATATCAGGAAAAATTTCACACAAATTATCAGGCAAACCAAGAGACAATGATAGAAAGATCTAATCAACTCAATAGAAGAAAACTACCACAAAACCAATTCCAGAGACTTTTACAAAATATTTGGAAGACAAGTACAAAAATTTGCCCCTCCCACATTAATGCTGAAAAGTGAGGATGGAAAAACGACACATAATGAAAAGGAAAATGCCAAAATCATGGCAAAAGCATTCATTAAACTTTTGAATTGTGAAGAACCCTAGGAACTTTTAGCAGTTAATACAGACACACCCATCAAAACCCCGCCTGAACTCATAAACCCCCCAACAATCCAAGAGATGGAAACAGCAAAGAGTTGAAAAATTATAAGGCTTGCGGAGAAGACCAAGTTTTCGCAGAAGTGTGGAAATATGTCAGTGATACAGTTCGAAAATCCTTACACATGGCCCTTACAAAAATCTGGATAACAGAAAAGTTTCCCAAACATTGGACCATAGCCATAATCCACCTACTCCACAAAAAAGGAGATAAAAGCAATCCAGATAATTACAGAGGTATCTCTCTTTTAGACTGCACATACAAGATTTTCTCCAGCATCCTATACAGGAGGATCAGAGAGCAACTAGAGGAAGAATTAGGTGAATACCAACGAGGCTTCAGACCTTGGAGAAGCTGTGCAGAACAAATCATCACTTTAAAATTAGCCATAGCATATTACAAGAAGCAAAACAAACCTCTTGCAATAACCTTCGTGGACTTTAAAAAAGCTTACGACTGTATCCATAGACCTTCAATGTTGAAAATTTTAAGAAATTTCGGGCTCCATCCAAAATTAATCAGATTGATTGAACTCACCTTACCCAACACTAAATGAAAAGTGAAGTTCAGAGGGGAAGTCTCTGAGCCATTCATCATAAAAACAGGCTTAAGACAAGGAGATTGCTTGTCATCACTGCTGTTCAACTGTGTCTTGGAATATATAATGAGGGAATGGTACAAGAGTAACCCAAAGAATATCCGAATTAGAAGACCCAAAGACAACATAAGTTTAAATTGCCTAGGTTTTGCCGATGACCTTGCTCTCTTGTCCAACAATATTCAAGAAACCAGACAAGTTATATCACTACAGGAAATAGCACAGAAAATTAGTCTTGGAATATCTTTTGAAAAGACAGTAATCATGTTTTCTGACCCACCACTCATAAACAAAATTGCCATAGGAAAACAAGAAATCAAAATTGTAGATAAATTTAAATATCTGGGAGAAATCATAACATATAACCTCAATGAAAAGCCAGCATGTAATAACAGAATAAATAAACTGACCAGAGCACAATATCACTTTAAAAAAGAAAATATTTATAAAATCCTCCTATCAATACAAGTCAAGTCATCTGTTAGATGAAGCAAAGTCTATACATGTTTCAGCCTAATCTCAAGGCCATCTTCAGTAGTAAAACAATGATTACATAATATACAAGCAAATTAAAAAACGTAATGATGTGAAGTGACAGTGATCATGATTAGTGAGTTAAAAACACATTGAGGTGCAAAGTCCTCTCGTCTAATAGATCTTGCTGACTGTAAATAAAAACACTATGCTGAGGAGTGTAGTGAGACCGTCAATACTACGAATAAAACGTGTATACCATCTGTAATGAGAAAAGGAATATATGAATGGATGAAAAACAAGTTAAAAATGATGTTCGAAAAGAAAATTCATGACTTACTTGTAACTAAAAGTTGTCATCTCGAATGGAGATGACCTTGTCGGTCTCAAGTCACATTGACAACTAAGCCTGTGTGTGGCTTACTGTGTATCTGTGTCGATGTGGTTGGGAGGGGTAATGGAGGGGGAGGGGCAGGGAGGGAGGGACGTTGTGATTCGCGGAAGGAGGGTGTTGATGGAAGGGCGGGTCTTGTTCTAGAATGTCGGTAGTGAAACTCTTTTTTATTAATGAACTGTTCGCAGATGAGCGTAACAAAGGTTTACAATAAAATATTTTTCTTTTCGTTGATTTCATTTAAGTTATAGACGGGATTGTTATATTGGTCGATATCTATATATATATTCTCCAGTATATTAAGTAAGGGACCTTTCTGTTCGTAATGCAGGATCTTTAAATCTTGATCAATTGTTGTGTATTTATGATTTTTCTCTCTACAATGTTCGCTCATGGCTGAGTAGCGATTATACTTTAGGGCATTAAGATGTTTGGAGTATCTTACATTGAAACTGCGGCCTGTTTGCCCAATATACATTGAAAGATATGATTGGCATTTTAATTTGTATATTACAGAGTTAGAAAATTTTTTGCTGTTGACAGTATGAGAATTTAAAAACATTTTTGTATTGGTGTGAACGGTCTTGAAAGCTACTTTTAACTTGTGTTTTTTAAAGATGTTTGAAATAGGATATATTATTATTATTATTATTATTATTATTATTAAAGGTAAATGTGGTGAACTTCTTTTTATTGGAAGATTGTTTTTCTAAGGTGGTCTTGGGTTTATTTCTAAATTTATTGAGAATTTTATTCACGAAAGCTTTACTGCAACCATTACCTTCGGCTATTGCATGAATGGTGCTGATTCCCTTTCTAAAATTCTTACAGGATAAAGGAACATTAAGAGCTCTGAAAATCAGACTATTGTAAGCTGTCTTCTTCTGTATCCCTGGGTGTAGAGAAGTTTGGTGGATTGTGTTTATTGTATGAGTGGGCTTCCTGTAAATATTAAAAGAAATGGTTTTATTCTGATTGCGAGTAATAGTTAAATCGAGATAATTAAGGGAATTGTTGTTCTCGGATTCTATCGTAAACTTTATGTGTGGAACCAGGTTATTAATTCAAGAACGGTGTTGCTGTCAGTAATGTGAGAATCCAGGATAATAAAAGTATCATCCACATACCGAGTCCAATGTTTGATCCCATTAATTTTACCTATAATGTGAGTGTATTCGCGGAAATCTACGTAAATATCAGCGAGGATTCCCGAGGCCGGTGACCCCATAGGAAGCCCCTTCTGTTGGTATATGATGTTATTAAAAGTAAAGAAGCCATTATTTAATGTAAACTTGAGGATCTGAATAAACTCTTCTATCTCCCCTATAGTCAATTTACTGAATTTGGAAAGATTGTTTTTTACTATTTCGATGGTTTTATTGACGGGTACATTCGCGTACATATTTACTATGTCAAAGGAGTGAAGGGTGTAATGTTTCGGTAACGTGAGATTTTTTATTCTATTGCAGAATTCCATGGAATTTTTAACTGACGTGTTAGCTTGAAAGGAATAATGTGTTTTAAGAAAATTGTGAATAAATTGGGATATTTTGTACGTCGGACTTCTTCTGAAGTTAATAACGGGCCTTATGGGGACATCCGCCTTGTGAATCTTCGGTAACGCTTTCGCCGTAGGTAACTTGGGATTCATGATGATCAATTTTGATTTTTCTACGTCATTAAACAAAAATAAAAAGTTCTTAATTAAAGCTTTCAGCTCTCTTTGTATTCTATTAGTAGGATCTCTTTTTACTGCGTTAAAGTTATTGTTAGTAAAGAAGAATTGTGCTTTATTTACGTAGTCACTTTTCTCCATAACTACAGTAGCATTACCTTTATCTGCTTTAGTTACTATTAAATCGTTATCTTTAATTTTCTTTTTGAGATTGTGTATGTTGGTGACTTGTTCTTTATTGGGTTTGCCAGAACCGGTATGTTTCTGATCGAAAGATGAAAGTAACTTTCGCTTAACTTCATATCTAACCTCATTTTGAACGTCTGTAGGTAACCTATTAACCGCTAATTCAGATTCAACCAACGTAATGATTAAATCGTCGTGGTTGAAGGACGTGTCCCAGTTATGTTTTGGTCCCTTATTTAATATCTTGAGGTCCTTAGGATCAAGGTCAACTTGACTGAGGTTCACTACCGGCGGGTGAAAAACGTTCGATTCCGCGTGATTCTGCGTGTTTGGGGTATTGTGGGAAGCTTCTATTAAGTTATTCCACTTCTTGTCAAGAGTGCTTTGTTTTTTCAATAAAACCTTATCGAATCTACTGGTGACGTCAGCTTGAAAAGAAGTCCATTCGAGAGGACATAATAAGGTCGAAACTTCTAAATGAGTGTCGTAAAGATTATTGTTAAGAAGAGCTTTTTTTCTTTTGAAGGAATTTAATTTCCTCTTTTATCCAAATTTTATCCGTTTTTCGTTGAGTCGCGCGGGTTTTAGCCGTGTCTCTATGAGTTTTCTTAGTAAATTTTAAGAAATTAGGTGTGACGTCATTAGTTAAGCATTTTCTTAAAAAACATAAATCTTTACCTAATTTCGCAACCTTTATCTTCAAATTACAATATAGGTTTGCTTTCTTACTAGCCTGGATGGCGTTACCATTGCAAGATATGAATCTCATTCCGTATTGACGGTTACCACTTTACAAAAGAAAATATTTATAAAATCCTCCTATCAATACAAGTCAAGTCATCTGTTAGATGAAGCAAAGTCTATACATGTTTCAGCCTAATCTCAAGGCCATCTTCAGTAGTAAAATAATGATTACGTATTATACTGTACAAACAAATTTAAAAAATTGAAAAAACAAAGCACTCTTGACAAGAAGTGGAATAACTTAATAGAAGCTTCCCACAATACCCCAAACACGCAGAATCACGCGGAATCGAACGTTTTTCACCCGCCGGTAGTGAACCTCAGTCAAGTTGACCTTGATCCTAAGGACCTCAAGATATTAAATAAGGGACCAAAACATAACTGGGACACGTCCTTCAACCACGACGATTTAATCATTACGTTGGCTGAATCTGAATTAGCGGTTAATAGGTTACCTACAGACGTTCAAAATGAGGTTAGATATGAAGTTAAGCGAAAGTTACTTTCATCTTTCGATCAGAAACATACCGGTTCTGGCAAACCCAATAAAGAACAAGTCACCAACATACACAAACTCAAAAAGTAAATTAAAAATAACGATTTAATAGTAACTAAAGCAGATAAAGGTAATGCTACTGTAGTTATGGAGAAAAGTGACTACGTAAATAAAGCACAATTCTTCTTTACTAACAATAACTTTAACGCAGTAAAAAGAGATCCTACTAATAGAATACAAAGAGAGCTGAAAGCTTTAATTAAGAACTTTTTATTTTTGTTTAATGACGTAGAAAAATCAAAATTGATCATCAAGAATCCCAAGTTACCTACGGCGAAAGCGTTACCGAAGATTCACAAGGCGGATGTCCCCATAAGGCCCGTTATTAACTTCAGAAATAGTCCGACGTACAAAATGTCCCAATTTATTCACAATTTTCTTAAAACACATTATTCCTTTCAAGCTAACACGTCAGTTAAAATTCCATGGAATTCTGCAATAGAATAAAAAATCTCACGTTACCGAAACATTACACCCTTCACTCCTTTGACATAGTAAATATGTACGCGAATGTACCCGTCAATAAAACCATCGAAATAGT